>NC_081409.1:514190474-514798882 GCF_030272615.1 Cryptomeria japonica
TCCAATTTCAACTTATTCACCATCTCTTCTGAAACAAGATTATCTGAACTACCACTATCAATAACAACTTTACAACACTTACAGGATACCTTACATCTGGTCTTGAACAAATTCTTCCTATGCAAGGGCTCTTCATCTCCTCCAGTATGACACAAATCTCTCCTCATCACCAATAGTTCTCCATCTTCTGGTTTATTGTTTGATCCAGTGGGGTTTTCTTCCACCACTGCTTCTCTTCCGGTAGTTTCTGTCTTCTTACACTCGAATGCACGATAACCTTCTCCTCCACATTTAAAGCAGGTTCCTTTGAATGTCCTCTTGTCTTGTCTTCCAAAATTGTCATTCTGGTAACCATTCGGTTCTCTCCTCCGGTAGTAATTTCTATCATCCTTCTGGTATGAATGACCTTCTTTGCTCACTTCCTTGTCCTTGCTCTAATCTGTACCCGTTCCTCTTCCTCTAGTATATCCTCTTCCTCCGATAAACCTTCCACCTCTGCCTCTCTGTCTCTACTCATGTCTTTTGTTTAACTTCTCTTCTGCCTTTAGGGCATACTGGTAAGCCTCTTCAACACTCTCCAATTTTATCATACTGAGTTCATCTTGTATAGACATCTGCAATCCATTTCAAATATCTTGCAACTTTTTCAACTTTATCATTAACATGTCTGAATCTGATGTTCAACTTGTAAAATGCTTCGGTGTACTCCTTCACACTAGATTCCTTTTGTCTCAAATTCTGCAACTTCCGAAACAAATCCACTTGATAATTCGCCGACACAAATTTTGATTTCAACTTATCAATCATCCAATCACATGTTTTAATCTTCTCTTTACTTCTTCTATGTCTATCAACTTGCAAATGTTCCCACCAAAGAGATGCATGACCTTTCAACCAGGGACATGCATATTTCACCTTCCTCTCTTCTGCAAAGTTTTCAAAATCAAAATACTTCTCCATCTCCGAGATCCAATCCATCAATTCATCTGAATCTAACTTCCCATCATATTTAGGTGGGGTAAAATGAGGTTTAGTATTTGCCCTACTCAAAACCTTCAAAAACCTTTCCTCATCCGGATCAACCACCGGTAGGTTTGCTTGTTATGTCGAGGCTTCTTCTCCTTCATCTTCACTCACATCTTCAATATGTTGGCCTCTTCTTTGGGTTGTCTCCATGGATTCCAACCAAGTTGCTATACCTTGCAACATCTCCATCACAGTAGGGTCTGCATTCCCACACGCTCCACCATTCCTAGCTCCTCTTCGCGCCATCGTTCACGCTAGTCCTCTGCAGCTGCAGGTCAGATCCGTAATCTGCCACCCGACAACAAAATTTCAGGACACACAACCTTCGGAATGAAACTTCGCTCTGATACCACTTGAAGCAGTCACCGATAAGGAGGGACCTCAAAGAGATCAATCCAGATCGGCCAACAAGAGTAAACTCAACGGAAGCACAAACATATGATGGAGGCAATGCAGAACAGATTGTTTTATTGCATGAAAATTGATTACATCCAAGACCACTTGAAGCAGTCACTGACGAGGAGGGACCTCAAAGAGATCAATCTGGACTGGTCATCAAGAGTAAACACAACTGAAGCACAAAGATATGATGGAGGCAATACAGAACAAATTGTTTTATTGCATGAAAATTGATTACATCCAACCTGTAACAACCGTGTTACAACATACCGGCTCACAGGCCTAGTAGAACATATAGAATAGGTCACAACCGGGACCTTGAATTGTGAAATCTATCTTCTACGCACAGTCTAGCTAGTTGATTCTTTGATTGATTGATTGATTCCATTCTACTGTGCAATTACAATTATATATATCAATCCAAAGGATCTAGTCGGCCCAAAAGGGATAAAAAACCCGAAGAACAAAACCTAACATGCAAAATAAACAAGGTCGGCCTCCGCCAAGAGATTCCTTCGAAAATCCAAAGGATGAAACGTAGATCACGGAAAAAGGTTGGCCACACGCCAAGAAACATCGAAATCAATGCCCAAGGCTCCGCAAGCATCAGAAAGGGTTCTGGTAGATCACTAGAATAGGTCCAGGCAACAGGTAACAAAGGACTGACAACTGGTAACAAGAAACTATCATGGAAATCGGTAGCGATATCTTGCTAGAAAATGATCCAAATGTGATGCAGTCTGGAAGGAAGAAAGATGATCTAGTCTTTAAGTAGAATCCAACTCCATAGGATTCAGTGAGCCAAAACTAGGACACACAGAAAGGAAAACTAAAATTGCAAATAGAAAGCAAAACAAAAAAGAAAATGTTTTTGGTTGATGTAAGATTGCTATGAACCGGGGATGCTTCTGCATCAACAATACACCGGTAAAAGGTGATGCCGCCATAACCGGTAAAACCCTAAAAAAGAATCAACCGACTAATGCAGCAAGAGAAACACAACGAAAGCAACAAGAAAACATAACCAGATCACCTAAACATATCATATTAATGCCTTAGAACTTTCGACAATTATCCGACAATCATCATATTATCATCAAAGAACATCCAGCAATTGACTGGTTACATGTAGGCTATCAGCTAGATACAATCCAATCCGGGACTCTAAGAATCAACTAGATCACAAAATGCGAATCTCAATCCTTATTCTCAATTGTACTTCCTCTGCCCCTACAAATGATTACATAATAACATATTTATACCCATCGGAAGATATCTGGGTCGGCCTCATAAGGTTACATTTACCAATGCATGAAATGAAATGTGTAATTAGGTCGGCCCTAAGAATTAAATAAATCTTTCCAGAAAATAACAACCAAGCGATGCGGTTCAGCAGGAAGGTCGACCACACGCCAAAGAACATCGAACAAGACCCAAGATAGATCCATACACCAAGAATCATGTTGGTAAAGAAGGAAAACCAACCGGTAAGCACAAGAACTATCTCGGAACCCAAAAACAATCAACTAAAAGTGATAACTGACCCGAAAAGAACCCAAATGAATTGAAAAATCTGGGATAAAGCACACTAACCATCTTGGAAACCAAAACTAGGATCTGCCACAAAGAACAAACAATTATCGGTACCAACTGGTAAGAACACAGAAAAGTGCACAAAGAACTAAACAAGAACAAAACTGAAAGGAAATATTTTTGGATAATGCAAGATTGCTCATCAATCGAGGATGCTCCTGCATCAAACAACCCAGGTACAAAAAAGATGTTCCATTAGAGGCAAAACATGAACATCTAAAGGGATTCAGAATAAAGAACGCATGCTCATTTCTAATCCAAACATGTTCTTTATCTGCCAACCTCTGCTTTAACTCTTTCGGTGCCTCAATCGGTTTCTCTAACCTCTGACCTTCTTTGTTTCTCTTCCTTTGCTTCAAATTTGCACATTGTCGCTATTTACTATTCTATTTCTTCTGCAATTCTGACTTGGTTTTGCCACAAGACTTCATCTTGTTTGTCACCATAAGCTTTATGTCATCCGATTCCATCTATCCACCAGGCTCAACTGTCAGATCCTTCTGCAAACTCATGTCACCCTCCAGTATAACCTCTGCAATTGGTTCTATCAGATCTTTCTTCAAACCCTCTGGTATAACCACAACAACCAGTTCTATCAAACCTTCTGATATAACCTCTGCCACCGGTTTCTTAGTACTGCAACTTTTCTCAAAACTTAGATTCTTCAGCTCCTCTTTCTCCTTCAAAGAAATCAATGTGAACTTCTGCCCATCCTTCTCAATAGTGACTAGGTTTCTGCTACATTCATAAATAGCTCCTCTATCATACTGCCAAGGTTTTCCCAACAAGACATGACAAGCACTCATAGATACAATATCACACAAAACCTCCTCTGAAAGGCCCAATATTGAAGTTCACCAACCACTGCTCTATTATCTCTATCTTTTGATAATCTTGTAACCAACTCACCTCATAAGGACAAGGATGCGTAAGCCTCTTCAATCCAAGCTTCACAACCATCTCCTTAGATACCAAATTGTTAGTATTTCTACTATCTACAATCACCTTGCGAAACTTACCACCTAATTTACACATAGTCCGGAAAAGACTTCCTTCGAGTAGATTTGGTATCCTTTCTTCTGAACATAAGCGATTCTCCTTGCTCTGATGCACAGTCAGGTTTGGTACCATCACCTTCCAGTTACTCATTTTCCACACAACTTCTTTCCATTCCCTGCTTACATTCATAGAATCTATGTCCGATTTCTCACACTTGAAACATTTACCAAAAAATTCTCTATCGGTACTATTGCTACCTTTCCTCGATGTCTTTTGCTCTGGTTCTTTACTCCACTTAGGTTTTGACTCATCTTATTCAACTGCTTTCTTCATACTGTCACTCATCTTGAATTTCTCCTTTCCCCTATTTGGTTGTCTTCTTCTCATCTTCTCCTCAGCCTTCAAAGCATACTGATAAGCTTCTTCAAATGTGGAAACCTTCAACATACTCATCTCATCTTGAATGTTAAAAGAAAGTCCATTGATGTGTTGGCAATTGACACTCTATATGTTGGTTCACTATGTTATCATTAATGGCAACATGATTTTGTGTTCCAACTTCATGTTTTGATTCTATGGTGTACTGACACCGGCACCAGCAGGACAGAGGATTTCTTTGGTCACCAACAAGGCAGACCGACATGGTTTAGTAAAGGTTATTGGTATTGGAGGCCGGCATATCTTGGATCCGACATCGACAAATTGATTTTAATGTTTATGCATTTATGTTATCTAGCCGACATGTAATTTGATATTGTATATATCTTTGTAAGCTGACATAAGGCATGTTAAATTTGTATAAGGTATATAGGACAATTTGATAGATCATTTTGATATAGATGGGTAATGGACATGGTGATGGATATGTGAATGTAATATGATGTGAAATATATCAGAGAGATCATGTATGTGAGGAAATTATTGTAAGGGTTATTCTAGTAAAGGGTTTAGGGATTAAGACTGGAACAGACAGAGCTTAAACTAGAACTGTATTCTGGCATAGAAGATGCTATCTTAGCAGTTCACACTTCTCCGGATTGTAGTCTAGAATTTTATGTAGTCAGTGAGGCTCCTATTGCGATTGAGCAGTGTGCTCTAGGCTATAAGCCTTCCTGTAAGTGTAGGCCCCTCATAGTTTGTGATATCTCTTCATATGGCCAGTGGATTGATATTGTGGGTCACAAATCCCACTGTGGTTTTTCCTCTTTGAGGTTTTCTACATATAAATATGTGTGTTATGATTCACCCACCCCCCCCTCTTAGTGTTATTGGTTTCCAACAATTGGTATCAAAGCCTTGTGCCTTAGAGGAAGTTTAATAGCTTGAGGAAGATCTTGAAACCAGAACCAATTAATATGGCTTTGGAGAAGCAACTCGAGATGGCACTTGAAGATTATGATGTTGAAAGGTTGAAGAACTTAAAGCTACAAGATGAATTGAATTCTGCTAAGGAATTTATTCTTGTCCTACAAGAGAGGCTATCATCTATTCAAGCTAGGAGGAAGGAACTTTTGCAAAATTAGGATGATGAAGAGAAAAATGCACTTAAGGAACAATGTCAAAAATTGAGTCAAGAGAGCATGGTTATGAAAAATGAAATGAAAGTTATAACTACGAGGATGTCTAAGGAGATTGAGGACAAAAAGAAAAAGGAATAAAATCTTGTTGTATCCCTGAAGAACAAATTTGAAGAATATGGTAAGTTGGTTCATGAAAATGATATGTTGAGAACTGATTTGGTACAATCCCAGAGTAAAGAGCAAGAGCTTGAGAGACAAATGATAATACTAAGAGAAGATTTAACTACTGCAAGTGAGTACAAAGAAAAATTCAAGATCATCTCGACACAACTTGATAAGTTATTGAAGAGACAGAGGAAGATTGGAGATTCCAGTGGACTTGGATTTGAGCAAGGACAAAGTTCCGGTACTGCTAATGAAGATCAAAACCATAAGGCATCGGTAAGACAATTTAATGCTTATAAATTCAATGGTATATGTTTTGTTTGCAATAGATTTGGTCACATGGCCAGGCAATGTAGAAACGGAGCAAATTAGAACCCCGATTCTACTCCTGGTAAATGTTCTAAATGCAATAAGTTTGGTCATAAAACAAAAGATTGCGGAATGAATGTAAAATGCCATGCTTGTGGAAAATTTGGACATATGGCTAATCAATGCAGGTCAAGCAATTTCACTAGTTTTAGCAAAGAAATTCAAAAGAACAATGTTACATGTTATGAATGTAATGAGGTTGGACTTATTGCTAAGTTTTGTAGAAGCAGAAATCCATCGATTAGTAATGAAGGATCAAATGAGAAAGGAAAAGAGAAGGTTAGTGAAATCCGACAAGATCATACTCAGAGATGGGTTAGGAAGACTGAAGAACAAACATCAGGTGGGAATGTCTTGGTTACTTATCCAGCAGAAGAGGCTGCTCGTGCATCGATAGGAAGCTCATCTAGTATCTGAGGCAGATGCCTTAGGGGTAGGGAAAATTCATGAAGATGTTGCATATGCCTCGGGAAGACGTTCTGAAAAATGTTCCAGATATTGGAGAGGATTATCTGGCATGGATATGTTGTGAGAGAGATCCGCTATCTTTCACCAGCAGTCATTTATGTCAATGGAAGATTAGGGTTTTTCTCGAAGGTTAAAAGGTTGAATACACTTCATTGTTAATCACCCTGCATTTAGAGCGATTTCGGAGCGATTCAGAGTGACTAAGTGCGATCAAAGGCAATTTAGAGCAATCAGATTTCTTCTTGAGTGATTTCACTGGCGTCTGGAATAATTTTTGAAGGTTTTCACCAAGAGCGATCAAAAGGTATTTATCTTTAAACATGGAAGTAGGATCATCTTCTATTCTTATTTTTGTTGCAAACCCAACTATTGTAGAGGTCAAGGACATCCCTAGGCCAATTTTCAAGAGGTATCGACATGTGACTACCCTGGAAGATTCGGTTGGAGCATTTTCTCGCATTCCAGAGGGAGCTGTGTATGTAGAGGATGTTAGGGCATATATTCACTGTCATATCGAGGACTTAGGAACTTCATAAATTAAGGGGATATATATGAGTGAGCTAATGGGAGAATCTAGAAAGATCAAACCGACATATAAACATATTGAAGAACTAGGGTTTACAGACATTCTAGATATTTTGGAGTTTGAGGATGAGATAATCAGATATGTACTGAGCAGAGTACATGGAGAATTTATATGGCTGAACAGACCTTACAAAATCACCAAGGAAGCCATCTGGGAAATCAATGGTTTGCCATCGGTAGGGAAACGTCCAGACAAGAAAGTTTCAAATGATTTCGTGAGAAAGATCACCGATGCTACATCAGACAAAAGATCCATGAAAGTGAGAACTATCACCACATAAACATCAAATTTGGTAGCATGATTATCGAGTATAAGGTAACTCATTCAAACCAACTGAATTTTATTTCCAGTTCCTGCATTTTGGCTACATACAAAATGATGAGAGATAATGTAAAATTAGATCTGTGCGGTTGGATGCTTGATGAGTTTTTGATAAAATTAGGGAAGATCAAGGGTGAGAAGAAAGGTACATTCTGGTATGGTAACTTGTTAGTTTGCCTAATGTTATATTTTTTGAATGATACACCCGGTTATGGTAAGAGGCAATGTGGGCTTTTGACATCCCGGTAGGAAGACAATGAAACAATCAATTGTTGCATTAAGAAGCCAGAGAGATGATAAGGTATGGGGGTATTTTAAGGCATTTCAAAAATCAATGAGGTGTAGGGTAAGGGTACCTGAGCATATTATAGAAAAATAATCTACCGACATATGCTTCATGGTAAAGAAGGATGAGACTCTCATGGAAGCAGTTAAGCCCCGAAAGATTTGGATTGAAGAAATGGGCTATGAGGTGGATGCACAGATTCTTGATGCCTATGCAAAAATGCTAATTGATGCACCAATAGATGAGGCGGAGAAGCCCTATGGTACTGCACAACAGAAAAACCAAGAGGTTGAAATAGAGTTGAACCGAAAGAAAAGAGAGAAGCAGGAAGGGAGAGCAAGCAAATTTGTGGAGAAGGTCTCAAAGGACATAAAAGAACTAATTGATGTTGTCCCGGAGAAAGGCAGAAAGAGGAAGGATCCAGAAGTTCATATTGAGCCTGTTACTGCAGAATCATAATCACAGGATGACACACCGTTAGGATTTAAGAGGGTTGTTAGGAGGAAACCAGAGGAAACAAAGGCAAAAGATAAGAAGCAACCGGTTAAGAAGGTCACAATAAAGCTACCGACACAAAAGAAAGCACCTAAAGCTACACCTGCAGCTACATCCGGTACTACCAAGAGGAAGAAGAAGAATGACACTAATTCTAGTAAGGTTTCACCTAAAACTTGTGCAGAATTGGTAGATGAAATCACTAAAGATGGCATGTTGAAGAATGTTCAATTTTATTATGAAAACTTAGAAGATGATGAATAGAGAGAGGTAGAGGAAGCAATCCTATTATATTTGGACATTTATAAGAGCCTTAATAGAAATAGAAAATCAAATACTAACTGAGTTATATAACATGTTAGATGCTAGAAGATTATCAGCTATGCAAGAGGATAAACACATTAAAATTCAAGGGCTATTATCTATCTGTGTTACTATAGCTCCAGATGAAATGGAAAAGACACTTGAGGTGGCAGACAGAAAAGTCTTCAATAGCAAACAGAGGATAACTAGTCTGATGCTAGGAAGAGAAAATGAAATAATAAAGGAGACTCAAATAGCATGGGTTAAATTTTTGGGAGAAAACAGAGGATTCTTTACTTCAACGAAAACCAAGACAAATACTGTAGATACCCCGATTGAAGGAAAAGGAAAGGGGACTATGGGTACTTCACTCTCAGTTTTGAAAAATAGTAAGATAGTGGAAATTGAGCCCTTGGTAAATATAGATGGATAGACAAATACTAAGTTTTCGGTTAATACAGAGAGTGAACAAACTAACATTGTACAAAATACTAATATTGAGGATAATTGTCCTCCAGATACAAATGTACAGGTTGAGGTTATTGTTCCTACAGAGGAGCCGACAATTACACAGACTGCACCAAGTGGCGAAGCCACCGGTGCAAGTGAGGAGGTTATAAAGGATAAATCTTCAGAGGAGAAAACAGGGGAATCTGACAGGGTACCAGTTGTTGATCCATCATTATTGTCAATTGAAACTTCTCAGGTAGAAAAGAAAAACATCACAGAGAGGAGTCCCACTGAACTGATGATGATGGTTGCTCAAAAACTGATGAAGGAGAGATCCATAGATAAAGGGATTATAGATCAATCAATCACTATTTTACACAGACTGGTCCCGGAGTGTAAGATTGAAAATGAAGCGAGCCCGTCTAGCAAGCTTAAGGTAATCACTAAGCATATATCAAAGGACTTTCAATCCTTACAACAAATATCAAAGCGACAAGCACTAGAAAGGTTTACTCAGGCTAAGAGAGCTGCTTTTGATCAGGTAATTGAAACAGAGAAGAAAAAGATTGAGGAGAAGCTAATCCTAATACAAAATTCTTTGAAACAATGTACAAATATATATAGGGTATGTTATAATACTGAAATTCTTACAGCTAATGTAGATAAAAAGATAAAGGAGATTCAAGAGAAAATTGCAAGTATAGCTAACTCTTTTGATGGATTGATTTCATTGACTACATCAATTGATGGACAAATTTTGATTTTGGAGAACCAAATTTCTTCTCTTGAGAAGGAAAGAGACAAAATAATTAGAAGAGCCAGAAGTCTGAGAGGCTTGGTGAGTCCACGATTGGATTCACTTTGTGTACACAAGAAAGAATGCATGGATATGGTGGGAAAGCCCACACTGACAAAGGTAAATGAGAAATAATCTTTTGCACATTTATTGAGTGGACTTGTATCTAATTTTGGCACATTCAAAACCAACTGGGATTCTTATGTGGATTTACTGGAGAAGGCTTATCTGAAAATTTTGAAGTTGGTCAAGCTTCGGTAAGACATTTTTAAGGATATTCATTGTACAGTTCTTATTATTTGACATTCTTTTTAGAATTTTTAATGGCATTGATGTCAAAGGGGGAGTAGTATATATGTGAAAAATAATAAAAAGAGTTGTATACATTAGGGGGAGTTATGGAGTTTTGGAGATATGGAGTATTTTGCATATTCAGCTCAGGGGGAGTAGGGCAGGATGAAACCGATAGATGAAACCTTGACCATTTTTCACATGAGTGTTGTCATCAATTCCAAAGGGGGAGATTATTGGAAAATGACACTCTATTGGTTGGTTTCACTATGTTCCCATTGATTGCAACATGATTTTGTGTTCCGACTTCATGTTTTGATTCTATGGTGTATTAGCACCGGCACCGACAGGACAGAGGATTTCTTTGGTCACCGGCAAGGCAGACTGACATGGTTTAGTAAAGGTTATTGGTATTGGAGGCCGACATATCTTGGATCTGGCATCGACAAATTGATTTTAATGTTTATGCATTTATGTTATCTGACCGACATGTAATTTGATATTGTATATATATTTGTAAGCCGATATAAGGCATAAAATTTGTATAGGGTATATAGGACAGTTTGATAGATCATTTTGATATAGATATAGACAATGGACATGGTGATGGATATGCGAATGTAATATGATGTGAAATATATCAGAGAGATCATGTATGTGAGGAAATTATTGTAAGGGTTATTCCGGTAAAGGGTTTAGAGATTCAGATCGGAACAAACAGAGCTTAAACCGAAACTGTATTCTGGCATAGAAGATGCTATCTTAAGCAGTTCACACTTCTCTGGATTGTAGTCTGGAATTTTATGTAGTCAGTGAGGCTCCTATTGTGTTTGAGCAGTGTGCTCTAGGCTGTAAGCCTTCTTGTAAGTGTAGGCCCCTCATATTTTGTAATATCTCTTCATATGGCCATTGGATTGATATTGTGGGTCACAAATCCCACCGTGGTTTTTCCTCTTTGAGGTTTTCCTTGTATAAATGTGTGTGTTATGATTCTTATTTATGTGATTGGCTTATTAGTTGCTTTACTTCTTTCAATTTTGTTTATACTAGTATATCAATTGGTGTGTGCATGTTTTAATAAGGCTAAAACTTACTATTCCGGTATAACACTTATTCATCCCCCTCTTAGTGTTATTGGTTTCCAACATGATGTACCTTGCCACCTTTTCTCTATCTATCTCTCTATGTCCAGATCTAATCACCACCTTGTAGAATTCCTCAATATATTCCTTCACAGTCATGCTCCTTTGTTTTAAGTTCTGCAACTTTTTGAACAACTCCAATTCATAGTCTCCCAGTATGAACTTGGCCTTCAATCTTGTAACCATCTATCTCCACTGGGTGATCTTCAATTCACCATTCTCCACTCTGTCTTTCTGCAATTCTTTCCACCACAAGGAAGCATGCCCTTTCAACTTAGTTTGTGCCAACCAAACTCTCTGTGGGTCCTTGACATCTTCAAACTCAAAGTAGTCCTCCAACTCTCTGATCCAATCGATCAGATCCTTCAGGTTTAGCATTTCAAGAAATTTGGAAACCTAAACTTTATGAACTTTACTCGCTTGCACCACTGTTCTCAGGAATCTTTACTCTCTTTCATCTTCTTGTCCTTCAGATTCCTCAAGCTCTTCACCGACTTCCTCATATTCATCCTTAGAATCAGGGTTTCTCCACAAACCAGCCAAAGCATTTCGGATTTCATTCCTCACTTCATTCTTGAAGTCTTCCATCATCTTCTCTAATCTTTGGGGGTTTGTCCTTCTCGACGGCATCTCCTCTTCCACTCTGGTGAGCTGCCCCAACTCGGCGATCTGACTGTCGATTTCAATTGCCTCCCCTCGGTGATCTATTGAACACACGCGCAACCTACCTCCAATCGGCGATCTGTCCACCCAAAGGAATGCCTCAATGTTCACAAACAATTCTTCCACTAGCCAGTCCATAACCAGCTTTGATACCACTTGATGCAACCATAACTGGTAAAACCCTCATAGAGAATTAACCGGCTTATGCAGCAAGAGCAACACAACAAAAGAAGCAAGAAAACATAACCATATCACCTAAACAGATCATATGAATGCCTTAAAACTTCTGGCAATTATCCGACAATCATCATATTATCATCAAAGAACATCTAGCAATTGACCGGTTACATGCAGGCTATCAGCTAGATACGATCAAATCTGAGACTCTAAGAATCAACCAAATCACAAAATGCGAATCTCAATCCTTATTCTCAATTCTACTTCCTTTTCCCCTACAAATGATTATATAATAACATATTTATACCCACCAGAACATCTGGGTCAAGCTCATAAGATTACATTTACCAATGCAGGAAATGAAACGTGTAATTAGGTCGGCCCTAAGAATTAAATAAATCTTTCTAGAAAATAACAACCAAGCGATGTGGTTCAACAGGAAGTTCAACCACATGCCAAAGAACATCAAACAAGACCCAAGATAGATCCATACACCAAGAATTGTGTCAGTAAAGAAGGAAAACTAACTAATAAGCACAAGAACTGTCCCGGAACCCAAAAACAGTCAACCAGAAGCGATAACTGACTAGAAAAGAACCCAAATGAAAAGTGGTTGTTCGAGCTTGAATATGTGTCATAAAGGTTTCTATACTCTATCAATCTAAAATTAGACATTGAAGTGACCATATTATGGCAGTTATGTTCAACCTCACATTTTGGGCACAATCCATTGTTTCATAGAGGATTGTACTTTTTTCAACCTATTAATGGGTTCATTAAGAAGTTTTGATCACCTCTTGAGGTGGGATCTACCTACCCAATTCTTTAATTTTCCTATTTTGGCTTTCTCATTTTTATGTCGTACTCAATTTCTCCATCCTTCTGCTTTTGTTTTGACTTTGTCGCCCAACGGATAAGGCCTCTAGTTGAGTGTTCTAGATTCTTTGCGTCTTGATTAGTCCTTGTTCCTCGTTCAGAGCCTATTGTTGCCTCAAGTTTTGAAATTTTCATTTTCCTACCTTAAGCCTAAAATTCAAGTTCATATGTCACTCTTCGCCCTGACACATTTGCTTAACAAGCCTTGTTTGTAGTCGGGCTGTTGCGAGCCTTTGTACCCAGTTGGCAAGCTAACAATTCCCTGAACCTTTCCTTTGGGTTCACAAATTCAAGAAATCCTTGACCGTCCAACCCTCCTTAAATCGTTGTCGGTCCTTATGATGTATGAATTCTTGTAGTCAGCCAATCAATAAATATTAGAACCCGTGTATCCCTCACTATCTTGGTTTAGTAGTTCAACATTTTTTTGATTGCTCGACTTAAAACATTTTTTACTCTCAAGGCACTATCTTTTTGTGGCGTCAGCTAATTCGATTAATTCATGACCAATGGATGATAGAAGACACTAGAAGTGTGATAACACAATTTTCAAGAGAAGTTGCAATACCTTAGCCGCCAAAATTAAATGCCTTTAATGCCTTGATCTTTGAAATGGCCGCCATATTTCTAACTTTTTTTTGGTCCCAAACAAGCAACGATAAGAGCTCTGGGTTTTTTGCATCACAATGGAGGTTGAGGAGAAGAAAAGAGATAGGTTAGAATCAAATTATCCCATTTCTTTACCCTCACCTCTTTAGGGTGTCCTTTTCAGGCAAGTTGTCTTGAAGGCCTTAAATTTTCCTCTTGTGGTCTCGTGCAATGTATTGCTCATGAGCCTTTACAAACTCACTTGCTAAATTCTAGTACTACAAAATTCTTTTGGTTGATTGTTTATTATGCTTGAAATTTTGGTCCTTTTTTATGCCACCAAAAAATTGGTATGACTTTGATGGTATGAAGAATTTAAATGAGGAGGACACATGTCCCCCAAATATTTGAAGAAGAATGCAACATGAATCCCTAAGAGACATTTTTATTGAAGTCTTGTTTAACTATCTTTGTAACGGTTGTCCTCAAGAAGCCATTACTTCTGATGATAGTTATCACTACTTAGCTATAAATAAGAATGGGGGCAATTCTTTTGATATATAGATAGAGAAAGAGAAGAAGATGTAATACAACTAAAAGAGCAAGTACTGAAAATTAGTTCTTGAGAATCGTAAACTTTGTGTTATGATGATCTAATGGTTTATTCCTCTTTTGTGGAATGTACCTCTGATTAGATAATTTCTTATTGTTTTCAGAAGTGATTAAAATTTTATATTTGAACATCTGTTGTGAATAATTCATCTTTGAATGGATATTATAACAGTCGTCCAATTAGAGGTTGTTGCGATTTGGCTATTCAGTATATAATCTTTGTATTCTATCTTGTTCTAAATTTAATTATTAATCTTTCCCTTTGAAGCTTTTTGGTTATAAGTTTTTCCTTTTCTCTGCTTTTTGGCTAAAAGCATGCATGGTTTTCATCTGTTATGCTCTATTTGAAGGTAGTTGTGCCTTATTAAATAAGTAGAGAGTAGGTGTAAAATATCATTACTGTTGACTCAACTGATGGTTTCAATTGCCATTTGTTTGGGCATAGGAAAACAAAGTTAAGTGAGAATTTTGTTAACCAACAAGATGATTATGTTTTAATATAAATACAAATATAATTGAAATAGATAAATGATCAGGGTAAGTTCACAATAATGGTTCCCACTTTCACCCACAAAGGAAAAACGAGGTGGTAGGAAAAAAAATCGGAGGGGGTTCGAGCGAAGTGGGGGTGTTCGAACGAACTACCCTTTGGGGTTCGAGCGAACCTCCCACTTCGCTCGAACCCCCTCTTTCGAGCGAAGCACCTTTAATGCTTGTTTATATCATTTTTTAATTATATTGGGGGGGTTCGCTCAAACCCCCCTTCATTCGAACCCCCCTAAAAAGGGGCGAATCCCCCTTCATTCAAACCCCCTTTTTAACACTTCTTTGAAGCTTTCTACATTTTTTTGCAAACTTTTGGCCTTCAAACCTCTGGTTGAAGGCTCAAATGAAATGATCTTGACAACCCAAAATGTAGTATGGTAGTCGTTGAAGAAAGCTTTTCAATGACTATAATTTTATTACATATTGAGTTTATTATGAACATTTTTTTTTTAATTTTACCAAACATAAGTTTTTCACCAAACATGAATTTCTCTATTCAATGCACTAGGAAAAATAATAAACTAATTCAAAAAAATTATGAAAAATATCTATGCCCTACATATTCACGTCTTCTTTCTAACAAAAAATAAATAAATTGAATTTCAATACATATAGAACAAGTTATGTGTTCAAACATACACCTATGTCTAAAATATAATTAGTTGGACTTCAAAACTTAATAAAATAAAAAATATTCAACATATCACTATCAAACCAACTGCAAGCCCTGGATATTGATGTTACAAACCAAAATTCGAAAGAATTGAGTTTTTGTCATTTATAGAAAAAAGTTATGCGTTTCAGGAGGCACATCAGCCTTAAAAAATGTAGTTTGCTGTAAAAAACTACTTTTCGAGGGAGATGGACAAATTAGAAAAAAAAAAATATATAGAATCTACAGACAAAATGCTACAAATCACTAATTTATATCATCTTCAAATTCTCAATAGTTTAAAAGTTATAGTTGTCAAAAGTTGAAGATTATTTTAAAATTGTTCATCTCAGTGTCAAAAGTGGCAAAAAAGTGGGAACCATTATTGTGAGTTCACCCATCAATGTATAAAACTAAAGGAATTTAAACAAGATCTATATAATATATGTATCTAATCTAACATCTACAATACTATCTTTTTATTTTTCTAAAGAAAATTATTGTTCATAGCATGAAATTATTAATTTAAGAGATCTTAATACCCACAAACTCATATGAACTAGTCATGAAACCAAAATTCATGAAAAGATAAAAACCAAAATATTAAACATGAAGCTTTTATAGAAATAAGCACATTCAAGGCTAAAAAATAATTGTTCATAGCAAGGAATGATTAACATAAGAGAAATTAATAGCCACAAAATCATATGAACTAGTCATGAAACCAAAATCTAAGAAAAGATAAATATAAAAAAGTTAAACATGATTTTTTTTATAAAAATTAACACATGCAAAGCTGAATAGTAGCATACACAACATGCCCTTCAACATGCACAAACTCCAAAGAGGTTTGTTCTAATAAAAAAAATGATTACTTAAAAAAAATTCCTATCCTTGATAGACAATTAGTTTACCATTTTATCTAACTTTATACAATAATATTTTTTTTTTTTTAAAAATATGAAGGATTTACTAAAGTGATAGCTTTTTCTTTGATAGATTTTTCTTTGAGTGAAGTTAAAACATCTATCTATAGATATTATTGGGAACAATTCAAATGAATGTACAATGTACCTACTTGTCAATTTGCCATTTTTCCTCTGTTTAACATTTAAAATTCCACTATGACATTTATTGACTTAATTTTCTATATAACATAGACAACCAATTGTGAAAAATGGACCATAAAATCTAGAAGTACCATACCCTTTAATTATTAACCTTTTTTTAATAACAATTTTTTTAATTATTTAGATTTTATTTTCAAGTCACAAGTAAATCTTTGTTAATTATTGATCTAAATTCTAGCAAAAATGACTTGTCTCCAACTCATTTTATAATATTAAAATATATAACTACATGAAGCTCTAAAAATGTGTCAATGTCATTTGCTATTCAGTTTTACCTCTAAAACTTTGTCGGTAGAATGTGAGCAAAAATGAAGACAGATATAATCTAGGGAGGTCATTTGAGAATTCGAGACTAACAACATTAACAAAGTTAACTTTTACCTACTTTGATAATTCTATTTAACTTTAAATAATTTTACAAGCTAGGATGAAATTTTACAAGCACAATAATCCAAGTCAAAGCATTGTAGTATTAGAGTAAGATTTACTCAACGTAACGCCCCACTACGAGGCCCAGAGGACTTAAACAAAATAAACAACAATAAAATGCGAATAATTTTTTTTTGTTATAAAAAGTTAACCATACAATTACATTGAATAACATGATAAGGAAAATATGTACAAATACTAACTAGAAAAAGTCTTCAAGGCCCCACAACGATGTTACTCAAGGATAAAAATAACCATATATAAGAGCATAGAAAAATCACTTAAAAAGATAACATTGTCCTTTACAAAGGAACAAGATACATATTATATTTCTAAGAGAATATACATAAGATCATCGGTTACATTACAAGGTATTCGTAAGGATATAATCTCCAAGAGTACAAACAATGGAGAGTATACATGAATCTGGTACATAAAGAGAGACTTCAATCCTCCCACGAGCCATCACAAACATGATGCAGAACGAACCAAAACCCAATGGGCACGGATAGCACTCCACCCATCCATGTGGTACCATAAGGTCCACCCCCCCTGCTAGGAGGTATCAACTAGACCCACATGACAGATGCAATCAGAAAGAGTACCAACATGACACAGAAGATAACTCACACTTGACTTAACCACAAGAGACTCACAAGGCTTATCCATAGGAGACTTACAAGGCTTAACCACATGAGGCTCAAAGTAAAACAACCATCTTCCAAAGGCTCAAGCAATCCATAGGAGGATAAAAGATGCAAGTTGCCACTAGGTAGAAATAGGGAAGAGTGTCATCACTAAGTTGTTGTGAGATACCATAGTAGGTCTTCACTAGGTCTCGACCCCCATCTTGGGTTACCCTGGTGACCTCTCTCGACCCCCGACCCCCATACAAACACTAGTGGACCACACCAACCTTTCGAAAGGACAAGATTGGTGGAAGCCATTCCAGGCCCTTCTCTACTTACCTCAGTCCTAAACAAGCACCTGAGCGTAAGAGATGCAACAAGAATTAATTTTTATTAATGTTATCCAGCTACTCACCCGAGTTTATTATTTTATATTATCACTTGATTACAAAAATCTCATTGAGTTACCATGGCGATTACTTTGGGTCCCAGCCCCCAATGAAAGCCACTCCCCCTTGACTTGCACCTAGGAATCAAAATAAATCACAAGGCCATGACACCCAAAACATGAGGTGACAAGGTTACAACCATAGCAAGGCTTAACTCACTTGCTAGAACAAGATCCCCAAAAGGTGTAACAACAATAAGCTAGGAAGACCATCTAGCACATAATGAAGAAAATCCACTGATCCAAAAATATTAGGAGGAGAAGTACATCAATGCTCAACAAAGAAGGCTCAACTGTCAAGTAGTCAAGAAAGACACCGATCTCATAACATACCAAGATGAAGGGAAAACATGCCCAAGGAGAACCTCAATCAATGATCTGGCCTCTAGAACATAACAACTTAACGACATAATCTTGCAACCCACAATAATAGACGAAGATCAAAGCAACAACTAGTTCTCATAATGTTGAGCATCAAGAAGTCCAATCTTATCATAATACCAAATAGGCCAAATTGATTTCTATATGACTCACTAAGTCAATATTAACATTAACCTCCAATAACCCAAATTTAACATAAGACACATTATATCCCTATTCGTTTGCATAATCGAGCTACCATTTCATTATACAGTCATTTATGATATCATATTGCATTAATGTCATTCTACACTCATGGTTTGATCAATTACACTAAAGAAAGAGTTCAGAGTTGAAGGCTAAAACATACATACATACATACATACATACATACATACATACATACATACATACATACATACATACATACATACATACCATCACATTAAAGCATAAGAAAATTTGAATTTGAATAAACATCCGGTAAACTGCAACATTTGACCTATTGATTAAACATTTACGAATATTCTTCTTTATATATATATATACCATCACATTAAAGCATAAGCAAATCTGAATTTGAATACGCATCTGATAAACTGCAACATTTCACTTATTGATTAAACATTTATGAATATTATTCTTTATATATATATTAATAAAATTGTTCAACTGTCAAAAGAAATATCAATAAATTAATAACATAGCACATAGCAATATTTATTTTAGCAGCCGATTGAATCAACACACAACAACGCATAGAGGGAAAAGCCGTGGGTGATGTGGGTGAGCCCCCACAGTCGTGCAATTCCCATGGCTATGGGTGAGCCCCCCCATAGTCGTGGGCTACCCATGGTTGTGGGTACGACTCCCCATAGTCGTGGGAAGACCCACAACTGTGGATCGAGCCACCCATAGTCATGGATGGGCTCCCCATGCCCAAAAAAACTCAAAGAAACAAAACATAAATATTACAGTGTCACCATCAAAATATGAAATGTGATTCCCATAATATTAAAAGAGATTAGAATATACAGTTATGTGTGTGTGTGTGTGTTATAAGCAAACTAGATAAAATATCAACAAAAGAATTTTCCAGATATGGATAATATAGTCCTTTTGTTTTTTTATAATTTCAAATACATAGATTTACAATAAATTCGACCTATCCCCAAATTTTAAAATTTATTATCAAAGTCCTAGCTAAAATCTTTTCTTGATAAAAATCTCTGATCCGGAATCAAATAAAAAATCTTATAATCCCAAACCCCATTAACAGACAAATCCTTATCATTAACTCAATTCCTTTGTACTAGGTAGATTTAGTTGTATTATATTTTTTTCCTTTAAATAATAAAATTTTAATCATTTTTTTTAATGCATGTAATTATAAAAGTATAATATTGGATATATTTGAATCATAAATATATTTTTGAAAAAAATTTAACATGACGACTTGAAGATTCATTAATTATTCTACCTAAATATTTTTACACTATCTTGATTTTTTTAATTTAAAATTTAAAAATAATATATTAATATTAATTTGTGAAGTCATGATTTCTTCTCACTGAATTAGTGTGCCAAGTGTTTAAATTTATATTTCTTCCTTCTTAGAGCTAATTGCACACTCTTTAGTGGGTATAGAATGTACGATAGGAATGATTAGGGAAATATAATTAGAAGACGGGGATGAAATGTTTGTGTGGAACAAGTAACACCCGTATTATGTGTTGGCGTTACAATGTAGAGTGTAATGAAGCATTTTGGTGTGAAGATTACAAAGGCATTTGTGCGCATCATGTGAGCAGTCGAAATGTTTTACAGATTCCATCAATCATGAATGCCTCTATATACTTATTCAGAATGCCCCTTTCTCTCTTTCTATCAACACCTCAATAATAATAATATTCAGTCCATCACTTAACTTTGTGGTGGCATCTGAAATACTATGGGAATGAGATGAAGCGGACAAGTGGTGGAAGAGAAGAATGCACAAGTGGCTGGAGAGTGGAGAGTGGAAGGAATTAAATAACTTAAATTATTTAATTTTATGTGCAAGAGGTAAATAAATGAAATAAATATTTTATAATTTTTATAATAATAAGAGAGGGTGAACAATTGAATAAATTAAATAACTCATTCAACTATAGGAGAATGGTAGCTAAATAGTTTATTGACACAATTACTTAATTATAATAGATTAGGAGAAGCGAACAATGATAAATTAATTCAAAAAATAAAAAATCATTAATTAACAAGAAAGGATGATAAATTAATTAAATAATAAAAATGATTTAATTAACATTATTTGAATGAGGGGATGATTAGTAGAATAATCAAATAATTAAAAATTATTTAATTAATTGTGAAGAATGGATGACGAGAAACGATGATGAAAAAGTGGTTAATTTTCTCTGTTTATATTTTGCCTCACTTTCAGACAATGCATGTTTCAAAGAAAAAAGTGAAAACTTATGCAATATCATGCCCCAATGTGCCCCAGAGAACTAAGGGATTGAGGTGTGATGCCCCCTTGAGAGATTGACCAAAAAATTAAATCTAAGGTTAATCTCTAAAAATAATGAATTGATTGGATAGAACAAAAGTTAGTAAGAAGAGAAGAAGATTAGTTTGGTTATAATGGGTTAGGATTTCTCAATAGGAGATAGGAGGAAATGATAGATGGGTAGAATATATAGAGATAGGATAAATATGATTGATCGGGTTTGGGTGGATAAGTATTGATCGATAGTAGACTAATATGGGCATTCAAGCTTTTACTTTGTATCATCATAGAGCATTTTGATTTTGCAAATAGATATATTTGCACCAAGGTATGATAAGACCAAGGTGAGATCAATATCCCTTTGCATAGGCAGACACACTACAAACAAGGAATGCTCTAATCTACTATGAAACATGAATGTACCTAGTTTAGGTATGTGAGACAACTAGAAGCATGATGATCCTTTTGGGAAAAAAAAGTATTAGATGACCTTTGATTTATATAGGATATATGATGATGCTTAAAGTCACGTCGACATAAATACTAGGAACACACTTGCCTCAAAATTTCATAAGAACATCCCACAAACACAACATACAAAAATAATGTCAATGTCCCTTCCTTGCTCCTCTAATCACATGTGGATATCGTCGAGTAGCATAGCAACATGACATAAGATAGATCAAGCAAAAGTAAAGACTCAGACAAAAGAAGTCAACAACCATTTAGATCTTCTTGCCAAAGATGAGTGTTTAAGATTGAGTAGTGCTTGATAGGTTGATGTTTCA
Source organism: Cryptomeria japonica (assembly GCF_030272615.1). Lineage (NCBI taxonomy): Eukaryota > Viridiplantae > Streptophyta > Pinopsida > Cupressales > Cupressaceae > Cryptomeria > Cryptomeria japonica. The sequence goes on from NC_081409.1 coordinate 514,212,091, forward strand.
CATGATCTTGGTTGATAGGATATTGATGTGTGATAGGATGTCTATTATAGGACCAATGTGTCTGTAAAGGCATGCCACTAGGCTCAAGGTAGATAAAGTTGATTAGGTAATTGATATTTTTAGGCCATAGGATATCTTGGTAGTTCATCTTTGATTAAGATGTTGCAGCGCTATGCTTGTTTTTGACTGAAGTGTCATTGTATTAACAAAGACACAATTTATTTCGAATTGTGGTGACAACAATGAGGATGGTGCAAATGTAAATTTATTATTGTAAGAAGATAGTTATTGTGGTGCATGATGCATGATGATATTTGATTGCATGGAAATATAATATGGATTATGATTTTTAATATTTGACTTTTTTTAACTTTTTATTTTTATTTTTTTGAAATATTTTTTTATTTTTTATTTTTGAAAAAAAAATCAAATTTTTGAAAATTTTGACTTCATGAAAGATGTCTAGATCATTGGTTGAGGTATAAGTCAAATATCAAGATTTTTTCTCTGGAAAGATGCATGTATTTGCCCTTAGTGTCTAGCAAGGCATGGAAAATTATGAATGGATGAATGGATTGGTGAAATAGAAGTGGATAAGCGAAAGCTAGAGGTAGCTTATCATATAATCATATTTGATTTAATTTTCAAGGATTATCTTGTAATGGGATAACATGTTTGTCCAAGCTAAGGGATTGGATATGTGGCTATGTAGGTAATAGCACAATGCATTGAATTTCATGTGATCCAAAGGAATGGACATGTCAAGAGTTTTTCAAAAATCATGTTTTGAAAGTATACGCTCCTAGGTTTTGATCACAACCAGGGGATATATTTGGATAAGATTGAGAAAGTATTGTTACCTAATTTTGCCTTTTGAGTAAAAAGTAACTTTATAGTGAGTCGTAGGTCTTATGAGGAGGTTTAGATGATTTAAAAGAGAGAAAAGTTAATAAAATATCTTTTTTGATTAATGCTTAAAGTTTGAAATATGTTTACCTTTATCTTCTCCTTAAGGTTTACCAAAAAGAAAAGAAAAAAGCTATGCATTTGGAAGGAATTGGAGTTCAAATGATAGAGGTGTCACATGACATTAAGTTAAAAAGGTAAAAAATATTGCTCTCACATCCAAGTTGCATTATCCCTTTGTTGAATATCTGGGCAACTGAGAAGGGGAGTGAATTAGTTGACAATTAAATTCTTCTTTGAAAATTTTCACAAATCCAGAACAACTACCAGAATTAATCAAGACAAGTAAACCATCACAGTGTATGCATATAAATCAAACACAATGAACACCGAGATTTAAGTGGAAAACCCAAGAAGGGAAAAACCACTGAGAATGCTAATTCTCAATATAAAAACACTGGTTAAGGTGATATTTACAAAGGATGGCTCATTGTCGAGAATGGTCACTGTAGGAGGGCTCACTCCCCAAAAAGGCTCACTATCGGAGGGCTCACTACCTAGAAAGGCAAATTGTCGAAGAAAGAAAGATATAAAATAAAATCCACCACTAAAACACAGTCTACACTACTGAAACTTCTTTTGGTAACTATCTGCAACACACTTCATAACAACATCTGGATTCTTTCAATCTCACATATATTCAACATAATTAGTCATTCAAAAATGCGACACTAACTCATCCAGATCATACTGATGCAGTCACCGGTTAGAAGGGACCTCAAAGAGATCAATCCGGACCGGTCAACAAGAGTAAACACAATGGAAACACGAGGATATGATGGAGGCAATGCAAAACATAACGAATTATATCATGAAAACTGATTACAATGAACCGATAACATTCGGGTTACAGAAACTGACTCACTAGCCTACTAAAACATGCTCAATTACAGAACAAGTCACAACCGAACCTCAAATCTTAAGATCTAGCTTCTATGTTCTATATTTTCTCTGATCTACATTCTAATGCCCAATTACAATGATTTATATAATCCAAGGGGATCCGATCGATCCAAAAAGGGATCAAATGCTGAAGAACAAGACCTAACGTGTAAAAACAACAAGGTCAGCCTCCGCTAAAGAAATTCCTCCATAAAATCCAAAGGATTAAGTGTAGATCAAAGGGAAGGTCAACCAGATGCTAAGGAACATTAGAATCAATGATTAACGCTCTGCAAGCTACGGAAGGGATCCGGTAGATCACTAATGCAAATAGGTCCAAACAACCGGTACTAGAAAACTGTCTCGGAAACCGATAGAGATAACTTGCCAGAAAATGATCCAAATGCTCCACAGTTTGGGAATAAGGTAGATGATCAAGGCCTCAAGAAAAATCCAACTCCTCAAGATCCGGTGATCCAATGCTAGAAATGCAAAATGAAATGCTAAAACTGCAAAACAGAAAGCAAAACAAAAAGGAAAGATTTTTGGTTGATACAAGATTGCCAAGAACCGGGGATGCTCCTGCATCGGACATCCGGGGTTGTTGAAAAAGTGAGTCTCTCACTTTGTTGGGGTCAGAGGAAAACCAAGACGATCTACCTTTGCTTGAGAAATCCAAGATGAGCCTTCAACTAGTCTGCCTTTCCACTTCACAAGATACTCCTTATACTGACTGCTTTGGGTACTATGCCCAACCCTACTAGCCAAAAATGTCTTTAATCTGGTCTGGTTCCTTCCAGGGCAACTGTTTTTCCAAGTCTGCAATACTATCCTCATTGAATTCCGGTTCATGATACCGATGTAGATCTGCAATATTAAATATAGGTGAAATATTTAGACTATCCGGTAAGTCCACTTCATATGCATTTCCAGAACTGAACTTTCTCAAGATCTTTCTAGGTCCAAACTTCCTCATTTGCAACTTGTTATAATTTCCAATTAGGAATCTTTCTTTTCTCAAATACACCATCACTTCATTGCCAACTTCAAATTCCTTATTTCTCCTCTTCTCATCTGCTTTCTCCTTATACTTGTTGTTCATGTCCTCCAAATGATGCTTAACTTGAATATGTAAGTCCTTTATGTGATCTACAAATTCTTCTGCTTCTGAATTTCTCCGGTCTTCACTGCTAATATCTCTTAATTCTGATATACCTCTAGGGTGTGCTCCGGTAACAATCTCAAAAGGTGTCCTTCTGATAAAACTATTTACTGAATTATTGTAGGAAAACTCTGCTTGTGCAAGAATCAAATCCCAACTTCCGGTTTTGTCTCCAACTAAGCATCTTAACAAATTTCCCAAGCTCCAGTTAACTACTTTTGTCTGTCCATTAGTCTGTGGGTGAAAAGTAGAACTGAACTTCAAATTTGTCTTCATCTTCTTCCAAAGTGTTCTAAAAAAATAACCAATAAACTTGGTATCTCTATCTGAAACTATGCTCTTAGGTAATCCATGCAATTTGACCACTTCCTTGAAAAATAGGTCAGTTATATGCACTGCATCTGATGTCTTCTTACAAGGTATGAAATGATCCATCTTTGAGAATCTATCCACCACCACAAATATTGAATCATTTCCTCTTTGTGTCTTAGGCAGTTCTAGTATGAAATCCATGCTCATATCTTCCCAAGGTCTTTCTGGCACTTTCAAAGATTTATACTTTCCTATTTTGACTACTACCTTTTGTAACTTGACAAAATCTACAACTTTGCGCATATTTCCTAACATCCTTATGAATTTGGGGCCAAAAGTAATGCTCACTCACTAATGCTATTGTTTTATCAACACCAAAGTGTCTAGCTAATCCTCCACTATGTTTCTCCTTTATCAAATTCTCCCTCATATAACTCTTAGGTATGCACAAATGAATTCCTCAGAATAACATCCCATCTTGAATGAAGTAAACCAATCACTTTCTTATGTCTACCATAACCGGTTCTCTACATGCTCTCCAAGGTTCTACAAAATCCGGATCATCATCATACAAGGTCTTCAACTCCTCAAATCCTAATACTGTCACTCAACAAATTCCTTCTTCTACTCAATGCATTGACAACTTTGTTAGATTTCCCACTTCTATGCTTCAACACAAAGGTTTAACTCAACAAAAATTCTACCCATCTCATATGTCTTCACTAGCACATTTGGTGGCAATTTCCGACGGTATATTGTTGGAATTGCAACTACTTTTTGTCGGAGTGCCGACAAAAGTAGCCATCAAAAACTCATCATCGGACTTGTCGACGATGCCTCTGACCGTAAAAAATACGACAATCCCATGGACTCTGCCGACGGCGGGCATGATTGTTCTTCCGATCAAAAAAGTCGTCGAAAATACAACATCCCCATCGGATGTTTGTTTAGACGACGTCAGAAACTCGATGGAAGTCTGAAACTTTGCACCAACGGGGATGTTGTTTGTTCAACGGTTGTGTCGTCGGTCCATTAATATGCATCGGCGATCGTCCGACAAGGAAGTGTCGTTGGACATACAACATCCTCGTTGGATGTTTGTGTAGTTTGAGTCAGAATTTCAACGACTCCAAAAACTTTGCACCGACAAGAACGTTGTTGGTCCGACGATTCCATCGTCAATGGAAAGCTTTGTCTCCGTCGTAATTCCGATGAACATTTATTTCTTTTTAAAAAAAAATTATTATCTAGACATAAAGCAAACCTCAATGATATGTACATCGAATGATATTCTATCCCCATCAGCTACCAATAGGTAGCATAGGTTTGAAGCTAATATGAGGCGCACTGGTTTCAAGCTAATATGATCAGGCACACCATGGTTGAGATGGTCCAGCTCCTAAGACGACTGTATGAACAACTGAGTATTGGTAAACCTATTAAAAATGGTGTTGATAGGGAATTAGCTAATCCAAATATAAGAGCCTTTAAAGCCAATCAGGGAGATGAAATGACTTTATCTACTTTATCTAAGTTAGTTGTAGATGAGAAAAAAGTTCGCACGAGAGAGAGAAAGAGAGAGAGAGAGAGAGAGAGAGAGAGAGAGAGAGAGAGAGAGAGAGAGAGAGAGAGAGAGAGAGAGAGAGAGAGAGAGAGAGAGAGAGAGCCAATATTGGAGAGCAGATTGCATGTGATAATGAAGATGACTTCATTTGTTGTTGATTTTATATCCAACCTTTGGCGCCAATACCCTAAGTCGGCTTGCTTATTAATTTAATAATAATATTATGTATATCATCCAAATAGGTCTTGACCTATTAACACGTTATTGCTTGTTTGCCTTTTACCACACACTACATGAGTTTGAGCCCAACCCAATTACATAATCGCTCAAAATACATATTTGATTTTAATGCCCAAATTGGGCTTACCCTATATACAAGTTACATTATACACAGGTCTTGTCCTATCCATAGCAAGATATAATTACAAGTTACATGCATTTGATCCCAGCCCTAAGTTACATCATTTGCCTTCACGTTACATGTGTTTGGGGCTAGCCCAAAATAGTTCAAATTGTATGAGAGATAATACATGTGTATTTTAATTGTCATTGACAACATTAAAATAAAATAGATAGGTATCCGAGCTAGCTACTAATTCAACACTTCCTATATGCACGACTTTTCACTATAGACATAAGTTGAGAAGTGTCTAGCATTTCCTTGCTCTCTACTTGATGCAAGTTGTCTGGAACTCAATTATATGAAACTTAAATTTGATTACCTTATATTTGTATGATTTTCTTATAGCTGTAACTTCAACATGCGCAATAGGATCCATATACTTCAAACAATGTTGATAGCTTGCAACAACTTTAATATTACAACAACAACAAAGGCCCACCATGGACACAATGAAGGCAATTATTTTAGATTTCTTCCTTGAAAAGCTTCTTGATACACTGAAAACAAAAATGCAACAACAATTTTTCATACTTTGACTCCACAACACTTTCTTCCATACATTATATGGCCCTACTTTTCATGATTTTGGACATGATTATTGTCTTCATACTCATATAGGCTATTATCTTTCCCTATCTTCGTTGTTGTACACAATGATGAGCTTGACCTTCAAAATGAGTAGGGCAAGGACCTCTATCCAGCTATTCTCTTGTTCACTTAAACTCTATTCATTGTACACTTCACTTTGCAATGTTTTCCTATACCTATCACAGTCTTTTGTCTTCATGACACTTATATAAACCTTTCTCCATATGCTCTCCAAAGTCTTTGCAAGTTCCTGATTTGTTTCACTCATCCATTATTCACTTAGGTTTGTAGGGCAATTGAAACACTCTCATGACTATTTAGTACATCCTTATGACTGTCCTTTAAAACTTATTACGTGTGTAACAACGTTTGTAGTAATAAGATTAATGAGAGATTTTCTTGCTAGGAAGAAGAGGTCAAGATTGTATCAGGAACCTCATGCTACAACAGTTAGTAATGCCCAATATCTTCCCTATAATAGATGCTTGTATTCAATGCATGATGTAGCTCAATACATAATGAAAGAAGGATCTCTAAAGGGTAAACATGAAGTGTTGTGTTTAGGTGGCAAATAATAGGCTCTTAGATAGGACAATCATGTACATGTGATGGGATATGTAGTGTGTAACAAGTCCCATAACAAAATTGTGGGTTTCATCTATTATCCACAAAGTGAAGGGATAATGCCTTAGAGAATGATACAAAAATATTCTAAAGGGAATAATATGGGTGAACTACTTAAATAAGGATACACACCTTGGCCTAAAGAGTTGTGTGCATTAATGTACATTTCATGGCTTAGGATGGTCATATGGAGGACACTATTATAACCAAGGTAGTAAATTATTGTAGTATAACAAAAAAGGCAATTGAATGCAAGCATCAAGAAGACAATAAAGTAGGAAAATAATGCTCTTCCCTTCATTGTGGATAAAGATAATGCATATGGTTATAAAGTTTCAAAAGTTTTAAGAATGAGATTCTTATGATCTAAGGCTAGGGAAAAGTATGCAAGTTAGATTGTTCTAGTTGGACAAGAACTTGTCTTGTTCTTTTGTACTTAATGTAGGAGTTAATGGCGACTCAACACCTTTAGGATCAATTGCTAGACCATAATATCTTCTACAAGAGAGAAAATGACAAAAATGGTTTGCTTCAACAATGCAAGATTGATTGAATTAATTTGAAATATACAATGGGATGACCTCTCTTATAAAGACAAGGTTGGGGGATATGATTAAGCAAAATTATAATGTGTCTTAATCCTATGTTATGAGACAACTAAAGTGTCAAATATTAAATGACTTGGGTAACTAGAATTAAGTAAAAGTCATAAAGAGAAGATATAAGATCTTATTTAGGCAAGACAAACTTTTTAAAATAACACCTTAAACCTAAGTAAACTTAAGAAGTGAATAAGTTCTCTACTAGGAACTAGCTAGGTGCAAGACTTTACTATGTACATATGAGACATCAAATTCTCTCTAGCATAAGCTTGCAAAGTTATGTATTTGAACTTTGGGTAGTAACAATTCAATAAGGAGGATTTTTATGTATTAACACTGCAATTCATATGTATGTAAGGTAATGCATGTTTAGGATCAAGAAGAATTAGGTGAACTGTTGCTTGTGAAGTGTTTTTGTGACAATTTACAAGTTGTGCCTCATCTATTTATTGCAAATGAGACAAATAGCTTCGTTGTATCATCTAGAGATTGGCACACGAGGAACAAATTATGGTTAATTCATTCATATTTCCATTATTAAGATGTGTAAGTGAATGTTTGTTAATGAGATCTTAATTTCAGAGGTGTTTGAGACATTTATTTTCCTCCCCAATCAACCCATTAAGAAATGCCAAGGGACTTTGAAGTGCCTGAGCATGAGACTCATGTTTGCAGATTGAAGAAGGGCCTTCATGGTCTAAAACATGTACCTTGTTTTAATTTGGATGCAAGATTATAGCTTCTTGAAGAAGTGGGAAAAACTACCAAGAAGTGGCATTTTCATAACTGTTAAGAATAAAGTAATCATGAAACACACATGGAGTAAACACACTAAAAACACATCAGACATGAAGAAATTATACATAAGATATGAAGCATACACAGGACAAAAGCATACATGAGAGAGGCATACATGTAAAACACACATGGAATAAACATGCTGAAAACACATCAGACATGAAGCAAATACACATAAGATATGAAGCATACTGCGATGTCCCTTCTCGCCTAGCTTAAATAATGAATATTTTGCCAGCCTATTTTGTTCCCATAGGCTAAGGAAAGGAATAATTAAGGGAATAAGATGATAAAATTAATATGAGGAGAAAAAAGCTAAAGTGGAATTCAATTCCATTTAATTATGTAAGAAACCTTATTAAACTATATAGCTTTATCCTTCTTATCACTTAAGCCCATGTAGGAGGATAAGGCTATACAGTCTACTACTATGCATTTGGCAGGAGTAACATATGACTAGTGGCACCATGGATTAGTGTCACAAGATCACACCATTATACACTCTTATGAAGAATTTGTTAATAATCTAATTGCTCACTTTGACAGGAAAGATGTAGAAGTCTATTACAGGGATTTGGCTTAGCTTAAACAAGTTGGACATGTGGAATCACATATTAATGAGTTCCAAAATATTTTTTGTCATGGTTCTAGATATATCAGAAAAGAGGAGTCACTATGCTGTTTGTGGAAGGTTTGAGTGACAAATTAAGGGGATTGGTCAAGGCACATAAGCCTAACACCTTGCATGATGCCATTGAGTTAGTAGTTGACCTTGAGACCACACCTTCTTTTCAGCCACAGAAGAAAGGTTTCAACCCTTGGAAATCGAATTAAAAGGGCTTTAATAAACAGAAGAGCACACCACCAAAAATTGATCAAGAGTCCAGGAATGAACTAAGAAGGAAGAAGTTATGCTTCAATTGTAAGGAACCTTGGAAGCCTGGACACCGTTGCCTTGGGAATGACAAAATTCATTTGATTGAGGTTATGTCTAATGATGGAGAACAAGAAGAACAAGAGGCTTGTGTTGGAGGTGATAGAGATCATGAGGATCAACAACCGCAGGTAGAATTGAAGGATACTACAACCAAAGAAATTCCACTTAGCACCATAGCCACATTATCTAGAGTTCCTAGAAGTTGCCCATTTTGATTGAGAGGTGTTCTTAAGGGGCAACAAATGGTTTGTCTAGTGGATAGTGGAGCCACACATAATTTTATTGATGAAGGATTAGTGGTGAAGTGTGGGCTATAGGTTGAAGTCTGTCCTAAGGGTACCAATTGTGACAATCACAAGTTTACCAGCGATACTGCCTACTCAAACAAGTTGTGTTTGGAAACCCCACTAGGTGTGTATATGTAATGGTAATGAAATGTCCTAAGAGTAGCCCTTACACCAGTATGCACAAACCTTGGTGTCACAATGGTGTTGGTATGGCCTTGGGCCAATGGTGGTTGACTGTTACAATTAGGACAATGATCTCAAACACAATTTACGATGTTTATAACTCTAATGTCCCAATCTACTTGTATATATTTTCACAAAATAATTAACAACCCAACCATAGATATTAATAAGATTTCCCCATAAAATGCATGCAAAACGTATCATCATTGATAGGATAACTGACTTGCATTTAGCAAGAGACCTCAATGAGTGGAGTTTCATGCTGAAAAGAGTACTTGCAATAAAGATATTGAAATCAACGAGACATTATGCATTCAAAAATCCACAAGGAAGATCTAATATTTATGAATGAAATTGCAAATCAATCTAATTTACATGTTTGATATCTTATTTATATCATGGCAACATAAAATGTATATATGCACTCAACATACCTCTTTGCTTGTTTATTTGAGAATGTTGCTAGGAATTAATAGGTGAACGATACATTGATCTACACATGAATCACTTGTACTTTCTTGATACTTTTCATCCCTTGGTCAAGGCTGCATACCCCCTTACACTTGAATATTGTTTCCACCCTCATGAATACTTGAAGTCCATGCTCAAATCACACTAAATGACAATAGTTAGTATAAAATAGTGACCATAGTCAAGAAAGCCCAAATTTACTCATACTCAACATAATAGAAAATAACTAAATCATCTGGACCATTATTCATAACATAACCTCTTTTTCACATCATGGAAGGCCAAAATTACAAGGATTACGCTTCTTTGAAGGAGCCATTGTTCAGAGCCACCAAACTATCAACAAGAGTAGAAGCTATTAGGCTCATACAATTTTAGGACATATAAAGAGTTGAATCAGAAGTGAGATCATGAAGCATACAATAGAGAGGTATTCATGGAATAGACATTTGAAAACATCTCATTCATGAAGTAACAAAATGCTAAAGAAAATGACAAGTAATAAAAAAACTTACAAGGATGAGGAATATTCATAACTTTTGCAGTCCTACCTTGGATATCAACACTAGAAGAAACTCATATTGTTCGTGTACATACAAGACAATACAGGAGTTCATTATACTCAACAACTTGTAGTGTTGTTGTTCATGTTGGCTCTGTTGGACCTTGCAATTAAGATTCAATAAGATTAACTGTGCAACATAATGAAATGTTGAAAAGTGTGTTATCTTGTTGAGCTTCGCTTGGTTTTGAGAATAGTTTAATATTCTCTACTTAACAGTGCCAACCATGTGAAGGTGGAAGCTCATTTGGCCCCTCCTCCCCCCCAACATCACTCTAAATTTCTCGTTAACATCTTATAACATTCATTCATTCATTCTTTCTACCATTAATAAAATATAACATTCATTCATTAATATCACATAACGTTCATTAACACATAACATTGATTAACATTAATTAACATGCAACATTCATCAATATTAATTAACACATATCATCCATAACCATTAATTAGCACGTAATTATATTCACTAACACATAAAAGTCAGTCATTATCAAACAAGGTAGATTCCAATCATTTCTTTTTTTCTTTTTTCTTTGAAGCTATGAAAAGACTAAGTGGAACATCGGTTTTTTCATCATTTCCCCCCTTTGCAGTTGTTTCACCCTCTACTCGTGATCTCGATGTATGCCTAGTCCTATACTGAGGACGAGGACACTGAAGCAAAGGGGGGTCCTCTGCAATAACAAAGAAATGGGTTAAATTCAAAACATTTTTTATTATTGTTACAAGTATTTCATTAATTTAGAGAACATAACTATTGCACTCTTTACCTAATGGGGCCACATCATTTTGTCTAGCCTCAACCTCAACATGTTGAACACCCTCTAGATCATCTAGAGTTGAAATACTAAAGGTTACATTAATGCGAAACACCAATTGCAATTATATTTTTTTAAAGGAATAATAGTGGTCCTCTTTATCTGAGTGGGGAACATCACATTCCTGATGTTGTGTACCCAGATCATGCTCCACTTGGTCACCACAAACTACATGCTCTAAAATATTAACAAAAAAGGTTACATTAATTACTACTCTAATTAAAAATTAAGATGTTTAATTGAATTAATAATTACATAAATAATTTTGAATAGCAAATTAATACCTCCACTACTAGGATGCACATCTAGACCTTCATGTGCAGGTAGTGTTTCACAATTAGCAGGTTGCATTCCAATGTCATGCACATTGTTATCATTGCTTATTTACAACAAATATAATCACTTTATGTTGGAACTCAATATCAATTAGATTATTGGTAAAGTATTCAATTTGAAACAATTTCCATTTAGCATATTTACCTGTGTGACGGATGCACTCGAATATTGTGTATGCCCACTCAATTCTCGTAGCCGATCAGCCATGGCTGGATAGCCTTGCTGGTAGGCAATTCTCTTGTCATCTTCTATGGGCACTCTATTCAATTCAGAGCCCTGCATTTTTGCTTGGTATCGTGAATTCTGCTTGCATTGTTTGATAAAAAAAATCGTTTGCAATTTATTAATATTTTGATGCAATATTTCATTTACATGAGATACTTACAATTCATGCACCAAGTTTCATATAACCACTAGAGCCGAGTTTGTGTTGCCCATGCTTTTCTTGTCTTGCCTTGGTTGCCTTTGACGTGTCACTCAGTCTATAAAAAGATTGAAATATGTTAGATTATATAAATATAAAGAGTAATTAATTAGTACATAATTACATTCTTAATAGTATCCCGTACCTTCTTCTGGCGTCGGGTGGTGTATTTCCTTTTTTCCTTTAAATTCTCTCCTTGGCATCCAAAATCAGGTCCTTCCACTCCCTCTCTGGAATCATGGGGGGACACTCATACTTTAGGTTCCTCTCTAAATGGGTCCTGTATTGGTCCCTCACATACTTTAGATATGTGCCAGCTTTTTCAAGGAGCTTGGTTTTGTCAAAGGTGTCATTTCCAAACCACTCAAGCATTTGGTTTGTCAATTCCTCTTTTAACCTTTTTTCTTGGTCATTCCACCTTTTAAAGCAAAAACAAATCTGTTAGATTCAGAAATGAACTGAAGCTACATTTATTACAGTTCAAGAAATGGATCAAAGGAAAACTATTCTAGCAATGATATGAAATCAAAAGAGTGGATTAGGGTTAGTTCACATATGATGTACCACCTTTTACATATGGTGGGCCCAAATATCGGCATTACAATGTCACTAAGATGTTTATAGAAAATATCATTTCCTACAAAAAATTCATGGGATCATTAGTCCAAAATGAGTGATCATAAAGTAAATTATAATTAGACTATATATAATAATAATTTTAAAGTACCTGGAACCTTTCGTATCTTTAAGGGAATCATTTCTTCGTCGCTCACCACCAATGTGGCTTGCAATCGTACTAGAAATACGAGAAGATCCAGGAAATGATGGTATGTTATCAGCAGTAGTCACCTCTGGCGCATCCTCACACGCATCTCCTCCTGTAGAAAATGAATCCACTATGAAATGCCCCCAAGAAAGAACGCTTGAAGAGAAATAAACACATAACAGAAGATAGAGAAAAAGAGGGATCTACCAATAGTGGGCGGGCCAATATGACATGCAGTAGAGGATGTCTGCATGCTACATGTTTCCGACATTGCAGTCGACAATACAGGTGGGGCTAACCTCTTATGAGGCAGCGACGACATTTGCACAGGAACATTGACAACACCTGAAGAATAATACATTAAATATATCAAACATTAAATATATGAAAAGTGCAAGAATTGTAAACAAGGATGAACCTTTATTTTGAAGATTGACGGTATCAAGTATGATGTGTTTTGGGTACTCAAAGTGATAAGCCAAGCAAGCGATAATACAAGAAAATCATCATCACCTGAAGTACCTGCAATACCTTGATCATGGCAACGACTTTCATGAGGGTGGATAAATTGTTGTAAGAACAACACGTACATATTTTAGTTAATGACGTAAAAGAGAATAAAATATAAACTATTATTGAACTTTTGTTATAATAAAAGCTTTCATTACTACTTACTTGCAAGTTTTCTGCTATCCGAATCAATATTTCCACCCTCTCTCATATCTCATCAGTCATAGGATGCACGACTGCCAAAGCAGCAATCTCTTTAGTAATTTTTCTAAGAGGATTTTTTATGAATTCCATAGGGTGTGTGGAATTTCAGGGTCATTATCGCTTAATCCTATTTGATTCCACATCCCTAGAGAGGTGCTCAGGTACTGCAACTCCCTTTCCCTTTCCCCGAGCATCCGTCTGTGTCAAGAATATCATTAACAATTACAAAATTAGTCTAAATCACTAAAAAAAAGAACATAATAATGTAACAGTTTGCTTCTATCTAATTTGTACAATTACAATGAGGTTTACCTGCTTGGTAGAAGTGTTGCGCCCTACATCCCTGTCTGCGATATGTGATGGATCCATGTCGCCCTATGACAAAGAAAAAATATAAAAAACGTTAGCGAAATTAAACCAATAGACTTAGAAAAAAAAATTCATAATAAAATGGTATATTGGATTCATTAATTGGAGATTGGTTAATTTAAATGGTATATAGTACGTACCACCCCCATGATATTAACTTTGTTTGTATCTATATGATTCAAATTGTAATCGATTAGAAGCTCTTCGCCTGCACTTATTGATTTTATCGCACATACGAATACATGATTTCCCTCACGCGCCTCAAATATGCAATTGGGTTGTTTATTAGCTAACCCAGGTCGCGTACTATTTATAAAACCTACAATATTCCCTGTTGCTTTTGGCCAACCATCAATGTATACATCCACTCATTTACTTTGATCATTATCTTTTTGTTGTATATAATTTGCTGACAGTGCATACCTACGCATACTTTTTTTATATTTAACAATCTATATCCAATTATTGTAATTGTAACAAGGTCTGACAAACTCCATCAATTCAGTAACTTTGTTGTAATAGACCTTTATGCCATCCATGGAAAATAAGCCAAAACCATGTAATGACGAAGGTGCTATGCGATATATCCTATCGTTAACACAAAAACTGGTGTTTATTGGAGGAAGTTCCTTGGGCACCCATTGTTTCTGTAGATGTTTGTACCTCAGTGGCACCTTAATGTCGCCTTTGATCTCATCATCATAAGAACATGACCCCCCTTGAGCAAGGAAATTTTTTATGCGTTTATTAAATTTTCTTCTAATCTTTTGACCTCTTGTTGATCTCCCTATTGTAGACCTACTACATGTCTCACTTTTGTTTTCTATTCCTGCATTTCCCTCACTTGACAAAGACAGATCTGACAAATACCTATTTTTGGGTACCTGCACTCCATCAAATGAGAGAGTTAATTGGTAATGAGAGAGAAATTTTGCAAATGAAGGTAATGTTAATGAAGAAGTCAGCCCTAAAGTTGATTTTGGGATTAAAATTGGAATAAGTCCAACTGCGGCCTTAAGTGTTGATAACTGTATTAGATTTGTTGCTAATGTCGAGGTTTGAAAAACTGAGGAAGTTTGTTTTCTAAGTAATTTAAAAAAAAAAAATGTTTCTAATGGATTTCTTTACAAATATCACTACTTACCTCATTTATTTTCCAAGATCATATATGACTTGCTTGACATTATTGTCGAAGTTGTCTGGGAGAGATAGAGGTAGAATGTACTGCAACAATTATAAAATTATCTTTTCATTTTTTTCTAACATAATACAATGAAAAGTACACATACGCGCAGTACTTAAATACATAGTAAAAACACAAGAACACGAATTACCTTAATGAAGGTATGCCAATCATGCATTTTCATCCTTGGCCCAAATTCACTTTTCTTTGATATGAGATTGTTTATGTTCGTAGCAAATCCTGTGGGAAATCAAATTTTTCTTATGACTTGTTTTATAGCATTGCTTTGCTGCTCCATTAATAACCAAGGAAGCTCACTTATATTAATCTGGTCTCCATGGCTATTTGATTGAATGACATTTATCATTGCATGATTAGAATCCTGAATGTCACTACATATTTTGATAATTTTTTCTTTGTCAGGCCTTCCATCCAAAATTTTCCATAATGTCTCTGTTATATTCTTTCCAATATGCATAGTATCAAACAAATGCACAATTTGTAACTGCTCGTAGTAGGGCAACCTACTAAATTGTCGTGGATAACTTTTTAGTCCCTTAGGAAGGTGGTCATTTATGCCTTCACGACCTTCATGATCATCAATCATATCATTAGTAAACAAAACAAAATAGAAAAGATGTTTTATGACAAACCATTAGATGGAATTGCATTACCTTGACGATTAATTCTATTATATTCCAACTTCCACAGGTGAGGTGTCATTCTTCGTGGCTTTGATGTATTCTCTTCTTTCCCATTGAAAAGATGTTTCTCAGTATTTTGATACTTATGATTTTTGTGGAGAAAGTGCCTATACTCATCAAACACCTGCTTTCCTAAACTTTTTGAATGACGAGATTTCATCTTTGGACCACAAACAGGACATGCAAATTTTCCCTTTGTTTGAAGACCTACAAGATAATGTATAATTGGATTAAATATGATAATTTTTTGAATTTTAATGTTCATGCACAACTTAAACACTATAACATACCACAAAAATGTGTTAGCCCTGGGGCATCATGTATTGTCCATAGAAGCATCACATGGAATTGAAATTGTCTTTGTCCTATTGGTCTAGAGACGTCATACATAGTGACACCATTCCATAACTCCAGCAACTCATCGATAAGAGGCTTGATATATCCATTCATATCTTTAACTTGGTACTTACCTAATCAAATGAACAAAAACATTACATAATTATTATGACCATTTTACTGCAATATTTATAATTAAATGTAGACGACTATATCTAAATGATAAAATACCCGAAACAATCATTGCCAACATTATGTGCTCCCTCTTTATTGACATCCATGGAGGAATGTTATTGTTAATAACAAAAACAGGCCATGCTAAGTAAACAGATCTCATCTCTCCAAATGGATTGACACCGTCCGCTGCCAATGAAAGCCTGAGATTACGAGGTTCTTCTTTAAATTGTGGCCACTTTTCCTCTATGTCCACAAATGTTGAACCATCCACATACATTCAAATAATGTCATCTCAACTTCTATTCTGTGCATGGTAATCCATAAATTGTGCCAAGCTAGTGCACTTGAATAATCGTTGCATACGTGGAATAATGGGAATATAGCGAAGAACCTTGCGAGGAACCCTTTTTGTTATTTGATCTGTTCGATGTCTATTGATATGACATTTAGGGCATTCAGTTTGAAATTCATGTTGTTTGTGATATATAATATGATCATTGGGACAAGCATCTATTGCTTGATACTCCATCCCAATATCTTTCATAATGGCAGATAATTCTCGGTACGAGCGAGGTAGAATATTTGATGGTGGTAACAAAAACTCACCTATCAATCTACAACAAAAAAATATAATTTATTAATATAGAATATTAATGGTACCACATGATTCACCATTTATTATGACATATATGACATACCTTAACATACGTGAGATTGTTATGTTGGATAAACCATTCATAACCTTCAAGTTCACCAACAACAATACAACGGAGAGAGAGTTGTCTGTGAGCCTTCCTAAAGGGACTTAGATGCTTTCTTAAGTAGAGGGATCATGAACAATATCAAGGTCATCTTCATCATCATGATCAGCTGCGTGAGTACTAAATGTGTCATGGATCAATGTATTTGTACCATCATCTTCAATTGTGTTTTGTGGCTCATGATCGTCATCTTCCATGGGATCATTATCTTCAACTTTGATATTCACACCTCCATGTTTGTTCACTTCAAAAACCATATTCTCCGGGTTGTGTTGATCCATATCATTTTCTCTAGGGTGCTTGACCTATTTAAAAATTGATAAACATAAATAACCATGATCATGATCTCATCATCAAGTGATTTATTATGTATATAAATTGTTAAAACGATATAATGAAAAACTTACCAATGGATGATAATCATGTCCACCTTCAATGTGACCATGCAACCTACAATGTTTCTTAGTTGTTTTGATTAGAAGTCTTCTAGTCTTTAACCCCTTACAAATTTTGCAAGGACAATAACATTTTGCATCACCTTTTCTTTTCAAGTTAGACCACAATCTAACAATTGTCTCCTTATTTTGTTGTGCGCTGATATTGTCTGACATGGTCTTTCTTCACAGGCAAGAAAATTGGGCTATAGAACTAGTTATATAGAAGTTGAAATGTTAGTTATGAAATCACATTTCAGTATAATATACCAAATTAAATTACTTAAAAATAGAAATTATCATCATTGAACCAAAACCATTTAACTCTTCTTTTTCATCTCAAAACATATCTAATGGCTTTGTGGTATGCAATCCTTGTATCATATCTTAATTTGCCTAATGTCTAATTGGGGTAATCCATGAGTGTCTAATGTGAATTCAGTATCCTAAACATTGGAGAGATCTTATTTGACTTGCCTAATCAATGTGGTTGCTGTCCTAATATGAAATATTGAGTTCTACCCTTGCCTCTGCATCAAACTTCTCACATCATGTTTCTTCAACAAAACACACTAATATGAATTGAGCCAACACCATGAGGATAGGGTCAAGTATGATGGCAACTAATCATAATACGTGAAGACGGGGTTCACGCATAAGTGTTGGCTCTCAACAATGCCACACTTCCAAAATTGTTAGTCTCAAGACTTCTCCTATTGGATCAACACTCATAGATGGCCACAAGACCAAATCAATGTATGTAGGCTTTGAACTCCTTACTCTAGGCTTGGAGGACCCTACACAAGGTATATGAACACTCACTTGGTATTACAATAGAAAGAGCCTTCCTCTAGAACTTTGTTTGCAACACACACATCAATATTGGTAATAATTGTTATGATGGATGGTCTATTAGGACGGTAAATAAAATGCTAATTCTTTTTCCACCCTTTGAAACTACAACAAGGTATTTGACTTGGCAGGGTCCCCACACATCACTTCAACATCAAACATTAGGCAATTCAACTTTTTGCCTTCTCAATGCATTTTTTTTTTTTGTCTTTCACTGGTTTTCTCAATCGGATACAAAGGGATATCAGATCTTTCATGACATCATCACACACGCCTTCCAATATGTAGTCCTTTCATATTTTAGGTCCTACACACTATGTTGTTGTTAAGTATTGATGTAGTCTTAAGACATCTCATGACTCCATTACATGTCCACACTTGGGTTTACAAACACAACTCTTTCAAAACAAAAACAATATCACTAGTAAAACTATGACTATGACAATCAATACCCTTAGGACAGTCATAGAAATTTAATCTATTTCATTTGGTTTTGATCCACAAACCCTTCTGAAGGTTGCATAGGGTCATCTCACCCCTCTCTCTGTCATCAACCACTTCAAAATACCAATCGCTTGGTCTTCCCACCAAATTCTTCACTCTTACTGCCTTTTACTGTCTGATACATAAGAGATATTAGACTGTCCTCGTGCCCAAACATGTACCAAATCTAATTTGGAGCCCTGCACACAACATAATATGATACATAGCATGAAAAAAGGCCTTCCCACATATTTGGGTGAATTTATATGCATGGGAGACCAAACTATACATTATTTACTCCTCTCGGTAAACACTAGGCAGGGTTTTGACATTTTTTGGAGAAACTATGATATCTTCTTTAAAACACTATGAAATCTCATCTCTATTATGCTTTGATGGATGTCGCATCCTGTTACAAACCTCACATTTTGGCACTAGCAGAAAGGATTTTAGCAAAGGTTATGGAATATGTCTTTTAAATCTACCAATTGTCATTCCATCTTGTGCATATGGCTTTTACATGTAGAAGAAATAAATTTGATATTTAGGCCATATGGTGGATGATAAGTGAAGGATTTTTCATACTAAAGGTGTGGCACTAGTGGCTTTGGTACATGGAGGTGACTAGAGTTTGTTAGCTACTACCCCCTGAGCTAATGCCCCCTTTCTTACCATTGAGCTACTGTCCCCTTTCTTACCATTCCATTGTTGGTTTGAATGTAGATTATTTTCAACACCCATTATAAGACACATTATAGGTTCTTGGGGCTCCTAACCTAACCTAACTTTGATAACATTTTGAGCTACTACTCATGGACTAGTTAGGTTACCAAGATATGGCCTTCTATTTGTTGTTAGAATGCGATCTATGACTAAGTATTAGAGGATCTTACTAACTTGGGTATCATGCTTTTATGTATCTCTAACATGACTCCTAGTAACTATATAAGGATCTTACTATTCCTAGATCTATCCAAACATTTTAGTCATCTTATGACAATCAAAGAGGGCGATAGTAATAAGTCTTCATGATGGAAGTCCATTAAAGGTGGTAGTCAACATAGTGAAAACACCTAATCATGTTTAGAGCAATAGGCAACCATCAGAAGTTACTGAGATGGCTTCTTAGGTTTATGATTCAGATGAGTTTATAATGTATATACTAATACTGAAATCAATAGACAATCAAAACTTCATGTCATCACTGCAAAGTGAAACTCTTTAAGTTTTATCCTCAATGCTCATCAAAGAGCAACAATCAAGAGAAATGCCACACTACAGAAGAGATGTACATTGTAAACATGATTTTGTGTTACCAACAATGATTAGAAATCTAGCTAGGGGCATGACATTCAGTTAAGGTTGCCTCAGGCTTGCTACTGTTCAAGCAACGTGTCCAATAGCACTAGGGTAAATCTTGAGGATGCTTTCAACTTGGATCTTGAATGATATCCAATTTCTTTACAAATTCATTTAGGTTTCCTTAAGAATTCTTTTGTTTGGTTGTGTAGCTGTAAGTTTCGGTTTTGGCTTCCTCCCAAAGAGAAAATGAGTCTAAGAAAATAGGAACTTATAATTCTCAAAAAAATCAATAGCAAAAAAACATGTATGTTTGCATATCAAACTAGGTATCTCTTGAAAACAAAAGAAAACTAAAATAAGCTAATTCTAGTAAATCCTAGTGAAAGAAAATAACTAATTCAAGAAAACACTCAAAGAAGTCATTGATATCAGTAACCACATGACCCACCTAATCATAATGAGAAGGGGAGCTTGATTTTGGAATGACAACCCATGTTAAACTCCATCCATATCAAGTCTTCCAAGGGAAACAATGGACTGGTGAAAAAGTGAATTGTGTTACAGGTTGCTTCATCCGACAGAAAACAATTGTTCTATAGTTAGAATGCAATGCATTCTACTCAAACATTAGGTCTATCATGGCAGCAAACCTGAAGTAATTAATGATATGAACATCAAAGCACCTCTAGGACTACAACCAATTTGACAAGTGTTTCTTTGCATGCATGCATCAATGTTATCACCACAAGTTGGACCCTACTTGGTCAATGGTTATGTTCATATGGTGGGTCTTCCCAGTAAATGGCTCCATTCATATTTCAAGTCATAATTCAGCTACTACACAAACCTGCCCAAATTCTAAATCAGACGAATGAATATAACTATAGTTCCTATAAATAGTAATGATCCCCATCACCTTAGAGTCCATTTTTAGGGCCTATTCTCTTAATTCTTATTAATTAACCAACTTCATTTTGAACACTCATCCACATCAAATTATGTTGTGCAATGCCACCATAAGCAAAAATAGCCTTAGAACCCAATATCATTTGACTCTATATTATCCGGGGCACAATAACACATATCACTATAGGTATAAATCTTAATACACATCACTATTGAACTTACCCTTGCCTCATATAACCTTATGTTGGCTAGGCCCCACCATAATTAGAAGATCCTAATTACTACTGTCCTAAATGGTACTCGATCATTACACAATGGTGTGACAGTCCTGCAGCAGGGAGTTTCTATCACAACCATATATACTAACATCCATACCCAAGGTAAGCTCCTCAGCTAGTGCCTACGTTCAGGCCACTTCCAACGGATGTCAGATACAAGAGTGGCACAATCTGCATTCTTCCCTATTTGATCACGTAGGTTTAGGTCATCCCGGTCCTTAATTAGGGTCTGCCCTAAGAGGTTATGGCTATAAAGAGGATAATTAATCATTTCATTTGATCAACCATCCAAATCAATCTTATTTTTCTCTTTTTCTACCGAACTAAATATGAGCTAGGGAAAAAAAAATTATGAGCAGGAAAATTCATTATAATAAAGATAAAACTTGATCATCAACCAACACAAATGCAACCTCCTATGTACATTTCAAACAATTTCATCACTACATAAAGTAAATTTGACACATTGTCACAAACTTAAAGATTTTTTCTTCAAGAAAACATTGCTTGAATGAATTGGTTGATTACCCTACCTTTTTTCTTCAACCGGATCTTGGCGGCACCGCATTCCAGAACTGTTTCCCTCCCTGTAATGTCCAATTTTTTGGTGAATATCGCAGAGGTCGACAGGACGAAGAGGTAGGATTAATGTTTATCAAATGACTTGGTTTTTTTTTTTTAAGTAATGCCCGCATTCGTCGAAATTTACTTTTTCAAAAAAACACAAATCTCATTGCCAATTCCTTCTCCATCAAAACAAAATGTTGAATTATCGTTGGCATTCCGACGAATGCGGGCATTTTTTCAAAAAAAAATCAAATTTGGTTACAATATGCCTTCTTCGTCAGAAACCTTCGTCAAAAGTTTAGGCCAAATGTATTAGTGCTTTGAGTCAACTTATTCTGACTATTCAAATACTACAAATATTGATGATCCATATACAACATAAACTCCTTAGACAACAAGTAATGTCTCAACTTCTTCAAGAATTTAACTATACCGTAAAATTCCTGATCATACACTGAATATTTTCTCCGAGCATCATTCAATTTCTCATTGAAATAAGCTACTGCTCTCCCTTCCTGACCCAAGACTTCTCCTATTGTTGTTCCAATTGTTGTTCCACTTGATAACATAGGCTACTCAATCACTTTCTGCTTTAGCAATTCAAAACTTCTGTTTTCTCTCATGGTCCACTTGAACTCCTTCCTATCTCCCCTCATTGTCTCAATAATAGGACTACAAACAGAACTGAAATTTCTGATAAACTTTTGGAAGAAACTAGCCAATCCATGAAATGATCTTAGCTCTCCAATGTTTTCCGGTGTAGGCCATTCAACAATTGCTTTTACTTTGTCAGGGTACATCTTCAAACCATCCTTAGATATCACAAATCCCAAATAGACTAACTCTTCCTTCATGAAAGTAAACTTCTTAAGGTTTATCAACAACTTTTCTTCTCTCAACCTCTACAAAACTTGTCTTAAATGCAACAAATTCTCCTCTTTTGTCTTACTGAAAATCAAAATGTCATCTAAATATACAATAACAAACTTACCCAAGAATTTCTTTATTACCTCATTCATCAACCTCATGAAAGTACTCAGAGCATTAGTCAATCCAAAAGGCATCACCAACCACTCACACAGTCCTTCATTTGTCTTGAATGTTGTCTTCCAGTCATCTCCTTCTCTGATCCTGACATGATGATATCCACTCTTCAAGTCTATCTTTGTAAAGTATTTGGCTCCACTTAAACAGTCGATTATGTCATCCATCCTAGGCAAAGGAAATTGGTATTTCACTATGATCTTGTTTATTGCTTTAGAATCGGTACACATCCAACATTTTCCATTCTTCTTAGGTGCTAATATTGTTGGTACTACACAAGGACTCAAACTTTTTCTTATCAAACCTTTCTTCAACAACTCTTGCACTTGTCTATTTAACTCTTTATTCTCTGTTGGTGTCATTCGGTGTGCAACTTTGTTAGGTAGACTACCTTCAGGAATAAAGTCCATGCAATGACTGATACTTCTCATAGGTGGTAATCCACTAGGAACATTATCTGATATGATGTCTTCATACTTTGGCAGCAACTCTTTTGTCTCTTTTGGCTGTTCTTCTTCATGCTCGAGATTCTCAGTCTTCTTAGGAACTAAGACAAAACACACATTCTCATGTCTCATTCCATCTAGGAACTTCCTTCCATCCACCAAATAGATTCTATCATTCGTACATACTTCACTCTTCAAAGGCTCCTCCAAGGGCAACAAGGTTTGCTTCATCCCATTGGCCACAATAGTGTATGCATTCTTTCTCCCATCATGTATTGACTGTCTATCAAACTGCCAAGGTCTACCCAACAAAAGGTGACAAATATCCATAAGTATAATATCACACAAGACTTCATCATGATAATTCCCAATTTTTAATTTCACCAAACATTTCTCACTTACCAACAACTTATTTTCATCCCAAATCCATGCTATCTGATAAGGCTTAGGGTGTTTCAATCTTTCCAAATTTAATTTAGTCACCATATCTTTTGAAACAAGGTTATCTAAACTACCAACTATCAATAACAACTTTACAACACTTACCGGATACCTTACATCTGGTCTTGAACAAATTCCTC
The DNA here is from genome assembly GCF_030272615.1 of Cryptomeria japonica. Taxonomy (NCBI): domain Eukaryota; kingdom Viridiplantae; phylum Streptophyta; class Pinopsida; order Cupressales; family Cupressaceae; genus Cryptomeria; species Cryptomeria japonica. The sequence goes on from NC_081409.1 coordinate 514,235,919, forward strand.
CTTTGCAAGGGCTCTTCATCTCCTCTAGTATGACACAAAGCTATCCTCATCATCAACACTTCTCCATCTTTTGATTTATTAGCTGATTGAGTGGGGCTTTCTTCCACCACTGCTATTCTTCTGGTATTCTCTGTCTTCTTAGACTTAAAAGAATGATGTCCTTCTCCTCCATACTTAAAGCAAGTTCCTCTGAACACTCTCTTGTCTTGTCTTCTGTCATCTTTTCCAAAATTCTTATTCCGGTAACCATCGGGTTCTCTTCTCTAGTAGAAATTTCTATCATCCTTTCGGTATGAACCACCATGTTCACTTACTTCCTTGTCCTTGTTCTAATCTGTATAGGTTCCTCTTCCTCTGATATATCCTCTTCCTCCTTGAAATCTTCCTCTAGAAAACCTTCCACCTCTACCTCTCTGTCTCTGCTCATGTCTTTTATTCAGCTTCTCTTCTGCTTTCAAGCCATATTGGTAAGCTTCTTCAACACTATAATTTGATCAAACTAAGTTCATCTCGTATAAACATCCACAATCCATTCAAATATCTTGCAACTCGTTCAACCTCATCATCAACATGTCCAAATCTAATCTTCAACTTGTAAAATGCTTTGGTGTACTCCTTCACACTAGATTCCTTATGCTTCAAATTTTGTAACTTCTGAAATAGATTCACTTGATAATCAGTTGGCATAAATTTTGATTTCAACTTAGCAACCATCTGATCCCATGTCTTGATATTCTCTTTACGTCTTCTCTGTCTATCAACCTGCAAATTCTCCCACCAAAGAGATGCATGTCCTTTCAACTGGGTACACACATATTTCACCTTCCTTTCCTTTGTAGTGTTCTCAAAATCAAAATAATTCTCCATCTCTGAGATCTAATCCATCAATTCATCTAAATCTAACTTTTCATCATATTTCGGTGGGGTAAAATGAGGTTTAGTATTTGCCCTACTCAAAACCCTCAAAAACCTCTCTTCATCTAGATCAATCGTCGATGGGTTTACTTGTTTTGTTGGGGCTTCTTCTCCTTCATCTTCGCTTACATCTTCAATATGTCGGCCTCTTCTCTATGTTGTCCGAACGGATTCCAACCAGGCTGCAATTCCTCTCAACATTTCCATCACAATAGGTTTTGCATTCCCACGTGCTCCACCATTCCTATTTCCTCTTCGCGCCATCTTCAGGCCAGTCCTCTGCAACTGCAGGTCGATCCACAGTCTGCCACCCTACAACAAAATTTCTCAAGTCAACACAATCTCTGGAACAAAATCTCATTTTTATACCACTCGGTGCAGTCACCGGTTAGGAGGTACCTCAAAGAGATCAATCCAGACTGGTCAGCAAGAGTAAACACAATGGAAACACAAGGATATGATGGTGGCAATGTAGAATAGAATGAATTATATCATGAAAACTGATTAGAATGAACCGGTAACATCTGGGTTACAGAAGCTGACTCATTGGCCTACTATAACATGTTCAATTAAAGAATAGGTCACAACTGGGACCTCAAATCTTAAGATCTAGTTTCTATGTTCTATATTTTCTTTGAAGTATATTTTAATGCTCAATTACAGTGATTTATACAATCCAAGGGGATCCGGTCAGCCCAAAAAGGGATCAAATGCCGAAGAACAAGACCTAACGTGTAAAAACAACAAAGTCGGCCTTTGCTAAAGAAATTCCTCCAGAAAATCCAAAGGATGAAGTGTAGATCAAAGGGAAGGTCGGCCACACACCAAGGAACATCAAAATCAACGATCAACACACCACAAGCTATAGAAGGGATTTGGTAGATCACTAATGCAAATAGGTCCAGACAACCGGTACCAGAAAACTTTCTAAAAAATCGGTAGCGATAACTTGCTGGAAAATGATCCAAATGCTCCACGGTTTGGGAATAAGGTAGATGATCAAGTCCTCAAGAAAAATCCAACTCCTCAAGATCTGGTGAGCCAATGCGAGAAAATGTAAAATGAAATGCTAACTGCAAAACAAAAAGGAAATATTTTTGGTTGTTGCAAGATTGCCAAGAACTAGGGATGCTCCTACATCACATACACATATATATACTGTCTTCAGAAAAACATAATCTTCCGAGTTGGCTAAGATAGAGATCTAAAAAAAGGTCAATACTAGACATTTTGGTGGTGAGAAGGAATGAGAAGTAGACCACATCACAATGTTCGTAATCAAACATATCAACACTATATGTGTGTGTGTGTGTGTATAAATTTAACCTAGCTCCACATTAAGACTAAAAATATGACTTCTTTTCCTGAACATGCAATCTGGAGTTAAAAGTTGTTAGCATTATGTTAAATGTTGTCATTAATGTCAAATCTTGTGGTCTGGCTAGGTTTGAATATGTATATTTAGTAGCAGTGGAAGTTTGGTATGTATGTGATGTCGATGGTCATGTTGAGCATCAAATTTAAATCAATAGAATTCCATGGTTTTTATTGAAGCTACAGAAGTTTTCTAAAAAAAAATGAAATTAAGCATGCCCTTAAGAATTTTGATAGAACCCTTGAAACTTCCACCGACATTAGAATCCTAAAAGTTATCGCCCAAATCAAATCCATCAGATATACACACTAACCTCTCACTGAAATGTCTAGTTTGACCGAAATGATGAGATCAGAGAAACTGGGGAAGGTTTCATCGATAGGACTTTTCGAGAAAAGAAGGGTGTCAAAGAAATACTAAAGTTATTGGCTAACAGTGACAGTTTCATCAAAAGAAAAAGGTTGATAAAATATAAGAGATTTTCATCGATAACATGCCATCGGTAAAAACAAAAGGTTGAAGGAAGATATTCTTCTTTCACTGACATAAGGAATTTCATCGATGCCAATGCAAAAGCCGGATAATGAAGAACCATTATCGATAAATTTAAAGATCGATAAGATGGTTGCAAAATGCAACAACAAAAGGATTCCTATCAAAAACAGGGTTTCGATGAACCAATGGAGGATTACATCGACAAACACGTAAGGTAAATCTTTTGATGAAAATGAGGAGACTGATAAAACCACAAGGCTCATTGATGATAATGATGGTTTCATCGAAACAAAAGTAACATCGATGAAACATGACATTTCAAAGGAAGATGAAGTGATGCCACCGAAGTGTATGATTCCATCGAAACAATAGTGTAACTATACAATTAATGAGCATCAAAAGAAAATATGAAGTACTGCTAGATAAATGATTACTTTCTACTGCGAAGATCAATACAAATCTTAATGAAGTCACCTCATCATAAATTCAAATGAATGCTTCTGCGACCATTGTGCAACCAGTAATGTTAACTGATAAGATCGCCATGAATGCTCGATAAATTGACAGGAAAAGAAACACTTTTGGGCAACGCTTGAAGAATTCACAGTGAGCCTCAGAAAAACAGACGATTCAAAATCAGATACACAAGAGGTCTACCCAGAATTCAAGTAAGTTTCTCATTCTTAGAGCTCTGTAGTGATAATGGAGGCGTCATCTGCTAAAAAGAGTAGGGTTAGGAAAGATAAAGAGACCCAACCCGTGGAGGATAAACCTAAGAGGCAGAAAAAGGAAGGGCGCTGACTGGCCCAAGACCTAATTGACCAATGTCCTTCATCAAGCCTTAGGTCTAAGAAAATTAAAACAAATGAGGAAGGTTTGGAGAATAGGTTTGAGAACCTAGGAGATATATGGACAAAAATAAGAGGTCATGAACTATTTAGTTTTGGATATATACGAAGGAATGCACCTGAGCCTGTGAATAATTTATGGAGATTAAATTTAGGCACTAATACATTTGGACTAGATTTCCGACTGAGGTTTCCTATGAAGAAGGTATATTGTGGCCAAATTTGATTTTTTTTTTTTAAAAAGCCCGCATTCGTTGTAATTCCGACGAAAATTTCCCATTTGGTTTCGACGAAGAAGGCACTAGCAATAAGAATTTTCTTTTTTCCAAAAAAGTGCTCGAGTTCGTCATAATTCCGATGACAACGACCATTATCTTAAAAAAAGAAGAAGAGGGGAATTCATTTGTATTTCAAATTTCCCGCGTACGCGTCCGTGGCGACTTCAACCCCCAAGAACATCAAACCCACATTGAAGGCATTTGTGGCATTGCTTGCAATCCCGCATAGGAGGTAGATTCAAATTGCCCTAGTTTTTAATTTCATGTTGCAAAAAATATACATGTGGTGGTTAATTGCATTAATTTAATCTCGTAAAACCATAGAACTATGATTGAGGAGTGAGCGTTCAATTTTGTAGCAACAATCCCTTCCTCCCGTATACACGCGTGTTGATTGTTCACATGAGATCGCATCTCTTTGCGGCATCGTATCAAACAATTCACGAGCCTTTTGCATGTTTCCACATTTTGCATTCATGTCAAGCAGGGCATTTGCAAGTACAACACCCAACAAAATTCCTCTATCCGTTATGCTTTGATGGATGTCCATACCCTGTTCCAAAGCTCCGCACAAGCAGGGAGGATGCTGGAAAATGTTGTGGAATTTGGCTTTATGGCTTCCAATTTCATTTGCTTGAAAGTGTCTAAAGCCTTTTCGACAAATCCATTTTGTGCATATCCAACAATCATTGCAGTCCACGAGACAACATTTCTTTCAGGCATTCTATCAAATAGTTCACGTGCCTTGTCTATGCTTCCACATTTTGCATACATGTCTACCAAGGTAGTTGCAACTACAACATCTAACAAAATTCCTCTATCCTTTATGCTTCGATGAATGTCCATACCCTGTTCCAAATCTCCCATTTTGGCACAGGCAGGGAGGATAGTAGCAATGGTCGTGGAATTTGGCTTTACACCTACCGATTGCATTTGCTTGAAAGTTTCTAAAGCCTTCTCAACAAATCCATTTTGTGCATATCCGACAATCATTGCAGTCCAGGAAACCACATTTCATTGAGGCAATCCGTCAAACAGTTCCCATGCCTTGTTTATGCTTCCACATTTTGCATACATGCTAACAGAGCAGTTGCAACTACATCTGACAAAATTCCTCTATCTTTTATGCTTTGATGGATGTCCATACCCTGTTCCAAAGCTCCCATTTTGGCACAGGCTGGGAGTACACTGGCAAATATAACTAAAGAAATGCAATGATCAGCTCCAAAGACATCAAACCACTACTAACAAAATCGAGAGTCTAAAATATGATAGGGAATAGTGTGAGCTATCCTGAAATAAAATATTTTATTTTCAATTTCAACTAAAACATAATTACTCAGCCATTTAATATTATTAATAAGTGTTTAATTTATGAAAGAGATAAATGGTTGGCCACAAGTAAATGAGTTACTAAATGCACACAGATAAGTGAATTTGATATTCAAAACTATCTACAATAAATTCAATTATTGTCCATTAGTCATTTATGTTTGCAATAAGCATCTTTCTTTGTTTTTCTTAATCTTTATTCATAGTTATGTGCATATTTCACATTCTATAATTAGGATATCAATTGCTATGGTTGAACACTAGCATGATGTTTGTGTTGTGGTATAGATGTGTAGAAACATAATTATGGGATTGTTATATTATAGAGATCATAAATCTAGATATCACATATTAGTTCTAGCTCTTCTTGGATTGAGTCTAAAGTTGACATACAGTCATAAAGCCATTATTAGCAGATCTATCCATTTCTAGTAAAGACAATTGAGAAAGTCATTTTGATATTGAGAGTTTCTTATCTGTTTACCTATTGATTATTATTAAGCCATAATATTTAGGTCTATTTATCTCTCTTGCAAAACCTCTGTAAGTGTCCTAGATTGTCCCTACTACTCACCCTTCAATGAAATAGTGGAGTTCTAAAGATTTGTTGCACAAGATGGTGTTGAACGTATCAACAAGGCTAGCATGGAAGGCATGTTCAAGCTTCCACTTGTACAACTTACAACAAATGATTTGTTCATAGAAGAAATTATTGAAATAGGGATACAATCGAAAGACAAGTAAGTACATACAAACCTCCTCAGTTGAAAGTAAAATTTGTGTATAAAAAGAGTACATTGAATCCCAATCCTTAAACACAATAGAGATACCGATGGAGACTTAATTAGATGTAGCATGTCACATCAAAGTTGTTAGAGTATGCTAAGCTAGTACATAATGTTTCCTAAAGCCACATTAGTATTTTACCTAGATCATTATCTACCAAAATCAACTATAGTAATCCTTTTGAGGATTCATTTCATGGTGCTAGATCTTCATTTAGTTCCACTTCTTGTTGGAGAAAAGAACAGTTATTTCTTGAGGTAGATGAATCTCCCATCAACAAAGGACAAGACCCTTTCTAGAATATAACAAATTCTACTCCAACAAAAGATCATGGGGGTTTCACTAGAGATATTGAATAAGAGATAGACTTCTATTGCTGCATTAAAAGCATTGGCATGTTCTTCATTTATTGATGTAAACTCTCTGTGATGCCACCACAACCAACAAAGGTGTAAAAAGTTGTTTGCAATGCATGGATTTTTAGGATTGTCCTTTGAGAAAACATAATTAAAGTATGGAAGCAGGATCTGCCAGCTCCTAAGGGAATCTTGATGAAAAATAACTGTAAAATATTTGGGTGAGCTTATATGCAAAAACTCATTCTTCCTGATGGTTTTATGTACAGAAAGAAGCACGAATTAAGTGGTAAAGGGGCTTCTGGAAACAAGAGGGATAGAGAGGCAGTGGAAGTGAAAACTTCTGGTGTTGTGTCTGCTCCATCTTAGAATGGGAATGGTGAAGGTGCTGTAAGAGGAGCTGAGAAGGGCGTTGGAAGAAGTGGGGGTGTTTACATTCCCCCATTTAAGCTGTCTCAAATGATGAAAGATGTGAAAGACAAGAGCAGTGTGGAATACCAGCGCATGACATGGGATGCCCTTTGGAAGAGTATCAATGGGTTAGTAAACAAGGTAAATGCATCTAACATCAAGAACATCATTCTAGAGTTGTTTGCAGAGAATCTCATCCGTGGGAGGGGTCTATTTTGTAGGTCTTGTATGAAATCCCAAATGGCATCCCCTGGATTTACATATGCTTTTGCTGCGTTGGTTGCTGTGGTAAATACAAAATTTCCTGAAGTTGGCAATCTGCTTTTGCAAAGAATTATTTTGCAACTTAAGAGGGCATACAAATGCAATGACAAGCACATGTTGATAGCAGCAGCCAAATTCATAGCTCATTTAGTGAATCAACAAGTTGCACATGAGATCATTGCCTTGGAACTTCTCACCCTTTTACTAGAGAACCCCACAGATGACAGTGCAGAGGTTGTTGTTGGGTTCGTGAAAGAATGTGGTTCTTTGTTGCAAGACCTTTCACCCAAAGGTCTCTATGGGATTTTTGAAAGATTTAGAGGTATTCTCCATGACGGGGAAATTGACAAATGAGTACAGTTTTTAATCGAAGGCCTTTTTGCATTTCGCAAAGCTAAGCTTGAGGGTCATCCAGCTGTACGCCCAGATCAGTTAACACATGAAGTTTTCCTAGAAGATGAAATTGATCAAGAAGCTGGTTTGGATGTTTTCAAGCCAGATCTTGATTTCTTAGAGCATGAGGCAACCTATGAAAAACTGAAGAAAGATATCCTTGGAGATGCTTCTTCAGATGAAGCAGAAGGGGAGAATGATTCAGGTGATGATTCAGATGATGATGATGATGATGATGATGATGATGATGATGATGATGATGATGATGAAGAGGAAGGTGAGGAAGCACTGAGAATATAGGATGAGACAGAGACAAACCTGGTCAATTTAAGACGTACAATTTATTTGACAATCATGTCAAGTGTTGATTTTGAGGAAGCTGGTCATAAGCTACTAAAGATCAAGCTTGAACATGGTCAAGAGAGAACATACCTTCGTTATTATGGTCTTCTTGGGAAAAGATTCTGTACGATCAATAAAATTTATGAGGAATTTTTTGATAAGTGTTTTGTACAACAATATTCTATGATACACAGATTGGAAACAAATAAACTGCATAATGTTGCAAAGTTTTTTGCCCACTTACTTGGTGCAGATTGTGATAATACTAGATCAATGAATCCTGTTATTTATTGAGTATTTCTTGTTTGCCATGTTGTGTGATGTACCATAAGAAAACTAGAAATCCAAATTCAATAAGATGCTTTGTTCAATGATGATAATTTCTATTTTCTTGCCTGTGAAGAAAGACCATGTCAAACAATATCAACGAACAACAAAATAAGGAGACAATTGCTAGATTGTGGTCTAACTTGAAAAGAAAAGGTGATGGAAAATGTTATTGTCTGTGCAAAATTTGTAAGGGGTTAAATACTAGAAGATTTCTAATCAAAACATCAAAGAAACATTGTAGGCTGCATGGTCACATTGAAGGTGGACATGATTATCATCCATTGGGAAGTTTCTCATTATATCATTTTGACAATTTATATACATAATAAATCACGTGATGATGAGATCATGATCATGGTTTATTTATGTTTATCAATTTTATATAGCTCGAGCACCCCGGAGCACATGGTATGGATCAACACAACCTCGAGAATATCGTTTTCAAAGTGGACGAACATGGAGGTGTGAAAATCGAAGCTGAAGATAATGATCCCATGGAAGATGACGATCATGAGCCAAAAAACACAATTGAAGATGATGGTACAAATACATTGATCCATGACTCATTTAGTACTCGCGCAGCTAATCATGATGATGAAGATGACCTTGATGTTGTTCATGATGTCCTTCTACTTGAGAAGGCATCTGAGGCCCTTTATGGAGGTTCGCAAGCAACTCTTCTCTCCGTTGTATTGTTGTTGGTGAACTTGAAGGTTATGAATGGTTTATCCAGCATAACAATGTCACGTATATTAAGGTATGTCATATATGTCATAATAAACTGTGAATCATGTTGTACCATTAATATTCTTTATTATAACAAATTATATTTTTTCGCTATAGATTGATAGGTGAGTTTTTGTTACCACCATCAAATATTCTACCTCGCTCATAGCGAGAATTATCTGCCGTTATGAAAGATATTTGAATGGAGTATCAAGCAATAGATGCTTGTCCCAATGATCATATTATATATCACAAACAACATGAATTTTGAAATGAATGCCCTGAATGTCATATCAGTAGATATCGAATAGATCAAATAACAAAAAGGGTTCTTCGCTATATTCCCATTATTCCACGTATGCAACGGTTATTCAAGTGCACTAGCTTGGCACAATTTATGGATTACCATGCACGCAATAGAAGTCGAGATGACATTATTCAAATGCCCGCGGATGGTTCAGAATTTATGGACATAGAGGAAAAGTGGCCACACTTTAAAGAAGAACCTCATAATCTTAGGCTTGCAATGGCAGCGGATGGTGTCAATCCATTTGGAGAGATGAGATCTGTTTACTCAGTGTGGCCTGTTTTTGTTATCAACAATAATATTCCTCCATGGATGTCAATAAAGAAGGAGCACATAATGTTGTCAATGATTGTTCCAGGTATTTTATCATTTAAATATAGTCATCTAAATTTAATTATAAATATTGCAGTAAAATGGTCATAATAATTATGTAATGTTTTTGTTCATTTGATTAGGTAAGTACCAAGTTAAAGATATGAATGTATATATCGAGCCTCTTATCGACGAGTTGCTGGAGTTATGGAATGGTGTCACTATGTATGACGTCTCTAGACCAATAGGACAAAGACAATTTCAATTCGATGCAATGCTTCTATGGACAATACACGATGCCTAGGGGCTAACACATTTTTGTGGTATGTTATAGTGTTTAAGTTGTGCATGAACATTATAATTCAAAAAATTATCATATTTAATCCAATTATACATGATCTTGTAGGTCTTCAAACAAAGGGAAAATTTGCATGTCTTGTTTGTGGTCCAAAGATGAAATCTCATCATTCAAAAAGTTTAGGAAAGCAAGTGTTTGATGAGTATAGACACTTTCTCCACAAAAATCATAAGTATCAAAATACTGAAAAACATCTTTTTAATAGGAAAGAAGAGAATACATCAAAGCCACGAAGAATGACACCTCACCTGTGGAAGTTGGAATATAATAGAATTAATCGTCAAGGTAATGCCATTCCATCTATTGGTTTGTCATAAAACATCTTTTCTATTTTGTTTTGTTTATTGATGATGTGATTGATGATCATGAAGGTTGTGAAGGCATAAATGACCACCTTCCTAAGGGAATAAAAAGTTATCCCCGACAATTTTGTAGGTTGCCCTACTATGAGCAGTTACAAATTGTTCATTTGTTTGATAGTATGCATATTGGAAAGAATATAACATAGACAATATGGAAAATATTGGATGGAAGGCGTGACAAAGAAAAAATTGTTAAAATATGTAGTGACATTCAGGATTCCAATCATGCAATGATAAATGTCATTCAATCAAATAGCCATGGAGAACAGATTAATATAAGTGAGCTTCCTTGGTTATTAACGGAGCAACAAAGCAATGCTATAAAACAAGTCATATGAAAAATTCAATTTCCCACAGGATTTGCTACGAACATAAACAATCTCATATCAAAGAAAAGTGAACTTGGGCCAGGGATGAAAATGCATGATTGGCATACCTTCATTAAGGTAATTCATGTTCTTGTGTTTTTAGTATGTATTTAAGTACTGCGTGTATGTGTACTTTTCATTATATTACAAAAAAATGAAAAGATAATTTTATAATTATTGCAGTATGTTCTACCTCTATCTCTCCCAGACGACTTCGATAATAATGTCAAGCAAGTCATATATGATCTTGGAAAATACATGAGGTAAGTAGTGATATTTGTTTAGTTCGTTGTATAGATATTATATTTGCGATTTGTTTTACTTCCTATGTAATATATTTTTTTTGCATCTTGAATACCTTGTAGGTGGTTGTCATGTAAAGAAATCCATAAAGATGATATAAAATATTGCAAGATAAAAATTTCTCATTTCATGTGTGAAATGCAAAAGTGTCTACCTCCAGCTTTTTTCAATGCACAAGAACACTACCTCATACACCAAGTTGAGGAGATTGAATTGTGTGGACCTGTACACACTAGGTCAATGTTGATGGTTGAGAGGCACTTAAAATTTTTGAAGGCTTTGGTTCGACAAAGAGCACATCCTGAGGGTTCTATGGTGGAGGGATATATGGTATACCAGACTATGGTGTACATTTCTGAATATCTTCCTAAGTTTGCAGCAAAGATCCATGTGGATCGCATTTGGGATCCCAACACCATTAACAAATTCGAAGGGGAGTACTTGATGGGAAAAACTAGATTGAGGAAAGTGAGAGGTAATTATAAGATGTTATTGTAGTTAATTAATTCTTAATCTTCAAAATAAATCGATTGTAAGACGTCTATTTATTTTTTGTACAATTGGTCGAGAGTGGGATGCACTACATTTGTATATTGCAAACAATCTTGATTGGATGACGGTATGGATTGAACATTGTCAACATTCTAGATGCATGTTAACATGGGAAGGTGTGGCTTCATTGGTTAAAGAAGCACATCATAATGGAGATTCCTATGTTACGCAAAGGGAAATTGATTTAGCATATGGTTTAAGAGATAAACAGGTACGTATAAATTTATTAATCACCAATATGTTTATCAACTCACAATACAATAAATTTTACATGTTTGACATATCGTAGGTCAAACACCACAACGCTATGTGCTGCAATGGTCATAAATTTCGCATAAAAAAGTTGGATGACATGAAGAAAACTTGTGATTCTTGCATCACTCCAGTCTTTGAGGTGACAAATATTTCATCGAGAAATGACATTCATCCTCAACAGACTTAAAATCGATACTATGGCATTTTGGATGATATACTTGAGTGTGACTTTAATTCCTTCAAATTAGTTTTGTTCGTCATCAAATGGTACAGGCTACGATTGAATAAAAATGATCTTGATAGAACTGTTATTGAACATGATAATGGTTTTATAATGCTAAATACAAGGTCATTTGAACCAGTTGGGGATGAGCCCTATGTTCTTCCAAGCCAATGTGAGCAAGTATTTTACTCAGAGGTTCCACATAAACCGGGTTGGTCATTTGTTGTTAGACATGATCCAAGAGGAAGGCCGATAAAGTATAATGTGATGGAAGAAGAAGATACCGAAGAAGTAGAAGATGAAGTGGATGATGATCACGATCGACAATTTCTCAATGACGATGAAGAAGAACAAGAAGAAGATGATGATGATGACGGTGATGGTGATGGTGATGGTGATGGCGATGGCGATGGCGATGGCGATGGTGATGGTGATGGTGATGGTGATGATGATGATGATGATGATGATGATGATGATGATGATGATGATGTTGGCGATGATGACCTTGATGTTCATGATGATGAAGAATGAAATGTATGAGGTATGCGATTAGTATATTATCTATTTAATATTGACTTCTTGATAAAAAAAAATTTACATAATTAATTCATTAAGTTTTGAATTCTAATGCCATTACATAATTAATTCATTAAGTTTTGAATTCTAATGCCATTACATAATTAATTCATGATGCACCTTTTAATATGGAGATGGAGATAGGGAGAGTGACTATTTATGTGACAATTTTTAAACTATGTTTATTTATGAAAATTAGATTTTTATTAGCTATGTGATGGATGTTGATTTAAAATACATATGTGATAGATCTAATTGTTGGTGTAAATAATTATTCATCTTGGATATTATTACACTTACTTAAGTTTACTTAGGAAATGCATTTCATAGTAGTTTGGGTATGAGACACTTGGGTGTTTGTGCCACATTGGGATAGTGTGTGTAGGAGAAATTCCACCTTTTATGGTGTTGATCTTGTTGTTACACTCCACATTCAGTGGGTGATCCACCTCATGTGGACTATTATATTATTTCTCCTACCTACCCACACCTATTTCCTACCTACCCTTGTTTCTTATTGAGCCACATGTCATGTTTGTGTGCTCACATATCCCTAGCCTTGCCTATATAAGCAAGCTCATCTACATTGTATGTAATTGATATTACTGATCATTTTCTATTGATGAGAATACAGTTTATTCTTGTCCTATATTGTGTCTCTATTTTGTACATTTCATTGAGCTCTTGATCTTGGCAAAATCTCATATGGTATCAGAGCCATTGGGGCTTCATTGATTCATCTTGAAGAGACATTATTGCGACGTCAAGAGGCAGATCTGAGGAGCAGCATCTTTTGGAGGTGTCCTAGACCAGATCCGACCTTGTCATTGCGTTCAAGTGGCCGTTTCCATGAATTTTAGTTATAAAGTAGGCCTATTTTGGTGAGAAAGTTTTTTTCACCAATTTTTTTAGTATTGTACAGATTTCGAAATTTTTTTATTATATTTTTCAAAAAAAAAATTATTTTCTGAAAAAAAAAATTTTGAAAAATTAAAAATCAAGAAAAAAATTTGAAAAATTTTTGTCAGAAAAAATTAAAAAAAAAAAATTAAAAAAAAAACAAAAAAAAAATTTTGTGTTTGGGGGTGCGCAGACCCCCCGTACCTGCGTGTCGCAGGTTGCAGGTCCGGACCGGCCGCTGTCAGCGCCGGCCATCCCATCCCGTCCTCACGCCGCCGCCCACGCCTCGTTCCGCACACCGCCATTCATGTCGTGTACCTGCAGAACGACTCGCCACTGAGACCCGCCACCGCCGAGACCTGCCGCCATCGCCCGCAGGTCCCCGCCAGACTCTCCCGCCACCACTGCCACCGGCATCTTCCTCAGCTCCCCCGCAGCCGCAGAGCATCCTCCCGCTGTCACCCGCCGCCGCCCGAGCGTCCAGTCCTTCCTCGGTGGTCAACCAGACAGGAGGACCCGCGTCCGCCACGTGGTAGGCGACCACTGGCCCGCGGGTAAAACCCATGCGCCATGTCATCCATACATCTGCCACATCATCTGCCACATAGAGCTGACGCACACCGCTCATGTCAGCAAATCTGTACGGTACGACCTGCACAATCATCTGCCACATCAGCCTGTCCGTACAGTATGGATGCCCAGTCAGCAGGGAGGTGAAGTTTTTGCGACGGTCATACGGCCGTCAAATTTAACACAGTGACTTTTTGACATCAGCGCCACATCAGCATTTTTCAAAAATTTTGCAGGCCCCTCTCATTGAGCTTTTTGATTTTGCAGTTCAACTTCAAATGGCCATAACTTGCTCATTTTTGCTCCTTTTTGGGTGCAATTTTTTTTGAAATGGGCTAGAATTTCATGCTCTCCGTAGTGGTGAAGAAATTTTTTGATTTTGATGCACTGATTTTTTAGAAAATGCAGTTTTTGGTGACTGTACCTGAGTAATCCCAGTTTTTGCAACTTCAGAGGCTTCGTTTAGGGTCATACGACCTCTTTTTCAGGTGCTGTTTTTTTTGAAAGTGTATATTTTTTCGTCTACTTTCACATGATGCTATCAGATTGATGCCATTGTAAGTAGAAATTGTACTTTTAGATTTTGGCCATTTTGGCTCTCTCGGTACTTATATATTTGCTTGAATTTCAGTTAGATTCATTGCACTATTGATTGAAGTCTCTTGTATCTCATTTGAGAAGTTGTAAAATTTGCATCATAAGTCCACTTTGCCTTATTTTGCAAGTGGCTCATTGTAATCGCACTAAGTATAAAGTGCCAAAATCATCACTTTGGGGGGAGTACTTTGATTGAGTGAATTTGGGGGTGTATCTTGTGCTTTTGTGCTCTTGTGTTCCTTCCTTTTTGCTGCTATGGGTTCTTCTAAGTTTCCTCTTTTAACTCCTCATAATTATGCTACTTGGAAAATTGATGCATGGAGTAAACTTATGGAAAAAGGACTCACTCATTACATTGATGGAACTATTGTTACTCCCGCTGATCCTAAGGTTGATCCAGTTGGTCACTTGGATTGGCTCACTAAAAATATCATGGCAATTGGTACCTTAAGAAAGTATGTATCAAAGGATCTCATTTTTCATATTGAGAAATGTACTCTAATCAAGGATGCTTGGCAAAAGTTTCAAGACTTGTATGGTCAAGTTGATGAGATTAGGGGATATCAAATTGATAGTGATCTCACCATGTTAGATCCCAAGAACTTTGATACTATACAAGATTATGTCACTAAGGCAAATGAGTTGAGGGCACAACTCAAAGATTGTGGCATTGATAAGAAGGATACTCAATTGATATTCAACTTGATAGGCAAGCTTCCACAAGAATATGCAGCATTTGTTTCTAGTTTCCATACCCATAGGATGACAATGGGTTCAAGCTACAAAATGCCTACATTTGATGCTTTCAATGAAATGTTGATGATGGAACAAACTAAGTTGATAAGCATGGGCATTCTTAAGGCTTCTAAGTCTCAAGCATTAGTGGCAAATCAAGGGAACAAAGGAAATCAAGGAAAGGACAACTCAAACAAGAAGAAATGGCAATCAAAGCCTAAAGAAAAAGCACCATCTTCTCCACAACAAGGAGATTCATCCTCTTCCAAGAGAGATAATTCACCAAAGAGGGAGAGACCTACTTGTGCTTATTGTAAAAAGATTGGTCATGAGGAGCATCGTTGCCATTCTAAGAAGATTGATGAGCTCACACATATCATCAAAAAGCATAACATTGATTTGCCTAAAGTCTACAAGAAGGATGATTCATCAACTTCCACTTCCTCACATTCAAAAGGAAAAGGGCAAGCATTCATGGCTTCTACAAGTGGAAAGACTCACTCTTTTGGAAAAAGAAAAGGAAAAGCTCTATGTGCTACTATTAGTCATGATTCAGAGAGATGGCTTCTAGATTCAGGGGCTTCTCATCATATGGCATCTTCGCAGTCTATGTTCTCTACATTTGAGCCTTGCACCATGCCACAGATTTTGATGGGCAATCATACATACATGGATGTGATTGGGAAAGGATCTATTGACATTGGGGATAACTCCTTCAATGATGTGTTGTGTGTACCCCACTTGACAAACAATCTCCTTTCTATCTATCAAATCACACATGGCGCAACTAAGAGGGTTGTGAAGTTCACACCTGACTCAGTTTTCATTAGAGACTTGGAGAATAGAGCTATCATTGCGACTGGGGTGGTTGATCATGCATCTCGGTTATACTCCTTTTCAGATTTTGTTGATGATGATGATTTCACATTTGATGATTCTACACATGATGATCACACTTCTTGTGATAGTTCAGATTTTGAGGAGAACTTTGGGCACTTGAACATGGGATTCTCACTTGTGACCCCATTCTTGAGCCTTGTATTTCATCTCCTCATATTGATATCACATCACCTATTGCACCTGATGATGCGGATAGTGCGACAATTTTGCCTTCATGTGATTCAGTGCAGCAGGATATTCATTGTCTTCCAGCTTCAGATTCATGGGATGATTACTTGACAGATATTGCAGGTTTGTTTGTGGAATCCTACATTGCATATTTGGGAGACATCATTGATGACATTCATCTTCTCTTTGATAAAGGTGATCCTTCTTCAATTGTTGTGAGGGAACACTCTGACCCTCTTGTTCATTCTCTACATGATCATTCTTTCGAGGTTGACATGATTGTGGATACTTATGTACAACAATTGGAGGAGGTCTCTTTATGTTTTGAGGAGACATGTGAGTCTTTGGGACATGTTCTACATCCATCTCCACTAGATCTTGGAGTGCCTTTTTAAGCAGTGTGGCACAATTTACCACCTTTGGAGGGGGTATATTTCAGCATCGACATGGGGACACTTGAGCAATTTTCAGAGATTCCTTTCATCATGAGTTTTCTTCATACATCTTCCCTTCATGATTGGGGAGAATTCATGGATACACCTTTGGTTTTGTTTCTTCCTAAGGGGAGGAATGTTGTTCGACGTTCGTGGAGCAGTTTCTTCATACATCAAGCTTCTATCATTGGTGCAGATTCCACTTTGAGGGGGGGCTTCCTAGCTTCTCTTCTTCTCTCATATGGGGGGGACTTTTTCCTCACATGGGGTTTTGTCCTTCACATTCTTCTATGAGAGTTCTCTTGTATGTTTTCATCTCTCTTTTGGGGGAGGGTTTTTTCCCATTGGGTTTTTCTCTCTTTCCCCACTTTGTGAGAGATTTCATTGCATTGGTTTGCATGCATTTGCATTTGTACATGGGTACCTAACATGGCCTAGTAGCCGGGACCCATCTTGCATTGCTTAGTTGCATTGTAGACTTAAGTGCATTCCCCTAAGTTGCACTTAAGGGGGGGTGTTGGTGTAAATAATTATTCATCTTGGATATTATTACACTTACTTAAGTTTACTTAGGAAATGCATTTCATAGTAGTTTGGGTATGAGATACTTGGGTGTTTGTGCCACATTGGGATAGCGTGTGTAAGAGAAATTCCACCTTTTATGGTGTTGATCTTGTTGTTACACTCCACATTCAGTGGGTGATCCACCTCATGTGGACTATTATATTATTTCTCCTACCTACCCACACCTATTTCCTACCTACCCTTGTTTCTTATTGAGCCACATGTCATGTTTGTGTGCTCACATATCCCTAGCCTTGCCTATATAAGCAAGCTCATCTACATTGTATGTAATTGATATTATTGATTATTTTCTATTGATGAGAATACAGTTTATTCTTGTCCTATATTGTGTCTCTATTTTGTACATTTCATTGAGCTCTTGATCTTGGCAAAATCTCACACTAATGTTTATGATGATGCATGTGACAAATTTTGAACTTTGTGTTTATTTATAGAACGTGGATTGTTTATTACCTATGTGATGGATGGTGATTTATGATACATATGTGATGGATTACATGTTTATGATGACACATGATATGTGATGGTAATTGTGATGCTCAATTACATATATGATGACACATCATGTGATGCTTCTGATGCTTATGATATGTATGTATTTATTGTTTATCAACTTACAAATGTAGTATTGCTTATGATGCTCAATTAATGGTGTTGATTTCAGGTATAGTCCCTGTGTGATGCTGTCACCCTTGGTGGGAACAAGTCATTGACTACAGACATCGTCAACCATTTAGTTGAGGATCCTGCATAGTCTACATAAAGTAAAAGTAAGGAATTAAAAAATTTACAATCATTTTGATGACAACATCTTTTTATTATTTAATACTCTTTTTGTCTACAAAGTTCATGTTGTGTACTATGTAATTTCGCTAACGTTTTTTATATTTTTTCTTTGTCACAGGCTGACATGGATCCATCACATATCGTAGACAGAGATGTAGCTTGCGACACTTCTACTGAGCAAGTAAACCTCATTGTAATTGTACAAATTAGATAGAAGCAAACTGTTACATTATTATGTTCTTTTTTTTAGTGATTTATACTAATTTTGTAATTGTTAATGATATTCTTGACACAGACAGATGTTTAGGGAAAGGGAAAGGGAGTTGAAGTACCTGAGCACCTTTCTATGGATGTGGAATCATTAGGGTTAAGCAATGATGACCCTAAAGATCCCACAGGTCTTGTGAAATTCTTTAAAATGCCTCTTATAAAAATTAGAAAAGAGATTGTTTCTTTGGCAGCCGTGCATCCTACCACTGATGAGATACGACAGAGGGTGGAATTATTGTTTAAGACAACAAAAAACTTGCAAGTAACCAGTAATGAAAGCTTTAATTATAACAAAAGTTCAATAATGGTTTATATTTTATTCTCTTTTATGCCATTAACTAAAATATGTACGTATTGTTTTTACAACAATTTATCCACCCTCATGAAAGTCGTTCCCACAATCAGGGTGTTGTAGGATCTTCAGGTTGTATTATCACTTGCTTGGCTTATCACTCTGAGTACCCAAAACACATCATACTTGATACTATCAATTTTTAAAATAAAGGTTCATCCTTGTTTACAATTCTTGCACTTTTTGTATATTTAATGTTTGATATATTTAATGTATTATTCTTTAGGTGTTGTCAATGTTACTGTGCAAATACCGTCGCCACCTCATCAGAGGTCACCCTCACCTGTATTGCTGACTACAATGTCGACAACACGTAGCATGCATACATCCTCTAGTGCACGTCATATTGGCCTGCCCACTATTGGTAGATCCCTCTTTTGCTCTATCTTTTGTCATGTGTTTATTTCCCTTCAAGCATTCTTTCTTGAATTCTAATGCCATTTCATAGTGGATTCATTTTTTGTAGGAGGAGATGCACATGAAGATGTTCCAGAGGCGACTACTGCTGATAACATACCATAATTTCTTGGATCTTCTCGTATTTCTAGTACGGGAACGTTGCAAGCCACATTGGTGGTGAGCGACAAAGAAATGCTTCCCTTAAAGATACAAAAGGTTCCAGGTACTTCAAAATTATTATTATATATACTCTAATTGTAATTTACTTTATGATCACTTGTTTTGGACTAATGATCCCATGAATTTTTTGCAGGCAATGATATTTTTTATAAACATCTTAGTGACATTGCATTGCAAATATTTGGGCCCACCATACGTAAAAGGTGGTACATCATATGTGAACTAACCCTTATCCACTTTTGATTTCATATCATTGCTAGAATAGTTTTCCTTTGATCCATTTCTTGAAGTGTAATAAATGTAGCTTCAGTTCATTTATGATTCTAACAGGTTTGTTTTTTCTTTAAAAGGTGGAATGACCAAGAAAAAAGGTTAAAAGATGAATTGACAAACCAAATGGTTGAGTGGTTTGGAAATGACACCTTTGACAAAACCAAGCTTCTTGAAAAAGCTGGCACATATCTAAAGTATGTGAGGGACCAATACAGGACCCATTTGGAGAGAAACCTAAAGTACGAGCATCCCCCCATGATTCCAGAGAGGGAGTGTAAGGACCTGATTTTGGATGCCAAGGAGAGAATTGAAAGGAAAAAAGGAAATACACCACTAGACGCCAGAAGAAGGTACGGGATACTATTAAGAATGTAATTATGTACTAATTAATTACTCTTTATATTTATATAATCTAACATATTTCAAACTTTTTATAAACTGAGTGACATGTCAAAGGCAACCAAGGCAAGGCAAGAAAAGCACAGGCAACACAAACTCGGCTCTGGTGGTTACATGAAACTTGCTGCACAAATTGTAAGTATCTCATGTAAAGGAAATATTGTATCAAAATATTCATAAATTGCAAACATTTTTTTTTATCAAACAATGCAAGCAAAATTCACAGTACCAAGCAAAAATGCAGGATTCTAAATTCAATAGAATGCCCACAGAAGATGACAAGAGAATTGCCTACCAGCAAGGCTATTCAGCCATGGCTGATCGGCTACGAGAATTGAATGGGCATACACAACATTCGAGTGCATCCGTCACACGGGTAAATATGGTAAATGGAAGTTGTTTCAAATTGAATACTTTACCAATAATCTAATTGATGTTGAGTTCCAACATAAAGTGACTATATTTGTTTTAAATAAGCAAGCAATGATAACAATGTGCATGTCATTGGAATGCAACCTGCTAATTGTGAAACACCACTTTCACATGAAGGTTCAGATGTGCATCCCAGTAGTGGAGGTATTCATTTGCTATTCAAATCTCTTTATTTAGCTATTAATACAATTAAACATCTTAATTTGTAATTAAAGTAGTAATTAATGTAACCTTTTTTGTTAATATTTTAGAGCATGTAGTCGGTGGTGAGCAAGTGGAGCATGATCTGGGTACACAACCTCAAGAATGTGATTTTCCCCACTCAGGTAAAGAGGACCACTGTTATTGCTTTAAACAAATATAATTAAAATTGGTTTTCAACATTAATGTAACCTTTAGTATTTCAAGTCTAACAGATCTAGAGGGTGTTCAACATGTTGAGGTTGAGGCTACACAAAATGATGTGGCCCCATCAGGTAAAGAGCACAACAATTATGTTCTCTAAATTAATGAAATACTTGTAACAATAATAATTTTTTTTTTGAATTTAACCCATTTCTTTGTTATTGTAGAGGACCCCCTTTGCTTCAGTGTCCTCGTCCTCAGTATAGGACTAGGCATGCATTGAGATCACGAGCAGTTGGTGGAACATTTGCAGAGGGGGGAAATGATGAAGAAACCGATGTTCCACTTAGTCTTTTCATAGCTTCAAAGAAAAAAGAAAGAAAGAAATGATTGTAATCTAACTTATTTGATGATGACTAATTTTTATGTGTTAGTGAATGTAATTATGTGCTAATTAATGGTTATGGATGATATGTGCTAATTAATATTCATGAATGTTGCGTGTTAATTAATGTTAATCAATGTTATGTGTTAATGAACATTATGTGATATTAATGAATGAATGCTATATTTTATTAATTGTAGAAAGAATTAATGAATGAATGTTATAAGATGTTAACGGGGAATCTAGAGTGATGTTGGGGGGGGGATGGGTGAAATGAGCTTCCACCTTCACATGGTTGGCCCTGTTAAGTAGAGAATATTAAACTATTCTCGAAACCAAGTGAAGCTCAACAAGGTAACACACTTTTCAATATTTCATTATGTTGCACAGTTAATCTTATTGAATAATGTATATTGAATCTTAATTGTAGGGTCCAATAGAGCCAACACGAACAACAACACCACAAGTTGCTAGGTATAATGAACTCCCATATTGTCTTGTCTGTACACGAACAATATGAGTTTCTTCTAGTGTTGATATCCAAGGTAGGACTGCAAAAGTTATGAATATGCCTCATCCTTGTAAGTTTTTTTATTACTTGTAAGTAATGAATATGCCTCATCCTTGTAAGTTTTTTTATTACTTGTAAGTCATGAATATTGCTCTTTAGTTATGAAAATCTTTAATGAATACACAAAACTATATACATATGCAGGTGCACCATGGTTGAGATGGTCCAACTCCCTAGTCTCACTCTATGACTAAGCTCATGCCATATCTAAATCAAAGACATCTCAAATACAAGGTCGGTGGAAAGCTACAAAATGTCATTTTCATACATAAGCAAGACATACACAATTGGGCACAATCACCAAGAGAATGGTAAAAAGTGTGTTTGAGATTGTATCATGGATGCTTTTAAGGATTGTATCACGGATGCACAATACCTCTTCATTAATCCTTGACTCATGATTGCTATAATACTTCTTTAGACTTCTCATGTCATTTGTTGCACTTCTTCACTATTTTGGACTAAGTTGCAACTATGAATTTGCCTTGACTTATGACTGTACCTAGGTTTGTCCTATCTTTGTAAGCTTCCTCTTTGAATTGTGGTTGTAGCTTTGATAATACCTTTTTAATGTTGCACTATTTGTAAGGAGGACAAATCCTAATGCATGTTGCAAATTGTGTTCTAGTGACTGAGACTAACCTAATGCATCTCAAAATGGCATAAATTGCCAGGATGGAGATATAGTAGATGAGTTCAAGATTGTTGTTGTAGAAATTATTCGATTTTTGTGCTTGAAATTTATGTATATACACTATTTATAGTCTACTCTATATTTCCTACTCAGCTACTCCTATTGCTTTAAAATGAAATGTGAATTGATGAATTGTATTCTATAGATGACCAGTGCCTTTCTTCGCTGTTTGGGCTACAGATTCTTTATATTTCTTTAGGACTTATTGTGTAAACTTATGAGACAATTTTTAAACCCACCACCTCTCGATGAGTCTGTTAGTTACATTATTACCAAGCGTTGTGGCTTTTCGGCATATAACCGATAACCAACATTTTTTGTTTAACAAACTGGAAGATAAACAAATTGAGTATTGCCGTCTCCTCACCGATACCTATTTGGTATCCATCGGTCCCTTTTTATGTCGAAGAAACCCTGGGCTTTGGTGACTTCCTTTAGTTTTCCATTGAAATGCTTTTTCCATCGATATCACTATGCTCCTTTGATGAATGGGTTTGTTGTCTCACTGAAGCCCCTTTTATCCTCTCTTTTTCATCTTCCACCAATAAAGTTGTATCGATGAAACCATGTGTATCAGAGACATGCATTTTAGTCTCCTCGAAACTCATATTCTCATCGAAATCTTTTTGCTGTCTGTCGGGTTTCATGTCGAAGAGACTTTGGACTTCGATGACTTCTTTTGTCCTCCCATTAAAGCTCATATCCTTGTCGATATCATTCATCGATGTAGTTTTCTTCTATTTTATTGATATCACTTTTCGATGAGAATGCTTCTTTCGGTGAATCTTCTTTATCTTGCATCGATGATATTGTTTCTTCGAAAGCCTTTTCTCATCGGTGGGGGCCACCTCTGCTTTCTTTGATACCTTTTGTTGGTGGGACCATCTCTTTTGGTGAGTCTTTTTGCACCGATAGTGTTATATCCTTGAAGACCTTTTCTTGTCGATGAGAACCATCTCCACTTTCCTCAATATCTTTTATCGATGGAGTTACTGTCTTCGATGAGTCCTTTTTGAAGTTGATCGACGTTTTCTTTCTTCGATGCCCCTTTTATATCGATGAGACATCGTTGGGTCATCGATACTGTTTGAATCTTAGATACTTCAATAGAATGCTTTTAGATTTGTTTGATAACTTATGGGTTATTATGGTATCAATGAAAATGATGATTTCTTCCAAAGAGAGATGGCTTCTCTGATTTAATTTCTCAAATCAAGATATTTTACTTAATTCAGATTTGATGCTCAACAGAATGACTACACTATCACCAATCTATCTTGAAGATTTGACTACTCTTTAGATTATGATTATGACTGTCATGATATTTCACGAGACTGCTTTGTCCCCATATGAAACCCTTTGTTCCCAAAAATCAATGTTTTGAACTTGACTGCAACTTTATAGTGATCACTGTCTTTGTACAGTAAGCTTGCTACTTTCTCAACTTTTGATATATTGGAGGCTCCTAGGATGGTTTCTATCTTATAGTCACAATACCTTGCTATAATTTGTAGCTATTCTATGTTTATTTGTTTTCCACTCTTAACTCATAGTTCAACCGAATATGGTTCATCTTGGAATCAATGCACATCGATTATAATCAGATTATAACCAGTCTCCATGGTTGCAAGACCTGAAGAAGGATTCTTATCATCAATTAGATGCATACTTTTGGGAATATAGAAAGACAAAAAAATATATTAGAACTATATTTTTGGTTGAGTCATAATATGATGTGTTAATTTAGCTAAATAAGGGAACCAATGCTGTATTAGGTTTAATTCCATGATGACAGTTGAAGCTTGTTAGAGATAGGGGATTTGTAGCAGTTGGCTTGTTAGGTTATGTCACAATCCCATGAAGGTCCTTGTAAACCGTTAATGTCAGTAGACATGAGACTGTTATGTAATGAATTGGATAAGCTAAACCTAGAAGTTTTGTAACCAATGAATCAATTGACTCAAGTGTATGTTAATTATCTTATGATGGTCATTTATGACCGTTATTCTTAGTAGACATTAAGTAGTTCACTAGATAGTTGGTTAGTAAACCAGTGAGTTAGTTGGCTCAAGTGTATGTTATTTATCATATGATGATCGTTAATAACCATTATTGTTAGTACACATTAAGCAGATGGCTTGTTTAGATGGTTGGTAACTAGTGAGTTTGTTGAGCTCAAGAATTGGATGTACAAGTCGAGCAAGGGAGGTGAACACTAACAATGCATTGGTGCTTGTAATGTTAAAACCTTGGCCAAGATGGTGATGCTTTATCTAAGTGATGAAACTGGCCATTTGAATTCCTTTCTCATATTGATTAGCTTAATAATATTTGTTCAATTTTTTTTATCATTAAAAGATTACCTTCCTTTTAGATAAATTAGTTAGATTCTTATTATGTTGAAGAACATTTAGTTAGTTTTCTCCTTCAACTGAAGTAGTTATGTTTTATTTTGAAATGCTCAATTTTTTATCTTAATATAGATCACAATTTATTTTCTTTAAGTATATAAGGAATATTACATATGGTATCAGAGCAACCAAGTTCAACATTGAACCTTAGGTTTTCCACCTATAAACAAAACTATATGCATATGCAGGCGCACCATGGTTGAGATAATATGCAAGTGCACTATATACAAAACTATATTCACAAGTAAATATTTTATTCAAATCCACAATATGAAACACAGAGTTTTACTGGAAGAATGCAAGTAACCTTATCTCCTTTAGATAATATCACAAGCAGCTACCTACAGAAAGATGCAGTAATCCACAACATATACACAAAGGAAAGACGACTGATTATATTATGTATGTTTGCAAAATGGTACAATAGTAAGCATGAGGCTATATTATACTTCTTCTCTAATGATCCTTATTGTTACAAAATTTCCCTCATTTATATGAGGGTATACATTGTCACCAAGCATCGTGGCTTTTCAGCACATAACTATTAATTAGCACTTTTGTTAACAAACTGGGAGATAAACAAGTTCAACATTCCTATGTGTTCAATGTACTTATCATATTTATACATTAGAATGTCATTGTTTAGTGTCCTCATGTCGCTTTCTGTCTGGAAATGATTGGATGGAATATGGTTAACACAGAGTGATAATTCTTTGTCCCGATCCAACTCTACTACTGCTCAATTCTTCTCATCACTGAACTCTTGTTTCCACTGCTCCAATGATACTAACTCACCATTACTATAAAAAGAGGGCACCCTAGGGGTATTCCCATCATCCAGCCTCTGAAGCTCTTTCCTTAATTGATTTTCCAATTCATCATGGGACTTCAAGTAAGCCTCGACTTCAATTTTCTCACCTGGATTAATCAGACTATTATCATTCATCATGTCTTCCAACCAAGACCTGAGCCTTTCATGCTCTTTCAAAGCTCTGACTATTCCAGTGTATGTTTTCCAATAGATTTCTGCAACTTGCATCATACTTCTAAACCTATGTTCAATGATCTCTAGAATCAACTTATCCATCTTTTGATGTACCTTTTCTACTTGCCGAGATGTCTTTTCGGCCCTGTTCCTCCAATACATAGCGTCTGTCAAGGCATCCATGGCATCTCTGTCAACATTGTATGTCATCCCTGTTTGACTGGTACCTATTGTTAGGCATGATATGGAAAGCTAATGTACTGAGAGGGGAGGGGTGAATCAATACTCCAAATCTTTTCTTCAACAATAACTTTACTGTTAAGCATAAACTGAATATTGCTGAAACATAATATAAAGCTAAAACATATAAATAATATTCATACATGATTCACTCCATAACATATATATTTTGGTTACACAGAAACTCCTTGTTAGAGAGAAAAACTATGGTGGGGATGGCACCCACAACTTCACTACTACAATAATAAAGGTTGCTTGGTTAGAGCTACATGTTTAGCTATTTCTGATAGCTTACCCTGTTAGGAGTATCAAGATCTTTAGATCGACCTTACTAAAGGATTTTACAACACTTATACTAAATGTTGTACTTGGTTAAAGGCTTTAAAATTTATAGACTTTGTTAGAGTCTTTTACCCTATTAAAGGTTTCTCTTACAACTCAAAATATTACAATCAAAATCTTACAAAATATCTGCAAGTTCACATCTGAAATGTTATAGCAGATTCTATGTGCTCAAAATGAAATTACCTTGCTTATAGCCTACCTCGGTAAATCATAAATTAACTCGGTAAACCTATTTGTTTACTCTGTTCCTTGACTATTCTCTAAAATCCTTCTTGGTGACCTCTGAATATCTCTGTCAGTCGTAACAGTCATAACACTCAGTGCTTTCCCATGATTTTGCTTTTCACATATGTCTTGCTTCACACACACATTTGATCCTCAATTCATGTTGTATAAATAGATCTCTTGTAACGGTGATCTTGTTCATGCTTCGATCTTACAAACATGATTCATTAAATGAATAACCATACAAGATTATTTCATTGGATAGATGTCCTCAAAATCATACAAAATATTAAGGTGCAATTTCCTATGTGATAACGGTTCCCTATTTCTTGATCTTGTAACACGTTTCCACATATGTGTCCAGGTTCAATGAATCTGGTAACACGTTTCACTTGGTTCATATTACTCGGTATACCATCTTTGCTGCTTGGTAGTCATAGAACGTTACTCAGTAGATAGCTTGGTGTATACTAAACTCTGTGACTTCTTTCTTCTATAACCGACTGCTCTGTGCTTATCGACTGAATATTTCGGTAGTAATAACCGACTAGAGTATATAGAATGACTTTGGACATAAAACTAATGACAACTTAGTAAATAGTAACAATCTCCCCTTTTGACATTAGTTTTGAAATGTTTGACAAAACTTCTTTCAAAGTCATAACTCAAAAAATCTATATTCTTACAAAATTTGACTAAACTGATAGTATATACAATTGTCAATAAATAGTATACTCAGATATACTCCCCTTATCAATATATTGTACATAACTTTGATTATGCATGCGCTGTGATCCATATTCTGTATTCACTACTCGGTTCACTGCTCGGTGATCACTGCTCCCCCTGTCAAAATTATCTGTATACTTGAATATGCTGATCTACTCGGTATACTCCTCTTGTATACACTATACTCCCCTTTTTTGACAAACATCAAAACTAGTTACCATTTGGTGGAGGCAATTGGTCAAAAATGGATTTATACTTTGTTCTTGCATCGGTGAGAGCGGCAGAGAGTGCATCCTTGACACTATCCATGAGTGAATTATGAGCTGTAATATCAGCTAACAGTGAAATCAGACCATCTAAAGTGCTTCCCTTTGGCTGAGTGGATAAGGAGGTAGCCTCGTTGATCTGTTCTTGGACGGAGGACAAGTGTAGAATGAATAAGGTTTGAAGAGTCATAATGTCCATCCTTATTTTGTGCTCTTCATTCCTAAGTTCCAATTGTTGAGCCATGAGCGTTTGTAACTTGGTATAGAAATTCTGAATAGAATTTGGCTCAGTGGTCAATTTATTGGAGAGATCAGTGATCTCTTTCTCAATCACTTCTATTTTATTCTTGATATCTTTAATGAATAAAGAAAATGTACAGAGTTTCTGAAATAAATAAAGAATGTGCTTGAGTTGAGGGGACAACTCAGCAATAAATTTGACAAGTTTTACTTTACCGGTAGCAATGGCTTTCTGTACCTCTTCAATCATTTTTGTAGTGAGCTCTTTGTCCTTCAATTTGCTCAGGTATCCAAATGCGTCTACTCCAGATGCTTCTATTTTAGTGAAGAGTTCATTTAGTTGAATATGGATGGCTGCATCTATTGTCACTATAGCTTCAGGTAGCATTTCTGTTAATAGTGCTTTGACCTTCTGAAGTACTCTATTTTTCTTTTGTATAGCCATTTGTTTTTCTTGTTCTGCTTTGGCTTTGCATAGTTCACCAAATTCAATAAGTGCTTGCCCTATTAATTTGGATGTCTACATTTAGCAACACAATTGGTTTTGACAAATCTAACTTGAAACTATGCTTTTTCATTTTCTTTTCTTTAGATGATGAGGCTTTCATTAGTTGAACCAGTACAATGGTTTGGGAGGCTTGTTCACCCTCGGTAGGTTGCTCGGTAGAGGCAAAAATTTTGTCAATTTCTTTAGCCTCAGATGTAGCCTTCAATGAATCCTTGCTCGGGGTCTCAGTTGTAACATTGTCAGTACTTGAAGGGGCTTGAGAAGTAGCTTCTCCTTTTGTAGACTGGTGACCCTCTTTTCCTTGTTCAGTATCCTGAGGTGTCTCGATTGAAACATGTTGACTTACCAGAGGATAGGACTTGACTTGTTCTAAAACTAACTCACTTGATACTAGTTTGGCGTAAGCATTCCCTTCTATCATTTCCTGTTCTTGTACCTCGGTATCCATGACATCCTCATCAGGTTGTATAGTTTCAGCGGGATCTTTCTCGGTGATATCCACTATTTCAACTTCACCTTGCTCATCAGTACTCTTGATTCGAAAGATTTCTTGCCATTTTTCTTTTGTCTCATTCTCTACTTCAAGATAAAGGCCATTCATCAGTTTCAAGGCTCTTTGCTTGACCAAGAAGTTTTTGTGGTAGTTTCTCAGATGTTCACTTATCTCATCTACCGACATGTCTAGAAAGAGACGTACCAGACTTCTTTCTCTCATCTTCTTTTCCGAGTCCATAGCATATTTCCACCTGTTATCAATGTGTAAGTACAATGATTTTGGAAGAGAATTAGTTACTTCCAATGGGACTAATCGGAATTTAAGAAGTGTGCAAATTACAACTTCTTTAATTTGTCTTTTCTGCATCAGATCTGGAGTCATATTTTACATATCTAAATGCTCCAAATCCACCATATTGTTTCAGATTGGCACAAAAATTATCAACATTATGTACATCTTCCTTTTTGCTTTTGACAATCTGAAATTTATTTTTATCTTCAAATTCGGTGTCACTTGACTCTTTATTCAAAATGAGTCTCCGAGTAGATTTCTTATAAGTTTTTGTTACCTTTGGAACTGCAACATTTTTCTATTTCTTGCTCGGTGACATTGTAGATGATCTAGTGTTTGGGCACTTTATTGAAGGAGTCGGTGATACCTGTGATGTATCCTGTTTCTTCCTTTTCAAAATTTTCCCTTTTGGCAACTCGGTGCTCAATGTAATGCTGCTTCTTGGGCTTTAGATTCCTCCTCGGTGATGACTTCAATGCTCTTGACAGGAGTGGAGGAAGAACCTTCTCCAAATTTCTTTGTTAATGCTTTAATCATTTTTGTTGCTTTCCTTGTAGCCTTTGGTACTATAATGCTCATTTTGACTTTTTCTTTAACTTCTTCATATGTACCATATCTGGTCTCGGTAGCATGCCTTGGTATTGCAAGAAAAGCATCTATATGCTACTGTGTAATGTCAAAATCAATCTCATAACCCATAGCCAACAAAGGTTGAGTTCTTTGTTCTACCGCATTGACATAGCAGTAGTCGGTGTCCACTTCAAAACATATACTGTCCTTATATTTTTCCACTAACTGGGGTGGTATCCTATGCCTGTTATGCATCTTTTCCTGAAACTTGCTAAAATAATCATCCATAATCTTATTGAAGTTATCACCTAGTTGTTTGATGAAGTCATTGATTTGATGGGTGATTGGTCGATGTAGCTCCCAAACTACATTACCGACTGATGTAAATAATTTCTCAAAATAGAAAAACATGCATACCAAAAGTGATCCAAACTTTAGTATGTTTGTCGAGTTGTTCTTCTTCGGCCTCCTTATGGTGTTGAGATTTTCAAATAGATTTTTCAACAACACTTCGCATAGATCAATCTTCATACCTTTCTTCACAATTTTATAGGATAAATCAACAACAACAGAGGGTACATTGTTCTCCCTTGTCGATTGAAAGAAACAATAACTTATGACTCTAATTGCAAACTTCAGCTTTGCATCTGTGACATTGTTCAGTTTCAGACCTCTGCAATCATATTCAACTCCGGTTAAAGTGATCAATTCCTTCTGTGAAATCATTTTCTGAGCTCGGGCATGGTCAAAAATAGGGTAACCGGTGATCAAGTGGATGATTTCTTTGGTGATCTTGAATGGTTGCTCCTCTAACCACATAAAGTCATCATGAACTCTTCTCAAAACAAATTTAACCCATTGGGGTTTGAAGACTCACGGGTAGGTTAGGGCTTCGGTCAATCCCTTGATTTGAATATGTTCAAACTTGCTATCCATTTTTCCATCGGTACACAATTCATCATACTTGTCCTTGGTCTCTGTGTGACCTAGTTCCTCAACACGACACTTAGTGAAGAATCTGACATCCTCAACTAATAAAATTCTATCCGGAATGAGTGAAAATGCAGTTTTATCATCGAGTTCAGATGCTACTTTGGGAGGTAGTGAGTATTTCAATGAGGGATTCTCAATATTCTCAACGACAACGGGTTTCTGAATCTTAGGAGTCATTTCAAACTTTGGATAATCACTAACAAAAGAGACTTAGGGTTTGAAAACTTTTAACCAACAGACGCTTTCCACTTAGTAAATACAAAACAAATATTCACAACTGATATGATCGGTTAACTTGAATCGCCTTTGAATCACTTCGCTCTGCTTTCTGAAAACTTGGTAAGTGTAAAATGACCGTGCAAAAGCTTTAAGTATACATTTTACCTTATCAGGCTCCATGCAGTTAGGTCAGAAAACATTAAATGCACCTGGTTCTTTTAAACCGATTTACCTTCTCTTTTTTTATGCCTTTACCGAGTAGCCAGACTTCCTGCATTTATCAACTTGACAGGCTTCCTGCATTTACCGACTTGACTAGTGCTCCAAAAGACTTGATAAAATTTCAAACTTGCTAATGCATCTTAGCTATGCAGATTTTGAATTAAGTACATGATAAAATAGGAACTGTTTAAGATTTAACCTTGAGAGAATGCAATCCCTTCATACCTTTACCGATTAATTTGGAATAGATGCACCTAACTCGGTAGGTAAGGTGCTTTCTTCATTTGACACAATTTCCTTCTTTTTCTAAATCATCTGGAATTTACTTTTTATTTCTTCAATATCTCCTCTAGGTTGATCTCTGCAATCTCTAGCCAAGTGTCCAACTTTGTGACAATGAAAACATGTCATAACAGGATTTCTCCATGATCTTCGGTTGTTCATTCCAAACCTTATAAAGCAGTTGGCACTTATATGTCCATATCTTCCACAACATTCACACCATATCCTTGTATTATAATCCCATGGTACTGCAGTATACTGTCGGTTAGGATCTGTGTGAGTTTGGTAGCTTCTAGTATTTGCTCAGTGTGCAAACCACATATAGTTCTTCTGCTTAAACCAACACTTCTTGGTACTGTGTCCATATCTATTGTAGTTTTTACAAAACCCTTTGAATTTCGCCTTCTGATAATTGCTAACAGACTTAGTCCTACATTGATTATATGTATGACCATACTTATTGCAATTGTTACAATGACCATTAGACCTAGTGACATTCGGTTGCTTACATTTTCTAATTTGGCACATGTTGGCAGTATGTCCTTGTTTTCCATAGTAGTTGCAAATAGGCTTCTTTTCTTTGATGTTCTTCTTGTTTCCAACTTGCTTTGATGATTCTCCTCTCTCGGTAGTGTGGATTCCCTTCTCGGTAGAGTCTTTTCCTTTGTAACCGAGTCTTGCATCTTTGTTGGGTCTTCTTGTAGTTAATTGCTCATCCAACATCCTTGATGCTTCATAAATTTTCTTTAGTGTTTCTTTTGACTTCTTTTCTACTTCAAGTTCATGGTCAATCTTGATAGTTCAAGTTTCAATGCTTGATTCTCATTTTCCTTTATATTTGCTTCATGATGTGCATAACCCAATTGATCAGATAGATTACTTTGAATTCCAGTCATCCTTATGATTTCATCATTCTTTTCAGACACTAATGCTTCAAGCTATTGTTTTTCCCTTTCCATATCTCTTATGTTATTCTCGTCTGTCCTCAATGCATCAAGATTTTCAGTCATCTGTGTGCTGAAGTACTCATGATCTCTTTTCATTGCTTTTAGCTGATTAGTCAGTGCTTTGTTCTTTTCTTTCAATTCTCCAATCATTTCTTCAATCTCTTCAGATATACTGTTCTCAGATGATATCTCAATTTTTTCCACCAGCGCTTGTGAGTCTTGCAAATCATCAGACAATCTTCTTCTAACTTTCAGTGATCTTTGCATTTGTTTCTGCATATCTGCAATCACTTGATTAGCATGATCCAATTCATTTTCAAGATTCACAATTCTCCGAGATTGTTTGTAGCCTTCCATTGATAAGATCTTTCTCTTTAGGCAGTCAAACCCTTTTCCAAGATTCAAGCTCTGATACCAATTGTTAGGCCCAATATGGAAAGCTAATGTACTAAGAGGGGATGGGTGAATCAATACTTCAAATCTTTTCTTCAACAATAACTTTACTGTTAAGCATAAACTGAATATTGCTAAAAAATAATATAAAGCTAAAACATATAAATAATATTCATACATGATTCACTCCATAACACATATATTTTGGTTATGCAGAAACTCCTTGTTAGAGAGAAAAACTGCGGTGGGGATGGCACCCATAACTTCACTATTGTAATAATAAAGGTCGCTCGGTTAGAGCTACATGTTTAGCTATTTCTGATAGCTTACCTTGTTAGGAGTATCAAGATCTTTAGATCTACCTTGCTAAAGGATTTTACAACACTTATACTAAATGTTGTACTTGGTTAAAGGCTTTACAATTTATAGACTTTGTTAGAGTCTTTTACCCTGTTAAAGGTTTCTCTTACGACTCAAAATATTACAATCAAAATCTTACAAAATATCTACAACTTCACATCTGAAATGTTATAGCAGATTCTATGTGCTCAAAATAAAATTACCTTGCTTATAGCATACCTCGATAAATCATAAATTAACTTGGTAAACCTATCTGTTTACTCTGTTCCTTGACTATTCTCTAAAATCCTTCTCGGTGACCTTTGAATATCTTTGTCAGTCATAACAGTCATAACACTCAGTGCTTTCCCATGATTTTGCTTTTCACATATGTCTTGCTTCACACACATATTTGATCCTCAATTCATGCTGTATAAATAGATCTCTTGTAACGGTGATCTTGTTCATGCTTTGATCTTACAAACATGATTCATTAAATGAATAACCATACAAGATTATTTCATTAGATAGATGTCCTCAAAATCATACAAAATCTTAAGGTGCAATTTCCTATGTGATAACGGTTCCTTGTTCCTCGATCTTGTAACACATTTCCACATATGTGTCCAGGTTCAATGAGTCTAGTAACATGTTTCACTCGGTTCATATTACTCAGTATACCATCTTTGCTGCTTGGTAGTCATAGAACGTTACTTGGTAGACAGCTCGGTGTATACTAAACTCTGTGACTTCTTTCTTCTATAACCAACTGCTCTGTGCTTACCGACTGAATATTTCGGTAGTAATAACCGACTAGAATATATAGAATGACTTTGGACATAAAACTAATGACAACTTAGTAAATAGTAACACCTGTATCAATCTAAAGCAATCTTGCTTGCAGCCTTTGTTTTTCTTCATCGGTTTTCTCATATAGGCTTTTGTATGTAGAATTTTCTCAAACCAAAAACTTTATCTGATCTTGGTTTAGTTTAGCGACATCCAAATTTAGTTTGGTAGTTGTTCTAGGGTCAGTCTTTCCAACCTTCTGCACCATCAAATGTCCAAAAGCTTCTTCTGTATCAACCAATATAGGTCTTTTATCTTTGGGATAGATAGCCCACTATAGAAGAGCCTTCTGATCTGGATCATATCCCGATCCTCTAAAGAGTTTATCAATCTCTTTTGGCATCATTTGCCTACTTGGGTCCTGTTTCTTAAGGAATCCATCAAACAACAAGGCAGAGTTCATGTCCCATCCACAATATAATAGCACACCAACTTCCTTAAGCAACTGTCTTCCCTTCTCGAGTGTCATTTCTCTCATCACAAGATCCATCTCCTCTTGTAACTTTTGAAGCTACTGCTCTTCTTTACTATTTCTCATGTTATTCCTAATTTGAGATCCTTTATGTTGATAGAGGAATGCCGTGAACTCCTTGGAAGAATTGAAGTCACTATCAACAATGAAATCCTCATGCTCCAAGAATCTGATGTCAGCCACTTCTCGAACATTCAGTTGTCCTGTTGCCAAGTCTATCAGTGTATCCTCTTCATAACCAGGGGGATAATCCTCTCGAGGAGTGAATGGAATGATGCCAGATGTGGAAGCAGGAGACATATGAGCCAAAGGATCTGTATTCCTAATAGTATCAATGTAATCCCTAAAAACATGAGGTGGGACTCTCTCAAGTATTTCCAATTCATGCTCCACAAGTTTGTTGGCCAACTCCAAGGGGTCTTCAATATTTTGTAGCAAATTATCATCCATTTTCCTTCTAAAAAGATTCCATTTATAATCCTACATTGCTTTCTCAAACTTTATTCGCTTAACTCTGGCCTCTTCTCTACCAATGTTCTTAATGAGGTCATCCTGTAGGTAAGATTTATGCTCTCCAACCTTCACCTTTTGTGATGTCCGGGCTATCCTTATGTATCCTTCAGGATCAAAATTGGGCCTTGGGTCCCCCATAGCCATGCCATAATAATCCAATTTTGTCTGCAGCAGGCCATAACTCTTTGAACTTTTCACAATAAAATCTGAAAATACTAACAACCCAGGTACAATTGATTATTTCCCATGGCTTGTCAGATGTTCTGTACTCACTATTGATAGTTGCCTCACAATTTCTAGACAAGCCACTCTGTTAGGGACTGTAAGTGGTAGTAAGTATGGTCTCCCTTCGAACCCGTATACCCTGACTTGTGTGCAGTTTGAAAAACAATACCAATCTCCCTAATTGTGTTCAATTGAGGGATCTTCAACAAAATCTTTTGGTCTTAGGAATCTTTGAACCTCTGGTGCAAGGGCATGATCGCATGGGCATCCTAATAGTCTATATAATGGCTTCACAAAGAACTCCTCAAAATGCCAATATTGATTATTCACATACCTCTGGTCCCCTGAAGAAACCCATAGTTGCACTGGTTTTCTCATCCTAGCATTGTCATATGTCCTGACACATAACTCTTCTGGCCATAACCCTTCATCTTGGCCCACATACAATAGCATATGCATAAGTAAGGAATAATGCTTGAAATGAACATTGATGACATCCCCCTTTAACTTTTCTAACCCATGATTCAAAACCTCAACCAAATAAGTAGAAAAATCAAAGAAGCGAGGGTCCTTAGACTGCAAATCGACACAAATGACCATGGCTGCAATATCCATCAAAGGATGGGCTTTTATTCCTAGCACTTGGGCAACACAGTAATAGGTATACTTGAAATATGGATGGAAAGAGTAGACATCATAGGGAGCTTTGTCATCCTGACCTAGTGGCACTAAGGACCCTGCATTCCTAGGTCTATGTATAGGGAGTCTCCATGTTTTGTAAATGTGCTCTAGGTTAAAATATTCACTTGTTAACTTCTTGAGGTCAATCAATTCTTCAAATCCCCAATCCAACTCGAACACGGTGTCAATAACCTCCTTTCTGATTGCAAGAATTGGCTCACCCATGTAGTTATATATGGTCCTAGTTTTAGGTTCATAATTGTTTGCCAATGCCTTCATGAGCTCAACATTCATGAATACATTAGCCACAGATAACCTTCCTAAGTTCAATTGCCATAAATTTTTGATAGGTTGAGGGGCAACTCTTCTGTTGTACCCATATATGAATAATTCATACCCTCTCAATTCTGTCCATATGTCTCCAAGATCCTCAAACCAGTCCTCTAGGCCTTTCTCATCAGCTCTAATCTTCTTGGACCTCAAACTGGATGATGGGCACTGGTCAATTAGTTCCTGGGCCAAAGAACGCCCTTCCCTTTTCTGTCTTTTAGGTTTTTCTTCTGCTACGATAGGTTCTTTTCCCTTTCTAGTCTTATTAGTTTTAGATGATGATTCCATTTGAATTTTAAAAAAGAGGCCTGTGTGCAAACAACTTACTTGGAATTACTGAGCTTTATCTGTGAATTCGCCCAATTCCTGCTTTCAGTTCATCACCTGTGAATTCATTAATGTTGTGTCCTTTGATGTTGATCCACTACTTATGGCATATTTAATTAGTTAGTAATGGCCATTTTGGACAACAGTCACTCGGGCACACATTTGAATTTAATGGCGATGTGACCTTTCATGGGATTTGTTTCTGATTTTCGTGGCATTCAATAATCATTTTGATGAGGATATGCCTTTTGATCATTTGTTTCTTTAGTCCATCGATCCCTTTGTTTCTATCGACAATACTTTTGTTTCGAATATTAATTCGATCAAGTATTTTCTCCCTTCATCGAAATACTATATTCAGTCAGTATGGTTGTCTCCTCATTGAAACATATCTAATATCCATCAGGTCTTATGTCGAAGAAACCTTGGGCTTCGGTGTCCTCCTTTATTTTTCCATCGAAATACTTCTTTCATCGATATCACTATACCCCGTCGATGAATGAGTCTATTATCTCACCGATAGTTACATCGGCAAAACCACGTATATCGAGAACATGTCTTTTAACCTCCTCGAAACCTATATCCTCATCGATATCTTTTATCGATGTAGCTTCCTTTTGTCTGATCAATATTATTCTTTTGATGAAAACACTCCTTTCGGTGGGTCCTTTTTATGTTGCATCGATAGTATTATTTCCTCGAGAACTTTTCCTGTTGATGAAGACCCTCTCTGCTTTCTTCGATATCTTTTGTCGATGAAGTTATTATCTTCGGTGAGTCCTTTTTGGAATTCATCGGCATTTCCTTCCTTCGATGGCTCTTTTATATCGATGAGACATCGCTGGGTCTCATCAATCTGAATTCAAAAGGTATCGATGAGACCCAATGATGTCTCATCGATATAAAAGAGTCATCGAAGGAAGGAAACGCCGACATCGATAATAATTATTTTTTTTTATAAAAATTATCATTGTCGGAATTACAAAGAATACCAAGCTTTCGACCAATGATGTAGTCGACAGACATACAACATCGGCAGAGTCCATTGGATTGTCTTATTTCCGACGGGCATGGAATCATCGACCAATCCGACGTCGAGTTTTCGACGGTTGATTTTGTCGGCACTCCTACGAAAATTCATCGCAAATCCGACAAATGGCTATTGAAAATCAGCTCCGAATGTACTAGTGAGGGAAACTGGCAGTGGCTAATGTCTTTGTGAATGTTGAACTCATGAAATCCCTAGCCAACAATTATGATCCCAAAACCAGGACCATATATGATTACATGGAGAAACCAATATTATCAATTACTAAATAAATTATCAACGCTGTGTTTGATTTGGATTGGGGATTCGAGGAACAAATTGATACCAAGAAGTTGGCACAAGATTATTTCAACATAGAAGACATTTATAAGAGATGGAGACTTCCCATCCATAGGCCTAGAGTTGCAGGGTTGATAGTGCCATTGGGCAAAGAAGAAAAAGTTCCTTATGATGTTAATTTTTTCCATCCTTACTTCAGATATACATACTATTGTGTTGCTCAGGTTCTGATAATAGAGGCTCATCCTTTGATGGATATAGTGTCCATGGTTGTTTGTGCAGACTTGTACTCTAAGGATCCCAAGTTATTTGATTTTGCTACTTTTCTTGCTAAAGTCATTAATCACGGTTTAGAGAAACTAAAAGAAGATGTGATTAATGTACATTTTAAGTATTATTCTATTCTTATAAATATGTTGTTGTATGTTGGACAAGACAAAGGGTTGTGGCTAGATGAGTTATGCACCAGGGCATATGATAAGGTTGGGATGAGAAAACATGTGCAACTGTGGATATCTTCATGGGACCAGAGATACAGTAATAACCAGTACTGGCATTTTGAGGAGTTTTTTGTTAAGACATTGTACAGATTGTTGGGATATCCATGCGACCATGCCTTGTCTCCTGAAATTCAGATATTTTTGAGACCAAAGGAGTATGGTGAAGAAACTTCAATTGAGCATAATTGGGGAGACTGGTATTTCTTTCTAGATTACACTCAAATAAGAGTATATGGGTTTGAAGGAAAACCCTATCTATTGCCTTTCACAGTTCCTAATAGAGTGGTGTGCCTCGAGGTTGTCAGACAGTTGTCAACAACAAGTGCCCAACACTTAACAGGTCATGGAAAATAGTCCATTGTGCCTGGGTTGCTGGTGTTCTCAGATTTTATTATTAAGAGCTCTAAGAGTTATGGATTGTTGCAGAACAAATTAAACTATTATAAAATGGTGGAAGGTGACCCTAGACCAAACTTTGACCCTAACGGTTACATAAGAGACGCGAAGGAATCACAGATGCTATGAGCAGGTGATCATGAGCCATTCATGCCAGATGAATTTATAAGAAATTTGGATAGAGGAACAACCATTGCTAAGACGACACAGCATGATAAGGTCTCAAAGGCCTATGCATGGAAACTAAACAGAGGAAAAAATAATGATGATGTCCTACAAGGGATAGATGACCCCTTGGCTAAAGTGAACAAGCTCACGGAGCATGAACTTGAAATTTTAGAAGGTGTCCCTGCATATGTTTTTAGAGACAGAGCACAACACATTAGGGATACAAAGCCCTTGATTCAAATGTCTCCCCAATCCACCTCTAAATTTATTCCAATTGATTTGCCCAGGGAAGATTACTTGCCTGGTTTTGAAAGTGATGTGCAATTGAAATTGGTAACATGACAATATAATGTCTAGGAGATTTGATATATAAGACTATTAGAACATGAGGATTTTATTTCTGATAATGATTTTATTTCTTCTAAGGAATTCAATACCATTTTGTGCCAACATAAAGGAATGCAAATCAGGGATGTTATGAAGGGAAAAACAAAAGAAGAAAAGATCCAGAAATTGCAAGAAGAGGTAGATCTGGCCATGAGGGAGATGACACCTAAAAAGGGGAGAAAATTACTCAAGGATGCCGATGTTTTGGTTTATTATGGATGGGACATGAGATCCACATTATTATTTGATAGCTTTCTTAGAAAACAAGATCCAACTAGGCAAATCATACCTGATGAAGTTGGCAAAATCTTTATGGGTTCGGGATATGACCCAGATCAAAAGGCTCTCATGTTGTGGGCCTTGTATCCAAAGGAAAAGAGACCTATACTTGTTGACACAGATCAAGCTTTTGGCCATTTAATTATGCAGCAAGCTGGAAAGACTAATCCTAGGATCACAACCAAATTGAACTTGGATGTAGCAAAGTTGAATCAAGATCAAATAGAGTTCTTGGTCAGAGAAAATATCACTTACAAGGGTTTGTATGAGAAGGCCACTGAAGAAATCTAGAAGTTACAAGAGCAATTGCTCCAGTAGGCTCCTGTTATTGAGAATGATGAATTGAATATGATGCTCGAGACTGACTGAAAGGTTATAGATGTTTTAATAGATGCCATTTATTGGAAAATAAAAAGTGAAAAGCTTGCAAAACAAGTAGATAATTCTAATGGGAGATTTAAAAAATTTGCTAATGACATTATTGAACATAGGTTTAAAGATATGATGGTATACACAAACCAGTATTGGAAGGCCTATACAAGGACTATAAAATCCTTGGAGGAGCATGAAAGGTTGAAGAAAAGGTTGCCGGATGTAATGAACAATCATGAGGCCATGTCACCAGAAGAGAAAGCTCAAGGAGATCTATATTTAGAAGAACATGATAGATATGCAGATGCACTTAATAAAGATCTTTGGGCATTGGATGAAGATGGCATTGCAAGAGTACCAACAATCTACAAGGAAGGAGAGATGATATAATTAGAACAGTGGAAAAATGAGTTTTCCAAAATTAAGGGAAAAGTTGTTGCTGAAATAAACCGAGATGAAGACATGGCACCATGCATAAATCGGGAAGTGTTTCTCTTATTTTCACTAGAAATAGAGTTGAAGATGAGGAGCATTGCCACCAGATGTTACAAGATTGATAATTACATAAATCACCTTGGGATGCTTAATTTGTTTATCTTTCACTTTGTTAAACAAACACAATCTAGTGTTAGTATGGAAGAGACATGACTCTTCGTAGGATAGATTTTGCTCTCATATATATGATCAGTTTTTGTAAAGATCGGGGATCAAGAAACATATATAGACTTTGGCATAATACTGTACTATTTTGGACCTTTAATACAATTAGTTGTTTTCCTTTGCATATGTGGTGTGAGTTATTTCATTTTCTATAGGCAATTATTTGTGATATTATCTCTGAGAAGATAAGGTTACTTGTATTCTTGCAGTGAAGTTTATGTTCTTATGTTATAAATTTGAATCAAAAGATCTACTAGTGAATTGTCATTTTTCCTTGTATCTCTTTCTTGAATGGTCCCTTAAGGTTAGGGTTAAATTCATTCAAGCTGTCTATAACATAAACATTTAACAGATCTCTTTTAAGAAATAGTAATTGACAAATTTACCAAAGGGGTAAGTTTTAGAATTGTCTCATAAATCATACATTAAGTCCTATAAGAATATAAGACTTTGTAGCCCAACTAACAAGGAAGACACTGGTCATTTATGAATCACAATATTTACCATATTAATTACCTTTACATTAAAGAAATAGGACTAGTTAAGTAGGACATAGAAAACCAATTAGCAATAGTATACATACATATAAATTTCAAGTACAAAGATCGAATAGCTTCCACAAAAACAATCTTGAACTCATCTAAAAGCCACCTATCCTAGGAACCTATTCTATTCTGAGATAGGAAAAAATTTAGATCAAGATACTCAATCTACTATAAAAAGCAATAGTCATCAAATGCCACTAGTGAATAGGTATACCCGCCTAGGTCTTGCAGAGCCTAAAGTGAGGGAGTTAGTAACCAAATAGGTTCACTCTATAAGTTGGCCAAGTGAAATTGGAGGGTTTTGATCATAGGAGTTGGCATTTTCTTAGAACCTACCCAATATATTGATTTGAGATCCAACACATCATTTGGTGATTTCCCAAAAGATTTGGCTTCTTGAAAGATGTGTTGTTGATGTTAATTAGTGCTATTTTTGGGTCTTACTTGATCCAGATGTCGAGGTGTTAATTTGGAAGTCGAGGATGTATAACGACACTTTTTGGGGTCCAACATTGGTAATATGTGTTTGTGTGTATATATGTGTGTG
This sequence comes from Cryptomeria japonica, assembly GCF_030272615.1. Classification (NCBI taxonomy): domain Eukaryota; kingdom Viridiplantae; phylum Streptophyta; class Pinopsida; order Cupressales; family Cupressaceae; genus Cryptomeria; species Cryptomeria japonica. The sequence continues at coordinate 514,277,640 of NC_081409.1, forward strand.
TGTGTGTGTGTGTGTGTGTGTGTGTGTGTGTGTGTGTGTGTGTGTGTGTGTGTGTGCGTATGCACACAGACACACACATATATTACCAGTGTTGGACCCAAAAAAATGTTGTTATACATCCTCAACTTTCGAATCAGCACCTCAACTTCTGGATCAAGTCAGACCCAAAAATAGCACTGAGTAACATCAACAACACATCTTCTTAGAAGCCAAATCTTTTGAGAAATCACCAAATGACCATTGACATTACATGCATACCAAACTTCCATTGCTACTCAATATACTATATTCAGACCTAACCGGACCACAAGATTTGACATCAATGACAACATATAACATAATGCTAACAACTTTTAACTCCACATTGCATGTTCAGGAAAAGAAGTCATGTTTTTAGTCTTAATGTGGAGTTAGGTTAAATTTAGGTTTTGTGTCTTAGGTTTCTTTTCCGAAGGACAGATTGCATGATAGCCATGGTGGTTAGGACCATTTAAAGCCTTCATCGAAGACTTTGACAAATAAATCATACAATTCTCATCACTTCATGTGCAATTATTTGATGAAAGGAGACACATATTTAGTGTATTCACTATTTTTAAAGAAATCAAAGGGTTTTTTAAGGATTTTGAACATGAAATGTGCTTATATGATAGAGGAGATAGAGTGAGAAGGCCTGAGAAATCTATGGAGAGCACTGCAGTAATCACATGCAAAGATCATGCATGCACACCATGCCAAACATGTTTGTCTTGCTCTTATTCTTCTCTTATTGTCTTTCATGAAGAAGCAAAATCATTATAGCAATCCGTGTAGGGTTTGGGCTTCAAGTGGGTGTAAGAAGTTGAGTCCCAATTAAGGGTAAGTGCATGTGTTAGGAACAATGTGTTGGGTGAATATTTTATCACTAGCGTACCAATGACAAAATATGTATTTCACACACAGCTATGTTAAGACAAAGTCTTTCCTCTCATCAAGGGGAGGTTCCCTAGAAGAATTTGGGTATTTCAACAACTTTGAAATTAAATTTGGGGGTAATCTTAGGGCATGTAATTCTCTTTTTTTCATAATTAATGCATTTCCCTTCACTTGATGATATTTTACAACTAACAAAACTAACAACTAATAGAACTTTATTTACAATGATATCTCAACAATCATGTAAGATCAAAGTCTTACATGAGTGCAACTTACTTTAATAACCACAATTACAGCTATAATCACAAATCATATCTCAAATTCTCCAAGATGTGATTAATTTTCCAAAAAACTTAGAGCAACTAATAGAAATACAAAGCTTACTATGTAATCACTTAACTATCAGAAGATTTCCCAAATATGCAAATAGCACAAAGTCTACTTATCACAATTAGAAATCTCTCTTACTCATAAATAATATCACCAATAAGATTCAAGTATTTAGGAAATGATTATGAGAACTGAACACAAGAACAATTCAATCATAAACACAATCTTTAACCCAACACAAAGTTTGGAAATCAGCGGATTGCTATCTTTATTTCCTTGAATCAACTTTTACATCAAAAAGCTCAAAGTCTTTGTTGAGGAAAAAATTCAGCAAAGTATTGCTTAGCATAATAAAAGATAAATATTTACAAAATGAGACCCTCCTTATATAGGAAAAGAGGTTGAGAAAAAGGTGGGCACAGTTGACTAATTCAACTGCACAGTCCAAGTTGACTACAACTACTACATAAAATGAAAGTGCAAGTGCAAGAAAATTTGCAGTAACTAAGAATGCAACTACATGAAAAGATAGTGTCAATGGGGACACTTTATTCTTATTTCTCCTCATTGATTTTCTTCAATTCTTCAAACAAAGCCAAAACAGCTTCCATCTCGGCATTGTCCGACATGGTGGTAGAACTAGTGATAGCGTGAACCCTGGAAACTACATCTCCAACTTTCACATACTTATTTCTTCCATCCTTCGGCATTGAGGAAAGAAATTCAAAACTAACATGTATCTCAAGCAGTTTATCAAATGCATTCAATGAGAAGTCTTGTTCTGCTCAGTGAGTAATTAGGGAAAGAAACTCTTGTATGATGTTCTCACTGGATATTAGTTTCTGACCATCATCATACAAGCAACAAGGAATCTCATCTATCCTTGCCGAAATCTAGTCAATCTCATTATCACATTCTTTCTTTTCTTGATCTAGTTATGCAATTATTGACCTTATTATTTTACCTTTATGAGATAATAACGACAAAATTTGGATGCATTTCTCTCGTGTTGATATTACCTTGTTTTCTACAAGGACATCAATCCTAAAATCTTCCATTTTTCCCCAAAGAGTCATTCTCTTTTCAATGTCTTTCATTTCTTTGGACAAAGTAGTTTTGATACCTTGCATTTGACTTTGAATAATTTCAAAGTCCATCAATAAATTAACCATTGAATCCAAAAGAATTGAGCCATCTGACTTCGAATGATCAATCCATTCTTCCACTACTTGCCCTTTGATGCCTACCTATTCCACATTTTTGAGTGCCTCGGTGTCAATTAAAGAAACAATCGGCTCAACCTCTTAGGAAGATTGTGTGATTTTGAGAAGCACACTTGTCAGCTGATCACACTTTTGTTTCCACTCAATCTTTTCTACTCTTTCCTCATCCAACCTGTGCACAATTGCATTCAATGCAGCTTGAGAATCTTGTTTGACACTCTCATGTGTTTCAACCCCAAGTACCACTATTTGGATTGTGTAGTCGGTAGGCTAGACATTATCTTTTCTTTTTTATGTCGTAGGTATCAAAACTCCAACATACTTTCTCTTAGTAGAAGGATCCACCAACACCTGAGAAACAGTCTTGTCTTTTTAGTCCCTTTTTTCTTGGATGGAACTAACTTCTCAAAGTCAAAGTCATATGGTGAAATCACTTGTTTCATCCTTTTGGGTGCCACAATATACATCCATGGTGGAAGATCTGATTTGGTGGTTGGAGTTGTGGCCTCCTTTTGAGTAGTCACTGATATCTGAGACACATTCTGACTTGATGATGTGGAAGCAGAAGATGGAATTACTTGAACTATGGTTATGGTAACAGATGGTGGTTTTGTTGATATAGCAACAATAGTCATTATTGGTGCCTCCCCCGAAACAACTATGGTTACAACCGTTGATGGTGTTTCAGTAGTGACAATGGTACTTTCAATAGGTGGAGCTTCAACCATGATAGTTATAGAAGGTAGGGCTATTGATTTATGCTCTATAACTATTTGCTCCAAATATTCAGTGATATCCAAAATTGAAGACTCAATAATGGATGTAGGAACATCATCAAAACCTGGGAGACTAGACAATGTAACATATTCCTGATAAAAAAAAGACTCAATTTCAGAAATAGAAGAATGTCGCTCCCGCACCCGCACTTCAACAACTCTCCCGCCTCCTACAGTTTGAATGTGCCTGTTGTTGCAGGAGTTTCTAGAAATGGATATGCGACTACATTGGGTCCTTCTACCCGGGCTGGGGTTGCGGTTGTTGCTTCCCCTTTAGAACTGGTGCTTCGGTCTACTGTTGGGTGGGTCACTGGAGGTTCTGGCGCGTTCACTCGTGGCTGCTACTTCTGGTGCTGGTGATGTGGCAGCTCTTTTTGCTACATTAGCTGACTTTGATGTTGCAGAAGGTCCTCCTTTGGTTCTGGGTACCAATGTTGGGGGTTGGGGTGCCAAGATCCCTGTTGATGGTTTTTCTCCTCCAAAACCTGGTGTCTTCGATCCAGCTCTAGATTTGAATACCTTGGCAACTGCTACTGGTGCTAGTGACGACCTTTTTGCGGGTGATATTGCTATGCCCAAACCCTTTGCCGGGAAGCGTAGCTTTGCACGTGTGGCTAAATTTGTTGCCCAGCCTTCTAAGGGGGCTTGTCCTCTTCCTTGTTCCAAGACCTCTCTTGTTGTGGTATGTGATCATGAGGTTATGGAGAATGTTGACTTCTATCAATGCAGCGCTTTGGTCTGCAAATTTTCTGGGTTTTGGCCTTCCCTCCTGAACCTTCATCGTTGGGTGAGTGATTCCTAGAAGCCTCATATTTCTTATGGCATTGAGCATTTCCCTTGTGCTAAGGGGTTTTTTGTTGCCTCCTTTGCCTCTACTCATGATCATGATTTGATTTTGGGTAAGATTTGGTCTTGGGAGGATCACTCTCTCTCTCCCTTAAGCCCTGGACTCCTTCCTTCAACCCCCTTACGGAATCCCTCTTTGTTCGTCCGGTTTGGGTCCGCCTCCTCAATCTCCCCCTTCATTTTTGGGAACCTTCTTATTTTGAGGCCATCGGTAACTCCATTGGTAGCTTCTTGGAGGTTGAAGATGCCACGTTCTCCATGGGTCATTCTACCTTTGCTCGCCTATTAATTGATGTTGACATATCACTGGCCCTCCCTAGAGATGTGGTTCTTATGGTTGGGGACAAGCCTTGGACTCAACCGCTGGATTATGAGGGCCTCCTGCTTCACTATTGAAGATGTTTCTCAACGGGTCACCTTGCTTCTGACTGTTCACTCTCGCTGCAAAGGTGTTGCCACTTGGTGGAAGGATGCTATGGAAGACCACTTGATGATTAAAGCTTCAGATTTTTCTTCGGTTGATTCATCTCAAGATGAGGTGCCCCTTATTGCTGATGAAGCCCTGGTTGATGTTATTGTTGTTGCGATCCCTTTTGCCCCCTTGGTTCCTCCTCCTATTGATCCTACTTCTCACCTTTACTCTTCTCCTGACATTTCTTCTCTTGCTGCTGCTCCGTTGCAACAGCCAGTTGTCGCTCTGCAACAACAGTCTGGAAGTGACTCTGCAGGGTCTTCCCCGCTTGTTTCTTCTTTCAAAGCTCCTCCTGATAGTGTTGCTTGGACGGTTGTCTATCGTAGGCAGAAAGGAAAATCTAACAACCTTTCCCAAACCCTCCTTGGTCAAGATTCGGGGTTTTCTCCCCCCTCTTGATTTGGGTTGGGTTGTTGATGGTTTGACAGGTTGGTTTGGTCGGTCCAACTTTTTCCTTTTGGGGTTTGCACCACTACTTGGTCTTTTAATTTGATAGCCTTTGGCTTTGTAAAGGGTCAGCACCTTTCTTAATATTGTGGTTTTTCAAAAACATTTAGCAATAGTTAACGCTAATTGTAGAGGGATTAAGGTCTCTTTGTTAAGGGTCAGTGCCCATTTTAACACTGCTTTTTTAATCAAAAACATATTCCTGATCAACCTCCTCTTGTGGTAATTTTATATTCATCCCCTCATCATCATATTCTTCTACCTCTTGATCTAAATTTGATTCAATAGAATGAATGACAACTTGTGTAGGAGTTGATACCTGTGAAGCAGTGGGGGTATTACTTTCTACTTCTTAAGTTGATTCTTTTACTTCTTGTTGACATTTTGATGATGTTGTGATTGTCATTGATGGACACACACTAGTTTTATGATCACTTCCCTATGTATGAGTTATTCTCAACCGGTAATTGTTCCAACTGGTATTATGAATTATAGTCTTTAGACTATCAGTGCTTTGCAGAAGATGTTTACCGGTCACAAAGCGGTATGAAGACCTCAAGCAGTTCGAGGATCCCAAAGCGGTATGAAGGAACAAAGCAGTTGTTAATGTTTTCCCAGTCTTCATTTTGACAAACTGGTAATTAGTAAAATGTATGAACCGGTAATCGGTAATAAACTGGTATTACTCTGTGATGAGTTACCAACCAGTATTTTTGTGATGAGTTATCATCCACCGACACTTTGGCGGTGATTTTGTGTCATGTTACCAAATGTGTCTAGATGCACTGAACCTAGGAACTTGCAATGTAATCCTATTGGACATACATGAAATCAGATTCCTTTTATAAGGACATCAGGTCTAGGGTTTTAGGAGTTGATAGGGTTTTAGAAGTGCATGAGGTTTTTGTATGTGTGATCACAAAAGAGAAGATTAGGTATGTGTGAAGAAACAAAGTGTGGAGATACTGAATACTGAAGTAATGCTAAATGCACATTAACAATGAGCTATCAAGGATCTAACCAAGCATATTGTGCTAGTATCTAGATCACTCACTTGTTGATTACTCACATCTTCGACAAGTTTGAAACCCTTAACTGGTTAGGCCTGACAAAGCCTTTGTAAATCCTTTAACAAGGTGGTTCACAATTGGATCTGAAATCCTCTCACAAGGTAGTCTTTAACAGGACTTATCTCCTAATAGAGATCTAGATTCCTAACAGGATCTATTCTGGTGAAGAACATTGTATGACCATAACCGGTTTGGTTACTATTCTGCAGATAGTTACTTGTGAGTTTCAGATCACCGTGGTTTTTCCCATTTGGGTTTCCACGTCAAAACCTCTTTGTGTTATGGTGATTGTGCTCTTGTGGGTGAATGCTTTATTTGTTGATTGGTTTGCATTTATCTTAACCAGTTTGTTAGTAAATCTGTTGTACTGGTTAACTGTTAAATTGTTTAAGGGTTTGAGTTCAATAATTTTTGGTATAATAATTCACCCCCCCTCTTAGTATTCATCAATTGGTATCAGAGCCAACCTTTCTATAAGTTTAACCACTTGGAAGGAGATATGGGGGAATACACTGTGAGGGAGCTTACTCATCGTCTCACTTAGACTGAGAAAGCCTTTGATGAACTTAAAGTCAAATATAAAGCCTCTCTTGCAAAGAGAAGAGAGCATGCTGAGAAACTGATGGAGCTTACTGAAAATAGTTCTTCTGATGAAGCAGACATGGAAGGGTTGGCTTAAAGAGCACACACTAAGGTTTGACTCCTTAGGTGTCTTTGGGGCCCACTCCCCTATCATTAGTTGGACTCTATTTCCGTTTCCGTTCTGTTTGTCGCGCTGCACTCATCTGACTGTAGTCACCATCACTGCAACTGCAATTTCTGCCATCACACTCATTCATAATAAAATCACCGTTAAGTTTGAATTTAAATTTTGAATCTAGTCTCCCACCCAAGCCACTAAAAGCGGCAAAGAAGGATTTCTGGCACACAAAGATATTTCTATCGGGCTCGTTTCTATGAGATGTTTGCTTCCAACTTGCATAGCCTGCCGAAACTGAAAGTTGATTTGTTGTATTTTTTCAATGTTGCTGCTTTAGATGGAGGCATACAGATACAGATGTACCGAGGTTCAAAAATAATTTGACAAAAGATGGATAGAAGAAGAAGGCAAAGCTGAGATCTTTAGGCATCTTGAGAGGGAATGATTCTTCATGGTTTTAGACATTGTGCTTCCCAACGAAATACATTGCTTGTTCTGAACACGATTTTAAGTATGTATTCCCAATCTGCAATAAGAAAGGTCAATTTAATCGCTGAGATCAAATGAGAAAGTGCAGATTTAATGTTTCCCTCATGTGTTTGTGTTTTAATAGTATTCGGTTTAATGTATAAATCAGACATCCTTACCAAAATTGCACACCCTTTGAAGAATGAAAAACATGGGTTTGAAGCAAAGATTCCATTTGGATTAATTCAATTTTTGGAATTGTTTAAGGCCTCAAATGCCATTGCGCAACTGAAATTTTGAATGGGTTCACATTGATCGACTTACAACAGCCAGCTATTTCAATCGTCTATCTGTAGCTAGCCTAATTTGCATGGGTTATATACCATCTTATCTACTCTCTCTCAAGAAATAGTATAGTTCATTATTTCTCATCAAGTGTTCTTTTTAGTCTGCTACTTTGTTAGTTTGTAATGTGAATAGTAGCAAATATGGCACGATCAATGATGATCAAAATCTTGACCGTGCTTCTTGTTCTAGCTGTTATATTTGCCCTGCAAGTTTCTGCTTGATATAAGCTTAAGACTGATTCAGATAGTAACTATAAAGAAGAAAAATTTAATTTGTTTCAAGTTGTGGACACCTTACAATCTGTTTTAATCCAGATCTTAAGTGCTGCAAATAATAAAGCAAGGTTGCATATGGGATTCTGTCATTTAGACTCGTACGTACAGTAACAATGATATACAGGTCTACGACCCAATTCGTATTCTTTTGCTAATGAAACTGAATGTTGTTTTTATTAAATCTTGATCTTGTTTAATCTGAAGTGAAAAAAGAGCAATAAAAAACTATTCCATTCCAATGTCCCTGCTATGTTTCACAGCTTAATGATATGGTGTAAGACTAGGTTTTTGCAAATATATTCTAACTATCCTCGTGAGAGTTCTGCTTGAGAAAATTGTATTTTTTATACTCAAATAAGTAGATTGATGAAAGTTTGCACATGCAATGCAATGAAGGATGTGAAATACATTTGTATAGCCTTTGGCATGTCCTCTTAACCTTTTTATATGGAAAACCCTATGCATAAGAATTTTGTTTGATCATATAGGGCTATTAGTATTGCTGTTAAAATCATTAACATTTTGTTGGGTTCAAAATGTTTCATCATAGTTCCAAGAATCATACTTATATACATGTTTTTCTTATTGTTTGTCACATTGTAGAAAAACTCTAATTGTGTATAGCTCTTTAAAATGCACTAGCATAATTCTTTAAACTTTGAGTGATATTAATAATGGGTGATAAGAGGACATTAAGATTGACAATGGGTTCATTCTAGAAAAAGTAAAGGTGTGCATAATTTTTTTCCTACAAGGCTTAGTTTAGTTTCTAACTAATGAAAAATTATATTTTATCCCATGCCATCTTTAAATTATGCTAATATCCTTTTTGAAAAGATAAGGCCTTGGTTGAATAGGTGTATCCAAGTTTTCCAATTGAGTACTAGCTAGAGACATATTGCATGAATTCATTCATTACATGGGGGATCTCTTTGACTTAATTTCCCATCATTCCAACTTGGAGCAATATAAATATACCATGTGAGAATCATGTACAATGTTTAATCTATCACCTACAACACATGGCCTTTCGAATAATGCTCAAAGGGTCCCACCATATATGTCACACATTTCCCACATAGACACCACATTTTCCCACAGTTGGCCATTTACCAATAGGGAGAAATAGAAAAATGTAATTTATCCATATACACCAAAAATGCCTTAGTCACCTACACTAATAAGCTTAGACAAATGAAGAGAAGCCATATTAGGAATGCATAGACATATCCAAGCTTTCCACTTTAGTACTAGCTAGTGACATGTTGCATTAATTCTTTCATTGCACGTGAGAGGTCTCTTTGACTTAATTTCCAATTAGTCCAGCTTTGGAGAAAAATAAATATCTCATGTGAGAACCATGCATAATGTATAATCTATCACCTATAACACATGACCCATTGAAGAATGCTCAAAGGGTCCTACCATATATGCCACACCTTTACCAACAAACACCACATTTTACCACAACTAGTCATCTACTAATAGGGAGATAAATAGCATAATATAAGTCATCCATATACACAAAACATGCCCTATTCATCTACACTAATAATCCTAGACCAATGAAGTTAAGCCATAGCAGGTATGCACAAACATATATCCAAGCTTTCCACTTAAGTACTAGCTAGAGACATTGCATGAATTCATTCATTACACATGAGGGGTCTCTTGGAATTAATTTTTCATTAGTCGAGCTTGGAGCAATATAAATCTCCCATTTGAGAACCATGTATAATGTATAATATATCACCAACAACACATGACCCATTGAAGAATTCTCGAAGGGTCCCACCATATATGTCACACCTTTGCCATGTAGACATCATATTTTCCCACACTTGGCCATCTACTAATAGAGAGATAAATATCATAATGCAAGTCATCCATATACAATAAAAATGACCTAATCACCTACTCGAATAAGCCTAGATTGATAAAGGACCACATTAGGCTTGCATGGACAAAAGTAATCATATATTCACAAACATATTATTAAGTATTAAGATCATCGATAAGATCTAATAATAGGCCCATGCATGGAGGCTATTCTAATCATAAGTTCATAATGACTAAAAATTAGGTTGTGCAATAATTGATTATTAAGATTCAATTATTATGATTGAAAATATTGATCTTTGGGAATGTCTACAAGAGTGTTTCTGAAAAAGTCAACTCGAATACATTGTTTTCTAATTATTCTCATGTCCAATCTTCTCTTCCAAATAACTCTCTAGATCTTCTATAAAGGTTATAAAATTGTTAAAATTTCTCTCAATTCTTCTTTGAATGGATATCCTTCTGTCCCCCATTAACTTTCTAGACCTTTCCAATTCATACCAAAGCTAAATCTCTATGGTATCTTTTTCATTTGTGTTATAATTATTTCAATATAAGACAATCTCACCTTCTAAGTTAGGTTCATCATATATAATTTTTGGAGGATTGTACCTAAAGAGTAAATTATCTTCTTTTCATCTTCTTCACTTTCTTATTGTGTTATTTTTGGTAGAAACATAGTCCATTATTTTCTCATTCTCACCTTCATTAATATTTAATTTTTTGAGAATTAGGATCTAATCTTTGTCTTTTTTAATCATAGTTATTATATATTGATATGAATTAATTCGTTAATTACTCTTGTACAATTCTAAGGTTCCATGTGGTAAATGTCAAAAGTGCATAGAAATTGTGATGATAGGATTACAAGGGTTTTTGATGTATCAACAACATGTCCTAATAAAAATTGAGATTTTGCTCGATTTTAATCATTTTTTGTTGTGTTTAGGTGTATGATAGTGAGAACAAGACATTGATTGCAATGATATGGATTAATGTTTATGAAAGAGGTTCTTTTGATGAAAATGATGCAACTATGATCAAGCGTTTGTGGTCATAATCATGCTTCAATCCAATAAATTTTTAAGAAATTAGCATATAAGGATTTCGACCTCTTATTTCTTACTAGTGTGAATATCTAGTGAAGCAATAAGTATAATATCTATATATGTATAGTCATAGTTGTTTTTTTTATCAATGTATTAATATATCATACATTGCTTCTTTAACTTCAAATCCAACCTCCTAATGTGCATATATGTAATCTTGATAACCGTTTATATAATTAGATATAAGATCTAAGTTGATAATTAGATTTTGTTTGTTTTAACATCTACATAATGCTTGAAAAATATGAATAAAAAACATTTAACAATATTTTTTATAATTTACTTTGAAGGTCAGAGATTAACAATTCAATATTCATATGAACAATAACAACTCTGCTTTAAAACTTCAAATATATTCATATAATATTAGGAAAAAAAATTAAATTATTGATAAATTATTTTAAATAAATAATTTTTACTTATTGGTTGTATAAGATATTATCGTGATTTTTTAATATGGGGTTAATTATTTCAAACATGATATTTTTTTTATCCCCTTCCAAATAGATTAAGATGATTATGGTGGAAATTTATTTATGTATAACCCTTATAAAATTAGAGATCCCATTTTTCTTTTAAAATCTACAATTATTATTAAGATTAAATGGTGTATTCAATTCAAAATATATTAAAGTTCATTTATTTTTCAAATCCTTGTAAATTAATCTACTCCTTACATATTTATCTCTAGATACATTAATTCATTTATATTGTTTGTGGAAAAATATATAACCTATAGGTATATATTAAAGCTTTTTAAATTGCCATAATTCTTGTCGTAAAAAATGCTAATAAATATCATAATTCTGAGGAGGGAAATATAAATTATTTTATCCATTTTATGAATATGGTATACATGTGATAGTATATAAAAGAGAGAACAAAGAACCATCTAATAACTACCAATGCTACCAACTATAGCATGTCAAAAATCTATGAAAAATGTTAATGCTAACATTCCACCCTTATTATATTATTCATGCAAAATTACCCATGAAATTTTTTCAAGGGATGCCTCCTTAAAAGCTTACATCACAAAATCTATTAATTACAAAAAATGATACCAATTTTTGAGATGATCTCTTTTTGGAGAAACAAATTTGGGATCAAGAAGAGCTTCATCAAGTTGCCTCATGACCCATAGAAGGGTGTATCCTCAAGCCAGATTCTCAAGTTCTCACTCTTGAGGGATATTGTGTGGATTCAAGTATAGAACCATCTAAGATGGATGATGTTGAGTGGTTCCTCCAAGAGTTCTACTTTTATGTAGCCAACTAATAATCATTTTATCCATACTTAGATATTATAACACAAGGACCCAACCTATTAGGATTGAGCTTAACCTTCAAGTTTCTCAATCTTAATGATTCTTTTGGTTTTCTTTGAGGATAAGGTGACCAACATAGAACTCTCTAGGCTTCATTTTATTATTGTAGCTTATCTAAAGATGAATTGGGCAAGCTTGTAGATGGTTGAAGAATGCATGAATGCAAACCTGTACTCTTCATCCTTGATGAAATTATTCAAGGAGATACATAATGATGGGAGTTCAACTTTTATTGCCAAGATGAGTTTAGTGCAAAATACATGGGGGTATGGAGTGTCACTAGTTGGTGTGTAAATTCTAGTGTGATAGGCTCAAAGAGTAGGATTGAGGTGGAGGTGTTGATCACAATTGATATAATTGAAAAATTTCTTAAGGATTTTTAACAAGGTTTAATTAGTTGCACTAAAGCCTAGTTATTACCTTGAGAATAGTACAGGCGAACTAGTGATGCTAAATTTTTGCTTGCAAAGGGTGCAGACTTCATTATTTTTAAATGGATTATCATTATCAATTATGATGGTGGATGGAATACCATAGAGAAATTGATATGGTAAAAGATGAATTTAGATATTTTGGTTCCAATGGTGAAGGTGAGGGGGATGGATTCTACCCATTCATAAAATATTGTATGATATTGATAATAAACTTATGGTCATGGGATGATGAGGGATGGATCTTGCCAACTAGGCTAAGGCCCTATTAGGAAAAACCAAGGGTTGGTGATAGGTCAAATCATTGAGGTGGTGCGTGAGTGAGATTACAAATTATGTATTATCGTATTAAACTTGATAAAAATGACTAGCATCAACAAAAACAAATGTTACTACTCTAAAATAAATTGTATGTAGCGACACATCAGGTTTTGGAGCCTTAATATCACCATACATTTGAATCTCCAACCAATAGTCATATAAATATTTCATGTTAATTGAACTTGGTCAAGTTTATTCTTTGGGATTGATTAATGATGAAATAATTTGATATTTTGGAAGAGGAAGTACTAGGGTACTATATAGAAAAATAGGTTGGTTATGTATATTAATTTTTAACTCCTAGCCATCCTTTGATAAGTATCCCCTATTGAATGAAGAAGTACAAGATACATAAAATTTTAGAGGTCAATGTTAAGATAAATTAGGTAAGGCATGTACTACACTAGGAATACATATAGATCCTTAGAACTAGTGACATTCTATGTGGATCGATAGGCAAAAAACCATGAACATTAAAATGGATATTCAAGAAAATCCTCTTACAAAAATGAAAGAACCTTTTAAGGTATGGCCATGAGGAGAGAAAATCAATGAAAAATAATTGGACATTATTATAGGCTAGATGAGAAATGGTAGTAGTGTGCTAAAATATTATAGTGTGATTGAGAATCATGTATGTGCAAATGTAAGATGATTCTCAAAGTATAAATAATGTACAAGATTCATTTAGGAAGCCAATATAGATTAACAAATGTGACATCATCATAAGATAAAATGGATTGATAGTTGGATCATGCATATGACTCCATGATGATGTTCAAATTTGATCTACAAATATTATAAAATAAAAAATATATAATTCATATGTTTGGAAAGAGAACATATTGTCCTCTTTACCATTTATTGATCCTAAATATATATATTATATTATATATTTAATAATAAGTAAAATAAATAAATATATTAAATGTATTTAATATAATATCATATATATTGTAATATATTTATATAATATATTAAATATAATTTAACTTATATTATACTATATTGTAGATTAATTAAGCTAATTTATATATTTAATTAAATGTACATTATAATTAAAATAATATATTATAATTATAATTAAATTAAATTAAGTTTGAATCATATATATTTAATTTATTATATTATAGATTCAAATCTCATTTGAATGTTATTGTGTTGTAGATGAGGTCTTTAGTTAATTATTTGTCTCTTTAAAAAATAAAATTAATTAAATTTAATATGATAATATCTATTATAATTGTCCAAAAGAGACCCTACTATTTAAAATATTTAGGAGATATATTTGTAACATCTTAAATAATATATTTATCACTTAAATTCAATTAAAGCACCTTATTCTATTTTATATTACTAGTTTTTTAATTTATAGTTTAATTTTTATATATAAAAGATTATAAAAGAATATTATAATAAATTAATAAATAATTATAAAATATTATTTTATATTTAATTAATAATTTGATTTTAAATCAATACTTAATTGATAACTATTACCATATTAAATTTAATTTAATAATATTTACTATTGATTAATAATTGAAATATAATATAATTAAAAATGATTAATAATTACATTAACAACTATTTAACTATGATACACAATAATTACTAAATTATTAAATTTCTTAATTTAGAAGTTAAAAAATTGAAAGATTAAAAATGTTAATTAAATTCTCAAATATGAAGCGTGCAAATTCAAAATGCAGCGGAGTAAATTGTTTTACGTAAAGAATATTAAATTGTTTTATCCAAAGAATATTAAATTCTTTTATCCAAAGAAAATTAAACTATTTTACCCAAAGTAAGGCATGTACGGATGTCAGTGATAAAAAAAAGTGTTTCGCAAAGGCACGGGTGCATCGAACGGAAGCCAGATTTTTTGGGGGTGTCTGACACTTTTTGAGAAACACACCAAACGGAAAACGGGAATAGATGAAAAACAATGGAAAATAGTAGTTGTCAATGGGGCCCACATGATACAACACACACTAGTCAAAGCTTAGTGTGTCTTGTTTAAGGCTGGTCAACATGGAAGCCCTAGTTGAAGAAGTTGAAAAACTGAATGAATCTAATGCTAACCTAAGAAGGGAACTGGAAGGACTGACTATCAGAATGTGCCAAGAGCTTAAGAACCGGAGGAAAGCTGAAGACCTGGTAAAAGACAAAGATCATGAGATCTCCAAGCTGAAGCAAGAAATCAGTGCCCTTACCGCTCATCTCCAAGAGAGTAAAGTGGAAAAGGAAGAAATACAAGGTGAACTAAACATGGCTATTTCTGAGAATGCAACCTTGAAGGAATCCAATGCTGCTATTTCCAAGGAACTCACTAAGTCAAAGGAAATACTTGCCAAATTCAATAAGAGTACTATTAAGCTAGAACAAAAGCTTGAATCAGCGAAACCGGTAAAGAATACCACTGGACTTGGTTTTTCTGGTTATGAGGAAGGTGAGACCTCTAGAACAAAAGATGGAGCATCAAAGAAGGAACCGATACCAAAGGATAAAGGTAAGCAAAAGTTTAAACCTGTTTGCTTTAATTTTCTCAAGGAAGGACATATTGCTAATGTGTATAGAAATAAGGCTTACAATAATTTTCCTTATTTTCTAAACAATAAGCCTAGATCCAATAGATTCAATGGTAACTATTATGCATGCAACAAGTTTGGGCATAAAGCATTTGAATGTAGGTGTGTTATGCACAACATCGAGAGATATCCTCAAAGGACTCAAGGAGTTTTTCCTGAATCCTCTATGAACCGGAATCCAAACTGGTATAATGCCTATGATCATCAGTCAGGTGGTGGTGGCTATCAAGCGACAACCAGTTGGAGAGCAACCTGTTTGATTTGCCATGGTAGCTATCACACTGCTGCAACATGCATGAGGAAGAATGGTAGAATGAACAATGGACCATGGAGAACACCTGGAATGGTATGCTATCATTGCAACAAACTGGGACACCCTGCCAAAACCTGCAAAATAAGAAAGAACCTATCAGATGACATACCGGTCACTCCAGAAGGGAATATTGATGTTGAAACCATTCAAGCAGGAATGAACAAAGCATGGAAAAAGAAACTTGAAGAAGTGTCACAAGATGAACTGATTTTTGCACCTAGTGTGGAAGTCTTTGAACCGACAAACTAAGCTTCAGAAAAGCTTAGGGGGAAAAAATCGGTGAAATCTTTCGAACCCCCAGTTTACACTGGTAAAAGACCTTAACCGGTATGCGTTACCTAACAATTGACATAATATTGTGAAGAGGTAAAAGGCAAATTAAGGTTGTGCCCTAGCAATGGAGCATTTATTATGGTAGGTGAAGAATTCGTTTAAAAGGGATTTTCAAGTCATTTTCACTTGTCAGTTTTTTGAGCGAAGAATTTTTAAAGAGCAGAGTGACAAAAGGCGATTCGACTTGCGATTCAGAGAGATTTCAAATATTTGCAGCCGAGTCTAAAGATAGTGTCAATCAATCAAGTGAAGAACACAAAGTGGTAATCCAGCAACCAAAGTGGTGTGAAGAGAACCTAAATTTGCAAACCTTAAATCTCAAAATTCTGAAGGTATTTCTCAAAATTCTTGTTTATCAGTTAATCATGGCTTCTGCATCGCACTCCAGTTCTATTACACCTGTCGATTCAGCGGATTTTATCCAACGGAAGATGAAATACAATGCCCTATCCCAGATACCCGCTGGAGTCATAGTGGAAGATGATATTTTAGGGTACATTGACTGTAAACTGGAAGACCTAGGATCCTTAGCAATTCATTCCCAGCTAGGTCTATTCTGTGGGGATGACAAGAAGATAAAACCAGAATATAGCATCTTGGAGAGGAAGAAACTTCATAATGCAGTTTATTTCCTTGAAGAATTCATTGAAGAGCACATCTGCATCATTCTGAGCAGAGTGCATGGTGACAAGATGTATCTCGAAAGGATGCATGACATTATTCCTAAAGCAGTTCATGTCATCACTGGGTTCTACAACAGAGGTGAGGTACCATCCCTAAGGAAGATCATCAAGAATGAAATGACTAAGCTCGCCGGTTCTCTAAGCAACCAACGGGGAATGACCATCAACACCATCAAAGATGACTTGGTCAAGTATGCTTGCATGGTGATTGGATACCAAACATTTTATGCCAGTAGGATAAACTCTGTCTCTGCTACTGTGGTGAATGCCACCTACAAGATGATCAAGGAAGATGCTTCATTTGATCTATGGACCTGTATGTAGAAGCAACTTCTACAAAACTTGAAGTCCATCAAACAGGACAGTGCCCTAAGTTTCAAATTTGGACAACTTTTGGTCGGCCTATTTTTCTACTTCCAAGGTTGTTTCCCAAGAGTCGGTGATGTTCAATGGTCTGCTGACCAACCGGTCACCAAACAAATCAGGGAAAGTCTCCAAATGGTGGGAACCGGATATCCTGAGGTCTTGAATAAATATTTTGATGAATTCAAACAGAAGATGAGCCAAAGGATGAGGATATTTGGAGACATTGTTAAGAAATATGAAGAGGACATCTGCTTTACCATTAAAGTAGATGAGTACATAATGGAGGCAGTAGAGCCGAGATAGGAAGAAGAAGAACCTATGGGATATGAGGTCATGTATGACATGTTAGATGGGTATGCCTCTACCTTGCTTGCCTCGCTGCTTGACGCTAAGGCAAAGCACACCGGTACCTACTTAGAGAGGATAACACCTCTGGTTGAGAACCCTAAAGAGAAAAAGGGCAAGGCAACACCAGCAGTATCCATACCGGTTACCTCAGCGAGCCCCTAAAGTGACCAAGCGGTCACCAACCAAAAAGAAATCGAAAGTTTCTCCCGCTAAAGTTTTTGAAAGGAAGCGGAAGACCAAGAGCAACTCACTAGAATCTGAGGATACAGAACCGAAAGTACAACCTAAAAAGACTAGGTAGACAAGCAAGAAAGCAAAAACTACTGGTAATACACCTGCCTCATTAGCATCAATAAATATTGATATGTCTTCTTATAAGCTGATGACACATTGTCCGAGGACTATTAAGAATATTAAAAGAAAATTGCTTAGTGATTTGAAAGAATACTTTGATGATTTTAGCGATAGTGAGAGAGAAGAAGTAGAGCAGGAAATCATCAATTATTTATGTGTTTATGACCGGTCTCCATCAGACATTAGATCTGAGACACCTGATTCTTTATACAATTCTTTAGATAATAAATGGCGCATTGCCATTGAGAAAGAACAGGATATCATAGAGAATATTTTTACAAAATACTTCCCTGATGCTTCTAACTCTGAACTGTTTGAAATCGTGAACCAGTACAAAGGCCTCTTCTTCATGAGAAGAAGAAGACTCTTGTTGCTGGAAGGCAAAGTCTCTGAAGTGGTGAAAGATACACACTCCCATGCCAAATCCACTCTGAGAATGCACCAAGTAGCTGAAGCCAATAGAAAGGCTGAACAAGAACCGGAAACCAGAAACCTGGTTGAGGCATTTGATGATGAGGAAGAACAAGCTACAGAGTAGGTGGACTCTATTGATGTGGATGCATTGGAAGGTGATGATATCACTCTAGATACAAACAAGGAGAAACAAGAGAAGGAGAAAGATGATAAAAAGAAAGAGGAAGAGAAGAGGAAACAAGAGGAAGAGAAGAGGAAACGGGCAGCAGAGAAGAGAAAAGAAGAGGAAAAGAGGAAAGAAGAAGAAAAGAAGAAAGAGGAGGAGAAAAAGAAAGAGGAAGAGAAAAGGAAAGAAGAAGAGAAAAGGAAGGAAGAGGAAAAGAAGAAAGAGGAAGAGAAAAAGAAAGAGGAAGAGAAAAAGAAAGAAGAAGAGAAAAAGAAAGAAGAGGAGAAACAGAAAGAAGAGGAGAAGAGGAAACAAAATGAGGAGAAGTGGAAGGAAGAAGAAAGGAAGAAGGAAGAAGAGAAGAAAAAGAAAGAAGAAGAGAAGCAAAAGAAGGAAGAAGAGGAAAAGCAAAGAATCGAAGAGAAGAAGGAAGCAGCAAAGAGCACACAAGTGGAGACCCCAAAGGCAACTGGTGGTCAAGCCAAACCGGTTGACATCACCAGTCCTATTGACCTCCAATCTGCAAACGAATTGGAGATGCTCCAAAGCATTAAGCTTGCACAAGAGCGACTAGAAGCATTAAGGAGGAAAAAGGAGCAAGATGTTATTCAAACTGCGGTTGACACTCTTACCAATTTTATTCCCGGTACTAACCTCCCCAGTACTGATTCCTCTTTGGCCCAACTAAAGCTTCTTTGTACAGTTGTAGAAGACCAGGTACAATTCCTGGAAGAAGTTGCTGAAGCTAATGCACTGAAGAAGCATCAAAAGGCACTAAACGCTACCTTAGTGAAGAAACTGAATGAGCTCTGGTCTGAACTTCTGAAACAATAGAAGAACACAAGAGATGCTATGGATGAGGGCAAGCTACTATTAAGAAAAATCAGCCAACCCCATCTATTTTATGATGATGTGCTTGCACAAAAGGATAAACAACAATCTGATTTGTAGGCATACATAAGCACCTTTAAGATGCCCTATGATTCTTTTACTACATATTGGCAAACTGTGCACTGGTATCAGCTTCAATTTGCCAAAATAGAAGTGGAGATTAGCAATCGGGCAAGAGATTTGTAGGAGCTTCAACTGGTTTTATTACCTAAACTGCAAATTCTTCAGAAGTGCTTTCTTAATCTGGAAGCATTAACAACCACTCAAAAGATGAGCACAATTGAAGCCATGGAAGAACATGTATCACAGATGCAGACAGAAAGTGAGGTGGCTACCTCATTACTAGAGTCATGGTCATTATCCATGAAGACTTTTATGTAGGATTTTAAATCGGTTTTTGATAAGTTTCACTCATTATTGTCAAACACTTATTTATTTTAATGATAATGAGAAACAGGGGTTATTCTGTAGTACTTTGTCATTGTTGGCAAAGGGGGAGTAGTATCTAAAATTTTGGTGAATGTTATGTATACTTTCATGTTATTTCTTTAAGGGAGTAGTATACATTGTATTTTCTACAAAAAGGGATAGTGTATATGCTTAGGGGGAGTAATTTTGATTGTGGCATATTTTTGTTGTAAAACACTTAGATGTCAAAATTTTCCTAAGTGTTGCCATCAATGCCAAAGGGGGAGATTGTTGGCATTTTGATGATGTTGTGATTGTCATTGATGGAAACACACTTATTTTATGATCACTTCCCTATGTATGAGTTATGCTCAACCGGTAATTGTTCCAACCAGTATTATGAATTATAGTCTTTAGACTATCGGTGCTTTGCAGAAGATGTTCACCGGTCACAAAGCAGTATGAAGACCTCAAGTGGTTCGAGGATCCCAAAGTGGTACAGAGGAACAAAGCGGTTGTTAACGTTTTCCCAGTCTTCATTTTGACAAACTAGTAATTAGTAAAATGCATGAACCGGTAATCGGTAATAAACCGGTATTACTCTGTGATGAGTTACAAACCGGTATTTTTGTGATGAGTTATCATCCACCGACACTTTGGCGGTGATTTTGTGTCATGTTACCAAATGTGTCTAGATGCACTGAACCTAGGATCTTGCAATGTAATCCTATTGGACCGACATGAAATCAGATTCCTTTATAAGGACATCATGTCTAGGGTTTTAGGAGTTGATAGAGTTTTAGAAGTGCATGAGGTTTTTGTATGTGCGATCACAGAAGAGAAGATTAGGTCTGTGTGAAGAAACAAAATATGGAGATACTGAAGATTGAAGTAATGCTAAATGTGCATTAACAATGAGCTATCAAGGATCTAACCAAGCATACTGTGCTAGTATCTAGATCACTCACTTGTTGATTATTCACATCTTCGACAAGTCTAAAACCCTTAACCAAGTAGGCTTGGCAAAGCCTTTGTAAATCCTCTAACAAGGTGGTTCACAACTGTGGATTTGAAATCCTCTCACAAGGTAGTATTTAACATGACTTATCTCCTAACAGAGATCTAGATTCCTAATAGGATCTGTTCTGGTGAAGAACATTGTATGACCTTAACCAGTTTGACCTTAACTGGTCTGGTTACTATTCTGCAGATAGTTACTTGTGAGTTTCAGCTCACCGTGTTTTTTCCCATTTGGGATTCCACGTCAAAACCTCTTGTGTTATGGTGATTGTGCTCTTGTGGGTGAATGCTTTATTTGCTGTTTGGTTTGCATTTATCTTAATCGGTTTGTTAGTAAATCTGTTGTACCAGTTAACTGCTAAATTGTTTAAGGGTTTGAGTTCAATAATTTTTGGTATACTAATTCACCCCCCCTCTTAGTATTCATCACTTCTTGCATTTCTTCTTCATGAGGAATCTCCCCTTCTTCTTGTTCTTTTTCTGGTTCCTTTGCTATTGGCTGTTCAGAATCCTTAGATGTTATTTGTGGGGCTAATGAAGATTCACCTTTATTTGAACCTTTGACTGTAAATTTGAACTTTGGTCTTTTTCCCTTAGATTTTGGTGAAGGGATTGATGGTGGGACTTGCAAATCTTCTTTGTTCTTGGTCCTTAATTCAAATTTTTGCCAACTGGACCATCACTATCACCATCATCATGAGAACTGGAAGGAATTTGCTTCATTCTAATCCCCTTCTTCAACAACAATGCATTAGTATTAGCCAAAATAGGAGCAATTCTTTGGGAAACATGCTTACTTTCCTTCTTGGACCATTGGATGAGTGGCAGGGGAGAATCAACAATCTCTCGTTCAAAGTAGACCGGGTCCACTATGTCATCAGTATCTTCCATTGTATCCGGGATCCTAGCCAAATCCAGGTTCTCAATCTATTCTAAGGTGAGACGAATGAAATCCATCCTCCTCACATCTTCATCATCTTCACAATATGCTCAAACATATTCAAGTCGATACACGTGTATAGCTCCTCTTTATTTTGTTCTTCATCCCACGAAAGCCAAAATTATCATGGGCTTTGAACCTCCTTATAGTCACCCATTTCATTTCATCCTCCATATTTTTGGCCTTTGGGTTGGTCAACACTCAATATCGGCCAATAGATTCTGGAAATTTGAGGCTAGTTTTATGAGCCTGTGACTGCCTCTCATGGACAAGAATTAATTGTCAACATAATTTCATGAGGATAATTTTATTTGAAGGATACCTTGGCAGCATGAATGGTTAACCTATAAAACATCCTATGCAAATATATGTGAAAGTAGGAAATTGAAGGAATACACAACCAAAGAAAGAAACTCTGCTGTATGCCGCTTTTGAAAGTCTTTTCTTCCCTAAGCCTTTATCAAACATACACTTCCAAATAGAAAAGAAGGCATCATTAACCCTTCTGAAGTGACTTCTCTAATTATCAATTGTAAGTTGATAATAAAAATCCCATACTGGCACTAGTCTTCTATCTCCCTTGGTAGATAAACCTGGATATTGCCTCATGGAGGCGGCTGCAAACATAAGGTATGAGGTCATATAAAATTTCAATGTTGTTTTGAACTCTTTTAGTTGTGCACATAGTGCATCACTAATCTGCTCTCCCCAATCTATTTTGGTAGTTCATGTTCTAATTATGCTCATATAATAAGACATCCAATTCTGCAAGTAATGAGAATCTCTCGGACCTTTTACTCATGAAAGCATAGTGACCATATCATTGTATTCCTCATTAAAATCACTTCTATGGAATTATTTAGGCCATCTTGAAGTAGTGGAGACCCTGGATGAAGATAACAAAATTGTATTGAGGGTGAACTCACAATACTGGTTTCCACTTTTTGACCAACTTTAACACTTAGATGAACATTTTGAAAAAAATCTTCACTCTCCAAGACCTATAACTTTTAAACCATTAAGAATTTGAAGATGATGTAAACTAGTGTTTTGTCACATCTTGTTTGTCGATTCTAAATATATTTTTTTCAAATTTTTTTGAATAAAATTTATTGATTTTTCCTTCTCCCAAAAAAAGTAGTTTTTTACTGAAAACAACATTTTTTAAGAGTGATGTGCATCCTAAAATGCATAACTTTTTTTCTATAAATTATAAAAACTTAATTATTTTGAATTTTGGTTTGTAACATCAATACCTAGGGCATGTTGGTGGTTTGATAGTGATATGTTGAATATTTTTCATTTTATTAAGTTTTGAAGTCTGACTAATTATAAAATAGACATAGGTGTACGTTTGAACACATTACTTGTTCTATATATATCAAAATTCAATTATTAATTTTTTTTAGAAAGAAGACATCAATGCCTAGGGAATAGATATGTTCCATAATCTTTTTGAATTAGTTTACTATTTTTCTCATTTCGTTGAACATAGAAGTTCATGTTCGGTGAAAAACCTATAGTCATAAGAAATAAAACAAAAATATATTAAAAATTATACTATTTGGAAAGCTTATAATAAATACTAAATACTTAAAAAAACAAAACTTCTAAATTAATTCATTTGACCCCCCAAAAGCTAATATAAAATTGGTTTTTTACCAATATTTGATAGATGCAAAGGAGACTACATTGCAAGTATGATTTAGAAGTAGAGAGGTTCTATCCAAGAAATTTTGATCTAAGAGCCTTTGATATAACTCTCTTCATTTAATTACTTCAAATGGGACCTCTTAAATCTTAAATCATTATATTTTCTATAAAATGTATGATTTCAACAAAAAATCAGGATATACCAAAAAGTGGGAACCAGTATTGTGAGTTCACCCTTGATCATCTTCTTACATTTTTCTTCATTCTTCTCATAATACTCTTGAGCACTATCTTTGGTTATGTCTGCTACCTCTTCTACTAGAGAACCCTTAAACACATTATTGAACAAAACACTATCTAGTGTCATAACATTTTTTTTTATTTGCATCCTTCACCTGTCTTATAGTAGGATCAAAATGATCCACCACTTCAAGTACAAAATTTGGGTCATGAGTTGGTACTGGGAAAGAAGCATACTTATGCAACTCTGAATTGATCAAGCGTGTCATATGAGATGGTGCCTTTTTAACTCAATCAATAAATTTTTGCATGTCTATGTGGCCAATCTCAGTGTCCCTGATTTCCTTGATATTTCATTCAATTGATCTTTTTGGGAACATATTCAAGTATTTATCATACTTGTACTTCATTTTTTTCACAGGCAGCTTGCTTGGTGAAGGCTCTAACTGACTTGAAGAAGGCTTTGATTTGCCTTGAGTAGGCTTAGACATTTGTGAAGTTCTGCATTCAACACTAAGGATTAGTGTTTTGAAAATCATCACCATTAGATGAGCAATTTCATTGATCAAAACAGGTTTCATGAGTCAAAAATGACTTAGGAAAAATCTAGACAAAAACTTGTAGGTCGAACTTTAAAGTCTGATCTGCAAGTAGGAAAAACAACTTTGCAGGTCTTAGAAAAAAATCTGACCTGCACATGAGAAAAGGGCAAAGGGTCATGCACATCGGACTTTAAAGTCTGATATGCATTTGTTGGTAAACAAATTTGCCCCTTTTTGAAATCTTAACAATTATCTTCCTTAAGCAAAAATATAACTATGTTTTGCCCTTTATAAAAGGAGGCAAACTACCAACAGTTGGAGGAATTAATAAAATTCAACCTCTGCATTAAAGGGCAGCTCCTCGTATGATTTGCAATGAATTTACTATTCAAATGATATTCTAATACTTTTTACCAGAAATCATTGAAAGGCTTCAACATTCATTCATCAACACAAATAAACACCTTTAAAACTGTAAACATAGAAAAGGTTCTGAAAGAATATTTAAAGAGAGTTCACAAACTCTAATTTACAAACACGCTCACTGTATAAATTCAAAACACAATAGAGGCTCTTAAATACTGATGATTGATCGATACTTTCTCATGCCTCACAGGGAAAGGGGGATCAAGCAAATCAATACATGTGAGTCTTCTAACAACTAATGATAACCATGAACTGAAGAAAAATACAGAGATAATTGATCACAAAATTATATCATGCCCATAACAACTTTCTCAAGAAAGGATTACAAATCTTTAAACACACACATTCAAAGATTGCATAACATAGCATTTCATTGATAATCAACTATTGTATTTTCAAACAGTTCATATGCGAACCAAAATATTATCTACTGCTCCTAAAAATCATAGTTTTTCAAAACCCTTACAAAGACAAGCTTTTCAGCTTAAATAGCCTCCAGGATCATAGTTTTTACATAATCAAATTACATTTACTTTTGATCAAAGTGAAAGAAACCATTTAAAACAACAAGGAAGAAAACTAAATCAAAAACCACTGAGAGGCTGACACTTCATCTTCGGATCAACTATGTTTCCACTGTGACAGAGGAGGTTATGAATCTGTCCTGCTTTTTCGCAAAACCACACCATTCCAGGTGCATCACCGAGAAGTTCAGGATGACCTAAAAATAAGGAAGACCGATGTGTTGGATTCTCTACTTCCACACCTCTTTGTCCATGTTTACCTATGCTACTTTTGCCTTGTGAACCTCCAAATGGTCAGAACAAACTATGAGCATTGATTCAATTCTTGCCACCTTTGAGAAGTCATCTGTGGTCAAAGATTTTGTCATCTGAATGAATTGAATCCTCTCCTGAAAGACCTTCATCATGCCCACAACTTCCTCAATTGTCTTGGCGCCATCCTTTATGAGCTGGATGTCAATAAATTTGAGATCCTTTTGCATCATATCAATCAAGTCTGTCAATCCTCTGAGCAATTTAGTGGATTCTTCGTGACCTTGCTTGATGATCGAGTTGCGCCACTCCACATTCTTCCTTGACACATACAATACATTGTCATCCAGGTCCTCTACCAGTTTTTTAGCCAAGAATTTCATCACCCCATATTTTTGTATGTCATTCATTTGTGCAAGGACTGCTACCCATTTGATCCTTTCCTTCTCCCAAGCCATTGTTTCCAGTTCTAGCTCCTTGCTCACTGTTTTTGCATCTTTATAAACTTCCACTAGATTATTGATATAATTTTATCCCTATTGTATTATCAGGTCCAACCATTTATTGAACATTTCTATAACTACCCTGTTCCTTTGAAACTGGTCTAGCATTTTCTGGTTGGCCGGAGATTTATGGTCGAATGATACCGGTATCTATGACAAATGTTGGGGATTTGGACTATGGATGGCATTGATATACTCGGCCATAAAAGTAACAACTTGTTTCAATTCTCTTTTGTCTTTTTCATCCTTCCATGTTCTTGAAATTATCCTCTTCGTGGATGATTCTAAATGCCTAACATCCATAGCATGTGAAGCAACTCCCAGATCTATCTTCTCAACTATAAAATCCTCCTTAGTAGCTTTGTCTGCATCCTTTCCTAGGATTGGTTTGTCTATTTCGTTCGTCCAGTGACTTGTTGCTTCATCTACATCAAGCATTGCCTGTGTTTTGAGTTTCTTTGGCTTTGATGCCTTTCCCAAACATCTGCTAACCATGTCCTCCATTGGGATTGTAACTGGCACCACACTATGCTTCTTTCCAACAAGAGCTTCCAACCATCTTGGCGCATTTGAAGGTTCCTTAGGTGGTGGATTTGTTTGTATGTCTAATGAAGTGACAATAACCATGGTGTTCATGGGGTCCTGTTGGCTTTCTTCTTCCTTACTCATGTCCATTTCCTACATCTCGGGCTCATCTTGATCCTATGGATCCATTGTTTGTTCAAGCTCCTCACTAGGGTCTAGTTCTACAACAACCTATTTCAGAATGGGCTCCCTAGTCTTCTTTTTACTCCTGGACCGAGTTACTCGAGCAACCGTGAGACCGGATGGTGACCTCTTTGATCTCGTAGGATGAATTTTCTTAACAATAGGTCTTGGAACACCTACAACATTAGCAATTTCATTAGTGGAATAAATGGGAGATTGAGTCACAATGTGTGAATCAATTCTTAGTTCATGTGAGGACATGTGAGGTCCCTCCTTAAACTTTTGGTTCCTCAACCATCATTTTGTTCTCCTCACAACGTTGAAGGTTCTAGCTTGGATACTGTCATCCTCCCTTTTGATCCAATCAATTTTTGGAATTGATTTTCCTTGAACCTCTGTGTCAAACTCATGATCTAAAACATCCTCCCTTGTATCTTCTGATACTCCAGATATATTAATTGGAAGCCTCGGGGTAGTTATTTGCTGCAAAGTGAACCTGGACCACAGTCACTTCCTTACCTCATACTCGTCACTACAGTTCTCCTAGAAATCCTCTAACTGAGGTTCATGACAAAAATGACTATCTACATTTAGGTGTTCCATTGCATAACCCCTACTGTCAAACTTTCACCTTGCCACATATGGCTACAGGTTCATCCTTTTGAATTCTAGTTCCAGGTTCAGGGCGTCTGATATAGATTTGAAGCTATAGTATCCGAGTTCAACAGGGAATACAACTCCAGACTCACCCTTTGTTCCCAATCTTTTATCAATGTAAGCTAGCTGCATACTTACCTCTATAAGTACATAACTGTCAAAAGCATACCTAGGCAGCTTGAATGGTTGGCCCTCAAAACCGCCTACCCGTAGATAAGTAAACCTAGGAAATTGATAAGAAGCTACCATATATGCTCACAAATTCCATTGCTTCAACATACATCCTCTTGTTCACATTCCCTTGAAGCTCAGAAACAAGTCTTCCCACAAAGACTCCATTCCATCTATCAATCTGTTTAACGTGTCTCTACTATTGTAATAGGGGATAAAAATTATACATCCTCATCCCATCTACTCAAGGTTCATTAGGCAGACCAGGCCAATCCCTTGTACAAGCTAGTATGTAGAAAATATAAGAAGACATATAAAAACTTGTCATTCCCACAAAATTACTCAACCCTTCATGAAGTCTCTCTGCAATTACCTAAGACCAATTGAGATACCTATCACCAAATAACACCACTTGGATGAAAAAGTACATCCAATCTTCCCAATAGAAAGAATGTGAGTTTCTCTTCACCCTATTCAAAAGTATCACAATATCTCGCACTTATGTAATGAAGTGCTCTCTAGTCAGGGATTTTGGCAGTCGTGACCCTCCTTTTTGAAATTTTAGGAGCCAATCCCTAGCAACCACACTCCTGTACTTATTCTTGTTTTTCGAGAAGTAGGCATACGAGTTCCCAATAGTCTAGTCCTCATATTCGTCCTTGTGTGGAATTCCCATTGTCGCCATTACTATTTCTCTGTTGATATTGACCAGGAGCTCACCATTACTAGTTCTGATGCATCTATTCTCTATGTCATATCGGTTCATGCAAGCCATCTCTAAATCCGGACACGGTGCGACAAGCGGGAATGCAACAGCTTCCACAAGACCGCTTTTCACTATTTTCTCCATCAATGAACCGGTTTGAGGGTTCTTGGCTCTTTCTAGGAAATCCCCTAAATCTTCATGAACCAAGGAGGTGTCTTCTAGCTCTGGTAAAATACTCACTAGACATGAGGTCCGACCAACCTTCAGCAGTATTGGCCTCATACTGCCTATCTATACTTCTAACCAAGAAATTCTAAAACAAGGCAGAATCCTACTCCAACAATTTAGAGATTTTTCTTTCTATACTAATAAATCTTTAGAACTTAAAGAAACATAGCTTAGGAAGAATCATCTGAGCTTACTCGTTACCACCATGAAAACTGGAAATTCCTCAAGAAATCAAAGCTGGTTTTACCTTCGACGCCTCCAATTTGCTCACGTATGGCAGCTGCAACCTTCTAAACTATGGAAATAAATTCATACATTTCCTTCAATCAGATGGGAAAATATCTATAAAGCCACACACGCTCCATCATTATTTACCCAAGCGTGCGAAGTAATGGTGAAATGACCAAAATCTGACACCTTCTTAATTATCCATCGCTTTTGCACAAATAGTCTGATGCACTCATGATTACTTTCCATATTTAGAATTTTAAACTACTAAAAAGGGAATATTCCTTCTAGTTGCACCGCTTTCATTTTCATCCAAAAAGCCTTAGAGTTAGTTTTGAAATGAACTCATGAACCTTGAACCATTTGACAAAAATTTCAACGATTCAAGTTCATTTAAGAAATATAATAGTGAGTGAGCGACACACAACAAAACTGGGAACAAGCGACAACGATGACTATTAAACGTGAACCTTGAACCCTTTGAACCGCTTGAGATTTGGTTCAAGGTTCAAGACCGCAATTCAACTTAAAACATATGGACCCACGCTTGTTATACAATGATACATTGTCGTGACTCACAAAAGGCATTTTGAACCTTGAACCATTTAACAAAAAGTTCAACGGGTTCAAAACTTCAAGACGCAAAATAAAGTGCACTTGCTCACACGACAACAAAGACCACAAATGACTTTTTTCATAAATGTGCTTTGGACCTTGAACCTATTGAACTTTTTAGAAAGAGTTCAACGGTTCAAGTACGGAGGAAAACAAACAACCCGACGAAAGAAAAAGGCACAAAAGGCAACCCGTGAGTATGAACATTCAAAAGGAAAAATTGTGGGGGGGACTAACATCATCCAATGTGTAGCAAAGGATCCCTACATGTCGGGTTTTAAAACCCGACATGTGGGGAGATTGATAAGTCATCTACAAGCCGAACTTTAAAGTCTGACTTGCGAATTTATGGATCAAATCACCCCTTCGCATACCGAAATTCAAAGTCTGATATGCGAAGGTGTAAATTACATATCCTCATGTCAAGTTTTAAAAACCAACATATAGGAAAAAGGGAAGGGCCAACATGACAGTTGGATTTTAATGTCCGATCTGCATGCACAAAAATAGGGGTGGATCTCTTCAAATTCACCCTGCAATCAAGCAAGGCTAAAAATGAAAGCAAGGCAGGTTGGATTACAAACCTCGACCTACCACAAACTCAATCTAAGACAAAAAAAAAAAAAACCCTAAACTAGAAATCAAATGACCTCAAATCATGAAAAGATGAAGGAAATCAACTTCCAAGACCTCAAACATGCTTGCACAGAAAAAAAACACAGGTCAGAACTTGAGCAGACAAATGAAGAGATTAAAAATGAAAAATAAAACCTAAAAAAGGTGTTAAATAGAGTTTAAAGTGCAATTAATGCACTAAGTGTGTCGTGGAGGTTGGGGAAAAAACCTTGACCTGCATGAGATATAATCCACAAGTCAAACTTTAAAGTCTGGTCTACACTTAAACCATGCAACCACAAAATTGTATGTCGGAGAAAAAACTCCAACATGCATGCCAAAGACACCTTCACTTCGGACTTTAAATCTCAATGTGCAGGGACAAAGACCCATAGGTCGGACTAATAACTTTGACCTACACTTGAGAAAAGTGCAAGACCAACCCTACAGGTCGGGTTTTAAAGTTTGACCTGCGCTGGAAGACAAAGGCCTACAGGTCGGGCTTTAAAGTCCAATCTGCATGAAAGACTACAAAAATAAAGAGAAATTAAAAATGACAAAACAAAATGACAAGACACAAAAAGAGACTAACCGACGAGGTAGGCTAGCCTTTCTCGAAGCACGTGAGGTACGAAACAAACAAGGTTCGTAGGGCCACCTCACAATTTCAGCCTTGTTGAAATCGATGACAACACAATGCTACTAGGAACGAGGCCTCTTATTTTCTAAATAGGGCCCCATTTGGTTTGAGGTCCCAAGACTAAAATATAGTGGGGCCCCATTATGCTTTGGGGGCCAAATTTAAATGGGGCCCTATTATTTAAAAATTTGAAAACCACCCCACCATGTGCCTTAGGATTTGATTTTGGTAAGGCTCGGAATGCCCAAAAACCTAAGCCTTGGACTTGCAAGTACAAAGTTGGACTATGTGAGTAACAAAAACTTGACTTTTAGTATATGTTTGATGCCCATTTTTAGAGAATTAACAAATGAAATTAAAACCCATTAGGAATTAAATTGTGTAGATTTCAAATATATAATTTTTTTTAGGATCTAATTTTTTTCGATTTTTTAATTAATTTGCACCAAATTTGGTCCATAAACTTGTAATATGTTATTTTCTTATTTATTTAATAACTTTTTTTATGGTTTTAAAAAAATAAATTATATGACATCAATCTGCATATAATTATTTTCAATATTAAAAAAAAAATCAAAAAATTATAAGTTTAGGTCAAATTATGGTGGTCGTACATGAGGGGTTTTTAAAACAACAAATATAGCCAATAGGTAATTAATAAATAAAAATATTCAAAAAAAATTACAAAAATATTCTCATCAATATTCAATGTCTTAAAATTTTGTTTCCAAAAAGGTTAAAAAAAAGGCAATAAAATCATATTTGTGTCAAAAAGTGGTGGTCTTAGGCATTTTTAAACAATGATTTTTACAAATCCCTTTTGAAGTTCAATTTCTATTATCTAAGTATTAAAATAAATTACATATTTGGAAACTAAACTTTGAGTGCTCTATTTCATATATGTGGCATTTTTCAAGATTCAATTTCTAAGTGCTTAAAATTTTTAGGTCAAATGAGGCAAAATCTGAAAATTAGGGAAAACACTTCCACTTTTTGGCGAAAAAGTGGACTCAACTTCTTGCACACATCCCTTCTTTTGTCTCTAAAACAAATCATTGTCATGAAAAGATAGCACAAGATGAGTGATGCATCTTTTGCTCAATTTTTTTTAGTTATGTTATTAAAATGATAACAAGACTGTCAAGATTAAAGGGTTGTGAAGCCTAACTCCCTTGTAGAAACCTTGGTCAAGAAAATATTCATGGAGAATAAATACAAAGAGGGTAGACATATATATAATGAAAGGTTCAAGGAGAATAGGTTAGTCATCAATGCACAAAGTCTCCATATAGAGGTGTCATAGATTAATAGTGGACAAATCACTGAGACAATATCATGAATAAATTACATAAGATCATAATCAAAGGGAGAGGTCACAGTATATAAACATTGTATAATCATTGCAAAAGGTCTAAATGAGTGTTTTTTGACATTATTAGAATTGGAACCTTTTGATTCTCCTCAAAGGTATAAGTTTACCCATAGCCTTAGGTACATAGTGTTGTGTTGTAAAGAACAAAGCATAAAGAGGTTCATAATGATTAGGCCTAAATGCCCTATTCAAACCCTAACCAAAGACTTTGAAAGAAACGAGAATTGAATGCCAAATGTGAGATATTAAAAGGACAATTAAGACTGAGAGATCTTTTTGTCCAAGACTATGGACAATAATGAATTTAAGTTTGTCAAAAATTAGAGATGATAGTGATACCATAGACAATATTAAAAGAAAAAGCTTGTTAAGAGTATGAGGGTTTATAAGCAACATGACTTGTCAAGTAGAAACAATGAATAACCATGGACTATGAATAACATAAGTAGATCAAGATATTGTAGACTCAATTATCAAGAAACCATGCAAGGCCATGACAAGGTCAAAATCCATTATAAACCAGAACCCTTTACAACCACATATTAGAGAGAGTAATCACATGACAGTTGTAGATTTTTTGACAGTCCAAAGCCCTAAGGACCAATTTCCTCATGAAGAATTGTGTCCATGACACTCTAACCCATGGCAAAGGTGGATAATGGGTAGAATATGAAGTCAAGGTACAATGTGAAAAGCAAAGATAATGGCCACAGGTCTAAGATAGGATCTCTAGTCATATTTGTTTCTCTAAGACAATAAACAGCAACAAAGATAGAAAAAATCATGTATTCAAACTTGTCAAGTAACAATCATATAATAAGGCTATAAAAAATTCAAGCACAAAGATACTCCTAAATAAGGATAGAAAAAACTATGTAAAGAGGTAGGACAATCATAGACTAATAGGGTATTAACAACCAAGGAGAGGACAACAGTCTCCAAGGACAATTGTGAACAATCTTTTATCTCAAACCTAAGACAGTGACAATACATACTAAGGAAGAATGCTATAACAATCCATAAGTTTGTTGTATGACAAAGGTCATATTGTGATTTCACGGGTTCAAAATATCTAAGAATGCCAAGCATGGTGGCAACCTTAAAAGAGCAGTGATATGGATAGAGATGTCAAACATTGTGACAATGGAAAAAAGATTAATCAAAAGTTGAGCAAAATATGACTAATAAACCTTAAAGAAGACAACAATGATGACATATTGATCGTCATAAATAAGAAGATCCCTATCAATGGTATTCATGTAGTCCTTGAGGAGAAAATAGCATCCATTTATCACAGGAAATAGTGTAAAATGAGAGGGCATTGTAAAAAGTGAATGTTTGTGACAGTTAGATGTATGATAGTCCTCATAGGATGGAGAATGGATTTCAAAGTCAGATCAAAGAAAAGATAGTCCTCTTATTGCAAAGTGGTGAAGGCTTTC
Source organism: Cryptomeria japonica (assembly GCF_030272615.1). Lineage (NCBI taxonomy): Eukaryota > Viridiplantae > Streptophyta > Pinopsida > Cupressales > Cupressaceae > Cryptomeria > Cryptomeria japonica. The sequence goes on from NC_081409.1 coordinate 514,310,886, forward strand.
AAAGGAATAGTAGGGGCACTGAGGGGTTAAAGGATCCTTAAAAATAATATATATCTCTGATTGTGTTTGAGCTTGACTTTAATGGAGGCATCAAGTGATCAATTATGGGCCCATGAAACTTTAAGACACAGTTGGACTATAAAAGGAACAAAGGGAAAAGGTTCTTGTTCATAGTGATTGAAAGTTTCCATTTTCATGAGGTATTATTGTAGTCATTATCATGAGATATTATTGTAGTCACAAGATTGTAAAAAAGCGTAAAGTCATAGTACAAGAACAGTCAAATCCAAGGTCAAAAGAGTAAAACAAAGGTGCTTTGGCAATCCACAAAAGAAGAAAATGGAGTAGTCATAAAAGGGCCTAGTGAGCAAGAAATGACATCTTGAGTCATTAGGATAATCATGAGAGTGGGATAAGATAAATCAATATGGATATATAAATTGAGGAACTTTTTCCTCAAAGCATCAGAAGCTCACAGAGAATAGCCTAAGGTAGGAAAAAGTAGTTAGACAGAGGTAAGATTATTTATAGATCTTAATTTAAGAGAATCCCTAAGACAATGATTGTATGAGTTTGATGACTGAGCTTCAAGTGGTCTGATGATAAGATCATTATATTGAGGCCATGAAAATCTTTATGCCTGGAAAGAAAGCCATGTGGTAAGGGTGGAAGTCATATAAGAAATTAGTCAACAATGCCAATGCAAGAATCATCCTAGAGGACATAATAAATTGCAGAAAACACTATCACATGAAATTTATAAGAGTTCTATGAGATGATGGATGTGAAAAGAAAGATAATAAAGCATATGTCAATTTGAATCTCTCTTACACCTAATAAAAACTAAGTGAACTTCAAGATCAACAAGTGGTGTAGTCACGGCTAGGAGGGACCTCAATGAGATCTATTCGGACTATGTAGCAAGAGTAAACACAATGAAAGCAAGACAAGATGATGGAGGCAATGTAGAACTGAATGAATTAGATCATGAAAAATGATTACAAACAGTCGGTAACATCCGGTCTACAAGATTCAGCTCATTGGCCTACTACATACATGCTCAATTACATAATCGATCAACTCCAGACCTCTAATTCTTAAGATATATCTTCTATATTCTCTAGAATGAATTGTGATGCTTAATTACATTGATTTATATGCTCAAGAGAGATCTGTGTCGGCCCAAGAGGGATCAAATGCCGAAGAACAAGATCAAACATGTAAAACCACTAGGTCAGCCTCCGCTAATGAAAATCTCTTAGAAAATCTAAAGGAAGAATTATGAATCAGAAGGAAGGTTAGCCACATGTAAGGGAACATTGGAATCAATGAACTAAAGCTCTACAAGCTACGAAAAGGATCTGCAAGATTGGTGCAGTCACCGATTAGGAGGGACCTCAAAGAGATCAATCCAGACCGGTTAGCAAGAGTAAACACAATAGAAACAAAAGGATATGATGGAGGCAATGTAGAACTGAATGAATTACATCATGAAAATTGTTTACAATCAACTAGTAACAACCGGGTTCCAGAAACCGGCTCACTAGCCTGCTAAAACATGCTTAATTATAGAACAGGTCACAACCGGGACCTGAAATTTTAAGATCTATCTTTTATGTTCTATCTCTTAACTTATCTCTACTTATATAAATTCAATTTCTCAAATACAATGATTTATACGATCCAAGGGGATCCGGTTGGCCCAAAAAGGGATCAAATATCGAAGAACAAGACCTAACGTATAAAAACAACAAGGTCACCCTTTGCCAAAGAAATTCCTCTGGAAAATCCAAAGGATGAAGTGTAGATCAAAGGGAATGTCGCTGCATGCCAAAGAACATCGAAATCAACACTCAACGCTTTGCAAGCTACAAAAGGGATCTGATAGATCCCGGTAGATTACAAATGCAAATAAGTCTAGGAAATTGGTACCAGAAAACTATCTCGGAAACTAGTAGCGATAACTTGCCATAAAATGATCCAAATGCTCTGTAGTTTGGGAATAAGGTAGATGATCAAGTCCTCAAGCAAAATTCAACTCCTCAAGATCCGGTGAGCCAATTCCAAAAAATGCAAAATTAAATGCTGAAATTGAAAAATAGAAGGCAAAATAGAAAGGAAATATTTTTGGTTGATGCAAGATCGCCAAGAATTGGGGATACTCCTGCATCAAACATCTGGGGTTGTTGAAAAAATGAGTCTCTCACTTTGTTGGGGTTAGAGGAAAACCAAGGCGGTCTACCTTTTCCTGAGAAATCCAAGATGAATCTTCAACTGGTCTGCCTTTCCACTTTACTAGATACTCCTTATACTGACTGCTTTGGGTACTATACCCAATCCAACTGTCTAAAATATCTTCAATTTGATCTGGTTCCTTATGGGGTAACTATTTCTCCAAGTCTGCCATACTATCCTCACTAAATTTTGACTCATGATACTAATGTAGATCTACAATGTTAAATATAGGTGGAACACTCAGACTATCTGGTAACTCCACTTCATATGCATTTCTGGAACTGAACTTTCTCAAAATCTTGCAAGGTCCAAACTTCCTCACCTGCAACTTTTTATAAGTTCCAACCGGGAATCTTTCTTTTCTCAGATACACCATAACTTCATCGCCAACTTCAAATTCCTTGTGTCTCCTCTTCTGATTTGCCTTCTCCTTATACTTGTTGTTCATGTCCTCCAAATGTTGCTTAGCTTGAATATGTAAGTCCTTTATGTGATCTAAAAATTCTTCTTCTTTTGAACTTATCTGGTCTTCACTGCTAATATCTCTTAATTCTGATATACCTCTAGGGTGTGCTCCGATAACAATCTCAAAAGGTGTCCTTCCGATAAAACTGTACTGAATTATTGTAGGCAAACTCTGCTTGTGCAAGAATCAAATCTCAACTTTTGGTTTTGTCTCCAACTAAGCATCTTAACAAATTTCCCAAGCTCTAGTTAACTACTTCTGTCTATCCATCACTCTGTGGGTGAAAAGTAGAACTGAACTTCAAATAGTCTTCATCTTCTTCTAAAGTGTTGTCCACAAATAACCAATAAACTTGGCATCTCTGTCTGAAACTATGCTCTTAGGTAATCCATGCAATCTGACCACTTCCTTGAAAAATAGGTCAGCTATATGCACTGCATCTGATGTCTTCTTACAAGATATGAAATGAGCCATCTTGAGAATCTATCCACTATCACAAATATAGAATCATTCCCTTTGTGTTTTAGGTAATCTAAGTATGAAATACATGCTTGTATCTTCCAAAGGTCTCTTCGGTACAGTCAAAGGTTTATACAATCCCACATTCTGACTACTACCCTTTGCAACTTCACAAACTCTACAACTTTGCACATATTTCCTAACATCCTTATGAATCCGGGGCCAAAAGTAATGCTCACTCACCACTGCTACCATTTTATCAACACCAAAGTGTCTAGCTAATCCTCCACTATGTTTCTCCTTTATCAGATTCTCCCGCATAGAACTCTTAGGTATGCACAACTGAACTCCTCTGAACAACATCCCATCCTGAATGAAGTAATCCATCTACTTGCTTCTATCTACCATAACTGATTCTCTACATGCTCTCCAAGGTTCTACAAAATCTGGGTCATCATCATACAAGGTCTTCAACTCCTCAATTCCTAATACTATCACTCTCATTTCTGTCAGCAAATTCCTTCTTCTACTCAATCCATCAGCAACTTTGTTAGATTTTCTACTTCTATGCTTCAACACAAATGTGTAACTCTGCAAAAATTTTACCCATCTCATATGTCTCTGATTCAACTTATTCTAACTGTTCAAATACTGCAAAGCTTGATGATTCGTATAAAACACAAACTCCTTAGGCAACAGGTAATGTCTCCACTTCTTCAAGGTTTGAACTATGGCATAAAATTCTTGATCATACACTGAATATATCCTCCGAGAATCATTAAATTTATCACTAAAATAAGCTACTGCTCTCCCTTCCTGACTCAAGACTGCTCCTATTGTTGTTCCACTTGCATAACAATCCACTTGAAATACTTTGTTGAAATCCAGTAAAGATAACACAGGTTGTTTAGTCACTTTCTGCTTCAATAGTTCAAAACTTTTGTTTTCTCTAGTGGTCCACTTGAATTCCTTTGTATCTCCCCTCATTGTCTCAGTCATAGGGTTACAAACTAAACTAAAATTTCTGATGAACTTTCGGTAGAAACTAGCCAATCTATGTGTTAGTGAATAGATTTGTCCCTTTTTAGAATGATCAATTTTGAACTCTGTCGCCTTATTTTAAGGACAAGTGTTTCACTAAACAAATTTTTGGCGACTCTGCTAGGGATGTTAAACAAAGAGAAAACCAAACATTCAGTAAATTGGTATGCCATAGACATAACAAAATTGAGCCTATAATTGGGAAAAATTCACAGAGTTTGTTTTGTCAAAGACACAATTCTATAATTTAGGAAAACCTTTGAGATTGAGATTTGCTTGAAAGAGCTTAGGATTCCTAAGGGTGATAACACTGGATTCTCATCCATATACCAGAGCGCAAAGGAGAGAAGGAATAATTGATAATTTTTTTGAAGAATTACAAGGGTTGTCGTTTGCCACAAACTTTACTCCTAAAAGAAAAGCTAAGAGTAGACCTTCCTCTCCTACCAGAGTTACTCCTATACCTTCTTCAAACCCTTGGCAAGCACTAACACTTACTGGAGTTCAATCTCCTCCTCTAGTAACCATTTATGCTATGTTCATTATGGCCCAACCATGGGGTGCTGTTGTTGGACCTCTTGCTCTCGCAGCTCATAATCCACTTCCAAAAGGGGCAAGGGATGTCCTACCTAAATATAATGGAGACGGAAAAGTCTCAGTTGAAGAGCACTTGAATTCTTTTAATGTAGCCACTGGGATTCTGGCAGTCCAATATGAGGATGTGGTCATTAGGATTTTTGCCCAAACTCTTACTGGGGGGTTAGTAGATTGGTTCAATCATCTGCGGGCGGGATCCATAACTGACTGGCAAACAATGAAAACCGCTTTTGAGAAAAGGTTCAAAAGTGCTGATGATGAACATTTGTTACTGGCTTAGCTAACACAAATGAAAAAGGAAATTCATGAGCCAATGAGGGACTATGTAGCCATGTATGATAAGATTATCCATAAAATTCCTCAAGCCAAAAGGCCAACCGCTAATAATCAACAATGTTTCTTCATAAATTCCATGCCTCTTGACATGGGTTTTCACCTTAGAAGAAGTAGGCCGGCTGAACTTGAGACTACACAAAATGAAGCTATACAGCTTGTAGATGATCTGATAATAGCCGAGAAATGGAGGAAAGATGTACAAACCCCTCAAGGTCAACCTCGGGCATCTACATCTTCCACTGACCCAGTTGTTTAGCAGCTTGTCAATGGTATGATTGCTTTGAAGAGGTAGATACCCAAGCCTGGAAGTTCCTATCTGTAACCTTATCAGGATATAAGCAGGAAAACTCCAAATCAGTATAACTATGGATGACCGTTGCAATTATCCGCTGCTCCACAAAGATTACAAATAGAGGCACCTCCTGACAAGGGTGTCATGTGTTCATTCCATCTTACCACAGATCACGACGGGGGTTCTTGTCCTGATATGATAAGACATGTTTAGATGCAAAACACAAAAGATGAATTAGGTGAGTTCACTGAAGTAGAAAAAATTCAAGAGGTACCTGGCGACTCTGGAACATTCTACCTCGAATATGAGTCAGATTCAAAAAGAGGTAGTAACATTTTGGTGACCCTTGAAGGTCCTGCATGTGCGATTCTAACAAGGAATCAACGAACTTCCTAGTCTTCTTTGTTTGTGAATCCTTCTGGAAGCAATTTCAAAGGTAAAGATCTCCCAAATAATAGCTTTTCAAAGACCCCTGAAGTTAGGATTTTGCAAAGGAGCCATGAAGATAACAATAGTTCTTCCTCTTCCTCCTCCTTTGACATCATTGAGTTTTGTAAAGCTTCTACTGTTCAACTTCCCACTACTGAATATTTGAAACTGAACCCAAAAGAACTAGATAAGCTGGTCAAATATGTTAAGGGAGATTCTTCTTCGAAGTCCCTGGAACACGAATGTGTGGAGAATAGTGATTTAACTGCTGCTGAAAAATCTTCATCTGTCCCGTGCCCATTAGCTAACTTGGCTGATCCCTGTGCTTTTCATGATGCTAAAAATGGGCTTGAGGTTGAGTTTCCGAAACCTAAACCTTTCTACATATCCCTTCTCCTGAATGGTCAGAAGCTTAGCAATTGCATAATAGATTCTGGGGCATCAGATAACATAATGCCTTCACCTGTAGCTAGGTCTCTAGGTTTAACTCTCACGAAAACATTTGGGAGATGCTTTTCGATGGATGGGAAATAGGTTCCTCTTATTGGACGGGTAAAAGACGTCTAGGCAGTGCTAGCAGCATGCCCTAATAAAAGAGTAAAATTAACTATCCTGGTTGCTGATATTCCTACAAGTTACGAGATGCTTTTGAGTAGAAATTTTTGCAAGGATCTTGAAGGTGAAATCAAAATGGACTAGTCTGAAGCCATTATTCCCCTTGGAAAATAGAGAATCAAGCTTGAACCCGAGATGAAAAATAAGTACACTATTTTTCCTGAGAACAACCCTAAAGCCCAGATTTTGTTTCAAGAATGCAAGTTTGGAAACTATCTCATCCTTGCACTTGGTGAAAGGGAACCGGAAGAAGCTGTTGACAAACTTGGCGGGTTGTGGCAGATGGAATTTGATGGAAGTTGCACCAGCTCCGGCTCTAGAGCAGGGTAGTTTTGCTGTCACCCACTGGTAATATTTTCCCATTTTCTTTCAAGTTGTATTTTAAGAATACTAATAATACTGTAGAGTATGAGGCGTTATTATTAGGATTAAATGAGGCCAGATGTAAAGGTATCAAATTGCTCAAAGTTAAAGGTGATGCAGAGTTGATTGTCAGACAGGTGAGAAATGTTTATACAATTAAGAATGACAGATTGAGACATTATAGAAATAGGGTTTGGGATGAGTTAGAATTCTATGATGCTTTCTCGATTGAAGCCATTTCGAGGGAACAAAATAGTAGGGTAGATTCATTGGCCGTTTCAAATTCACTTTTACTACTGCATCCAGACTTTAAGGATAATTCATATAGAATTGAAATGATTTATAGGCCTAGTGTCCCTAATAATGTAAATCATTGGCAAGTGTTTGATGCGGATGCACAGATCAAAGATTTCCTAGAATGTGTTCAGTCATTCTCCCAATCATATTTTGAAGGTTCTGAAAATGACTACAAGGAGTTTAGTCCAGACCCAGATGTTGATCCTACAAATAGTTTTATTCAGCTCAAAGGCAACAAAATTGTGAAAGGGCTAGTGACTCTAGAGAGGTTTTTCACCAGAGATGATGCATTCATAGGCAAGAAAGTTCCCAAGGATTATGGGAAAGGAAGTTGAAAGAAAAGAAATTTGGGTGATGAGTCCAACCCAAAAGAGGTAACAATTGGCAAGTGTTGTTCTACGGAGGAGAAGCGAGCACTTGGCACACTACTGAAACAATACATTGATGTTTTCTCTTGGTCCTACGATGACCTAAAGGAGTTTAGAGATGGGCCTTTTCAGCATCAGATTCCATTGAAGCTAGGCGTCTCTCCTTTCAGGCAAAAATTGAGGAATTTCAACCCCATAATGGCGGATGCAATTTTTAAAGAGGTTGATAAAATGCTTAAGGCTAGAATCATATATCCAATTCATCACTCGACCTGGGTAGCCAACATTGTGCTCGTAAGGAAGAAGAATGGGGAGATTCGTATTTGTGTTGATTTTTGTAATCTGAATTAGGCAAGTCTGAAGGACAACTATGCTTTACCCAATATGGACCACATTCTACAGACGGTATCTGGGTCAGAGATGATGTCGATGTTAGACGATTTTTTTGGTTACAATCAAATTAGTGTTGCAGAGCATGAACAGCACAAGATGACATTCATCACTCCGTGGGGAACATTCACATATAACCGTATGCCTTTTGGTTTAATAAATGTCGGAGCCACCTTTCAAAGAGCTATGGATTCCTCTTTTAAGGATTTTTGAGATAGAATTATTGTTGTTTACCTGGATGATCTGACGGTATTTTTGAAAGAAAGGAAGAACCATCTCAAGGATCTGAGTGTAGTTCTGCAGCATTGTCGAGAGCATGGAATCTCTCTGAACCCAAAGAAATCAGTTTTATGTGTCACAGAGGGCAAATTGCTAGGACATATTGTCTCAAAGGAAGGAGTCAAGATCGATCCTGAGAGAGTTAATGCAATTCAACGTCTTAGTTTACCTTCCAACTGGACTAGAGTAAGGTCATTCTTTGGTCAAGTGAATTTCTTAAGGAGATTCGTTCCGGAGTTTGCAGAAACTACAAAACACATCATCAGCTTGTTGAGTGAACAACATCCTTTCAAATGGACTAAAGAGGCCAAAGAAGCTTTCGAAAGAATCAAGGGTTCAGTTGCAAATGTGCCTACTCTCATTAACCCAGATTTCACAAAGGACTTCATTTTGTATTGTTATGCATCAGAGCATACGATGTCTGGAATACTGTTACAGTTGGATGAATCTGGGGCTGAAGCACTTATAGCGTTCATGAGTATTCCACTCAAGAAGCATGAGCTTAAGTACTCACTCTTGGAGAAGCACACCTATGCCGTAGTCAAAGCTGTAAAATAGTTTTGGTACTATATTCTGCACTCCCACTCTTTGGTTTTTGTCCCAGACTCTGTAGTGAAAAGCATTTTAACTCAGCAAGAGGTTGGACTAAATAAAAGAGCAACTTGGGTAACAAAAATTCAAGAATATGATTTAGATATTCGTCGTACGAAGACAGTCAAAGGACAAGGCTTATGCAAGTTAATAACAAAAAATGAGATGGAAACAGAAGCCGAAATACCATTAACTCTTTTTGTTGGATTGCAGGATACCTGGTTCTCTGATGTGGCCTATTATTTGACTTATGGTAGCTGCCCAAGTCATTTGTCAGCCAAAGCACAAAGGAATCTTAAGTTAAAGGCTGCTAAGTATGTAATTTGGTGGGATGTTTTGTACAAAAAAGGTTTAGATGGAACATACTTAAGGTGTGTAGATAAACCTCAACAGCAAAAACTTCTGGAGATTTACCATGGTGAAGCCTGTGGGGGACACTTCTCATCATCCGTTACTGCTTTCAAAATTTTGAGGAATTGTTTTTATTGGCCAAGCATGTTTAGGGATGCATATATTTATGTTAAAGAGTGTGAGAAATGCCAACTCTTTTTCAGGAAGCCACATTTGGCAGCCCTGCCTTTAAGGCCTGTGGTAGTAGACGAACCTTTCAAATAGTGGGGCATTGATTTCATAGGGCCAATAAACCCTCATTCCAGTGCTAGTCATATGTACATTTTGACAGCAACTGACTACTTTACCAAGTGGGTAGAAGCCATTCCCACTGAAAAGGAAAACTTAGAGGTTGTGTGTAGTTTTCTCAAGAATTACATCCTAGTCCGTTTTGGGGTTCCCCAAAAGATTGTTGCAGATAACACATCATATTTCTCTTCTGAGGAGTTAAATATGTTTTGCTATGAGCATCAGATTACCCTCTCACATTCCTCTGATTACTTTCCACAGGGTAATGGACTGGCAGAGTCCAGCAACAAGAACCTGATAGTCATCATGAAAAAGTTGGTTGACGAAAGTGCTCAAAATTGGCATAAGAAGGTATATGAGGCTTTGTGGTAAGATAGAACCATGCCCAAGAGGGCCATTGGAATGGCACCTTTTGAGCTTGTGTATGGGGTCGGTGCAAAACTTTTGTTACCTCTGGAATTATCAGCAACCAAGCTGCAGACAGCAGTGGAGGATTCTTTCTTTCAGAATGCTTTGGAGAAAAGAGTTATGTACCTGACGAAGTTGGAAGAAGAGAGGGAGTTGCTAGTGGATAGAATCTCAGAGCATCAAAGTCGAGTGAAGAGGATTTTTGACATGAGAGCTCAGCCTAGAGGTTTCCTAATAGGAGATGAAGTGTTGTTATGGGATAAAAGGAAAGAGCCAAAGGGTGCTCACGACAAGTTTGATTCATTATGGAAAGGCACTTTCAAGATCTGCGAAGCAGTGGGACAAAATGCTTTCAAACTCAGCTACACCGACAGAGCGGTTATGCCTTATACCTACAACAGGCAAGATCTCAAGCTCTACAAATTGTAATTCCTGTGGTCGAGAGTTTTGTATATAGTAGCTTAGGTGCTCTTAGTTGTGAGTCACCTTATTTTCCCCTTTTTGTTTTTGGTCATGCGAAACCAGAGATTAGGAGTTCTTTGCATTTCCCTCTATGAAATACAGTCCCCAGTCAGAGCCAATATTACTGCATCATTTATTCCTCATGACAAGAGCGATTCATCCTATAAAACTTTCATTCAGAGTCCTCATCTTTCTTGTGACACCTTGGTTCAAGCCCCTAGTATGTCTATAAATCCCTTTTCAATCAAATGTCAAGTTTAGGTAATTGGTTGAACTCTATGAACACATTGAACCATCTTGAATCGGGTTCAACAGGTTCATTTAGGTTCCATAGGTTCATAGGTGTTTAGGGAGGTTTTTCATACTAATATTTTCTTTAAGTGTCCTGCAGCGGCTCTCTAAAGTTTCTCGTTCGGTGATTTGTTACTTTATTTCTCTCCGGGTTTTGAACTCATTGAACCAAGTTCAAGAGGTTCAAACGTGTTCAACATGTTCAATATTGCACAAATGGTCAGCAACTTGGTATAAATAATTTTCTCGGCAAATTTTTTCTTGAGCATGGCGTACATCTTGAACTACTTGAATGCTAATGAAGTCTATTCAGGATGTTCATGTGTGTTCGAAGTTGGTGGGTCCCACGGGTTTTAATGATTTGATGGTGCATTCATTGCCAAATATGAGGAAGCAGAACCATGTCTTAAGTGACATCAATCCTTGGTTTTTTGAAGTAAGTAATCATTTCGGGAATTGGCAGTTACTTCAAAAACGCCGCCATGCATTCAATGCATGCGTGCGATGTCCAATCCACAAACTTAACACACTCAAACTGAAAATTGGAATTATTGCATTCAATGTTTCTGTATCATTGCCTTCACTAATAAGGTATGAAGGATTGTTAGTGCTCCACATTTGTTCCTCGCTACTACGTTTTTGTTTTTCCTGGATAGGAGTCTTGTTTGTTGCTAGGTCATCGTTTGGTTGTTCAACTGTGAAGGTGAGTTCTTTTCTCGTTCTCTCCAGTAGTTTTTGCTTTCATTTTCTCTCTCATAGAAAGTTTTGCTGCAATCAGTTTAGGCTTACTGCTTTGAAGTATGAAGTCCACATTACATTTGTTTGGGAATGTTTTTAGCCTGGCATCCACTGAACCCATAGTTAGCGATAACGATCTAAAAGGGGAAAATCTTGAGGTGTTGAAAGAGAGAGTGTTTAAGGGAATTGACAAATCTTTTGGTTTGGAGATTTTGAGTAGTGGCCTCATAGAAGCGACAACTTTCCCTCCAGCCATTCCTTGCCCAAAATTGATTCGGGAATGTATCGCTAGATATGACCTAGTGTCTGAAACCATTAGGAGAGAAAATGGTGAAACCCTTCTTGCCATAAATCGTGAAGTAATTTCCTCAGTCTTCAAGATACCTGATTACTAGTTCTCTAACTTTTCCCCTGCTCAGTCAATCACTGAGTTCAACGCAGATAGAACCGGACACCGTAACAACGTAGCAAAATTCTGGTTGAAGGTTCCTCAAAGAGGTGGTTCCAGGTTACCAAAGTCCTAATAAGAATCACATGTTTCCTCACATTCATGACATTATGCTTTTGTTGGACTGGGCCAGAGGATCCGCTGAAGCTTATAGCTTCAACGACTAGATTTATTGCTACGTGCAGCTGGTTTTAGAAGGGAAGCAATATTTGGATTGGGCTAAATTGATTGCTGATTCAATGAGAGAACAACTGATTATGGCTAAACAGTTCAAACATAACTTCTTTATGTCTTCGTATCTCTTGTATTGTTTGGCTTGTGTTAAGGAGTTGGTTGGAATACCGAAATAGCTCACTGAGGAGGATGTTTTCGTATATGAGTTCTATCCGACGCTACAAAAGGATAAAGCCTTACAGGATTTCAGAAGGGTGCACACTGCTTTTCTGGGTGACATGTGTCATGAATTGAAGAATATGAAAGCCAAAAGAATCTCTGAGGATGCACAGACTTTGATAAAGAGGTTTGGTAGTTTTTATATCCAGTTTCCATGCTTATGTTACATAAGGGTAGGTGGCTTTGAAGAGGATCCCTTCAAGCTCCCTCACTTCTGTTCAGATTGCTTTGTTCTGGTGGAGATATGTAGACAACTAACCTCTGTAATCAAAAAGGCACAACCCAGGGATAAATGGGAAGGTCATTTTCCCATCCAATTGGGTGTGTTGTCTTGCAGTTTGATGTCCGATGCTTTGAGTATTGGAGCAGATCTCAGGAATTTCAATTTTTCCCTTTACCCTAAAAGGAAAGGTTCGATAATAAGGGTTTTTCCCGAAGTCTTGGTCTAATGCCATACCTCCCAATGCCACAATTAAAGGATTTTTGGGAGGATTGTACAGATGAACTCAAAGTGTTCAAAAGGGGAAACATGAGGATGGTGTTAGAACAAGTCATTTCATTGCAGGTAAAGTTGGACACAAAGGGGCTCGAAGAAGACTATCTAGAGCTTTTCGAACTGAGATACTTAGCCCATGCAGAAATTGAAATGCTTCCAATTAACTGGGATGAGGAAGAGAAAGATGATATATAGTTAAGGACCAGAGGAGTTTTGGAAAGGACCGCAGTGTGGGTTGCCAATAAGAAAGCAGCAAAATTAGGCGTTGAGTCTAATTCTACGAGAAGAAATGAGGTCCCTCTACATTCACCAAAGCGTCTTTCTAACAATAATTCTATGCCTATTCATGCAGGTAAGGATAACAAGTTGCCCTAGCTTAGACATAGGTCTAATTCAGCTTTGGATTTTTGTACTCCTCGACATACCTGGTCCTGAAGTGTCGCTCAAAGACTTGGATAGCGATATTGCCAATGCCCTATATTCTCATACAGTGACTGTGGCTATGATGCCACCTTCCAAAGTGATCGAAGGAACAACCAGCTCCAGTGTGACTCCTAAGTGGTTGACCACTTTGGTGAACAAAAGGAGGAATTTTCTTCTCGTGACCATTCCAATTCAAGAAATTGTCGTTAAGTACACAGAGAAGAGTCCTAAACCGAAAAGGTTCAAGACTGCCACTCGCCTGGACAATGATGAGGGAACTGGAAAATGGGTTGCTAAAATCACCTCGTACAAACCCAAGGATGAAAACAAGGAGGCTAGCCCCGATGATTTCGAGATCACAAAGGTGGAATTGGGAAACATGAGTAGAGACACAGACAATCATTTCTTCCAGGTATCGGCAAAGAAAATGCTCACCAAGTCAGAGAAGGATGGGAGAGAAAAGAGAGAGCTAAAGCGACACATAAATGTTCTGGCCCAGTTCATCAATAGTATTGGTTGCCTTGGGGCACTCCCAATATCTCATGCTACAGAGAACTTCGACCCAACTTCACCGAAAAATAAAAAGCTAATGAGCCAAGTTCAACGGGCCAAGAGTATTGCTGAAGCCGTGGAGAAATGGATTAAGGGAATAATCAAGGACGGCAAGAAGTACATTACCGGCTCTCCGAGGCTATGCGATGAGATACAAGGTCTTATTGCCGAAGTTCAAAATCATCTTGTGCCATGGGAGAAGGAGGAGCACAAATGAAATAATATCTTGCCCTTGTTTGCCAAAATAGAAGAATATGGAGTTACCAGGTTTTTGACAGAACACTCAATCAAGCTGGTGGCGGATGAATGTTAGCTTTTTGTGCTGAAGAAAACCATAAAGTGGCGAGTGCTTACCTTCAAGTCTATGATCACCTATGCTAAGACCTCTGTTTATGAGCTCCAGGATCTCTAGTACAACATAGTTAATGATAACAAGGTGGTTAACCCTGACCATGATTGGTAGTTGGGAATTTGCAGGTTGAACACACAGGATGCAATCAGGTCTTTCCGGATGAACATGGAGAAAATCAAGGCCCAGGGTAATTTCACTCTGGAAGATATAACAAGGGTGGGTAGGATTGAGTCTATGACTTTCATTGGAAATGATCAGCTGCCGAAACATGTTGAAAAGATGGTGAAGCACCGGTGGAATAAGGAGGCGGCGAAGGCAAAGCTCAACGTGATGAAAGTTCCGAACCAATCCATTGTTCAAGAACTCACAACCACTCACGACGCCCACGAAAGTGGAGGATGATGATGATAGAAAAATGGCATAATGCATTGATTCAAGCCCGGTTCCCTTTATTTTTGTAATTTCTCATGGTTATGCAAAGACTTCGGGACATCTATCCCAAAATACATCTTGTTGGTTTCATAACTGTTTACGGGGAAGGTCGAGTTTTCAGGGAGACCTCCTCTATTCTAAAACTATAAATTAAGGAAAGATAGATAGAATGGGGGTTAGATTTTGTGACCAATTTTTGGTTGGTTTTTGTTTTTTCCTCTGTTTTGTGTATTGTCTATTTTGTAGAAGGAAGAATCAGACTGCTAAATCTGGAATGGAAAAAGATTTATACATGTATTATCGTGCCTTTGTTGCATAAGAATATATATATATAGAATGATCATACTATTCTTGGGAGAAGGAAAATATGTGGGTTTTGAATCTGTGTAGATACATGTCTTACGTATGTTTATCTAATCAAATAACAGTAAGGATCTTTCCATTGTAGAAAATTATTATTCTTCTAGTATTCCTTCCTTTTGGTGTTTTTTTCCTTTTAGAAAAGATTCGTGTTTGAGGACAGATTTGGTTTCTTTAATCTGTTCATTCTTTATTAAACCTGTGGAAATAGTGTACTGAACTTTGTTTTAGTTGTTGTCATCTCTTATATTGAAAATATAGGAAAAATTGCTTTCTCCTTTTTAGGAAACATGTGTGAAATATCGGCCTCTCATCCAAGAAGGAAGTAGGCAGCCTTACATGCTTTCGGGTTAAAAGCTACTATTCAAATTAAAATAGTTAAAAGCATTCCTTGAAAAACTGAGATAGGGAGCTGTACCTATGAAAAATTCAGAGGGGAGTGGTTTATACAACACTTACCCAACTGTTTAGTGAAACACTTGTCCTTAAAATAAGGTGACAGAGTTCAAAATTGATCATTTTAAACAGGGACAAATCTGTTCACTAACACTATGAAATGATCTTACCTCTCCAATTATTTTTAGTGTAGGCCATTCAACAATTGCTTTTACTTTCTCAAGGTTTGTCTTCAAACCATCCCCAGATATCACAAATCCAAAATAGACTAACTCTTCCTTCATAAAACTACACTTCTTAAGGTTTATCATCAACTTTTCTTCTCTCAACCTTTGCAAAACTTGTCTCAAATGCAACAAATGCTCCTCTTTTGTCTTACTTAAAATTAGAATGTCATCCAAATATAAAAATAACAAACTTACCCAAGAATTTCTTCAATACCTCATTCATCAGCCTCATGAAAGTACTCGGTGCATTAGTTAACCCAAAAGGCATCACCAACCACTCATACAGTCCTTCATTTGTCTTGAATGTTGTCTTCCACTCATCCCCTTCTCTGATTCTGATATGATGATATCCACTCTTCAAGTCTATCTTTTTAAAGTATGTGGCTCCACTCAAATAGTCCATTATGTCATCCATCCTAGGCAATGAAAATCGGTATTTCACTGTGATCTTGTTTATTGCTCTGGAATCGGTACACATCCTCCATTATCCATTCTTCTTAGGTGCTAATGTTGGTATTTTGGATATGTTGATATGGTTTTTTCATTGATGTCAAAACTTGTCAACACTTATCAACACTTGGAGATCTTTGGTTATGTTCACCGGCATGATCAGTGACTTATGCACAGTCACCAGTATTTGGTTAACCGATGGGATTATATTGTTCACCGGCATTGAGGATGATTTGTTATCATCTGGAGATTACTTGGCTATGTCGAAGACATCGTTTGGGCACTTTTTCTTGGTGATTTGATTATTTATCTAATCGGGTTTGCATATTTGTTGTTACAGACAAATAGGTCTAGGATATGCATCGACAAGCGTATATGTTCCAGATTAGCATGACATGTCATGAAGATGATTTATTATTATTGTAAATGCATTGAGCCGACATCATGCATCGCGTATTGATTCATTTGTAATTGATTGTATTGTAATATCTTTTAGTGAGATGAACTACATTTGGTCTTAGGTTATGGTATAAATGTAAGATCTCATTTATGAGATTATGGGGAAAAGTGTGAAAAAGGATTGTAATAAGGTATATGCAAATATGAGCAGAGAGAAACTATCATTAACCTTATGTTGAGAAATATCCTGTTGCATATTCTTGCAATATACATCATTCAAGATTGAAGAAAGGTTTAAAGAAGGCAAATCAATTCTTAACCGGTACTGAATCCAGCATATGAAGATGCTATTTTGAGTAGTACATTATCATTGGATTTCACCATCTAATTGTAGTCAGTGTGACTCCCATTTTGTGATTGAGCAGTGACCTCTAGGAAGTTGGCCTTTCTGCATGTGCAGACTCCATATTGTACACACATACTATCTACAGTAGTATCATCTGATTGTGGGTAAGGTTTCCCACTGTGGTTTTTCCCCTTATAAGGTTTCCATGTACAAATAATTGTGTTATGTGTTGTGTATGTTATTTATGTTTCTATTTCATGCATTAAACTTTACCGGTACTACAATTAACTGTTAAACTGTCTACCGACATTAAAGTTTGGTTTATCAGCACTAAGCATTAAGTTTTATTAAGTTAAGTTTGGTTTTATTGGACAACTGATTCACCACCTGATGGGAATGGGCTTGGGATAGACTAGCCTAGTCTATGCTCTTTGATCCTCTCCTTGGATCACCAGGTGTTCCAACCACACCCTAGGGTCTCTAGGACTTCCCTTGCTTATGGTATCCCCTGACCTTTCCCAATCCACCCACCAACAACATGTGATTCTTCTCCTAAGCTCTCACCCACTCACAAGCTTTAAAAACCCTTACTTAGGCTAATAAGGGTTTAACTCTTCCTACACCTTCTCAGGTCCTAGCAAGGATAGGATAGGTCTTTGACATGTTTCTGCAACCACTCATGTTCCCCCTAGAGGTTTTGACTTTCCTACTTGTTACTGATCTCACTATTTTTCTTTTTTCCTACAAAATAGGGCTACAAGGAATGAGCCCCTATTAGGCCTCCATTCCGGACTTTTAGGGATTCCTCTTGCAAAAAATTCCAAAACTTGTACAACTTCCCAAAGGGACTACTATTCATTTAGCAAAGGCTCAAGGAATTTCCTGGTTTTGGGCCCCTAAGTGTCTGTACACTGCCCTAGGCAAATTTAAGGGTTTTTAAGGGTTTTTAAGGCCTGCCAGGGTCACAGAGTTGGTTTGTTGTCTTCACCACCTTGTCTGGATTGGTGGAAGCTCCTCCTTCTCACCAATGATTCTCCACCCACCCCTCTACAACTCCTCCAAAGGGTGTCTCCTTCCTTATCCTTCCTTGCTCTCACGGACCTCTGCAACCTTGACCCTTCCTAGCCGGGCACAGACCAGTCTCACCTAGGAGTGGGTCTTTGAAGGGGTTTCCTACATTTTCCAGGGCCCTGCTTCCTCTGAGACATTGTACAGGGTCTGTACTCCTATACCCCATGGTTTCATGGTGTTTCCACAATGGGGATAGGAGTTATCAGCCCATTTTCACAAAACAGTCCAAAACTGGATAGTGAAAGAGTAACTCAGAAAATATTTACAAAGAACACAAAAACTGCACAATAAACCTAACCTAAATGCTCAAAATGAAATTATAAACACTATACAAGATTCTCAACATAGTTTATTTTGTAGAACAATCCATTGTCAATCTTTTAATGCTCCATTTGTGCCGACTGGCAACAAAAACACAGTCACAATCAAGGTCTTTTTCCTTTGGCCGTACAATCTAACATCCAACCCTCATTTTAGGGTTCACACCAATTTATAATGTCTTTGCCTTGGTTTGTGGGCTAGGGTTAGGGTTCCCAACACCAAGCTAAGGTTATGGCCAATTTGGTGGAAAAGTTGCATGACAACTTTGAAAAGTTGTCATGTAACTTTTTGCAACTTTTGAGCAACTCTTGCAATGTTGCTTTTCTTGGCTTTTAGGCCTTCTTAGGCTATCCCAAGGATACAACCATGCCAAAAGGACCCTAAACTCATCAATAGGCTCACATACCCTCCACTCCAAGAGAAAACTCAACCAATGAGCTCTTGGCTCTTATTTCATTACATGGCTTCATGAAGAAGCAAAAGCACAACAAAACAAATTGTGGGAGCCCTTAGAAGGGTGCTTCTGCACCATACTCCCCCTCTACACAAAACTAAGGAAATAGGGGAGAGATGAGAGCCAGATCAATCCCAAGTGTCTTGAACCTTCCCTCTTTAACCCAAGTAGCTTCAGACACAAGTTGACCTACCCACTTCACCAAGTGTTCCATGTAGACCTGGTGTCTAGTAGACTTCTTCACCCTTGACTCCAAGACCTGCTCTGCTATTGGCTGCTTCACTTGAGGCAAGGCATTCACATCTAATTCCTACAGCACCTTGGCTTGATTCTCAGTTTTCCCTACTATTTCACCTTCGTATAACATCAGATCAGCAACATTGAAGACTGGTGATATAGCCAAATCTGAAGGAAGATCCACCTTGTAGGCGTTCTCACCATATTTGGATAGAATTCTACAAGGTCCTACCCTCTTCATTTGTAGCTTAGTAGGCTTGCCTCTTTACATTCTAGCTTTACTTAAATGGACCATCACATAGTCACCCACTTTGAACTGAACCTCTCTCCTTTTCTCATCCACTTTAGCTTTCACTTTTTGAGTAGACTCTAGGATGGCTCTCTTGACCTGTTCTTGTACTTCCTTGATGGTTTGAGTGAAGTCCTTTTCTTGCCCACTCTTCATCTCCATTGAACCAAGTTCTCTTAGTTCACACACCCCTCTAGGATGTCTACCATAGACAACCTCAAAAGGACTCCTTCTAGTGATCCTATTTACACTATCATTGTAGGCATACTTAGCTTGTGGAATAACTAGATCCCAAGTCTGCCCATACTCCTTGGTTAGAAACCTTAGCAAGTTGCCTAACACCCTATTAATGACTTTAGTTTGACCATTAGTTTGTGGATGGTAAGTTGAACTGAATGATAGATTAGTTCCTAGTCTTCTCCATGAGGTTTGCCAAAAATGGCCCATGAACTTGCTATCCCTATCTGAAACAATACTTAATGGGATTCCATGAATCCTTACAATCTCCTTAAAGAAGAGATGTGCAATATAACTAGCATCATGAGTAGTTCTACATGGAATGAAGTGGCTCATCTTAGAAAACCTGTCTACCACCACATAGATGATATCCATACTTGTCTTTGTCTTGGGGAGTCCTACCACAAAGTTCATGCTCACACACTCCCAAGGCCTATTTGGGACCGGTAATGGCTGATAGAGGCCTGCATTGCTTGATCCTCCCTTTGCCCTTTGGCACACACCACATTGCTCCACATACCTTCTCACATCTCTTGGCAACCTAGGCCAATAGTAGTATCTCTGTACTAGATCCAAAGTTTTATTGATTCCAAAGTGTCCACTTAGGCTTCCATTGTGTTTCTCTTGTATGAGATTTTCTCTCATGGATCCTCTAGACACACATAGCTGATTTCCTTTGAACAAGAGACTATTTTGAAGAGTGTAATCTGCATACTCACCATGAAAATGATTCTCAAACTCCTTGTAGACCTTGTAGGCTGATGAGAAGTCTTCATCTTCTTCATAGAGATCCTTGAAACCTTCTATCCCTATGCTCTGCAGTTGTAATTCTTGGACAGTCAATAACTTTCGGCTTAAAGCATCTTCCACCTTGTTGAGCTACCCCTTTTTATGCTTGATGGTAAAGGTAAAGGATTGGAGGTACTCCATCCACTTGAAATGTCTGTTGCTAAGATTCTCTTGAGTGTTAATGTAACTCAAAGCCTGGTTATCTGTGAACATCACAAATTCCTTTGGGAGTAGGTAATGCCTCCACTTCTTGAGAGACTGGACTAGTGCATATAACTCTAGATCATATGTTGAATACCTCTTCTTTGCCTCATTAAGCTTCTCACAAAAAAATGCAACAAGCCTTCCTTCTTGACTCAATACACCCCCTACTGCAATTCCACTTGCATCACACTCCAATGTGAATAGCTTGTCAAAAGTAGGTAAGAGTAGGATGGGTTTTGTGGCTACTTCTTGCTTCAATAATTGGAATGCTTTATCAGCTTGTTCAGTCCATTTGAACTTAGTTTTGAGGCATCCTTTTATAGTGTCAAGTACTGGTTCACATATGCCACTGAAGTTCCTCACAAACTTTCTATAGAATTGGGCTAAACCATGGAAACTCCTAACTTCAGTCCCTTTTTTAGGGGCAGGCCAATTCAAGATTGCCTCCACTTTGCTTGGATCCATCTTCAAGGTTCCCTTAGACACCACAAACCCCAAGTAGACTAACTCTTGCTTCAAGAAGTCACACTTCTCTAAGTTGATTGCCAACTTATCTTCATGCAACCTCTCTAGGACTAACCTCAAATGTTCAAGGTGCTCCTCTTTGGTTCTGTTATAGATGAGTATGTCATCTAAGTACACTAGCACAAATCTGCATGTGAAGTCCTTCAACACCTCATTCATCAACCTCATGAAGGTGCTTGGGGAATCGGTAAGTCCAAATGGCATCACAAGCCATTCATACAACCCTTCTATGGTCTTAAAAGCGGTCTTCCACTCATCACCCTCCTTAATCCTAATTTGATGATAACCACTTTTAAGGTCCAACTTAGTAAAATACATGGCACCTCCTAAATAGTCCACCAAATCCTCTATTCTAGGAATAGGAAATTTGTACCTTATGGTGATCCTATTTATTGCCCTTGAATCAGTGTAAAGTCTCCACTTGCCTCCCTTCTTTGTTGCTAGCACTACCGGGACTGCACATGGGCTGATGCTCTTCTTGATTAGTCCTTGATCCAACAACTCTTGCACTTGCCTTGCCACCTCCTTGTTTTTATTAGGTGTGATCTTATATGCTAATTTATTAGGTAGGGATGCACTGGGTACAAAGTCTATTTGATGGCTTACAGACCTTCTTGGTGGAAGTGTTGCAGGTGCTCCATCACTCACTATGTCTTTATATTCTTGCAACATTTGCTTTACCTCCTTAGGTACCTCTATCTACAACTTACAATCCTCCTCCTTTGGCTTCACAAAGATGGCACATCCCACTGTCTCCTCTTCATACAGCAGGTGTAAGAACTCTTTACCAGTGTTAAGTAAGACACTAGGTGTTCTTGAGGTTCCCTCATCATTCTCTATCAGAGATTGGATCTTAAAGGTTTTGTTGTCCTTCTTGAAGGAAATGGAGTTCTCCTCTCCATCATAGATCACCTTCCTATCAAATTTCTAGGGTCTACCTAGCAGCAGATGACAAGCATCCATGGGTAGCACATCACAAAGTATTGTGTCCTTGTACCCTCCAATAGAAAACTCTACCCAAGTCTATTCATTGACAAGCACACTCTGCTCTTGATTCAACCAAGTCACCTTGTAAGGACTAGTGTGGGGAGTCTTTGTGAATTTCAACTTCTTGGCTGCCTCATTTGATATGATGTTATCAGTTGACCCTGAATCAACTATCACCTTGCAAACCTTACCAAGGATTTTACATCTCACCCTAAACAATGCTCTCCTATGCTTAGGTTCATCCTTAACTGGCTGTCTTATCAAGAGCCTATTGAACATTAGATTTTCTCCAATTTCTGATACAATATGGTCCACCTTAGGTGTTTTGTTTCTTGATGTGTCTTCATGGACATAAGCAACCCTCTTTCCACTATTTGATGAGGTAGGCTTGTCAGGGCATCTATAGGTCGGGTGTCCCAGTTGACCACAATTGTAGCATTTCATGGTTGCAAAGTAGGAATTACCCCTTAAAGTACCTCTGCCCCTATTTGGACCCTCTTGTGCACCTCTTCCTCTAGAATGACCTCCTCTAAGAGTGGTTTCACTGTTATGCTCAGTCAACTTGGACTCTCCTTGATTCCTTTGCTTATTTGCCTTGCTTTGGTAACCACCTCGGTGACTCATTTGATCTCTACCTCTGCCTCTATCCCTATTGTTGGAGTCTCCCTTCCTTTTGTTTCTCTCTTCCACCTTAGCAGCAAGCTGATGACATTTTTGGACAGTGGTAGGAGTCCATAGGCTTATCTCCTCTTGGATGTTCCACTTCAGGCCACTTAGATACCTAGCCACCTTGATAGATTCCTCTTCTTGGACTTTGGATCTAAGACAAAGCTTTTGAAACTCCTCTGTGTAAGAGGCCACATCAAGATCTTTCTGCTTCAATCCCTGTCTCTTCTTATGAAGTTGGACACCATAATCCTCTAGCAAGTAGTTCTCCTTGATCTTACTCACCATGGCCTTCCAGTTTACAATAGGTAGCTTCCACATGCTAATTCTCTCCTCTTGCAAGTATTTCCACCATGTCAAGGTTACTCCCCTTAGTCTTGATTTGGAATCCTTAACCTTTTGGGCTTCTATCACCCCTTCACACTCAAAATGGTTCTCCATACCCTCAATCCATTCCATGACAGTGTCAATATCCATTCTTCTACTGAAAAGTGGTAATCCTTCAAAAGATTTTGTATTCAAAGCCTTAATGGCCTTTACAAAAGGTTCTTCATTGATTAAGGGGTCTGGTTCAGGTATGATGTCATCTAAATCAATAGCTTTCTTGCCTCTGTCATTGGTGTCCACACCCCAGAGTTCTTGTGCTCTCTGATCAACCACTTCTTGCAGCTTGTTCCTTATCTCACTCATAGCATCTTCAAGGAGTCTATTTTTCTCCTTATGTTCTTCTACCTCCCTAGCCAGCTCTGCATTAGTGACCATTATGTTCTCCCCTACTAATTCACTAGAATATAGAGACATGCACGGTCCACCAAATCTTTAACTTGCTCTGATACCAATCTGATGGGAATGGGCTTGGGATAGACTAGCCTAGTCTATGCTCTTTGATCCTCTCCTTGGATCACCAGGTGTTCCAACCACACCCTAGGGTCTCTAGGACTTCCCTTGCTTGTGGGATCCCCTGACCTTGACCTATCCACCCACCAACAACATGTGATTCTTCTCCTAAGCTCTCACCCACTCACAAGCTTCAAAAACCCTTACTTAGGCTAATAAGGGTTTAACTCTTCCTACACCTTCTCAGGTCCTAGCAAGGATAGGATAGGTCTTTGACATGTTTCTACAACCACTCATGTGCCCCCAAGAGGTTTTGACTTTCCTACTTGTTACCGATCTCACTATTTTGCTTTTTTCCTACAAAATAGGGCTACAAGGAATGAGCCCCTATTAGGCCTCCATTCCGGACTTTTAGGGCTTCCTCTTGCAAACAATGCCAAAACTTGTAAAACTTCCCAAAGGGACTACTATTCATTTAGCAAAGGCTCAAGGACTTTCCTGGTTTTGGGCCCCCAAGTGTCCTTACACTGCCCTAGGCAAATTTAAGGGTTTTTAAGGGTTTTTAAGGCCTGCCAGGGTCACATAGTTGGTTTTTTGTCTTCACCACCTTATCTATATTGGTGGAAGATCCTCCTTCTCACCAATTATGCTCCACCCACTCCTCTACAACTCCTCCAAAGGTTTCCTCCTTCCTTGTCATTCCTTGCTCTCATAGACCTCTGCAACCTTGACCCTTCCTAGCCGGGCACAGACTAGTCTCGCCTAGGAGTGGGTCTTTGAAGGGGTTGCCTACATTTTCTAGGGCCCTGCTTCCTTTGAGACATTGTATAGGGTTTTTACTCCTATACCCCATGGTTTCATGGTGTTTCCACAATGGGGATAGGAATTATCAACCCATTTTCACAAAATAGTCCAAAACTGGACAGTGAAAGAGTAACTCAGAAAATATTTACAAAGCACACAAAACCTGCACAATAAACCTAACCTAAATGCTCAAAATGAAATTATAAACACTATACAAGACTCTCAACATAGTTTAGTTTTCATAGCAATCCATTTTCAATCTTTTAATGCTCCATTTGTGCTGACTGGCAACAAAAACACAGTCACGGTCAAGGTCTTTTTCCTTTGGTCATACAATCTGACATCCAACCCCTCATTTTAGGGTTTGTACCAATTTATAATGTCTTTGCCTTGGTTTGTGTGTTAGGGTTAGGGTTCCTAATGCCAAGCTAAGGTTATGGCCAATTTGGTGGAAAAGTTGCATGACAACTTTGAAAAGTTGTCATGCAACTTTTTGCAACTTTTGAGCAACTCTTGCAATGTTGCTTTTCTTGGATTTTAGGCCTTCTTAGGCTATCTCATGGATCAACCATGCCAAAAGGACCCCAAACTCATAAATAGGCTCACATACCCTCTACTCCAAGAGAAAACTCAACCTAGGACCTAAACTAGGACCTAAACAAAACCAATGAGCTCTTGGCTCTTATTACATTACATGGCTTCATGAAGAAGCAAAAGCACAACAAAAAAAATGGTGGGAGCCCTTAGAAGGGTGCTCCTACACCACCACACCCCCCCCCCTCTCATTTGCCTTTGGGACCTAACAATTGGTATCAGAGCCTATACCTCTTTTTGTAGAAGTTTAACAGCTTGAGGAGATCCAATGTCTACTAACTATTTCAAGAAGGATAGTCTGAAGCTTGATGGAACCAACTATGGTATATGGAAGATCAGGATGGAGACACATTTGAATTGCATTGGAAAGGACATATGGGATGTTACAAAGAATGGCTATATTGTTCCTACTCAAGGTCAACCTAATCCACCAACCTTGGCTAAAGATGAGGAAAATGATTGCAAAGCAAGAGAAGCATTTTTGAGTGTATTGTCAGACCAACAAATCATGGGATTATCAGATAGATCTACTGCTAAAGCTATTTGGGATAAATTGAAGACATTGAATGAAGGTGATACCACAGTAAAAATTGTAAAACTGGAATGCTTCCAGGTTAGGTATGAAAATCTGAAAATGGAAGAAGATGAAAGGATTTCTGCTTTTATGAAAAGAATGAAATTGTTTTGGGTATATAATGTTATGGAGGAACCTTAAGTGAAGATGAAATTGTTTCTAAAGTTTTAAGAGCTTTTCCATTGGCATATAAAATGAAAGTAACTGCTATTAATTAATTGATAACAATGCCTAATGCATCAGTATCTAGACACACTTTGGTTGGAAAATTTTCAGCTTTTGAACTTGAGGAATTTGGTCCTGTTACTACCATTAAGACATATTTATCTTTCAAAGCATCATCATCATCTGAAAAATCTGATTGGAAAGCCTTTTATGCAAGAGAACTTGAAGAAATTAGAAAGGAGAATGAAGAAATGGAAGAGCTTGAAGCACTATTTGCAAGGAAAATGCCTAAAGGTCTAGTTGGAAGTAAGTATGAAGGTAAAGCACCATTTAAATGTTTCAACTATAATAAGATTGGTCATATGGCTTCTAGGTGTCCTAATAGACGTGCAAGATTGAAAGAAGAAGCTAAAAGAACATACAAGCCTAACCCTGAATATCAAAGGTACAAATTTAAGAAGAATAGAGACAAATCATGTTACTATGTTGATGAAGGAGTCACTGATGATTCTGATGAGGAACCGACAAACAATGGATGATATTTTGTTGCTATAATAGAAGATCAACCGACACCTACTATTCAACCAGTAGAACAAGCCCTAGTAGCTAAAATTGAAGATAAAGATGAATGGATTATTGATTCCAGATGTTCACATCATATGACTGGTGATAAGAGTAAATTCTTAACCTTTCAGGAATACAATGGAGGTCTAGTAGGATTTGGAGATGACAAATCTTGTTTGATTAGAGGAAAAGGCACTATATCTTTTGATGGTAAGCATAATACTGATAATGTTTACTTTGTTGAAGGTTTGAAGCATAATCTTTTTAGTGTTGGTCAATTAGTTGAAAAGGGATTTCAATTACAATTCAAGAACGGTAAATGCAAAATCATGAACAAAACTGGTTTAGAAATTGCAACCGGTAATCAGACTAGAGGTAATATCTTTCATTTGAATAACAATGAGAAGACATGCTTGATTGCACATATTGATGAAAGTTGGCTATGGCATAAGAGACTATGTCATGTAAATTTTGATTGCATTGTGAAAATCAGTACAACTAAGGCAGTAAGAGACTAACCTAAGATTGTTAAACCTCACAATCCGGTATGTAAGGAATGTCAATTTGGAAAGCAAGTTAGAACAACTTTTAAGAGTATACCAGAAAAATTCAATAATGTTCTTGACTTAATTCATACTTATTTATGTGGTTCAGCAAGAACTAGAAGTTTACAAGGAGATAGATATTTTATGCTAATCATTGATGACTACTCTAGAATGTGTTGGGTTACTTTTCTCAGGGAGAAATCAGAAGCTTTTGGGAAATTCAAACTATTCAAGGTCATGGTAGAGAATGAAACTGGTAAGAAAATCAAATGCTTGAGATCGGATCAAGGAGGTGAATTCACATCTAAGGAATTTATTACATTTTGTGAAGTGAATGGAATTAAAAGACAGTTATCAGCACCTCGAACACCCCAATAGAATGGAGTTGTAGAAAGGAAGAACAAAACTATTTTGGATGCAGCTAGAAGCATGATATCATAAGAAAATATACCTCATGTGTATTGGAGAGAAGCAGTCAATACAGTTGTTTATACATTCAACATAGTTCACATCAAAGGTGAAACCGGTAAGACTCCTCATGAAATATAGTTTGGTAATACTCCTACTCTTAAATATTTCAGAATATTTGGAAGTAAATGCTATATTAGAAGAGATGAGTATATTGGCAAATTTGATCCTAGAAGTGATGAAAGAATATTTCTTGGTTATTCATCTAAGAGAAAGGCATATAGATGTTTTAATAAGAGATTGCAGAAAATCATTGAAAGTGCAAATGTGAAAATTGAAGAACAGTTTAGAAGGTCTATAGACTCTGAACTGGCAGTTGAGATAATCACAAATGAACCTACTATGAGAACAATGGTATAGAATGTTGATCCAGTCACACTGACATCATCTGAGAATTCCACGGTGACTGAAGAACAACAACAAGTAAAGACACCCCGGTATGTAAGATTGAATCACTCTGAAAATCAGATAATTGGGAACAAATATCAAGGAGTTATGACTAGAGGAAGACTGTCAAATGAAGAGGTATGTCTTATTTCTCAAATTGAACTAGCATCTATTAATGAGGCATGTGAAGATAAACACTGGATTAAGGCTATGGAAGATGAATTGGAACAAATTAAAAAGAATAACACATGGACATTAGTTCCCCGACCTAAAGACAAAAATGTAATTGGAACTAAATGGGTATTCAGAAATAAACTTAATGAAGATGGTAAGGTAATCAGAAATAAAGCAAGATTAGTGTGTAAGGGATATTCACAGAAAGAAGGAATTGCTTATAATGAAACCTTTGCACCGGTAGCTAGAATTGAGGCAATCAGATTATTCTTAGCTTTTGCAGCACATAAGAGCTATAAAGTATATCAAATGGATATTAAATGTGCATTTCTGAATGGTGATCTAGAAGAAGAAGTTTACATTGAACAACCTAGTGGATTTTCTTTGACAGATGACAAAGATATGGTTTGCAGGTTAAGGAAAGCTTTATATAGATTGAAGCAAGCTCCTAGAGCTTGGTATGCTGGATTAGACAAATATCTTTTGAAGATTGGTTTTACTAAAGGTAATGCTGACAACAATCTATATTACAAAGTAACTAATGATGACATCTTGGTTATTGAGGTTTTTGTTGATGATATAATCTTTGGAGGAGAAGATGGATTGTGTAAAGACTTTTCTAATAAGATGCAGGAAGAATTTGAAATGTCTATGATTGGGGAGATAAAATTCTTTTTAGGATTGCAGATCTCACAAACTAATAAAGGTATATTCATAAATCAATCAAAGTACTTGAAGGAATTACTAAAGAAATTTGGCGTGGAAACCTCTAAACCGGTAAGCACACCTATGACTACAACTGATAAGCTATCTTTGAAGGATGAATCAACACCTGTTAATCCAACTAGGTACAAGTCTATGATAGGAGGTTTACTGTATTTGACACAAACAAGACCTGATATTATGAATGCAGTATGTATTGTTTCAAGATTTCAGAGTAATCCTAAGGAAAATCATGAATCAGCAGTGAAAAGGATTTTCCGGTATCTACAAGGCACAACAAATCTTGGCTTATGGTATCCTAGAGATGAAAACTTTGATTTATGTGCATACACATATGCAAATTGGGTAGGAGATGTAGATGACAGAAAAAGCACCACCGACGGAGCATTTTTTCTTGGTAGCAGGTTAATCTCTTGGTTGAGCAAGAAACAAAGTTGTACATCTTTATCAATAGCAAAATTAGAATATGTTGCAGCAGCAACAAACTGTACACAGGTATTATGGATTAAGCAAATGTTGAAGGACATAAAGGTAAAATGCAAAGAACCTATAATCATTTACTGTGATAATATGGCAGCAATTGATATATCAAATAATCCGGTATTTCACTCTAAAACTAAACATGTTTCTATCAAATTCAATTTTCTAAAAGAGAATGTTGAAGCAAAAGAAGTGAAATTGGTTTATGTGAATACTAAAGAGCAGATTACAGATATCTTTACTAAACCTTTGCCTAAGGAAACTTTTGAATATCTAAGAGAGCAGCTTGGAGTTATACCCTCACCGGTAGAAACTTAGACAGTTGGAGCATGGCATCATATCGACAGAATCAACAGAGAAATATTTTTTCTGGCTTTAATGAGGAGAGCTACTTCTCAGGGGGGGGTAGTTGGATAAATTGATAAGTTGGTATTTTGTGATAAGTTCTTTTAACTGATTGTATTTGGTTTTGTATTGCTTTGGCATTTGATCTCAAACGGGGAGAGATATCTATGGAAAAACACATTATCTTTTGGGGAGAGATTATTCATTGGGGGAGAGATTGTTACTCTTTGTATCTGTATTTTTGATGATCTCTTTTTGAGATTGATGGTTTTTGGTTTTTGGCATTTCTGCTTTGGCACTTAGATGGTTTTTCCATCTTGTGTTTCCATCAATGCCAAAGGGAGATATTGTTGGTATTTTGAATATGTTGATATGGTTTTGTCATTGATGTCAACACTTGTCAACACTTATCAGCACTTGGAGATCTTTGGTTATGTTCACCGGCATGATCAATGCTTATACACAGTCGCCAGTATCTGGTTAACCGACAGGATTATATTGTTCACCAGCACTGAGGATGATCTGTTATCATCTGGAGATCACTTGGTTATGTCGAAGACATCATTTGGACACTTTGTCTTGGTGATTTGATTATTGATCTAATCGGGTTTGCATATTTGTTGTTACTGGCAAATAGGTCCAGGATATACACTGGCAAGCTTATCTATTCCAGATCAGCACAACACGTCATGAAGATGATTTATTATTATTGTAAATGCATTGATTTGACATCATGCATCGCATATTGATTCATTTTTAATTGATTTTAATGTAATAGCTTTTAGTGAGCTGACCTAAATTTGATCTTAGGTTATGGTATAAATGTAAGATCTCATTTATGAGATTATGGGGAAAAGTGTGAAAAAGGATTGTAATAAGGTATATGTGAATATAAGCAGAGCTATACATGCAGACATCATTCAATATTGAAGGAAGGTTTAAAGAAGGAAAATCAGAGCTTAACCGGTACCGAATCCAGCATATGAAGATGCTATTTTGAGCAGTACATTATCATTAGATTTAACCATCCAATTGTAGTCAGTGTGACTCCCATTTTGTGATTGAGCAGTGAGCTCTAGGGAGTTGGTCTTTCTGCATGTGCAAACTCCATATTGTACACACATACTATCTAAAGTAGTACCATTTGATTGTGGGTAAGGTTTCCCATCGTGGTTTTTCCCCTTACAGGGTTTCCACATACAAATAATTGTGTTATGTGTTGTGTATGTTATTTGTGTTTTTGTTTCATGCATTAAACTTTAATGGTACTGCAATTAACTGTTAAAATGTCTACCGACATTAAAGTTTGGTTTACCGTCACTAAGCATTAAGTTTGATTAAGTTAAGTTTGGTTTTATTAGACAACTGATTCACCCCCCCCCCTCTCAGTTGCCTTTGGGACCTCACAGCTAAAACTACTGGTACTGCACAAGCACTCAAACTTTCTCTAATCAAACCTTTCTTCAATAGATCCTGCACTTGTCTATTCAACTCCTCATTCTCTATCGATGTCATCAGTGTGCAGCTTTGTTAGGAAAAATAGCCCCGGGAATGAGGTCCATGCGATGACTGATACTTCTCATAGGTGGAACACCATTAGGCACATTATCTGAAATGATGTCTTCATATACTATTAGCAACTCTTTTATCTCTTCCAGTTCTTCTTCTTCATGCTTTGGATTCTTAGTCTTCTTAGGAACTATGGCAAAACACACATTCTCATGTCTCATTCCATCCAATAATTTCCTTCCATCCATCAAATAGATTCTAGCATTCGTACATACTTAACTCTTCAAAAGCTCCTCCAAGGGCAAAAAGGTTTGCTTCATCCCATTGGCCACAATAGTGTATGTATTCTTTCTCCCATCCTGTATTGCATGTCTATCAAACTGCCAAGGTCTACCCAACAATTGGTGACAAATATCCATAGGCATAATATCACACAAGACTTCATCATGATAAATTCCAAATTTCAATTTCACCAAACATTGCTCAGTTACCAACAACTTATGTTCATCCTGAATACATGCTATTTGATAAGGCTTAGGGTGTTTCAATCTTTCCAAATTCAACTTATTCACCATCTCTTCTGAAACAAGATTATCTGAACTACCACTATCAATAACAACTTTATAGCACTTACCGAATACCTTACATATGGTCTTGAGAAAATTCTTCCTCTGAAAGGGCTCTTAATCTCCTCCGATATGACACAAATCTCTCCTCATCATCAACAATTCTCCATCTTCTAGTTTATTAGCCGATCTGATGGGGTTTTCTTCCACCACTTTTGTTCTTTCGATATTCTCTATCTTCTTACACTCGAAGGCATGATGTCCTTCTCCTCCACATTTATAGAAAGTTCCGCTAAACACTCTCGTGTCTTGTCTTCTGTCATCTTTTCCAAAATTCTCATTCCGGTAACCATCCAGTTCTCTCCTCTGATAGAAATTTATGTCATCCTTCCGGTATGAATTACCTTCTTTGCTTACTTCCTTGTCCTTGTTCTAATCCATACAGGTTCCTCTACCTTCGGTATATCCTCTTCCTCCTTGAAATCTTCTTCCGGAAAACCTTCCACCTCTACCTCTCTATCTCTTCTCTTGTCTTTTGTTCAACTTCTCTTATGCTTTCAAGGCATACTGGTAAGCTTCTTCAGTGCTCTACAATTTGATCAAACTGAGTTCATCTTGTATAGATATTCGCAATCCATTCAAATATCTTGCAACTTGTTCAACTTCATCATCAACATATTTGGATCTGGTATTCAACTTGTAAAATGCTTCAGTGTACTCTTTCACACTAGATTCCTTCTGCCTCAAATTCTGCAACTTCCAGAACAAATTCACCTGAAAATCAATTGGCATAAATTTTGATTTCAACTTAGCAACCATCTGATCCCATGTCTTGATCTTCTCTTTACTTCTTCTCTTTCTATCAACCTACAAATGCTAGCACCAAAGCAATGTGTGACCTTTCAACCGGGTACAGGCGTATTTCACCCTTCTTTCTTTTGTAGTGTTCTCAAAATCAAAATATTTCTCCATCTCTGAGATCCAATCCATGAATTCATCTGAATCCAACTTTTCATCATATTTCAATGGGGTAAAATAAGGTTTAGTATTCACCTTACTTAAAACCCTCAAAAACCTCTCTTCATCCAAATCAATCACCGATGGGTTTACTTGTTCTATTAGGGATTCTTCTCCTTCATCTTCACTCATATCTTCAATATGTCAGCCTCTTCTTCGGGTTGTCTCAATGGCTTCCAACCAGGCTGAAATTCCTCGCAACATTTCCATCACAATAGGGTTTGCATTCCCATGCACTCCACCATTCATATTTGCTCTTCGCGCCATCTTCACGCTAGTCCTCTGTAGCTGTAGGTTGGATCCATAGTCCGCCACCCTACAACAAAATTCTCAGGACAATGCAATCTCCATAATGAAAACTTTCTCTAATACCACTTGGTGCAGTCATCGGTTAGGAGGGACCTCAAAGAGATCAATCTAGACCTGTCAGCAAAAGTAGACACAATAGAAACACAAGGATATGATGGAGGAAATGTAGAACTAGATGAATTACATCATGAAAACTATTTACAATCAACCCATAACAACCAAGTTGCAGAAACCGACTCACTAGCCTGCTAAAACATACTTAATTACAGAACAGGTCACAACCGGGACCTGAAGTTTTGAGATCTATCTTCTATGTTCTATCTCCAAACTTATCTCTACTTATCTACATTTTAATGCTCAATTACAATAATTTATAAGATCCAAGGGGATCCAGTCCGCCCAAAACGGGATCAAATTTTGAAGAAGAAGACCTAACATGTAAAAAAAACAAGGTCAGCCTCTGCCAAAGAAATTCCTCCGAAAAATCCAAAGGATGAAGTGTAGATCAAAGGGAAGGTCGTCCACATGCCAAATAACATCGGAATCAATGCTCAAGGCTCTGCAAGCTACGTAAGGGATTTGGTAGATCCTAGCAGATTACAAATGCAAATAGGTCTAGGCAACCAGTACCAGAAAACTGTCTCGCAAACTGGTAGCGATAACATCAAAAAATGATCCAAATGCTTCATAGTTTTCGAATAAGGTAGATGATCAAGTCCTCAAGAAAAATCCACCTCCTCAAGATCTAGTGTGCCAATTCCAGAAAATACAGAATGAAATGCTGAAACTGCAAAAGAGAAGGCAAAATAGAAAGGAAATATTTTTGGTTGATGCAAAATTGCCAAGAATCGGAGATGCTCTTGCATCAAAGATTCACAAATAGCAAATAGGTCCAAGCGGTTCCGATTGTAACGACCCACCATAATTAATTCAACAAAATTGAGTATTCTTTTTTTTTGTGAGTTTAATTTAATCATTATGTTTTATTCAATTCCATACTCTGGACATCCATCCATTAGGATTAGGCATTCATCCAACCAGGATGAGCATCTAACCATATAGGTTAGGCAATTGTCCATACGGGACATAAGATTTCATCTATCCAATACGGGATAGGCATCTACCCATACGGGGTAGGCATCTATCCAAACGGGATAGGAGATGCTCTGGCTAGAGACTTAGACTCATCGGGACCATTTGAGTCCTGAGCCACTCACTAAGTACTACACTCTTTTAACAGAAGTGCACCAAGGTCGCCATCCTTAGGAGTAACTAATAACATAATACAAGCCTGAATTCTACCTCAGAATTTGCCTTAAAGCCTCGGGAAGTCAAGCGAATCCATACGGGATTCCTTCCGAGTATGCATTGAATTACTTTTTTCCAATTTAATAATCTTATCTTTCAAAATAGGATTCTTACTCAACCTTTCTATACCAAGCCTAGACCCCACCCACGAATGCCTGAGTATGAGGGACAACTCTGTCCCAAGACTACCTACATACCCGCTTTGGCATGGGATCAAGGCGTAAAGTATGTAGTTCTATTTTCTATTCTATGGTTTAATGTAAACTGATTTGTGGGTACGCAACTCTTTCTAGGGTCAATGTCCCAGACAGTTTCTCTGCGGTTGCTACCCACGATGGTAGCACTTAAACAAAGGCTCAAGATGGCCTATTGCTTGTGGCCTAACAACTACATCCTAACACCTATCATGAGCATCACCCTTGGCCAAATTGCCGATCAACAACAATATCTCTTCAAAAATTAATCCCATAAAAACATTTCACTCATCATCCCTATAGGGGTTTACTATAGTTTAACTCAGTGGATGAAAGTTCATTTAAAAGTTATCTTATTAAATTATCGATCCAAGGGGGATTACCCACCCCTTGGATTTTATCTTCCAAGTGACCCTTATTACTCCCTGACGATTTATAGGGACGATGCCACAGAAGTCGTTGATGTAGCTTTATTAGGCATTAAGTGTAGTAGTTCAACACAACGACATTACCCGTAAGCATGACCCAGATGCACTGTATATACCGAACGCTACTTGGTTTTGGTTTTCCAACTTCCTTTGTTTAATTTTCTAACTTATGATAACATCATGTTTAAAAAATAATTATGAATTTAGACATTGCAAAGCCAAATTAATTGAAATAACTATGGAATAAAAAAAACCATAACTAGAATTATTTATTCAAAACTTGAATATAATTTGCATAATAATGACAGTTAGGTAACTTGTATACTAACAATTAAATGTATAATTTGCATGAAGATGGGAACACCAATAATTCAATCAACGTAAAGACATTTGCATGAAGTGAAGGTAAGGTAAGTTGTATGCGAGAATGTCGCTTATAAAATCACTAACCCCAACATAGAATTTAGCTTAAGTCATTTAATTGCTAAGTGGATCTTGAGAGGACCTAAGTATCACTTAATATAAATTTGTTAAAACTAGTTATAAATTTTAAAAATTACTTAAGTTTAAAAATTTTATTAACTAAAATTTATTTACATATATAAAAGAAGAAATTTTAAATAAACTAAAATTTTAAACATATATATATAAAAGAATTTCAAAAAAAAGTAACATTGCCATCGAACTAAGTTTGATTGGCATTCATAATGGTTAGTGGGAGTGGGACCCCACGGTCCCCTCCACTACCCTGTGGCCACTACCGTAGGCTAGTGGAGGGTACCGTAACGGTACCACTTGCCCTACGGAGTACTATCTCCGTCCTCCACCTGCGAGCCGGTATGCACAATACCATGTCGTGCGATGGAACATTTAAACACTTCGCATACCAATAATATCATATGCATTTATATATATACATACATATATATATATATGTATATATATATATGTATATATATATATATGTATATATATATATATGTATATATATATATATATATTATAGTTCATTTCAAATATTAATTTGTATAAAAGAGAATACATAAATAGGTATGTAAAATTAATATTAATGTAAGAGAGATTATCATATTAAACCTAGGGACGAAATATAATAGAGAAATAAGATAACCAGAGAAGGATTATTTATTCTTTCACAGAGAGATTTGTTCTTTACACAGGGAGATTTATTCACAGAGAAGGGAGATTAATTTATTCATACACACAGAGAGATTTATTCACAGAGAAAGAAATATTAATTTATTCACAGAGAATTTACATAACCAAATAATGAAATCAAATGAGATTATCACAGAGGAAATAATCACAGCGAAAATCTATCCTTTCATTTCAATTAATTTTTACAGAGAAAATATATATATACAAGATAATGGAAAATATGTATAGAATCAAATGAGAAACACAAAGAAATATTCACAGCGAGATCTATGAGATTCAGAATTTTTTTATTAAAAAATCAGAGAAATGAATTAGAGGGATAAAATCTAGTTCTTCAACAAGAAACTGAAATAAAATGATCTAATCTAATATTTTTTTTAACAAGAAACTGAAATAAATTGATCTAAATTAATTCTTCAACAAGAACTGAAATAGATTGATCAAATCTAATTCTTCAACAAGAAACTGAAATAAATTGATCTAATCTAACTCTTCAACAAGAACTGAAATAGATTGATCAAATCTAATTCTTCAACAAGAAACTGAAATAAATCGATCTAATCTAAAAAAAAATTCAACAAGAAACTAAAATAAATTGATCTAATCTAATTCTTCAACAAGAACTAAAATAGATTGATCAAATCTAATTCTTCAACAAGAAACTGAAATAAATTGATTAAATCTAATTCTTCAACAAAAAACTGAATAAATTGATCTAATCTAATTCGCAGCAAGAATAAGATGCATGATTCAAAATAAAATAAACTAAATAAGAAGAACCTAGATACTTGCAATTGATGTAGAATCCCCTATGAATCCTTCAATTAGCCTCCCTTGATCCTTCAAACTTGAAAGAAATCCTCCAAAGCAATCTTAACTATTTTCAAAAGAATGAAATATGACTACAAAAAGAATTTCTTGAGAGAAAAATTTCTCTATGGACTAACCAACTCCTATCCTTGAAAACTTGCATATCATTTATAAGAAAAATCCCTATATTCCACTATCTATAATTTTAATTAAAACCAGATTCTTTCCCAATTTTGGATTTCATACGAATTGATTAGACTTAGTGGAAGGAGTTACATGCAAGGTGGTGGAGAATCCTCTAGAAGCTTCTTATTCTTCCTACAACATGTGCCATAATTGGATGAGGAAAACTAAATAAATAATTAAGAAAAATGTATATTTTACATGTGTGTGTGTGTGTGTTTTATTATTTTATCCCTTTATAATATTCATTCATTCATTTAAATAGTTTATCAAAAAAAATATAATAGAGTTTGTATTTTAAACCCAAAGGTGATAAGGGAGGGTTGTGACATCCTCCCCCCCTTAACTTGTGCATCGTCCCGATGCACTTATTGAATGCATCCAAGAGTCTATAGTTTATGATTAAAACAAAAAAGGAAACAACTGCTGCATCTCCTTAGTATCTTCCCACGTGGCATTCTTTTCATCATACTGGTCCCATTTCACTTTGCACTGATCAACCTCTCTATTGCACAACTGGCACTAGCGCCTCTCCAAGATTCTGAATGGCTCTATCATTATTCCTCCCATTTCCTAGACCTGTAAAGCATCCCAATTCAAAATGTGTTTCTCATCAGGTACATACTTTTTAAGAAGAGATACATGGATTCGGCTCAACTGGGGGGGTAAGGCCAACCGGTATGCAACTGGATTAATCCTTCCCAATATTTCAAAAGGTCCAACATAACGAGGTGCAAGCTTAGTCTTCTTCCCAAATCTTATGGAACTCTTGTGTGGCCTAACCCATAGGAAGACTTTCTCTCCTACCTCAAACTCCCTTGGTGTTCTATTTTTGTCTGCATAACTTTTTTGTCTATTTGAGGCTTCCTTCAATCTTTGCCTAATTTCCTTAGTTTTCCTCTCCATCTCTTTCAACATATCTGGTCCAATACTCACTCTTTCTTCAAGACTATCCCAACTCAAAGGTGTTCGACATGGTCTACCATACAATGCTTCGAAAGGTGTCATTCCCAAAGATGTTTGATATGTAGTATTGTAAGCAAACTCTACCAAAGGTAGGTACTCTTCCCATTTCCTCTGTTGGTCCATGCAATACATGCGAAGGAAGTCTTCCATAATCTAATTTGTCCTTTTTGTCTAACCGTCGGTCTCAGGATGGTATGCGGTGCTAAAATTTAGTTGAGTTCCTAGAGCTGATTGAAGAGTAGTCCAAAACCTTGAAGTGAATCTAGCATCTCTATCTGATATGATTTTCTCTGGTATTCCATGCAACCTAAATATTTCCTTAACAAAGCACCTAGCCAAGGTAGGTGCATCATCCGTCAGATTCCTTGGTATAAAGTGTGCCACCTTAGTGAGTTTGTTAATTACCACCATTATTGCATCATGCCTAGAAGGTGACATGGGTAACCCTTGTACAAAATCCATGCTAATAACTTGCCACTTGTGTTGAGGTACATCGTGCAATTGCAACAATCTAGTTGGATGTCTATGTTCTGCCTTTACTCTTTGACACTCCAAACATTTAGCCACATACTTGACAATGTCATTCTTCATCCCTTGCCAGAAGTATAGCTTCTTTAGATCTACATAAAGTTTGTTAACTCCTAGGTGTCCTGAATAAGGGGCATTGTGAGCCTCTGACAAGGCTACTTGCCTTAAGTTTCCTGAATTAGGAATATAGATTCCATTATTGTATCTGAGCAACCCATCTTCATCTAATGTATACCCTTCAATCTTACGATCGGTTGGATCGTATTCTAAAGTCAATTTGACTTGCTCATACCATGGGTCATGTCCTTGTTCATCCATTAC
Source organism: Cryptomeria japonica (assembly GCF_030272615.1). Taxonomy (NCBI): domain Eukaryota; kingdom Viridiplantae; phylum Streptophyta; class Pinopsida; order Cupressales; family Cupressaceae; genus Cryptomeria; species Cryptomeria japonica. The sequence goes on from NC_081409.1 coordinate 514,349,211, forward strand.
TTGCCTTTTGAAAGAAGTTTTGAATGTTGCTATAGTCATCAAGTGTCTCCTCCTACTTAACGCATCTGCCACCCTATTTTTCCTTCCCCTTAATATATTCAATTTCAAAATAATATTCACTTAGAAACTCTAACCACCTTCTTTGTCTGGCATTTAAGTGGGGTTGGGTAAAAAAGTACTTTAGTCCTTGGTTATCTGATTTTAACTCAAAGGGCTTCCCTAGTAAGAAGTGCCTCCATTTTTGTAGGGCATGCACAATCGCTGCCAACTCTAAGTCGTGGGGTGCATAATTGACTTCATGAGTCTTTAGCTTTTTAGATTTGTAAGCTACTACCCCTTCATTTTGGACAAGTACTCCTCCTAACCCTTCAATAGAAGCATCAGTTACGACTGTGAAGTGTCCATTCGAATCTGGTACCTTTAGAATGGGTGCTGAAGTTAGTTTCCCCTTCAAAATTTGGAATGGCTTATCACTTTGTTCTATCCACACAAACCTTTTACCCTTCTTTTGCAATGAGGTGATGGGGTTTTCTATCTTAGAGAATCCTTCCACAAACCTCCTATAGTAACCTGCTAGCCCCATAAAGCTTCTTACCTCGAAAACATTTTTAGGGATTGGCCATTCTACTATTGCCTTTATTTTATCTAGATCAACTGCTATTCCTTCCTTTGATATTATATGCCCAAGGTAGTGAATCCTTTCCTCAAAGAAGACACATTTTGACAATTTCCCATATAACTTATGTTCTCTCAACCTTTACAAAACAATTTGTAGGTGTACTAAATGTTCCTCTTCATTCCTAGAGTAAATCAATATGTCATCCAGAAATACCAAAACAAATTTATCCAAGTAGTCATGGAGTACACTATTCATTAGGTTCATAAATGCAGCTGGGGTGTTGGTTACACCAAAAGGAACTATTGCGAATTCATAATGCCCATATCTAGTCCTGAAAGCTGTTTTTGGAATGTCTTCCTCCTTAATTCTGAGTTGATGGTACCCTGACCGGAGGTCTATCTTTGAGAAAATTGTTGCTCCTTTCATTTGGTCAAAAAGATCCTCTATGTGAGGTAAGGGATACCTATTCTTTATTGTGACCTTGTTCAACATCCTATAGTCGATGCATAGCCTTAAGGTTCCATCCTTCTTCTTAACAAATAAGACTGGTGCTCCCCATGGTGATACACTTGGCCTTATTAATCCCTTAGCTAAGAGTTCCTCTAATTGCATTTTGAGCTCTTGTAATTCAGTTGTGTTCATTCGGTAAGGTGCCCTTGATACTGGTTCAGCTCCTGGAAGTACTTTGATAGAAAAGTCAAACTTCCTTTTAGAGGGTAAGTCGGGTAATTCTTCTGGAAAAACATCCTTGAATTCCTTTAAGAAGGGGGTATTTTCAAAGGTGGGTGTATTTTCCTCTTTTCCTTCATCAATTTCAACCATATAGATTAAGCCTCCTCTTCTCCTTTCCTTCTTTAATTGCATGGCTGAGATGGTTTCTATATTAATGGGTTTAAACTTTCCTTGGATTTTGACCTTTTCCCCCCCATCATCCAAACATTCAACAACTTTGTTATAGCAATCTACATTAGCTTGATGGTCTATTAACCAACTCATTCCAATAATTATATCATATAATCCTAAGGGTGCCACATAGAGATCTACCCTTATTTCAAACTCAGGAAATTGTACCCTTGCCCTTGGCAAACACTTAGTTACTTCCTTAGTTGCCTTATCCCCATATTGAACCGTCCATGATGACTCCATTTGATTAACTTTTAATGCATATTTGCTTACTAATTCAGGTGAGATGAAACATTCAGATGATCCAGTGTCAATTAGAATTGAAATTGGTTGTTCAAATAGTGTACCTGTAGTTTCCACAGGAACATTCTGGTATCTTCCTCTTCGGTTCCTAACCGCTGTATGAATCCTTTGTTGGGGCCCTTGTTGGGGTTTATTGTCCCTAATTTGTCCTTGCATCCTGGGGCACTCTCTAGCAAAATGGTTTCGCCCACACATGAAGCATCCACCTGGAGGACCCCTCCTACCTTGATTTCTAAGGGGATCATTCCTTGTTTCATTGGCCCTGGGTGGATAAGTTATCATGTTCTGCTGGTCATTCCTGTTATAGTTGCCTCTGTTATTATTGCCCCTATTATTATTATTATTTCCATTTCTCTGATATTGATTAGGGGGTGGCCTTCTTTCGGAAGAATTATTCCTTTGACCCTTGTTGAAATTAGTGTTCCCATTGAATTCCTGCTTCCTTTTAAATGAGTGGTTCCCATTATAGTTCCACCCTGCTAGTGTTTGAATCTTCCTCTCTTGCCTTAGGGACTTTTCAAGTACTTCATTCATGTTTCTGGGTCCATGCATGTCAACCTCTGCCCCTATGTTGGTATTTAGCCCCAAAATGAACTTCCTTGCTTGGCCTTCATCATCTTTCTGGTACATAGGTACATATTTAAGCAACTTAGCAAACTTATCTCAATATTGTTGAATGGATAGGGGCCCTTGACGTAGATTATGGAATTTTGTCACCTTCTCATCAAAGAACAATTGGGGGAGCTACATATCTCGGAAGTGGTGAACAAATTGATCCCATGTGACCGTAACCCTGCTATACCCATTTTGTTCCTTGGTGTTGGTCCACCAACTGGCTGCCTCCCCTGTGAGTTGATAGGAACCCCATAAGGCCTTGGTTGTTTCGCTAAAATATCTTAGCTCAAAATACTTTTCCATCTCATTTAGCAGTTCTCAGCCCCTTCACCAATTTGCCTCCTATCGAACTTAGGAGGGGTGATTTTCTTTAAGTCCTTGGAGAGTTCCAATATGTTATTTTCCTTTCTATTACCCACCATATTCCCTTGATTTCTACCAAGGTTTCCATTTTTGGTACCACTTCTATTTTCAAAGTCATTCTGCCTTTCCCTAAGGTCCTGCATTGATTGTTCCAAGAAGTTGATTTTATCTCTTTGTTTGGTTAGAAGGTCGATTATATCTTGGACCCCATCTTCGTTATTTCTTGGATTGTGTCGATCCTCTTCATGGTCTCCCTCATGGTTTTCTTCATGGTTTTCCTCATGGTTTTCCTCATGGCTTTCCTCATGGTTTTCTTCCCTTTGACTCCTAGTACGTCTTCCATTACCCCTTCCTCTTGCCATTCTAGGTTTTTACATGAAAGTTAAATTATGTAGTTAGTTCTTGATTTAGGATTTTAAAATTTAATTTCTATCATTGCAAAAAATTCCCTCAATTGAATAATTTGAAGTGAGCACAAGGCCTAGATTTGAACCTTTGCTCTGATACCACATGTAACGACCCACCATAATTAATTCAAAAAAATTGAGTATTCTTTTTTTTTTGTGAGTTTAATTTAATCATTATGTTTTATTCAATTGCATACTCTGGGCATCCATCCATTAGGATTAGGCATTCATCCATCCGAGATGAGCATCTAACCATACGGGTTAGGCAATTGTCCATATGGGACATAAGATTTCATCTATCTAATATGGGATAGGCATCTACCCATACGGGGTAGGCATCTATCCAAACGGGATAGGAGATGCTTTGGCCAGAGACTTAGACTCATCGAGACCATTCAGGTTCTGAGCCACTCACTAAGTACTACACTCTTTTAACAGAAGTGCACCAAGGTCGCCATCCTTAGGAGTAATTAATAACATAATACAAGCTTGAATTCCACCTCAGAATTTGGCTTAAAGCCTCGAGAAGTCAAGCGAATCCATACGGGATTCCTTTTGAGTATGCATTGAATTATCTTATCTTTCAAAATAGGATTCTTACTCAACCTTTCTATACCAAGCCTAGACCCCACCCACGAATGCCTGAGTACGAGGGACAAATCTGTCCCAAGACTGCCTACATACTCGCTTCGGCACGGGAACAAGGCGTAAAGTATGTAGTTCTATTTTCTAATCTATGGTTTAATGTAAATTGATTTGTGGGTACGCAACCCTTTCTAGGGTCAATGTCCTAGACAGTTTCCCTGCGGTTTCTACCCACGATGGTAGCACTTAAACAAAGGCTCAAGATGGCCTATTTCTTGTGGCCTAACAACTACATCCTAACACCTATCATGAGTGTCACCCTTGGCCAAATTGCCAATCAACAACAATATCTCTTCGAAAATTAATCCCATAAAAACATTTCACTCATCATCCCTATAGGGGTTTACTATAGTTTAACTCAGCGGATGAAAGTTCGTTTAAAAGTTATCTTATTAAATTATCGATCCAAGGGGGATTACCTGCCCCTTGGATTTTATCTTCCAAGTGACCCTTATTACTCCCCGACGATTTATAGGGACGATGCCACAGACGTCGTTGATGTAGCTTTATTAGGCGTTAAGTGCAGTAGTTCAACACGATGGTATTACCTGTAAGCGTGACCCAGAGGCACTGTATATACCGAATGCTACTTGGTTTTGGTTTTCCAACTTCCTTTGTTTAATTTTCTAACTTATGATAACATCATGTTTGAAAAATAATTATGAATTAAGACATTGCAAAGCCAAATTAATTGAAATAACTATGGAATAAAAAAAACCATAACTAGAATTATTTATTCAAAACTTGAATATAATTTGCATAATAATGACAGTTAGGTAACTTGTATACTAACAATTAAATGTATAATTTGCATGAAGATGGGAACACCAATAATTCAATACACGTAAAGACATTTGCATGAAGCGAAGGTAAGGTAAGTTGTATGCGAGCATGTCCCTTATAAAATCACTAACCCCAACATAGAATTTAGCTTAAGTCATTTAATTGCTAAGTGGATCTTGAGAGGACCTAAGTATCATTTAATATAAATTTGTTAAAACTAGTTATAAATTTTTAAAATTACTTAAGTTTAAAAATTTTATTAACTAAAATTTATTTACATAAATAAAAGAAGAAATTTTAAATAAACTAAAATTTTAAACATATATATATAAAAGAATTTCAAAAAAAAGTAACATTGCCATCGAACTAAGTTTGATTGGCATTCATAATGGTTAGTGGGAGTGGGACCCCACGGTCCCCTCCACTACCCTGCGGCCACTGCCGCAGCAGTGACCGCAGGCTAGTGGAGGGTACCGTAACGGTACCACTCCCCCTCCGGAGTACTATCTCTATCCTCCACCTGCGAGTCGGTACGCACAGTACCATGTCGTGCGATGGAACAATTAAACACTTCGCATATCAATAATATCATATGCATTTATATATATATATATATATTTATTTATTTATTTATTTATTTATTTATTTATACATATATATATATATATATATATATATATATATATATTTATTTATTTATTTATTTATACATATATATATATATATATATATATATATCTATATATATTTATTTTTATTATAGTTCATTTCAAATATTAATTTGTATAAAAGAGAATACATAAACAGGTATGTAAAATTAATATTAATGTAAGAGAGATTATCATATTAAACCCAGGGATGAAATATAATAGAGAAATAAGATAACGAGAGAAGGATTATTTATTCTTTCACAGAGAGATTTGTTCTTTACACAGGGAGATTTATTCACAGAGAAGGGAGATTAATTTATTCATACACACAGAGAGATTTATTCACAGAGAAAGAAATATTAATTTATTCACAGAGAATTTATATAACGAGATAATGAAATCAAATGAGATTATCATAGAGGAAATAATCACAGCGAAAATCTATCCTTTCATTTCAACTAATTTTTACAGAGAAAATATATATATACAAGATAATGGAAAATATGTATAGAATCAAATGAGAAACACAGAGAAATATTCACAGCGAGATCTATGAGATTCAGATTTTTTTATTCGAAAATCAGAGAGATGAATTAGAGGGAGAAAATCTAGTTCTTCAACAAGAAACTGAAATAAAATGATCTAATCTAATATTTTTTTTAACAAGAAACTGAAATAAATTGATCTAAACTAATTCTTCAACAAGAACTGAAATAGATTGATCAAATCTAATTCTTCAACAAGAAACTGAAATAAATTGATCTAATCTAACTCTTCAACAAGAATTGAAATAGATTAATCAAATCTAATTCTTCAACAAGAAACTGAAATAAATCGATCTAATCTAAAAAAATTTCAACAAGAAACTGAAATAAATTGATCTAATCTAATTCTTCAACAAGAACTAAAATAGATTGATCAAATCTAATTCTTCAACAAGAAACTGAAATAAATTGATCAAATCTAATTCTTCAACAAAAAACTGAATAAATTGATCTAATCTAATTCGCAGCAAGAATAAGATGCATGATTCAAAATAAAATAAAATAAATAAGAAGAACGTGGATACTTGCAATTGATGTAGAATCGCCTATGAATCCTTCAATTAGCCTCCCTTGATCCTCCAAAGCAATCTTAACTATTTTCAAAAGAATGAAATATGACTACAAAAAGAATTTCTTGAGAGAAGAATTTCTCTATGGACTAACCAACTCCTATCTTTGAAAACTTGCATATCATTTATAAGAAAAATCCCTATATTCCACTATCTATAATTTTAATTAAAACAAGAGATTCTTTCCCAATTTTGGATTTCATGCGAATTGATTAGACTTAGTGGAAGGAGTTACATGCAAGGTGGTGGAGAATCCTCTAGAAGCTTCTTATTCTTCCTACAACATGTGCCATAATTGGATGAGGAAAACTAAATAAATAATTAAGAAAAATGTATATTTTCCATGTGTGTGTGTGTGTTTTATTATTTTATTCGTTTATAATATCCATTCATTCATTTAAATAGTTTATCAAAAAAAATATAATAGAGTTTGTATTTTAAACCCAAAGGTGATAAGGGAGGGTTGTGACACCGATGTTCTAAGCTAGAAAACTATCTCACAATTCAGAAGCGGTAACTTTCAAGAAAAATATCCAAACATCTTATGGTTCATGAATAATAAAGATAATCATGAATACAAGAAAAATCCATCTCCACAAGATCTGGTGAGCAAATGCAAGAAAATGCAGGAAGAAATGTTAAAACTACAAAACAGAAAACAAACTGAAAAGAAATGTTTTTTTGGTTGATGCAAGATTGCCAAGAACTGGGGATGCTCCTACATCAAATATATGGGGTTGTTGAAAATGTGAGTCCCTCACTTTTTGGGGGTCAAAGGAAAACCAAGGCGGTCCACTGCTACCTGAGAAATCCAAGATGAATCTTCAACTGATCTATCCTTCCATTTACCAAGATACTCCTTGTACTTACTGCTCTAGGTGCTACGCCCAATCCTATTGTCCAAAAGGTCTTCAATCTGATCTGGTTCCTTTCGAGGCAACTATTTCTCCAATTCTGCAATACTATCTTCACTGAGTTCTGATTCATGATACTGATATAGATCTACAATGTTGAATATAGGTGAGATGCCCAAACTATCTGGTAACTCCACTTCATATGCATTTCTGGAATTTAATTTCTTCAAAATCTTGCAAGCTCCAAATTTCCTCATCTGCAACTTGTTATAGCTTCCAAATGGAAATATTTCTTTTCTTAGATACACCATCACTTCATCGCCAACTTCAAATTCCTTATGTCCTCTTCTTATATGCTTTCTCCTTATACTTGTTGTTCATTTCCTCCAAATGTTGTGTAACCTGAATATGTAAGGCCTTCATATGATCTGCAAATTCTTCTGCCTTTGCACTCCTTTTATCTTTATTATTGATATCTCACAATTTTGATATTCCTCTAGGGTGTGCTCTGGTAACAATCTCAAAAGGTGTTCTTCCAGTGCTCTTGTTCACTGAATTATTGTAGGAAAACTCTATGTATGCAAGAATCAAATCTCAACTTTCGGTCTTCTCTCCAACTAAGCATCTCAACAAATTTCCCAAACTCATGTTCACTACCTCTGTCTGTCCATCAGTCTGTGGGTAAAAAGTAGAACTGAATTTCAAATCCACCTTCATCTTCTTCCAAAGTGTTATCCAAAAACAACCAACAAACTTAGTGTCTCTGTCTAAAACTATGCTCTTATGTAATTCATGTAATCTCATCACTTCCTTAAAAAATAAGTCAGCTATATGCATTGCATCTGATGACTTCTTAGAAGGTATGAAATAATCCATCTTTGAGAATCTATCCGCCACCACAAATATAGAATCATTCCCTCTTTGTTTCTTAGGCAATCCAAGTATGAAATCCATGCTTATGTCCTCCCAAGGTCTCTCTGGAACTGTCAAAGGCTTATACGATCCTACATTCTGACTACTACCTTTTGCAACTTGAAAAAATCTATAGCTTTGCACAAATTTCTTGACATCCTTATGAATCTGAGGCCAAAAGTAATGTTCACTTACCAATGCTATTGTTTTGTCAACACCAAAGTGTTCGGCTAATCCTCCACTATGCTTCTCCTTTATTAGATTCTCTATCATAGAACTCTTAGGTATGCACAACTGAACTCCTCTGAATAACATTCCATCTTGAACAAAATAATCCAACCACTTACTTCTATCTACCATAACCGGTGCTCTACATGCTTTCTAAGGTTCTACAAAATCTGGGTCATCATCATACAAGGTATTCAATTCCTCAAAGCCTAACACTGTCACTCTCATCTTTGTTAGAAAACTTCTTCTTCTACTCAATGCATCAATAATTGTGTTTGACCTTCCACTCCTATGATTCAACACAAATGTGTAACTCTGTAAGAACTCTACCCATCTCATATGTCTATGATTCAACTTACTTTGATTGTTCAAATACTGCAATGATTGATGATCCGTATACAACACAAACTCCTTAGGTAATAGGTAATGTCTCCACTTCTTCAAGGCTTGAAATATGGCATAAAATTCCTAATCATACATTGAATATCTCCTTCTTGCATCATTCAACTTTTTGCTGAAATAAGATATTGCTCTCCCTTCCTGGCTTAACATGACTCCAATTGCATTCCCACTTGCATCATAGTCTACTTGAAATACCTGGTTGAAATCTGTTAAAGATAAAACAGGTTGCTCAGTCACCTTCTGCTTCAACAATTCAAAACTATTATTTGCTCTAGCTGTCCATTTGAATTCCTTCCTATCTCCTCTCATTGTTTCAGACATAGGGCTAAAAAATGGAACTAAAATGTTTGATAAACTTCTAGTAGAAACTAGCCAATCCATGAAATTATCTTACCTCTCCAACGCTTTCCAGTGTAGGCCATTCAATAATTGCTTTTACCTTCTCAGGGTCCATCTTGAATCCATCCGCAGATATCACAAATCCCAAATAGACTAACTCTTCCTTCATGAAACTACACTTCTTTAGATTTATCAGCAACTTCTCTTCTCTCAACCTCTACAAAACTTGTCTTAAATGCAATAAATTCTCCTCTTTTGTCTTACTGAAAATCAGAATGTCATCCAAATATACAATAACAAATTTAGCCTAGAATTTCTTCAATACCTCATTCATCACTCATGAAAGTACTCGGTGCATTTGTCAACCCAAAAGGCATCACCAACCATTCATACAATCCTTCATTTGTCTTGAATGTTGTCTTCTACTCATCTCCTTCTCTAATTCTGATCTGATTATATCCACTTTTCAAGTCTATCTTTGTGTAGTATTTGGCTCCACTCAAACAATCCATTATGTCATCCTATTAGGATTCCCACAGATACTGAGAGGGGGGGGTGAATCAGTATCTAACCGGTTATAAGATTTTCTTGACTTAAAACATGTAGAGCATATAATACTGTGTACTAGTAAGCAAAAAGTAATGCAATAAACAAAGACAAAAGCAACCACATGAAAAACACACCATAACACAATATTTTAACGAGGAAACCCGGTGTGGGAAAAACCTCTGTAGGATTTATGACCCACAATATACACTTACTGGCCAATAAGAGAATATTACTGCTACAAGAGGGGCCTACACATGCAGGAAGGCCAATTGCCTAGAGCTCACTGCTCAAATACAAAATAGGAAGTCTCACTGACTTACAAAATGGATTATATAAATCCAATGTCTTGTACTACTTCAAAGTAGCATCTATAATGCCAAATCCAGTACTGGTTTCTGCTCTGCTTCTTACATAAACCCTTAACCTATAATTCGCATAATAGGTCTGCCTTATTTCACCTACTTACATTCTCCTTACTTACACAAAAATTTCTACAATGATCTCTCTTATATAAGAGTCATTTTACAACTTGCCAAGTCGGCTTACAATGATTTTACAAATAATAAACAAAATATATTACAACAAAATTCTTGTCCGCCTCTATGTCGGTATGCTTCCTTTCACTGTCGGTGCCGGTGATCTGAGTGCCAGTGTAGATTCTGATCTTGCTAGTGCTGGTGGAATGCCTTGCCAGTGTCATAGGATTGTAAGGTTGCCATCAATGACAAAACCTTCAATCACCTACAATGTCTCATTGGAGTGTGCATATGCCAACAATCTCCCCCTTTGGCATTGATGGCAACACTCATGAGAAAATTTCAAAAGTGTATCCAAAACTTGTAATCCAAAAAATGTGTACCAAAAATATATGAGCTCCCCCTGAGCAGATAAGTCTTTTGCTGATTATTTTCTCATACTACTACTCCCCCTTTGGCATCAATGACAAAGGTTGTCAAGGTGTCAATAGAGTTGTAGTTTTTCTGTCTCAACCTTGTAACTGGGTGGTTACAATATGAAAAAGATCCGCCAAAACCAAATTGATGCTTTCCATAAGCTTCTTACTATCTTTTATTGATGCCTCTGTTCTTTGAACTATACCGGTGAGGTTTTGCATATGCTCTGCCGGTGTTTTCTGTCCTTGTACTAATGCCTTGGATATTTCCTTCCTCAAGGATGCTAGATAGTCTAGTCTTGGACTTAGTCTTAGTCTCAGATTTTTAGCCTTGTTTATTATTCTCTCCTTTTCTCTCTCTAGCTTTAGTAATTCTTCCTCAAAACTAGTTATCTTTTTCTCAAAAACTGATAATGTATCAGGTGAATTAACAAAATTGTCAGCAAGTTTATTTATTCCTTCTTATACCTTGCTCATTTTCTTATCTATGTCAACTGTTAAAAAGTTTGTCTTGCAAGTATCTTTGTACAGAGTTTTAAATTCCTTCAATGAGTTGCATAGTTCCAATAGAAGTGTGTCAAACTCGCTAGTACACTTCTTTATTTGATCCTCAAAGAATTTTTGTTTTTCAATTTCCAACCTGTCTTTGAATGTTTGTTCCTTTATTTGTTCAATTGTCACTATGTTGTTAGTAATATACTTTGACAAAGTGTCAAGTTGACTCAAAGAATCCTTATTATCTATGTTGCATTTTGGAGCTATCATCTTCGAAATTGGGATTGTGTCATCAATATCTTTATAAGCTTATGAACTACAATCAGTTATTTTCTTCAAAGAATCTAAAAGAACTTCAGTTACATTGGTTGATTTGTAGCCTGTTGAGGAGGAACCAACATTCTGAATTCTGCCGGTGGAGGAAGTAACCATGCTTGTAGTGACCTCTGGTAGGTTAGTCTATGTTCCCATTTCCTTAAGCAAGGGTTTTTGTTTCTCTCCTGTTGTCGGTGGCACTGTTTCCACATGAACCTATTCCTATTTCAGAGCCTGTTGCTCTGCTTGTCTCTCTGTGTGAGTCTCTATCTATTTCCTTGTGCTATCATCTTCCACTTTTCCTTTAGTGTTATCAATGTTGTCAGTTGCCAGTGGCTCACTAACCCTGTCAGTCTTATCGGTTGTGTCTTTATCTACCACAATGTTGACCTTTTGAGTATCAACATCAATTGTGTATAGTATCTCTAAATTAGGATTAGTATCCTCTTGTGACACATCCATACTGTCATCTGTCAATTGGTCTTCTATTTTTGTTACCGGTGGAGTAATCAGAGGCGGTGGGGATAAGTTATCTTTTATTTTGATACTAGGAGGTCCACCAACCTTTCCTTTACCCTTATCTTTGTCCTTTTGATAGACTTTGATAGGCTTGGGGTTCCTGTACTCTTCTTGTTTTTCCTTCTCCACAAGGAATATATCCCATCCATTTTATGTTTCTTCTGTTACCTCATTTACTCTTCCTGCCATTAGTGCAATATGCCGGTGTGCAGTAGAGAATACCAACTGATTGGCTTTTGCAATTAGATCATCTATTTCTTTTGGAGAGTTGACTAGGTAGACAGCAAGTAATTTTTCAATTTTGATTTTCTTGTCAAGTTCTACAACAGATTGTCTTCTTGCTTCCAGTCTCTTGAATAATTCATCTAGTAGTTCATCTACAACTTGCATCAAAAACTTCTTATAGATATCCAGGTGTAAAATGACACTGTTTTCAACTTTCTCTTTCTCATCTGCTAATAGTGTATCATATAATTTTTCTATGTTCTTGAGATTTCCTTCTTCTGTGATTTCATCCAACAGTCTGTCAATCGGAGAAATATTCTATTGATTCCTTTTCTTCTTAGGTGTTAGCTTTTTCTTTGGGGTTGTCTTCTTTACCAGAGACCTCACTGTCTGTTGTTTTTGTCTAGTTCTTCTAGGCAAGGGTGTGGATACCGGTGAAGGTTGTCTTTTCCTCACAACTCTTTTAAATTCAACTAGCTTGTCACTCTCCGAAGAAGTTGTTATCGGTGACAGGTGAGTTTCTGGTTGTTGTTCCTGTAACTCATCTTCAGTGATACCGGTTTGTTTCAGTACATCTTCTTTTATAGCCTTAGCCTGCCTTGAACCTCTCCTTACTATTGCTTCTACTTTCTTTACTCTCTTCTTATATTGAATTTGGCTTTCAATGGTCTCAGCACTACCAAATACCTCTTCCTTAGGTTCATTTGGTGCTTCCAGAAGGGCTTTAGCATATGTTTCAATGATGTGGTCATCAGTCTCATAGCCCATTTCAGTAACCCAAAATGTTCTTGGGATAACTGCTTCCATCCAGATCTCATCCTTTTTAATCACAAAACATATATCATCTTTGTATTTGTTAACAATTTCCTATGACAGTCTGATTCTTTTGTTCATTCTGGCCTTTAGTGCTTGAAAATACTCATTGATATTCTTTTCCTTGTTTTCACCCATGTTGTTGAACAAGTCTGATAACTATTTCCCTACTGGTATGTCAAGTCCAAGGTTCTTGATACCTATACCAGGCACCTGTTTGGTTATGTGTAGCATTAAGCATACAAGTAAGTTACCAAATCTAAATGTTCCTTTCTTATCCTTCTTGATCTTCCCTAAATTGTCAATCAATGCATCCTTTAACCATTCACATACATCAATTTTCACATTTTCTTTTACCATATCATGTGCACTTTTTATGCATAAATTGGAAACTGAGTTAAGTCGGTTTGCATGTGTTGCTTTGTATCCTAAAATCATGCTAACAAATCTCACATTTATGTCGGTTACATCATTAACCCTTAAAGAACTTTTGTCGGATGTTGCACCAATTAGGTTCATTACCAGGTCATTTGAGACCTTCTTTGTCTTGTCTGGTCTGTTACCAGTGGAAGGTAACCCTGTTACAGCTTTCATAGCTTCCTTGGTAATTTTAGAAAAATTCACCATGTACCATGCTCAATACTATCCTAATAACTTCCTTAGGAAAGTCTAGAATGCAGAGGATCTCAGTGAATCCTAGGGTTTCAACAATTTTGTGTTTAGGTTTTACATTTCCAGAGTCATCATAGATAACAGATTTGTACATGTTCTTGATTTCTTCATCTCCTAATTCTTCTATATGGCAATGGATATAAATTCTAGGGTCTTCTGCAAAAACAACTCCTTTGAAAGAACCTACATTGTCATCCTTTTTAGCTATCTCGTGAACTAACTGAAATACGGATCTAGGGCATTTGATTACCTCAACACAGTAGGGTTTGCTATGAATTCAGGTACAGAAGAGGATGCCATGATTATAAATACCTTTTTCTGCCTTTGGAAGGATTGATTGTTGAAATGCTTTGCCTCTTTTCTCAAAATACCTTAGCTCTAGAAATTCCACGCTCTTCGAATGTTTGAAAGCTCGGTGAAGTGAAATGGACCCAAAATCACAAATTTATAATGTCAATCTGCCAACTACCACATTTAATGCTTGTCGGTTAAGTAATCACTTAACATAACTGCTGGTATAGAAGTGATTTCAACTTCTTACCATTAACCAATGGAATAATAGCATATGTTTCATTGATTGCCAAACCCTCAAAGAAATTTCTTCAATTTGATGAAGAGACTCCTGCTGGTGGAGTGCTACTCTGTTCTGTCAGTGGAGTGTTGCTTGGTTCTACCGGTGGAGGAGTATTCCCAACACCATTCAGTTATGATTTCTTGATCCATTGTTTTGAGAATTTCTGCTTTACTTCTTCAACTTTTTCTTTTCCGTTCAAACTAGGACCTTTGTTGTCTACCGGTGAGGACTTGCTTCTACAAAATTTAGCAATATGCCCAATTTTGTTACATGCATAACAAGTCACATTGTTTCTCTGAATAGCCTTTCCATAACCTATGCCGGTTTGTGTTCTGCATTGATTAGATAAGTGTCCAAATATTCCACAAACATAACATCTCACATTCATTCTGCAATTCTTAGAGTTATGACCAACTTTGTTGCATTTTGAACATCGACCGGTGGGTGCATTGATATTCTGATAGTTTCTAGATCTACATTCATTTTCTCTATGACCGTACTTGTTATAGTTAAAGCATTTTCCATTAAATTTATAAGCAGTAGGTTGTCTTACCGGTTTGCTATGATCCTGTGTGTTTGCAGTACCGGAGCTTTCACCAACTTCAAAGCCAATTCCACAAGTGTCACCTTTAGGTTTTTTATTCTTCAACAAGTTACCAAGTTCTTCTGAGCTTTTCTTGAATTTCTCTTTATGTTGATTTGCAGTATCTAGTTCTCTTTCTAAGAATTCTTTCTGCCTCATCAATTCATTTGAGTCATTATGTGTGTGCATCAGATCTATCTTTAACAAATAATTTTCATAGCTAAGTCTTGTGTTTTCATTTGTAGCATCACTTAGTCTTCTAGTCAAATCTTCTTCATTCTTCTTTCTATCTTCAATTTCTTTACAAAATCTCATAGTCATATCCTGCATCTCATTCTTTGTTGTCATGTTCTCTTGCTTCAGCTTGTTTATCATATCATTAAGAGTTTCTTTTTCATCATTCTCATTTTGCATCTTTTCACAAAGTTCTCTTCTCTTGTTTCTTGAAATAGTAAGATTTTCTTGAAGTGCTTGAATGATATCTTGAGCAGCCTTTAGATCATCTTCAAGTTTGATATTTTTCAATTTTTCTGCATCATAGTCTGAGAGAGCTCCTTCAAGTTATTTCATCAAGTTTTCCATCTCTACCAGTGTCAAGATCTTCCTCAAGTTGTTAGGCTTCTCAAAATAGAGGACCAAGCTCTGATACCAATTGTTAGGATTCCCACAGATACTGAGAGGGGGGGTGAATCAGTATCTAACCGGTTATAAGATTTTCTTGACTTAAAACATGTAGAGCATATTAATACTATGTACCGGTAAGCAAAAAGTAATGCAATAAACAAAGACAAAAGCAACCACATGAAAAACACACCATAACACAATATTTTAATGAGGAAACCCAGTGTGGGAAAAACCTCGGTGGGATTTGTGACCCACAATATTCACTTACTGGCCAATAAGAGAATGTTACTGCTACAAGAGGGGCCTGCACATGTAGGAAGGCCAATTGCCTAGAGCTCACTGCTCAAATACAAAATAGGAAGTCTCACTGACTTACAAAATGAATTATATAAATCCAGTGTCTTTTACTGCTTCAAAGTAGCATCTATAATGCTAGATCTAGTACCGGTTTCTACTCTGCTTCTTACATAAACCCTTAACCTATAATTCGCATAATAGGTCTGCCTTATTTTACCTAATTACATTCTCCTTACTTACACAAAAAGTTCTACAATGATCTCTCTTATATAAGAGTCATTTTACAACTTGCCAAGTCGGCTTACAATGATTTTACAAATAATAAACAAAATATATTACAACAAAAATCATGTCCGCCTCTATGCCAGTATGCTTCATTTCACTGTCAGTGCCGGTGATCTGAGTGCCGATGTAGAGTCTGATCTTGCTAGTGCCGGTGGAATGCCTTGCCGATGTCATAGGATTGTAAGGTTGCCATCAATGACAAAACCTTCAATCACCTACAATGTCTTATTGGAGTGTGCATATGCCAACACATCCATCCTAGGCAAAGGAAACCGGTACTTTACTGTGATCTTGTTTATTGCTCTGGAGTCGATACAAATCCTCCATTCTCCATTCTTCTTAGGTGCTAACACAGATGGTACTGCACAAGGACTCAAACTTTCTCTGATCAAACCTTTCTTCAACAATTCCTGCACTTGTCTATTCAACTCTTCATTCTCTATCAGTGTCATTCGGTGTGCAACTTTGTTAGGCAAACAAGCTCTGGGAATCAGATCCATGCAATGGATGATACTCCTCATAGGTGGTAATCCATCAGGAATATTATCTGAAATGATGTCTTCATACTCTGTTAGCAACTCTTTTATCTCCTCTGGTTGTTCTTCATGATTCGGGTTCTCAGTCTTCTTAGGAACTACGGCAAAACACACGTTCTCATGTCTCATCGCATCCAGGATTTTCCTCCCATCCACCAAATAAATTCTATAATTTATACAGACTTCAGTCTTCAAGGGCTCCTCCAAGGGCAACAAGGTTTGTTTCATCCCATTTGCTATAATAGTGTATATGTTCTTTCTCCCATCATGTATTGCCTGTCTATCAAACTGCCATGGTCTTCCTAACAAGATGCGACAAATATCTATAGGCATAATATCACACATAAATTCATCATGATAATCTCCAATTTCTAATTTTACCAAGCATTTCTCACTTACTAACAAATTATGATCATCCTGAATCCATGCTATTTGGTAAGGCTTAGGGTGTTTCAATATTTTAAACTTCAATTTATTCACCATTTCTTTTGAAACAAGATTATCTAAACTACCACTATCAATAACTACTTTGCAACACTTACCAGATACCTTACACCTGGTCTTGATCAAATTTCTCCTCTACAAGGGTTCTTCATCCTCTCTGGTATGACATAAGGCTCTCCTCATCATCAACAGTTCTCCATCTTCTGTTTTGTTAGCTAATCTGGTGGGGCTTTCTTCTATCAATGTTGTTCTCCTAGTATTCTCTATCTTCTTACATTCAAAATAACGATGTCCTTCTCCTCCACACTTAAAGCAAGTTCCTCTAAATGCTCTCTTATCTTGTCTTATGTCATCTTTTTCAAAATCCTTATTCCGGTAACTATCAAGTTCTCTTCTTCGATAGAAATTTCTATCATACTTCTAATATGAACTACCATATTTGCTTACTTCCTTGTCCTTGTTCTAATTTGTATAGGTTCCTCTTCCTCTGGAATATCCTCTTCCTCCTTGAAATCTTCCTCCGAAAAACCTTCCGCCTCTACCTCTCTGTCTTTGCTCATGTCTTTTGTTCAACTTCTCTTCTACTTTCAAGGCATATTGGTAAGATTCTTCGACACTCTACAACTTGGTCAAACTAAGTTCATCCTATATAGACATTCGCAATCCATTCAAATATCTTGCAACTTGTTTAATCTCATCATCGACATGTCTGGATTTGATATTCAACTTGTAGAATGCTTCGGTATACTCCTTCACACTAGATTCATTCTGTTTCAAGTTCGGTAACTTTTAGAACAGATTTACTTGGTAATCAGTCGGCATAAACTTCAATTTCAACTTGGCAACCATCTGCTCCCATGTTTTGATCTTCTCTTTGCCTCTTCTCTATCTATCAAGCTGCAAATTTTCCTGCCAAAGAGATGCATGACCTTTTAACCAAGTGCAGGCATATTTCACCTTTCTTTCTTCTGCGGTGTTCTCAAAACAAAAATTCTTCTCCATCTCTAAGATCCAATCTACTAATTCATCTAAATCCCACTTTTCATCATACTCCGGTGGGGTAAAATGTGGTTTGGTGTTTGCCCTACTCAAAACCCTCAAGAACCTCTCTTCCTCTAGGTCAATCGTCGGTGGGTTTGCTACTTGTTCTGACAGTGCTTCTTCTTCATCATCTTCGCTCACATCTTCAATATGTTGACCTCTTGTTTGGGTTGTTTCAACAACTTCTAACTGGGTTGCAATTCCTCTCAACATTTCCATCAAAGAAGGGTCTGCATTCCCAAGCACTCCACCATTCCTATTTCCTCTTCATGTCATCTTCACGCCAGTCCTTTGCGGCTGTAGGTCGGATTCACAATCCGCCACCCTACAACAAAATATTTAGGACAACGCAATCTCCAAAATGAAATCTTGCTCTGATACCACTTGGTGCAGTCACGGTTAGGAGGGACCTAAATGAGATCTATCCAAACCATGTAGCAAGAGTAAACACAATGAAAGAAAGACAAGATGATGGAGGAAATGCTAAACCAAATGAATTAGATCATGAAAACTAATTACAAATGGCCGGTAACATCCAGACTACAAGATTTGACTCACTAGCCTGCTACATACATGCTCAATTATAGAATCGGTCAACTTCGGACCTCTAATTCTTAAGGTATATCTTCTATATTCTCTGGAATGAATTATGATGCTTAATTACATTGATTTATATGCTCAAGAGAGATCTATGTTGACCCAAGAGGGATCAAATGCTGAAGAACAAGATCAAACGTGTAAAACCACCAGGTCAGCCTCCACCAATGAAAATCCTCCAAAAAATCCAAAAGAAGAAGTGCGGATCAGAAGGAAGGTCGGCCAAATGCCAAGGAACATTGGAATCAATGAACTGAATCTCCACAAGCTATGGAAAGGATCCACAATATTCGCCAATAGCAAATAGGTCCAAGCGGTTCTGGTATTCTAACCCAGAAAATTGTCTCGAAATCCAGAAGCGATAAATTGTCGGAAAAAGATCCAAATGTCTCATGGTTCATAAATAAGGAAGATAATCATGATTACAAGAAAAATCCAGCTCCGCAAGATCCGGTGAGCAAATGCAAGAAAATGCAGGAAGAAATGCTAAAACTGCAAAAGTGCAAAACAAATTGAAAAGAAATATTTTTTTGGTTGATGCAAGATTGCCAAGAACTGGGGATGCTCCTGCATTACAAAGTCCATAGGATTATAAAAGTAGTTGAAGTTATCATGCAACAAACAAGAATAGTTTGAGGCCAAAGGTTGAGTTTTGATGACTCATGCATCAGTTTAAGCCCAGTTAATGACCCCACATGGTTAAAACATCATTTAAGGAGAGTTTTCAACCTACTTTCACTCAATTTGGAGTAGTTTTGACCCTTTTTGAATAATTTTTCCTCTTGCATGACCAAAGAAGAGATTTAACATGCAAATTGAGGAGAAATCGAGGTCAGGTCACCATTAGTTGGAGTAGATTTCAAAACCTTCATGCAGATTAGAGGTGGATTTAGCATCAGTTCCATCTTCAATTTAAGAAAGAAGACTTGTTGCATAAAATCATTCATTGTACTCTTCTTTTCTTAGTTTTATCTTCTTTCTTTATACAATCAACAAAAGCATGATAGCATAGTAACTCGTTTTTAAGAGATTTTCATTTTTAGAAGCATTATTTTAGATTGTAATAGTAAAAACTCTTTTCATTTGAATAAAAGCAACAACATTCTTTCTCAATGTCTCTTGTCTTATTTTATGAATGAATAATTTGATGTACTTTATGTGATTTGCAGTTGAATCCTCTAAATTCTATCTTATCCAAACAAAAATGATGCGAACAACATGATTTGTGTAGGTTATAGATTGTATTGATTGTTTTTAACAAGTTGAAGCTCTGAAAACTCAATTTTCCTTCAAGCAAATGTTAAATTCAAAGCCTTCTTATGAAAAATTTATGCATTGCATGTCTCAAATTGATTTGAGAATAGATCATAAGTCTTTATCAAAGTTTATTGTGAGTTAGGAAAGCTATTAAATATTCATAAATTTGGTGCATCACCTCCTAGATCCGTAGGATTTTTATTCCAAGTTGTATCTCTATCCCTTTTGCCATCAATGCAGTAGTTTTTATCCCCTCTTTGGAGGTTCATCCTCATCATAGGTTACCAATAGCCTAATAATTATCCTAGGTTGCATAAGATAGTTAAATTTTACACTCGAATTGGGTGCAATTATTCGTGACAACAAATATTTGGGTAGGATAAGCAAGAAAAAAAGTGGTAATGGATGATGGAAATGAGAAATGGAAAAGGTAAAGATATGGGTTGAATTGTGTGCAAGGTGGAAAAGGGGAGATCGATGTAGGAAAGATGATGGATAGGGGATGAGGGATAATGGAGATGTGGTAGGTAGGATAGCATGGATGAAACTTTCCCCCAAGTGTAGAATGCAAGAGGATTATAGATTACGCATGTTTGCTAGGTTTTCATCATGGTATTTGTCCAAGGCACCACAAGAAGTAGTTTTCATTAGTGGATGAATTATTTATCCTTAACTTTTTTCTCATTTTTCTCTTTTTCCTTTTTCCATTTTTTTCTTTTCTTTTATTTTTTTAAAATATTTTTGAAATAGTTTGGATGGAGACAAATGAGGATAAGGACGTGCATAAGTGGATTTGGAAGATAGTGGGTGCTTGATAGGAGATGGATGAAGGACCCAAGCATCAAGTTCCTTGGATGGTACCCATGGAAGAAGTGTTACAATGGATCATGGCTATTGTAGGTATGCTCAAAGATGTTTGTAGAGTGATAGTAAAGGGAGATGAATTGGATGATAAGATGAAAAGGGGTAAGAACTTATGCAAAGGAGTGGATGGGAGGTATGAGAGGATGAAAAATATGTTTTTGATAATTGATGGGGTATTGGAAGATTTGTTAATGAGTGGATGAAAATCTTGGCAAGATCAACATTGGAATACATCTTGAGGGGTGGTGGAGTGATGGAGGAAAAGTGGATTTTTAATTTTGAGATATTGGTGGAGGAATGAGTGTGGAATTTGGAACATAAGGAAACAAAATGGATGAAGGAGATGGAGGATTTAAGATAGTGGATTTTTCAAACATAGGGAATCAAAATATATTTGGAAGATGCGATATTTTTATACATAGGAATGAAAGAATATTTTAGAATAATAATTTTCAATGCCAATTTTGATTTTTCTGTGGGATGTGATGCTTCTATGAGCAATTTAGGAATCCATACGGTTTTTCTTTTTCTTTTTCTTAATGGGTCTTTGTGGCCTTTTGGATGTTTCTTTTTGTTTTTTGATCAAAATTTTCTATGTTTTTACATGTAACTTAGAAGGGACATGTTGATCTTTGGATGCATGTGTATCTTGGGGCATATGGATTTTATGCTTGGCATCCAAATTACATCTAAAAGAAATGAGATTCATCGATGGATAGGAGTAATGTGAAGGTTTTTCAGTTGAGTTGATGTAGATGGATGGTTGGAAGGTTCTCAAATATGTGTGTCTTTGTTGATCTTGATTACAATAGGGTAAATGGATTATGAGCTAGGGGTGATATGGATAGTGGATGGGGGGATATAAGGATCTAAGATAGATGGAAGGAATTAAGGTTTTGTTTTTTAGATATAGGGACCCATAATGGATTTGGAGGATGGAGAATGTGTATGTTTGGTTTAAATGGAGGGACATGGGATCTAGCAGGGAAACCAATGTCTTGAGAGTGAGCTATGTAGTGAATGCCATGATAATTGGGATTTGATTTGATATGAAGGGTTTCTAATATACCTTGTTTATGGAGGCCTAACACTTTTACTTTATAAAGCATGTTTTGACAAAAAAAATTACTATTGGGATACTTGTTACTTATAAAACAAGGTGCGTGTCCATTTTAAGGAGGATATGGTATGGAAGAAATGATAAGCTTATGGAGTAAAATGGATTGGATGAAAGTGGAGGGACTCATGTGATATTTAAGGGGTCCATGAATAGCTTGGATATGGCCAATGGGATCTTAAGGTGGCTTAGGATCATGAGGGGTATTATGATGGATGAGAGGATCTTGAGGTAGATATGGAGGTTTATTGCATGGAGATGAAGGGATACTTTGATCTTGACTTGTAAGGGGATAACTAGATGGAGTTGAAAGGGTGTGTTTCTCTTTATTTTGAATGGGATCATTGGATGGAATGGAAGGTGGTATATCATGATCTTTCGTAGGAAGTGGATTATGAATGGGACTCTTTGGGGTGGGTTTGATTGGCAATAGAGCGCATGATGGTATTGGATCTAGAATTTTTGAATCATAGATTTATATCAAGAAATGGATTAGCTTGGACTTCATGATTATCTATTATGGATAGCCCTTGAGGAGAAACTTGAAAGGTTTCAAATTTTCAAGTAAGTTATTTGATGGAGATGGTGTGGATTGTTGTTGTAAATATTTTGGGGATGAAAGAATGGTGAGAGAAATAAAGTCATATGAGGTGGACATGTCGTCATTGCTAAACATAGGTAGATGATTTGGATCATGCTCAAAAAAAATATGATGAAGTTTGATTTCTCATCAAGTGAATTATTGGGATAGTAATGTCATATTATAAGGTCTTGAATGAGGATTTTCAATTTTGTACCAATGCGATCTTTGGTCTTATGGTATTCACAAAAGTATGTATCTTTCCACCATGTGGGTTTGATTTGAAGTTCATGATGAACAATTTTAGGTAATGTAATGATGTCTGACTGGACCAATTTTCTTAAGAAAGATTCAACTGATTCTCTAAGATTAGTGTATTTTTGTGTTGGTGTTTAGAAAGCATTTTCTATGGGTTTGTTGTTTGGGAGAGCATGTGAGTGGTTTTGAGGATTCATCATGGGAGTAAATGTAGTGATATGACTAGGTGATGTGGTTTGTTGGTAGAAGGGATAATTTGTGAATTGCAAGTTATGTGGTTGTGATTAGGGAGGTTGTCATGCCAATTGTGAAGACATCCTATGGTAATATAAGCTTGTAGGATTAAACATGGGGTTTTGTTGTGTGGGATCTATTTTTGTTTTCTCACTCTGAAATCTAGTCAAAATCAACATGTAAGAGACCTAAAGACTTGTGAGATGCTATGGATATGGATAGATGTTGTGGGTGTTCAAATGAATCTACGATAATTGGTTTTTCCAAGTTATTGGTTTTTTTGGTTTTTTTGTTTTATTTTATTTTTGGGATATTTGATGTTTTTGGATTTTTGGATGCTTTTGAATTTTTGAAATACTTGGATGAAGAATAAGATGTGATCTAAAGGTAGATCCAATACTACTAAAGACTATGCCTAGACCTTGAGTTGTGATCATCAAGATTATGACTGATGTGTCAAATTTGTACTAGATTGATGAGTACATGCCTAACATATAAAAGGATGTTGATAAACTAATATGACCCTGGACAAAGGCCAAATAAATGAAATGTAAAATGCAAGGTCCAAGTATTCAATAAATAATCTTGGGTTAATCTAAAGTAGTTTGATTTTGAATGTTTAACCTAACATGAAAAATATAAGCTCTAAGGATGCAAGTAAAGTGTAGATGTAGGATAAAAATGTAGTCTAGTAAGTCTCAATTGCAATCTCAATTATGTCTGTGTGTAAGCATAATGGTAAGTAAATTTTAAACTATTTTTGGTTTAGACACATGCACAACAAGTGACAATAGCATAAGATTCAATGACAATTTTATTTTTGGACTAATTTCAACAAGGCAATTATGAAAATTTTGGCAAAGTCTAATTGTTTTGGATTGTTTAACAAGACTCAACAAAAAATTAAGACACAATGGTTGACTAACATTTTCTAGGGTAAAAGGAAAATGGTTTCACTGGTATAGCACAAGAGAAGACACTCTTAAAATAAGCACAACCTAATTATTCAGGTGGGTGTGTTTCTGATAGTGCATGCCTAAACAATAAAATACCATATGATTATGTAAGCATGCTCCACTCTCAAGAGTCGATGGATCCTAGACCTCTAAAAACAATGGTTCTTAGTGGGGGATACTATGTGAACACCAATCCGTCTACAAGCGTGAGGCCTAAGAATAAGTGAAGGTCCCTTCACCTTGTATCCTAAATTACTAGAGGACCCAAGGATGCACCAAACACAATGTGATTGGATTGAGGTATAATTTTCATTCTCACTCCTTAATATAGCCCACCAAAAACTATGTTTG
This sequence comes from Cryptomeria japonica, assembly GCF_030272615.1. Taxonomy (NCBI): domain Eukaryota; kingdom Viridiplantae; phylum Streptophyta; class Pinopsida; order Cupressales; family Cupressaceae; genus Cryptomeria; species Cryptomeria japonica. Next base: position 514,373,426 of record NC_081409.1, read on the forward strand.
AAGTCAAAGCAATGGGAGATGAGGCCCCAAAGAAAGCCTCTCCACTGAGAAAAAAGAAGAAGAATGTTGTGGTTTCTCTTACATCCAAGTTTGCACTAACACATGAGGAGAGAAGATACACCACAACACCCTTGGGATTGGAAAAATGTGCAAGTGCACAAAACACTTCAAACAAGGTTCATTCCATTAATAAAAATGAAGTACGAGATAATTTAGAAATCACAAACACATAAAACCCTACAACACTTTAAGTAGTTCCATTTTTTTGGCTTCAACCAACAATCACCAACCTACAAAGATATGTCAATAGTTTTATTTTTTGGTTTTCTACAAATGAATAACAAACTACATTAGTTTAATTAGTGGCCAAAACATAGATAAATGTCAATTTCAAAAATTGAATTCTTGTATACGTTTGGATTGAACATCTACTCTATTAAAACCATGATAACTTTCTCAAGGTGTAACAAAAAATAAAACTTTAAAATGTTCTAGAAATCTTAATTTGAGATCTACAAAACCAAAAAATTATTTTACAAAATATTGCGTAAAATTTACTATTGATGAAAGGACAACACAAATTTTTTAAGAGAAAAAATGGTATTATAATTGTGATAAATTTCTCAAATCTAAATTAAATTTAGAACTATAAATGTCTTGGAAAACTGAGACTGAGATCTAGGAAACCCATAAACTGTTTTATAAAATACTATGCATAAAATTTTCTATTGATGAAAGAATAATGCAAATTCTATTAAAATTGTAATAAATTTCTCAAATTGAAACAAAATTTAGAATTGTGATTTTTTTTAGAAATTTTGAATTGAGATCTGCAAAACCCAAAAACCATTTTACAAAATACTATGTGCAGTTTTTTTATTGATGAAATAACAATATGGCCTTCTAAAAGAAAACTTCAAAATCCACTACAACTTGCTAAAATGAAAAATCTCATAAAACATTAAATTTCAAGAATGTGAGTCCCATTGGGCATGCCTAAATGTAAGACTAGAAATCTTAGATGCATAAATTTATCAAGGGGCGACCACAAAATCCTAAGATCTAGTCTACCAATGAAGAACTTGAAAACAAGTGCTAGAAACAATAAATCAACAACAAAATATCCCTTCTAATGCACTCATAATAATTTCACCTTTATCTTTTAGTCTTCTTTGAAGTGTTGTTATATTGCTCTTCAAAGTTTGCAAACACAAGTTTGATAGATAAAAGAAGATCTCAAATATTCATGGTTAAAGAGAAAATGGAGATGGAGATTTGAATTTATAGAAACAGAGGAAGATAGATCAATAGTTAAGTTTGAATTCAACCAAGAAGAAATCTACAATTGAGACTCTATAGGAGAAAGTGGTGGCTAAAGATGAAAGAGGGAGTGAGGTGAAATGGAGAAGAGGTGGAAGAGAAGAATGGAGAAGTGGATACGGAGTGGAAGGAATAAAATTAAATAAATTATTTAATTTCATGTGCAAGAGGTAAACAAATCAATGAGTACTTTAGTTATTTTTAGAAGAATAAGAGAGGGTGAATAAAAGAATAAATTAAATAATTTGTTTAACTATAGGAAATGTTAGCTAAACAAATAATTGAAATAATCATTTAATTATAATTAATCAAGAGAAGATAAATTTGATTAATTAATTAATTAATTAATAGGTGAGAATGATAAATCAATTAAACAATTAAAATTATTTAATTAATGTTAGAAGAATGAGATGGGTAGTAAAATAATTAAAAATATTTAATTAATCATGAAGAAGGGATGTCGAGAAATGATGATGAAGAAAAGGTTAATTTTTAACACCTACATATCCCACTACAACCAATTAGGTGGCCAACCCACACAACTACATAACTCATAGATATTCAGTCAATGCAACATGCAAACTCACCATCACATTGGTAACCTCCAAACTAAGATAACTCATAATATAATTTGTAAATATCAAGACTTGAACACTAAATCACATACAAATATGATTTGCCAAATAAATAAATAATCAAGTACCCTAGTCAAGGAATTAAACAAGTATTCAAGAGACGAGAACAACCTCTTAATATTGAACCATGCCACCATCTCTCAACTGCATACATGTTAATGCCATATCAATGTTCAAATGCACATGAACATCCATGTCATCATAATCATCATCATTTTATGTGTAATCAACTCTCACTAAACCAATACTCCAAGTCTCACACATGTGTCAACATTGTTCTCAAAGAAAAAAACAAATTGTGTATATATGTTTCCATGAAATTTAAAACTTTAAAAATACTTGTAAACTTATCTCAAGAAGCAGCAAATCTAGTAATCAGTCATACCATCATATAGATCTCTTAAATATATGTACTCCCTCATTTTTTCCCCTCCAATTCATCTAGACAATCATGTAAGAACACCTTGAATCTCAAGCTCTTACGAGTTTCCAAAAATGTACAATCTTCTCTCACGAATTCTCTTCGTCTTTTTAAAATTGAAAATTTGATTTCGTATGAAAAAGATATGACCTATTAACTATTCTAGAACAATTTTTTATTTCATGGCACTAACAAAATTAGAAAAAACAAACATTCAAACCTATACCACTACATAGTACTCAAAGAAATCTTTTTGATAACTATTGAAAATTAGACACCATGGGTGAGAGTTACATCCCCTAAAAGAAAACATCTTATTAGAGTGTAAGGGATCAAAGAATGCATCCATATGATGCTAAGGTTTGCATGACATAATCACTGACGCAAGAAGAGTTGTGTAAGGGTGTCACTTGAGTGACCACAATTCACAATGGCATGGGTTGGATAGAAAAATAATTTTAAATTTGTTTTATTTTTAATTTCCTAGTTTTTAAATGCTCACATGGAGGTTTGATGGAGCAAACCTCATTTCCCTTTTTAAACCCAATTTGCCCTAAATGAGGAAAAAACAACCTCATTTCTATTCTAACTTCTCTTTTTTTTGGCAAAAAATTGCAACTAGAAAGGAGGGACAAAATAGCAAGGTTGAAAGAGCAACTAAAAGAGAAGTTGAATCTAAGTCATTATTTATAGTGAAACAACAAAAATAATGAAAGAGGTAAGTCATTCTATCATTTTATTTTATATTTCTAAATTAAAATAATAAATGCCTTTTTTTACTTTAAACTTGTCTAATACCTCATAAAAAAATATGAATAATAATGGAAATGAAAGTAGCAAAATTGTAAGAAAATGAAATAAATATAGAAGTTTTAACCTCATCAAGGTTTGGAAGTGTAGGGAGCGAAGGAGAACAACTACTAAATCTATTTGGTTGCCTTTCTCTTGTCTTGAAACCTTTATGTAAAGGTCTCTTTTAACTCAAAAAAACCTCTTCTCCAACTTGTCACAATCATATATGCCAAAAGAATCAAGGAGTAATCGATGGTTGTGTCACATTTGCAATAAAGGTTTTAGGAGAAGCTACACAAGGGTATGGTCTTGTTTCTTCGGTTTACAAGACATAGAGTTAAGGCTTGTCTAGACATAAATTGTGATGTCCCCATCTATGACCTAATAAGGATTAGCTCGATTAAGGATCCAAGGTGGTAGCCTCGATAGCATCCTCAATTAGTTAGAAGTTAGAAGATAACAATTTGTACATTTGTATATTTATAACATGAAAAAATATATGAAATCATCTTATTCATAAGAATTCACGATTTTCCTATCAAAGATCCAACAAGAGCATAGAAGATAAGATGTAATGAATACAAGAGATGGGATATGTCATTCTCATAATCAAGGAATGCAAATATAAGAACATTCATTTCTGATGATAGCATCTATTCGTGAAGAAATCTTATGTGCATCAATCATATATCACTATCACTTGAAAAAGAAGATAATGGAGTTAGCAAGTAATTGGATCAAACAATCATCATAATCCTCCACCAATTATTATCAGTGTAGAAGAATCATATCGCTATGTTCATCATGAAGTAACAAGGGAAGCGATCCATTTTATTATCCTCATACTTGATCATGTTGAGACAACATATTATCCTCACAATGGAAGGACTAGTAGATTGATGTTTATACTATTCCTTAAGTGAGTTCGATCAACAATTGATTAATCAAGAGGATTAAAATTAACTAATTACAAGTAACACAAACAAATAAGTAAACAATGATTACACTTAGGTAGTGATTTGACATACAAATTGATTTGTGCTAATAACCAATATTCATGGAAATGGTGCAATTAGAACAAGTAACTAATATTCAAGTACAAGTGCAATTAGACAATAATAATTACTTGTGAAGAGATACGATCAAGGAGGGGCATGACTTTACAAACTAAAGGATGCATTCCATCAATCTTGCAATCAACATAATAGAAATCGATCACACTCTCATGAAATCGTCAGATTACTTCTTATTTTATTTATATCCTTATCGGATCACTCAATTGAGCAGGTGTCATTAGCATTAACCGGTTGCATATACATGAAGTACGAAATCAGGAAGAGCACCATTGTTGCAAGTTTACAAAGACATATTAGAAATAACACTATATCGTTGTAAGCAATATCATACACATTTTCATATTCATAAAGACATTAGGAGTGACAGATTACCCATCGCTATAAGCGATAAGAATGTGTGTGTGATGTATATGTATATGTATATGTATATATGTATATGTATATGTATATGTATATGTATGTGTATATGTATATGTATATGTATATGTATATATGTGTGTGTGTATGTATGTATGTATGTATGTATGTATGTATGTATGTATGTATGTATGTATATGTATATGTATATACATGTATATACATGTATATATTTATATATATAATGTATGTATGTATGTATGTATGTATATGTATATGTATATGTATATGTATATGTATATGTATATGTATATGTATATACATATACATATACATATAGTAGAGACTATTGGAAAACCAATAACACTGAGAGGGGGGGAGTGGGGGTGAATCAGTGTTATACTGGAGAAATCAATTTTAACCTTATTAAAACATGTATACACCAACCAATATACCCGTACATACAGAATTGAAAGAAGTATAGCAACCAATAAGCCAATCACATAAATGAGAACCATAACACACAGAATTGTACGTGGAAAACCTCAAAGAGGAAAAACCACAGTGGGATTTGTCACCCACAATATCAATCCACTGGCCATATGAAGAGATATTACAAAATATAGGGGTCTTCACTTGTAGGAAGGCTTACAACCTAGAGCACACTGCTCAATCACAAAAGGAGCCTGACTGACTACATATAAATCCATACTACAATTCGGAGAAGTGATTGAACTGCTAAGATAGCATCTTCTATGCCAGAATACAATTCCGATTTAAGCTCTGTCTGTTCTGGTCTAAAACCCTAAACCCTTTTCTGGAATAACCCTTACATAAATATCCTCACATACATAATCTCTCTGATATATTTCACATCATATCACATCCACATCTTCATTACATTTTCATTACCATACCAATATCAAAATAATCTAATCCAACTGACCTATATACCCTATACAACTTATCATGCCTTATGTCGGCCTACAAAGATAATTACAATATCAATATACATGTTGGCTAGATAACATTAATACATCAATATCAAAAACAATTGTCAATGCCGGATCCAAGAGATGTCGGCCTCCAGTACCGCTAACCTTATTCTAAACCTTTTCGGTTTGCATTGTCGGTAACCAAAGAAATCCTTCTATCCTATCGGTGCCGATGTCGGTGTAGTGTCTATGAAGTGTCTATCGGTACACAACTGAACCAAAACATGAATCCAGAACAAGATACCATGTTGTCATCAATGAAAACATAATGAAACCAACCAATTGAGTGTAAATTGCCAACAATCTCCCCCTTTGGCATTGATGGCAACACTCATGTGAAAAATGGTCATGGTTTCATCTGTCGGTTTCATCCTGCCCGCTCCCCCTGAGCCGAATATTCATCAATGCAAAATACTCCATACACCATGTATCCCCCTAGTGTATACAACTCCCCTTTTTCTTTTTCACATCTATATGACTCCCTCTTTGACATCAATGCCATCAAAAATTCTATAAAGAATGTCAAAGATCCCAAAAAAATGTACAATGAATATCCCAAAAATATCTTACCGAAGCTTAACAAATTTAAAAATTTTCGGATATGCCTTCTCCAATAGCTCAAGATAAGTATCCCAATTAGATTTGAAAGTGCCAGAAATAGATACAAGTCCATTTAGTATATGAGCAAATTATTCTTTCTCACTTATCTCTGTCGGTGTGGTCTTTCCAACCATATCCATACACTCCTTCTTATGTACACTGAGTGAATCCAACCGGGGACTCACCAAGCCTCTCAGACTTCTGTCTCTTCTTATGATTTTGTCTTTTTCCTTCTCAAGAACATAAATTTGGGCTTCCAAAAATAAAATTTGACCATCAATGGATGTAGTCAATGAAGTCAATCCATCAAAAGAATTTGCTATACTTGCAATTTTCTCCTGAAATTCCTTTATCTTCTTATCCACATTAACTGTAAGTATATATGTGTTACAACATACCCTATAAATATTTGTACACTGCTTTAAAGAATTGTCTATCAGTTTCAAATTTCATCAATCTTTTTCTTCTCAGATTCAATCATCTGATCAAATGCAGCTCGTTTAGCTTGTGTGAACCTCTCCAGTGCTTGCTTGTTTGAAATTTGTTGCAAGGATTGAAAATTCTTGAAATGTTCTCAGTAATTGTCTTAAGCTTGTCGGATGGGCTCGCTTTCCTGTCAATCTTACACTCTAGGAATAGTCTATGTAAAACAGTGATTGACTGGTCAATAATCCCTTTATCTGTAGATCCCTCCTTCATCAATTTCTGTGCAGACATCATCATGAGTTCAGTAAGACTCATCTCAGTTATGTTTTTTCTTTACAACCTATGAGGTGTCAATTGACAACAATGATGGACCTACTACTGGTTCCCTACCGGATTCCCTTTTCTTCTCCTCTGATGATTTATCCTTTATAACTTTCTCACTTGCACCGGTGGCTTCGCCACTTGGTGCAGTCTCTGTAACTGTCAGTTCCCCTATAGGAACTATAACCTCAACCTGTACATTTGTATCTAGAGGACTATTATCCTCAACATTAGTATCATGTACATTATCAATCTTTTCACTCTTTGTATTTGTCGGTATCTCAACATTTATTTGTACACTTGTATCTACCGAGGGCTTAATTTTCACTATCTTAATATTTTTGAAAATTGAGGGTGAAGTACCCATAATACCCTTTCCTTTTCCTTCAACCGGTGTGTCTGCAGTGTTTGTCTTTGATTCCGATGAAGTAAAGAAACCTTGGTTCTCTTCAAAGAACTTAACCCATGCCTTGTGGGTCTCCTTTATTATCTCATTTACCCTTCCTAGCATCAAACTGGTTATTCTATGTTTGTTGTTAAAGACTTTTCTATCTGCCACCTCAAGTGTTCTATCCATTTCCTTTGGAGTAATAGAAACACAAATAGATAACAATTCTTGAATTTTTATGTGTTTGTCTTCTTGCATTGCCGATAGTCTTCTAGAATCTAACATATCATACAATTATGCCGGTATTTGATCTTCAATTTCTGTTGAGGCTTTCTTATAAATATCTAAATATAACAATATCACTTCCTCTACCTCTCTTTGTTCATCATTCTCTAAAATATCATAGTAAAACTGTACATTTTTTAACATGCCATCCTTAGTTATTTCATCTACTAACTCTGCATAAGTTTTTGGTGGAACATTACTAGATTGAATAGTCGTATCAATGTCATTCTTCTTCTTTCTTTTTGCAGTATCGGATGGAGCTGAAGGTGTTTCTTTTGGTTCTTGCTTCTATGTCGGTATCTTGAATGTAACTTTCCTAACCAGTTGCTTTTTAGCCTCTATCTTGGTTTCCTCTGTTTTCTTCCTTACAACCCTTTTGAATGCCAGGGGTGTATCATCCTCAGATTCAGACTCAGTTGTGATAGACTCAATGAACACTTCTGGTTCTTTCCTCTTCCTTCCTTTCTCTAGGACAACATCAATCAATGCTTTTATGTCCCATGAAACCTTCTCAACAAACTTGCTTGCCTTTCCTTCCTGCTTCTCTCTCTTCTTCCAGTTGAACTCTGTTTCAACCTCTTGTGTTTTCTGTTTTGCAGTACCACAGGGCTTCTCAGCCTCATCAACAGGTGCATCAATCAACATTTTTGCATAAGCCTCAAGGATCTATGCATCAACTTCATAGCCCATTTCTTCAATCCAAATCTTTTGGGGCTTAACCGCTTCCATAAGTGTTTCATCTTTCTTTACCATGAAGCATATGTCAGTTGAATATTTCTCAACAATATGCTTAGGAACCCTTTCCCTAGATTTCATAGACTTCTGGAATCCCTTAAAATATCCCCGTACTTTATCATCTCTCTGATTGCCTAAAGTAGCAATTGACTGTTTCAATTGTCTCCCTATCGGGATATCAAATGCTCACTGCCTCTTCCCAAAACCGGGAGTGTCATTCATGAAAAATAACATTAAGTAGACAATTAAGTTTCCATACTGGAAATTCCCTTTATTTTCACCTTTAATCTTTCCTAGGTTTATTAATAACTCGTCTAACATCCAACCACATAGATCCAATTTCTCATTTTCTCTCATCATTTTGTAAGTTGCGAAAATGTAGGAGCTAGAAACAGAATTCAGTCAGTTTGACTGAGTTACCTTATAACCAATGATCATGCTACCGAATCTAATGTTTGTGTCGGTGATAGTGCTTATTCTCAGAGATCTCCTGTCGGATGTTGCGCCAATAATTTTGTTGACATAATCATTAGAGACCTTCTTATCTAGACGTTGCCCAACCTATGGTAAACCAGTGATTGCCCTGATGGCTTCCTTGGTGATCTTGTAAGGTCTATCCAACCAGATAAACTCTCCATGTACACTTCTCAAAACATACCTAATGATTTCATCTTTGTATTCCAGAATGTCTAGAATGTCGGTAAACCCTAAGTCTTCAATGTGCTTGTATGTCGGTTTGATCTTTCCAAAATCTCCCATAAGCTCGCTCATGTACATGCTTTTTATATCAGATGTCCCCAAATACTCAATGTGACAGTGTATGTATTCCCTAACATCTTCGACATAAACAACTCCCTCCAGAAAACGAGAAAATGCTCCAACCGAATCTTCCAGGGTAGCCACATGTGGATACCACTTGAAAATTGGCCTGGGGCGGTCCTTGACCTCTACAACAGTCAAATTTGCAACAAAGATAGGAATAGATGATGATCTCACTTCCATGATTAAACAAAAATACCTGTTGATTGCTTCTGGTGAAACCCTTAATAAATTCTTCCAGTCACCGGTGAAATCGCTCAAGAAGAAATCTAATCGCATTGAATAGAATTTGATCACTCTGAATCACTCTTAATCACATTGAATCGCTCTGAATGCAAGGTGATAAAAAATGAAGTGAATGCGACCTTATATCTTCTAATAAAAACCCTAATCTTTCATTGACATCAATGACTTTCGATGAAAGATACCGGATCTTGAACAAAACATATCCATGCCGGATAAGCATCTCCAATTTCTGGAACATCTTCCAAAACCTCTTCTCGGGGCATATGCAGCATCTTCATGAATTTTGCCTACCCCTAAGGCATCTGCCTCAGTTACCAGATGAGCTACCTGTCGATGCAAGAGCAACCTCCTCTGTCGAATAAGTAACTGGTGCATTCCCATCTGTTTATTGTTCTTCTATCTTCCTAACCTATCTCTGAGTATGATCTTGTCGGATTTCATTTACCTTGTCTTTCCCTTTCTCATTTGATCCTCCATTACCAGTCGGTGGATTTATGCTTCTACATAATTTAGCAATATGTCCAACCTCATTACATGCATAACATGTAACATTGTTCCTTTGAATTGCTTTGCTAAAACTGGTATAATTGCTTGACCTGCACTGATTAGCCATATGTCTGAATTTTCCACATGCATAGCATTTAACATTCATTCTGCAATCTTTTGTCTTATGACCATACTTATTACATTTAGAACATTGATCGGGAGCTGAATCAGGGTTCTGATTTGCTCTTTTTCTACATTGCCTAGCCATGTGACCAAATCTATTGCAAATAAAACATCTACCATTAAATTTATAAGCATTAAATTGCCTTATGGTTTTAATCTTCATTAGCAGTACCAAAACTCTGTCCTTGCTCAAATCCAAGTCCACTGGAATCTCCAATCTGCCTTTGTCTCTTCAAAAACTCATCTAGTTGTGCTGAACTTATCTTGATTTTTTCTTTATACTCACTTGCACTGGTTAGATCTTCTCTCAGAATTATCATTTGTCTTTCAAGCTCTTGTTCATTACTCTGGGATTGTACTAAATCAGTTCTCAACATATCATTCTCATGAACCAACCTACCACAATCTTCAAATTTGTTCTTCAGGGATACAACAAGATTTTCTTCCTTTTTCTTTCGGTCTTCAATCTCCTTAGACATCCTCATAGTTATAGCTTGCATTTCATTTATCATAATCATGTTCTCCTTACTCAATTTCTGGAATTGTTCTTTAAGTGCATCTTTCTCTTCATCACCCTAATTTTGCAAAAGTTCCTTCCTCCTAGCTTGAACAGATGATAACCTCTCCTATAGGACAAGAATGAATTCCTTAGCAAAATTAAATTCATCTTGTAGCTTTAAGTTCTTCAACCTTTCAACATCATAATCTTCAAATGCCATCTCAAGTTGCTTTTCCAAACCCATGTCCATGGATTCCAGATTCAAGATCCTCCTCAAGCTTTTAAACTTCCTCCAAGGCACAAGGCTCTCATACCAATTGTTGGAAACCAATAACACTAAGAGGGGGGGTGAATCAGTTTTATATCGGAGATATCAATTTTAACCTTATTAAAATATGTATACACCAACCGGTATACTGGTACATACAGAATTGAAAGAAGTAAAGCAACCAATAAGCCAATCACATAAATGACAACCATAACACATAATTATACATGGAAAACCTCAAAGAGAAAAAACTATGGTAGGATTTGTGACCCACAATATCAATCCACTGGCCATATGAAGAGATATTAAAAAATATAGAGGCATGCACTTGCAGGAAGGCTTACAGCTTAGAGCACACTGCTCAATCACAAAAGGAGCCTCATTGACTACATATAAATCTGGACTACAATCCGGAGAAATGAGTGAACTACTAAGATAGCATCTTCTATGCCAGAATACAGTTCCAGTTTAATCTTTGTCTGTTCCGGTCTGAAACCCTAAACCCTTTGTCGGAATAACCCTTACATAAATATCCTCACATACATAATCTCTCTGATATATATCGCATCATATCACATCCACGTCTCCATTACATTTTCATTACCATACTAATATCAAAATGATCTAATCCAACTGGCCTAAATACCCTATACAACTTATCATGCCTTATGTCGGCTTACAAAGATAATTACAATATCAATATACATGTCGGCTAGATAACATAAATACATGAATATCAAAAACAAAAACAATTGTTGATGCCGGATCCAAGAGATGTTGGCCTCCAGTACCGATAACCTTATTCTAAACGTTGTCGGCCTGCATTGCTGGTAACCAAAGAAATCCTTCTATCCTACCAGTGTCGGTGTCGGTGTAGTGTCTGTGAAGTGCCTGTTGGTACACAACAGAACCAAAACATGAAGTTGGAACAAGATATCACATTTCCATCAATGACAACATAGTGAAACCAACCAATTGAGTGTCAATTGCCAACAGAGACGGCTACTAATCACATTGATTGCATAATTCTAATTGCACAAATTCGATTGCATAATACATATTGTTTAGCAGAAGCAAAGATTGGATATTAAGATCATCCTTGCACAATTGACATAAATCATATCAGAGATTGCATAGATAATGTTAACGTTGATTGCATTGCACTAAGTGCAAATATATAAATCAAAATCATGTTGCATATACCCAAGTGTTGAAACAAAGATAGCAGTGGTATTGTTCTCATATATCATATATCATTAGATTATAAATTATATCAATTGTATAAGGATAAATCTTTTAGAAGTGGTATCATCGACTATTATTCTTACCTCAATCATTATCATTTTAATTGTTATTAGAGACTTTAAGGAAATAAGTCTCTTGCAATTGATTTTTGAAAGGTAATTGTCCCTATTTCCTAAGTTTTAACATATGGGGACATTACAATGGTATTAGAGCATTGCATTTTATAGAACTATATTCTGTTGTTCCTAAAACGAGACATACATAAATGAGGATGAAAAGATAAAGACTCAAATTGCATATGGAAGGAAAAGTGAGGTCTAAAGGTGTGTCAATGCCAACAAATTCGTTTAGACAACGATCTATTCTTATGTCATCCATGGTTGGTATTAGTAAAGGTGTTATTGCCATAGGAGGAAAAAGGTAGATTAATATAATTGGGAGGTTAGAGATAGTTGCAAGTATGTTCAGTGTAGGCATGCGATGGGACAAAGTCTTCCATTGCCAAAACATTATGTCCATGCCATCCCATTTCATTTGGGTTGTTCCTCTTATTTCAAACAAATGATAAAAAAATGTAGCCTCTATTGGTCCCTCATTTGTCCCTCTTGGAGATCATAAACTACACACTACCCTCTTAGATAAAGAATATTCTAAGATTAGTTTATTAAAGAAGGATATTGAGCAAACTTGGATCAAGATAGGTTATTCTATTGGGATAGACGGGTGAACCGATATTACATGTCAACAACTCATTAATATTAGTCACATGCACAAACTTTTATTTCTTAGAGTCGATGATTGTTCAAAAAACGTAAAGATGCAAACTTCCAACTTAGCATTTTGAAAGAGACCATAAAGGAGATTGGGGCCTAAAATGTTGTACGTGTGTACAAATTGGCTAGTATGAAAATGGAGGATGTTTACAAGAACATCTTTTGCACCCCATGTTGTGTTCATGCATTGAACAATGTATTGGTAAACATAGTTAACATTGATTGGGTGGAGCAAGTGGTGGCAAAAGATAAAGGTATCCAGATGTTCATTCACAACAACCACATCTCGCTTGCTCTTAACATTGATTGGGTGGAGCAAGTGGTGGCAAAAGATAAAGGTATCCAGATGTTCATTCACAACAACCACATCTCGCTTGCTCTCTTTAGGACTTCTCAAAGAAGGAATTCCTAAAACTTGTAGAGGCAAGATATGCCAATTATTTCATTTTTTAGAGATGATTCTTGTGGTGCATGAGCCTCTACAATTGATGATGGTTAATTGAAAGTGCAATAGATGGCCTAATTCAAGCTCTACTAAAAGAAAATATCGTCAAAACAAAATATCCTTAATGATAATTGGTGGTCCACTTGAAGTAAGATGTTGAAATTATTAATAAATTGTTGGTTTTATTAAATATTAAATCTTAGAGATTGTTTTTATTATTAAATTTTTATTTTAATATTTTAATTTTACTATTCAATATTTCTACTTTCCAAGTTTCTAACTTGTCAATTAACAATTTTTAAAAAATTGTTTGCATTTTACAGATATGTTTGCTCCTTCATCCCACCTATTGTAAATGTCATTAGATATGGAGATACAATATCTCCTAGTCTTGCAAAGAGATATAATATGTTTGATGACATGCTTGAAAAGATGAAGCAAATAATTTTGGCTAAGGATCCTAGTTTGGGATTATATAAGCAATATATTAAGCCCATTATGATGTGGAGGTGGAACACCATGACCACCCTACTTCATATGATAGTCTTTGCTCTAAATCCCAAATGGTATGCACCAAAGTTGAAAGGATGCCTCCTTGTCCTGATGAAGAGGTTAACACAAGGTTAATGAAGGTCTTTTGAGAGATGTATTCAAATACTTCACTCATAATGGCGTGCCTTGACAACTCTTTGTGGTCCAACATTTAGTAAATCAAAGACATACATAAATAGAGTTACATAAGCTCAAATTGACCCTATTGGATGGTGGGCACAAAAAGACACCAAAGTTGAGGAAACTTAGCATTTGCCTTCTTTCACAAGTTGTTAGTCCCTCTACTACATAGAGGAATTGGTCCATATACAACTTTAACCATTCTTTCAAGATGAATAAACATGCCTCTAGAAAAGAAAATAAGCTAGTGATCATGCATAGCGCTCTCTAACTTCAAGATCGTCAAACTCTGAAGTATCAACAAACACCAATTTTATAGAGTCTCAACAAACACTAAATTTACAATGAGATGTTGTACTTGAAGATGCCACCCAAGTTAAAGAGGAGGCATTGGGGGATTGGTTGTGATTCCATTGGATGAAGCAAACCCTCATAGTGGCAATGACTCAAATGAGAACTTTGATTTTGGCATGTTGGCAAATGCAAATTAGGGGTAGCAACATAGTTTCTTTTCTTTTGTATTTTTATATTGTAGTTGAAAGTGAGACTTATTGCCTTTGGGCATTTTGTTGTATACTATTTTTTAATATTACATGCATACTGACAAGGAATTGTGAAAGCAATTAAGTTTTCACATTTGCTAATTTTTTTACTATGTGAATTCTCAATTCAACACAAATGTTGTGTATTAAAGATCTATAATGTATATGATGCATGCTTTATCAATGTTATTGTATGAATATTTGAGATTTCCCTATATATTTAAAAAAAATCTACTTTTATACAGTTCATTCCCTTTGTTGTCCCCTATCATGCCCATTTGAAAAAAAAAATGTCCTTGAAACTTGTTCCCATTGGACCCAAAAGTGCCCCCAAACAAGGTCATCATGCAACTTGTCCCTTGTCCCTTGTTCCCTTTTTGTCCCCATCGAGAAACTTGGGAACATAGCAGAAAACCCTTAAAACATTATTATATTATTAAAGACTTCCAAAATTGTCTAGAAAATTACAGAAAGAACTTGGAATATCACTTCTCACTTCCACGTGGCCAACAACAAATCTCCTATGCAAAGTGATAAGGTCATTATTTTATTGTATCTCCTTAAATTGAATATCTTCTCAGTGAGAGAGAAGCACCTTGAATATAGTGGGGTGGCAATAATACCTAAAATGATACTTGCCACACCTATTTAAAATTACTATGGATAACAAATTAATAGTCCAATTAACTGTCAGATTATTAATTATTAAATAGTATAAGCAAAGAGAGATAGATACTCAAATTTCTACAAGTTAATGGACAGCAGTATAGCATCAACAATATAGCATGGCCATGTTTAAATGATGTTGGATGATGTCTGCAAAAGCCTACATGCCGACCACATTCCAAAAAGAAATTGTTTGCATTTCTTACACAATACCACATTGTACCAAACTATAGCTAATGCACCTTTAATGTCTTTTGTAACTGATAACAATAATCAACTCTAATACCAATATTGAAAATTTTGAAGTTTGTTTGTGACCAACAAAATAATCAACTCTAATACCATACTGAAAATTTTTAAGTTTGAGACTTTTAAACAATGAAATCAGAAATCCAAATCATTGCTGTTAGCGTTACTGGTATATGCCTTACATCACTTGCTATGCATCTGAATCATGATATTTGACAGTCTTTAATGTTATAAATGATTTTCTTTTTTAAGCATTGTAAAGATTTGCCTTGCCATCAGGGACATCTGGTCATCTCCAAGACAGTCAGGACAGCCAAATGTCCCAAGCTGTCTCGGCCATGGCCAAACGTTCCCACGGCATTCCCTATTTCTGCAACACGTTTCAGAAATGTTTTGATGATTTAAATTTTTGGCCTACCTAAAACACCATTGGGGTTGGGGTTGGGGATTTGAGGGCTGGGGACGGGTCCCCATGGAACAAAATTTAAAAGTTCCTCATTTTTCAGTTATATGACTGCCAAGTGAATCTATTTGCTGTAGCATAAGTTCCGCGCTGAATAAGGGTGGATTTAATCCTTCCAAACCAAGGATTTTGCACATTCATTTCAAAATTTTGATAGCAGGAAAATTATGTTGCTGTAATAGTCCTTTTTCCTTCATAATTTCAACAATGAGATGCAAATGTTTCGAACCTTTTCCTCAGGAATTTGTCTCCCACCAACAGTGTCCAGTAATTTTAAGCCCTGGATGAAATCTTATCATGGAATGAAAAAAACTAGTTTTTTTTTCTGTAATCATTCAAACTTTTAATGCATTCTTAAATTAGAACAAGCTATATAAAAGCTTCGTTGAATTTTCATCAATCATTATTATGAGGCAATGACAGTGTCTTGAAGCAGTGCTTTGACGTCTTCCAAACTGCACAAGAACAATTTACAGAAAAAAAATTGATGAATTGATTGCAACATAAATCCTGTATGTTAATTATTTACTGATAGCCAAAGTACACAGTGATTCTCATCTATTTGAAGGAATTATGAACTTGTTAAGTAAGAATGAAGTTTAACACTACGGAAACTTACTGCACATTTCCCATATCAGGGTAGATTGCTTTTGCAGATGCAAAATCCTACATTGGTAAGAATTTTGAACCAAATTCAGCCGTCTGATGTTTTTTCTTTGCACAGCTTTCATAAACATATACTTCAAAAGAGGAAAAATTAAAATGACTGGAGCAGACCTGATCCTTTGTTGAAGAGGTGTACGATATGACACACGCCATTCCTGCTCCTACTGCTGCCTGATAAATAAAAATGAATCAATATTTCTTGTTACAAAACTGACAACATATTTGAGGCAACCCAAAATAATAACCAGAATATTCATTCGCATTGCCAAGTTAGTCAAAACAAATTCGATTTGGGGATTATCACTATCCTGATGAGTTCCATACCTGTAGACCAATGACACTGTCCTCTATAACAAGACAGTTTTTGACTGAAACTCCCAATCTCTGGAGGGGAACAAGATTAAGAAAGTTCAAGTCTTGATCTAGCAAAAATCTTATGTAATATACATCCAAATTCAAGACACGATCAAATACATGACAGGCTTATTCTGAAAACTTGGTTAGACATGATTTTTTGAAGATGACTTACTTTGGCAGCTTCTAAGTAAATTGTAGGTGCAGGCTTTTTTGTTTGTACATCATCACCTACCAGTAAATATTGAAGCATCAAACTTAGAATCAATACACAAAATCAGCAAACATCAATTCACATGCATAACAACTATAATATGGAATTCTGTTAACATCCACTCAAAGATAGAAATTGATTAGCATGCATATTGATCAGCGAATCTGAATGATTTTCCTTCAATATCAAATAGGTCCCGTATTTTATTAAATAACTTAATAAACCAGAGATATTATTATTGAATTGCCACTGATGGAACCAGATAGTGGAAAGAGACCTGCAAGAAAACAATCTAGCTGTTGAAAACGCTCCTGTGCATTATGAAGACTTTGAAACGTCAGACTGCATGCTAGAGCTCAGGAAATCAATAAGTTATGTGTAACCTACATACTTTTAGAGTCTTAAATTAGTACCAGCCCAAGTAGACTTTCGAGACACAGTACTACTGAGCTTTTTGTAGCTGCAGAACAAACCGCCAGCTTAACTCCCTACATCACAAAACAAAAGGAAATGCAGAAAGCCAAAATTCCTAGTTAGCTGAAGCCTGAATTTGGGATATGTTTGTTGCCCATTGCTGTCATTGGACTGCAGATTAATGTACCGTCTTACAACTACTAGTAGTAAATGTGATTCCCATTTCAGCAGCATTTCCATATATAACAGTTAATAAATAAAATAAGTTGCACAGTCAGTCTGCCTTGATTCAGAGAGATGTTTGCAATAAAAAATAAATGACAAGTGTCATACAGAAGCTCTGCCTTCATCCATTAACTGCAATACCCCTGGCCTCGGTTTTATCTGGTATAACCAAAGATATATTTCAGATTATTTTTTTGGCATCCTATATAAAAATTTGGCTCGTTGATAAGGATGTTGATGGCAGAAAATTGAGAAATTGGCAACTTACTTCTCCAGATCGTATGATTTCTTTATATTTCTCTGTCTTCCAGTCCTGTCATCAGAAGCAAATCAAAAACCTTGGCAAGCATTTGGGCCCCAACTGAGACATAATCAAAATCAAAAATCAAAAGCATAGGCAAACAAGCAGCCCTAGTTGTGTAATTTTGGAAGCCTAGTCCCTATCAGCATAAAACTTTTTTGGCCTGGGATTAATATGTCGTGGACAAAACTATTCCATGTTTTATCCTACAAGTTACAGTAGCGGCTTAAGCGAGTATAAGAAAATCATTTTAGTGACCTGAATGAGTAGAAAGAGTTTTCAAAATATTTTAAGAATACAACTAATATATGAGTTCTAATATTTATACACCCAAAAAAATTGATGGAAAGAATTATAAATATTAACAATTGAAAAAGTAAGAATTTACCAAGAGTTATGCTATAGTTATTTGGACTGGACTATTAATTATTTATTAATTTTTTAATATTATAAAAAAGTAAAAATTCCACGAGCAAGCATTTTATAGTAAATCATGTTATGCTGAACAGTTCTAATCTTCTCAGCCGTAATTCATTGCTAGATAAATATAACAATTTTCCGCAGGTAATAGTTAGTTTCTGATTCATAGGCAGTTAAACAATATCTAGACACTGAAGTTTTCATCTCTAATGCTGATCAGAAATATGACCAAACCTTGTCTAACATTATTGTTGGGAACAATAACTATGATATCCAGTGTCTCCCCAAGTTTCAGGAACACGGGGATGCAGTTTAAAGAATGGTTAAAAAGAATTCCAGATTCTGGAGTTGGCTGGACATCAGCATGGTGATGTCTATTGAAATAATGTATGAATATTTATATTTGAATTTCTTTGATACAAAGTAAATAAAAATTAAACTAACTTAGACTAAAAGAAGATTTTTTTTAAAGTAAATACAATTTGCTGAATTTGCAATGACAATCCATTGATCCGATAATCCATGCTAGGAGTCACATGGGACAAACATCAAAATGCCAAAACAAGAAATGCTTAAACACAATGAGCAACAAGCTCAAAAATTAAGATACAAAAGAGTAGATGAAAATCTCAGGAACTGCTCCTCATCACTAGAACTAGTAGACTCAACTTCCACATGCACAGAAACTCCAACTAATCCTGACCACACATCCTAGTCTTCAGCAATCTTCTTCAACTCCTCAAGCTCAACATCCAATTGTGCTGCCTGATTCTCCTTGTACTTTGGTTTTTTGCAATCAATCAAACAAAAGGCACTACTGTATACAACAACAAGCTTCTCTGCTCTCCAAAGGGTAAATTTGTTTTTCTTAGGAAAGTGGATAACACTTTATGTTAGTCAATTCCTCTCTGTGGTAAACAAATTAAAAATCTACAAGATGAGGCAAATGTCAAGTGTATGCAGCAATCCTCGAGGCCCATTTAGTCACCACCAACCAACTTTTCCTATGCTGAAGTGTCTTACTCTTGGATCCATTGAGTTCAATAAAAGCTTTGACAAATGAAGTTTACTCTAGACCAAGAATACCATCTATCCACCAAATAGATGGCAACTTTGATCATGTTATCCGATAATGATGAAAACGGAAGATAATAAATGTAATGCATCTCACACCTAACCAAGATGTATCATTGACCGTCACCTCCTTCCCCCTCTTCCCTTGCTCTATCTTGGACTCACCCCACCTATTACACTCCTATGTGATGGTCATTAGTTGCAAGCGCCTACAACTAAAGCATCCTCTCAAATGAAATGAATTAAGACACAAACATGATTCTCCACCGGCTTGAGGAATTCCTTGCTTGAAAAGGAACAAAAGAGGACCAATGCCATATGGCGTTTGTGTAATGCCCCTTCCTCAAAATTAAACTCAGATTAAATAGTCAGAAATATTATTAAGGGATTTTGAAATGATATGCAACTGTAAATAGTCACTACGAGACAAACTGTCATGTTCCCATTCAAGACCTAAGCTAACATCACATCACATTCACTGGGACGAGAGGCTTCCATAGAGCTCAAAGATAGCATTCAGAATTGCCGTTAATAATAATACATATCGTAGCTATGTTGCTGCCAACTCTTCTCTAACCGCTGACTACTATGGAGTAATCAATGGGAAGGAGGGATAGTATGCAGAGATAGAGATCGGCAAACAATGACTTGATACCATTATTCTGAAGTAATACGATAAGTTGAGGCGGAATCCCATAATACAATTTGGTCAAAGACAACGGAAATGTACGATTCATGAGTTTGTTGAAGAATTATTATTATCCATAGGGTGTGGTCACATACTCTTTAATTAGAGAAAGGGTGCAATGGGTTTAAGAGAGCCTACCTATTGTGAAGAGACGTGCCCCAAGAGATGTTACCAATCAAAGGTATATAATGGATATCAAATCCTCTAGAAGGGAAGGAAAAAATGGATATATATCTTGTTCCTATTCTTGGTGGGAAGGATTTTGGTCTGGCTCTAGTATTTTGTATCCAGTATTGGGTCCACTTAAACCAAGGTTTGTCGTTGACATAATCAGATTGCATACTTCACAGATTAGATCAGAAATAGAACCATTGGTCATTGTTGCAGGCATATAGTTTCATAATTATGGAGAGCAATGTATCACGATATAGCGGAGTTGCAGATCAGAAATCATCTTGCATGAACATCATCAAATATACTAGTAAGAGCAGAGATAATCCATTGATTGCATTGCATATACATATGTCTATCTATTGATCAAAGATCATTCTGCATACACCTAATTACTAAATCAGAGATAGCCTTCATATTGAGCTCCCATCATCATATTATGAATGCAAAGCATTGTGCATCAAATCATTATCGCGTTGATTACCCAAATTTACAAGTATTTATCATGAAATTGAGGAAAGAAGTCTCTTGCAATTGATTTTCATAAGTTAAATGTTCCTATTTCATATGTCATCACTTAAAGGGACATTACAGTGGTATCAGAGCATAATCCTGCTAGCCTGTAAAGGAATTAACACTCTAAAGATCGACCATAAAACCTAACAAAAAGTCTCAAAATCCAAAAATAAAGATCAACTCTATATTGAAGAAAAAGAAACTACTTGTACGGAAATCGTACGAAATTATTAACAAATCGAGAATTCCTACATCGCTTCCGTAATTTTGCACAGGGCAACAACAATATTTTCACGACAAGACAACAACGTATAGAAGCATTCTTGCAGAGAGAATTCCTATCGTATACAATGATCTAATACATTGCATTCTTCCCAAAAAAAAAAAAAAAGAGAAAAAGAATATGGAGAGCAGATCTGGAGAAAAGATGTACGTTAATATAAAAAGAAATCTTAGACATATGAAAACTAAGATAAAACTAAATTGAAGAATAAAGATATAAAATGAAGTATGAATTGTGAAGTAATATGTATGATTTGAAGTAAAACAAACAAATCTCATATGCACCAGCAGTCTTGTATGAGGAAAAAATATATATGACCATGACAGATTTATAAGAATAGTATATACATTCAAGGCAGATTTGCATAAAATGATTTATGGAAAAAAAAAAAAGGAGTTATCTTGTATAGACAAGCAAATTTATAAAAGGACTATATAATAGAGGATCCTTCAAAGGCAAATTTTTTGAAAGAATAGAGTAGATTTGTGAAAGCTTTCTGAAGATTCTATGGTCTGAGTCACGAATAATTTTCGAGTAGACATATGAAAGAATTTTGAGTAGACTGAAAGAAAAAAACAATGCAGAGAAGAAATGAAAATGACAGCTCATTTGTGAAGAATCCGTTTTACTCTAATCTAAAGGTTCAGTGGAGCAGCAACAATTAATAACATTGTCATAATTTTCAAGTATACAACCTAGAGAAATTTATCAAGGACTAAGCTAAGGCAGATCCCTAAGGGGACATTGTAAGGAGGTTAGCAATAAAGAAGGAAGAGAGAATGAAGGTTAAGCTAAGGGCCGCCAAGTAGATGATTGATGTAGTAATAGCTCAATAAAGACCCCATTCTTTCCCAAATAATAGAAAGAGGAAAGTTAGAATGTGGAAGGCTAACCAGAGCCGCCAAGTAGAGCAAGTAAGTCTCTTAGGCTTGGTGTAGAAATGGCTCAAAATAGACTTTCCAACTTTCCAAAAGAAGAGGATGAGAATGGCACAAAGGCTAACCTGAGCCACCAAGCAGAGCAAGTAGGTCTCTTAGGCTTGGTGTAGAAATGGCTCAAGGGAAGTCCCCATTCCTTCCAAGACTAAAGAAATGTAGAGGAATTATGACACAAAGAAGGTCAATCCTCTCTAAGAATAAGGGCTCAAGGAAGCCAAAGGTGGGCAGCTTGGCTCAAGGAAGTCAGCACCATCAGTAAGAATAAGGGCTCAAAGAAGCCAAAGATGGGCAGCTTGACTCAAGGAAGCCAAATGTGGGCAGCTTGACTCAAGGAAGTCAGCACCCTTAGTAAGAAGGATGACTCAAAGAAAGTCAGTCCATTTTAGTTAGACAGAGATGGCTCAAGGAAGTCAGACTCTCTCAAGATTGGATAGAGATTGCTCAAGGAAGTCAATCTCCCTCAAGTGGACTGAATGGCTCAAGGAAGCCAGTCCATCTCAAGTTTGGACAAAGTGCTCAAGGAAGCCAGTCCCTCCAAGTTGCAATAGAGACTAAGTAGTAATTTTTCTAACATTTATCATTACTTTGATTTATATGATTACATGTTTGGTACTATTAATCTATGTGCAGGTTCGTCCAAGAAAGAAGACAAGGAGGACAAGAATTGCTTGAGGACAAGCAAATTCAAGAGGGGGAGACTGTCAGGTCCCTATTCAAGACCTAAGGTAACATCACATCACATTCACCGGGACGAGAGGCTTCCATAGAGCTCAAAGATAGCATTCAGAATTGCCGTTAATAATAATACATATCGTAGCTATGTTGCTGCCAACTCTTCTCTAACCGCTGAATACTATGGAGTAATCAATGGGAATGAGGAATAGTATCGGCAAACAATGACTTGATACCATTATTCTGAAGTGATACGATAAGTTGAGGCGGAATCCCATAATACGATTTGGTCAAAGACAACGGAAATGTACGATTCATGAGTTTGTTGAAGAATTATTATTATCCATAGGGTGTGGTCACATACTCTTTAATTAGAGAAAGGGTGCAATGGGTTTAAGAGAGCCTATCTATTGTGAAGAGACGTGCCCCAAGAGATGTTACCAATCAAAGGTATATAATGGATATCAAATCCATTCTAGAAGGGAAGGAAAAAATGGATATATATCTTGTTCCTATTCTTGGTGGGAAGGATTTTGGTCTGGCTCTAGTATTTTTGTAGCCAGTATCGGGTCTGCTTAAACCAAGGTTTGTCGTTGACATAATCAGATTGCATACTTCACAGATTAGATCAGAAATAGAACCATTGGTCATTGTTGCGAGCATATAGTTTCATAATTAGGGAGAGCAATGTATCACGATAGAGTGGAGTTGCAGATCAGAAATCATCTTGCATGAACATCATCATATATACTAGTAAGAGCAGAGATTATCCATTGATTGCATTACATATACATATGTCTATCTATTGATCAAAGATCATTCTGCATACACCTAATTACTAAATCAGAGATAGCCTTCATATTGAGCTCCCATCATCATATTATGAATGCAAAGCATTGTGCATCAAATCATTATTGCGTTGATTACCCGTATTTACAAGTATTTATCATGAAATTGAGGAAAGAAGTCTCTTGCAATTGATTTTCATAAGTTAAATGTTCCTATTTCATATGTCATCACTTAAAGGGCCATTACAATAACAATATGTTAGTTGATTCCTCTCTGTGGTAAACAAACTAAACATCTACAAGATGAGGCAAATGTCAAGTGTATGCAGCAATCCTCGAGGCCCATTTAGTCACCACCAACCAACGTTTCCTATGCTGAAGTGTCTTACTCTTGGATCCATTGAGTTCAATAAAAGCTTTGACGAATGAAGTTTACTCTAGACCAAGAATACCATCTATCCACCTCATAGATGGCAACTTTGATCATGTTATCCGATAATGATGAAAATGGAAGATAATAAATGTGATGCATCTCACACCTAACCAAGATGTATCATTGACCGTCACCTCCTTCCCCCTCTTCCCTTGCTCTATCTTGGACTCACCCCACCTATTACACTCCTATGTGATGGTCATTAGTTGTAAGAGCCTACAACTAAAGCATCCTCTCGAATGAAATGAATTAAGACACAAACATGATTCTCCACCGGCTTGAGGAATTCCTTGCTTGAAAAGGAACAAAAGAGGACCAATGCCATATGGCGTTTGTGTAATGCCCCTTCCTCAAAATTAAACTCAAATTAAATGGTCAGAAATATTATTAAGGGATTTTGAAATGATATGCAACTGTAAATAGTCACTATGAGACAAAAAATAAGACAATATCAAAATCAGCCTGACATTTGACAACAAAAAGTAATAACAAAAGTAATCATAGACCTTTGTCTCAGAAGATTAAAGAGGACACCAAATAGAAAAGTAAAGGGCATCACTTAATTAATTAATATTATGGAATCATAATTAAAACTTAATTTTATCAAAAGTCAAAGGGCATTATGAAGAAGGTATGTAAGAGAAATCAAAAGGAAGAGGGAAGCATTATCATTCGAATACATTTTATTTCTAATTACTCCATCTTAAGTGTGGACTCTGGTTCAATTGCCTGAGGACGAAACACCTCAAGGCCTGAAATTAGAAGACACAGACTCCCTAAGTTCCATTGCTGAGTTATGGATGAAAACTCCTAATTCAGGCAGATTTGGAAACAATTGAAAGACATTTTAGTGAAGAGAGATCACTGCAGATTTGGGAGAATTAATAGCAGATACAAAGGATCAATGAAGCAATAGTCTGCAAAAAATCACGATTATACCCGGTTAATCTTGAATCCTGGAGCTAGCCGATTTATTCCCCAAAAAAATCCCGATTCATGAAAAAATCGTTGACCAAATGTTGACCCAATTTTCAAAGATTTTTTTTCATTTAAATCACGTTAAAATAATGTTAAAAACCCAAAAAATGGCAAAAAAGTGAAAAAAATCATTGTAAAAACTTGCAAAATCCTAGAAAAAGCATGAAATTACTGAATTGCTTAGAAATAGGGTTGGTCTGAGACAAAATCAAAGTCAATGTGGAATCAATGTTGAAAAAGTTTGTTATTTTGTCCATTTTCGGGGGGTTCATCATTCCCCACACTTGTTCAACCCCACGAGCTCAACAACCCAACAAAGGTAGAAAGCCCACAAGCTCAATGGCCCAGTAGGGGATTGAACCTTGGTGGCTACCTCACCAATAGAGTTTTTATATCACAACACTAAACGTTCAAAGACATATTTCATATATGTAGATATAGATATATGATTTTTAATTTATAATTGATATAGTTAATTTTTGCTCAAACAAAGACATACAATTCATTATGTGAGCAATATATCTAAAGTGCTCCACAAAATAAATCTGAATGACAACAAACAAGCTTACATAGTTGTAATAAAAGAGCCTCCAACACACAATCATTAAAATTTGTCTCTACCTAAAATAGTAGTTGCAAGCCTTTTGTTGAATTCTACCACGTATAAAAGACTTACCAATTGCCATCAGGGAATATAAAGCATTGCAACTATGGAATATGATTTGATAAGCTTTCTCAAATATTGAACTACCCCTAGAAAACTCCTTGCCTCAATCACAATGAAAGTCTTGGATCACTTCAAAATGGCTTCCACTTTTACTAAACTCCTAACGGTTGTTGGATCTCTGTCTAATAAATTTTGATCTCAGCTACTTCATAGATTTAGCTAATCTTTGATTTCAGACTTAGACAACTATTTGGTGTATTTGGTGACTACCTGTTGTGACGTTTTCACACATCGCCCCATTGCAAATGGGGACCCATGTTTTTTGCTCGTTTTGCTCGTTTTCGCTTTGCTTTTTCTAGGGTTTTGTTAGTCGGTTAGTCGTTTGGATTTAGGGTCAAGCCTTAGGGTTCTAATTACCGTCTTTTCGGGCCAAAATCTAGTCACTTTTGAGAGCTTTTTGAATTTCCTTTTCTAGAATGCAAATTTTGAATGAAATGAATTCGCCAGAATGGTCTAATTTTCAATTGGAATGTTGATGCAGAGCTTAAATTTGTCTAAGTGTTGAAGATGAAATGTGAATTTTTGTCCAATTGAATATTTTTGACCAAATTTTGACATTTTTGATTTTTGATCCTAGGCATCTCAAATGATTTGTTTTCGCCTTGTGAAGTGTTAAAATGTGAAAAATCATGTTATTTTGGCCTGTAGGAGCAAAATCGCTCCTATCCCTCAGTGAAGGACGGGAGCTCGTTTTCAAATATCTTACTATTCCTGCAGGGTCAAGATGAATTACGAATTGGAAGTGATGGAGAAAGGCGAGATCTTTCCATTGAATATAAATTGAAGATTTTCATGAACACAGAAATGCCTCCAGGGGAAACATCGCTCCTGTCCCTCAGTGAAGGACCGGAGCTACAAATCCAATTTTGCTTTGTCCTTGCAAGATTTTAACGTCTTGACAATGTGAAAAGGTCCAAAGAGGTGCATTTTATCAAATGAATATAACTTGAAGCACTGTCGGGGAGATCAACAGGATAACAAGTCCGGCTTGAGCAAGGTCCTGATCCTGAAATTTGGCTAAGTCTGGAATGTCCTGATCCTGAAATTTGACTAAGTCTGGAAACTGAAAAAACCTCCAAAAACTAGATTGTGCAATATAACTCCTGGAGGTCTGAAACCACTCTCAAACATCCTGAAAGTATATATGGAATATAACTTAAAGTATACTTCTATCTTTCTTCTTTCTTATACTTAAATGTTATATTCCATTAAAATTATCCTGATAAAGAGTGCGAAAAGTCAAATTGCGCTCGTGTCCTTCTCCAAGGGTCCAGAGCGAAAAGCGCTCCTGTCCCTCTCCAAGGGACCAAGGCGAATCGAGACATCAAAGGCATGGTGAAGGACGAAATGAGCATGATAGAGCATCCAGACTTGATCAAAAACAATGAAATGATGAAGTTTTTGCCTAGAGGGTCAAATTCGCTCCTGTCCCTCACTGAAGGACCAGAGCGAAATTCTTCATAAGGTACGATCTGGGCAAAGATCAAGCAAATTTTATGTTCGAAGGCAAGAAAGGAGGTCAATCGAACCCGTTGAAGACAAATTGAAGATTATCAAACGTCAACAAAGGACCAAAATGCTTAAGTTCGCTCCTGTCCCTCAGGAAGGGACCAGAGCGATTTTTGTTGTAGATGATTTTCTCGCCAAATTTCAACCGATCTCAAGGCATGAATGAATGAAAGGAGGCATTGCGAATCCGTTGAATATAATTTTCGAAGGTGATGAAGTGAAATGAGGCCCACAAGAGCAAATTCGCTCCTGTCCCTCTCCAAGGGACCAGGGCGATATGATGATTATATTGCCGTCCCTCCAAGATCAGGACACTCCAAGGCGAAGAACAAGGTACCAAGGACGTTTCGAAGCATCTCCATCAAGCACAAAGTTACAAGGATCGCCACATTGAGGGATTTGCTCTAAAATATCCTAATTCGCTCCTGTCCCTCAGGAAGGGACCAGAGCGAAATTTCCATAAAGACCAAGATTTTGAAAGTTTAACAAGTATCAAGCCACCAAGAGGAATCAAGGGACGTCATTTCACGCATTGAAGGTAATGGCAAGTTGAAGAACGCAAGGACAAGCTCAAAAACTTGAAGTTCGCTCCTGTCCCTCAGGAAGGGACCAGAGCGATATTGATTATATTGGCCAAGTCTCTCAAAATTTACGTCAAGCCAAGGTTTTGCAAGATGGTAAAAGGTCTAAGGCGTCTTTTGAAGGTGATATACCAAAGTGTTGAACGTTAAAATGCTACCAATTTGCACAAAGAGCCTATATCGCTCCTGTCCTTTGGACAAGGACCAAAGCGATTTTTACTAAAATACTCATGTTCTGTCAAAACCAAGACAAGGCAAAGATAGGCATGGTCAAGGACGTCCTTTGGAAGACAATGAATGAAGAACAAAGATCAAAAGTTTGCAAATTTGAGCCAGGACACTAGGATCGCTCCTGTCCCTCAGGAAGGGACCAGGGCGATATTACATCCAAAGGCACTCATTCACACATGCAAGTCAATCTAACTCAAAGGACCCAGCTAAAATGGCGATTTGGACGTAAGGATGAAGACCTTGGACGTAAAAATTGCAAGAATCATGACCAAATTGATGGATCGCTCCTGTCCCTCAGTCAGGGACCAGGGCGATGAGGTACGTATCTTCTCACTTTTTCATTTTGGCGCTTAAAACACATTTTTTAAATTTATTTAAATGCTAACAAAATCGATATTTTATTAAAAATAGCATTTAAATATTGCGCTTAATGTTAATTAATTATTTTGCCTTGTAAAAATCGAATTTGTCAATTTAAATGATAAAGGCATTTAATTAATTATTTATTAATTAATAAAAATCAAGAGGAGCGCTTAGATAGGGAGGTCGGCCTTTATTATTTAATTAAAATCGTTTAAAAATTGCTTTATTTCACAAAAGTCGGCCTTAGGGTGGATGATGAGAGGCGCTTATATAAGGGAGGTGAAAGATTTTTATTTTCACATTATCATTTTTATCATCTCAAGTGCGATTTAAGGAAGACAAAGGGAGAAGTGCGAAGTTGTGTTCAAGGTGGTGCGAATTTCATTTCAAGCTAGGAGGTGCGAATTTATATCCAAAGGAAGGCGTTAGTACTATCCAAGGAAGTGCGAACTTGTCCAAGGCATTGGAGATCACGTCAAGGATATACTAAAGGTGGCGAAATTGCTATTTTGAAGAGGAGATCACGTTGAAGACCATCTTACGTCAATTTTGCCTAGGCAATTTTATTCATTTTGCATTCTAGAGTTAGCTCTCTAGTGAGGTATGGCGATATTGGTTTTATTGTCTTGATTTTGAATTGTTCATCGTCATTTCCTTAATTTTGATTTTTGGAATTTTGTTTTGCCTTAGCTCAGTTTTTTTTTAGGAAATGATTAATAAAGGACTTATCTTTAAGTTTCCTAAAATTTGCTCTCTAATTTATGTTATGTATTGCAAAATCATGGTACTAATTTTGAAATGTTGTGTAGGCATCAAATGGAGGTCTCTTCAAGGAAAATCAAGGACGGTCTTCGCCAGGACGATCAAGCCAGGACATGGGCGACCTCTTTCAATCCAGCGTTCCAAGGCGAGGTACATCATCTTCCTGCACATCAAGGACACAAGGAGTTAGAACAAAGGGCTCGTTGAAGAAGTAAATAGTTCCAGATGGATTATTTAAAGCAAGCTTCTCAACAACATCAAGTTGAATATCTACCAAGTTACAAGTGTCAAATGAGGTGGCGTCCTAGTCATCACTTCTCCAATCAGTGAAGTCCATCTCAGCATGTCCAGATTCAATGTACTTAACTCATGGAAGGTGGCACAAACTCCGATGTACCTACCCCGGCTATCCATTGGTCGATTTTTCTAGAAGGGACATGTGTCCAAGCAATACAATTTTGTCATTGGTCAAGCATTAAATGTTATGTAATGGTTGTAACAAACCCTAATTAGGGTTTTCATTGTAAAATCTTGGCCATTGATCTTGAATTGATCTAAGCCATTAAATTGTATTGTGGGTACTATATAAGCCCAGGCATTTCATTTGTAGAGGGCTAATTAGCAATAGCTAGAGAGTTAGAATATAGTTGATAGAATAGTAGATAGAGAGTAGAATAGGAGGACAAGGCAAGAAATTGTTGCCATTGATTGTAAACAAACTCCATTTTCATTGAAGTAATGGTGAAATATGTCGTTTTCTTGCAATTTGCATGGTTTCTTGTTGAGTCTTCAATCTTAGATGGTAGATGATTAAATGAATGGAGGGAATGTGATTGATTGATGGTGGAATTCGTACATCCATACTACTAGCAGTTTGTTGATTGCAAACTTGCCTTGTGTAGTCAACTGGAATCATTCAGCCTAAGCTCAATTTCAATTTGTTGCCTCTTCATTGATATGCATCAACTTGGATGGTATCTATGCCTGCGGTGATGATTTGAACATCATAAAGCTTCCCTAGAAGATCGCACTAGCCTTGTGTAGATGTTCCATTGATGTCAAAACAAGATCTAGTTAGAGTTTCATCAAAAATCAATCATTGCTCCTACATTCTTAGTATTAGGATTAGATCCTCTCTTCGCCCTTATCCTTTTTCCATTTTTTTAATCTAAGTTAGTCAGAGCCTGTGTCCAGCAAAGCAGATCGGAAGTTCAATGTAAGTCCCCTTGTGATTCCAGCAAATCACATCGTACCACGAAGAGCTTATCCACACGTAGAGACCCTACATTAAGGAACCTTGGAGTCATCCTAACTGATCCTTCATGCGAATCTTCAGCAGTTAGAGACTTTATTCAAGAGAGGATAAGATGCCCTTAGGTATTTTATTCTGTGTATGATGGTGTACAAAATACACGTCAACACTACCCTTTTAAAAAGTTAAATGAATATTTGCCTATGTAATCAGCAATATGAATCTAAACAACAAAAATATATTTTCTACAATTCATGGGTTAAACTCCTTGTCTCAATCACAATGAAAGTCTTAGATCACTTCAAAATGGCTTCCACTTTTACTAAATTCCTAGCAATAGTTGGATCTCTGTCTGATAAATTTTGATCTCAGCTACTTCATAGACTTAGCTAATACCCCTAGAAAACTCCTTGCCTCAATCACAATGAAAGTCTTGGATCACTTCAAAATGGCTTCCACTTTTACTAAATTCCTAACAATAGTTGGATCTCAGTCTGATAAATTTTGGTCTTAGATACTTCATAGACTTAGCTAATCTTTGATCTCGTACTTAGACAGCTATTTGGTGTGTTTGGTGACTGCCCTTTTAAAAATTAAATGAATATTTGCCCATGTAATTAGCAACATGAATATAAACAACAAAATCTATTTTCTACGATTCATGGGTTAAACTCTATTTTATTTACTCTCTATATCTCTATGCTATGGAAATACCTTTAAGTTTTAAAAAAAAAAGTAGTTTGTGTCTATTTTTCTACAAATTTTTATAATATTTTAAAATCCAATTTCTTACCCATTTTTTCAAAAAATCTTAATACTTTTGGTTTGCCGATTTTTTCCCCAAATGCTTTTTGTTACTATGATAAAAAACATTGTAATTGTGGAATATGATTTGATAAGCTTTCTAAAATATTGAATTAACCCTACAAAACTCCTTGCCTCAATCACAATGAAATTATTGGATCACTTCAAAATGACTTTTACTTTTACTATTTGTCTATTAACTTTTGATCTCAGTTACTTCGTAGACTTAGTTAATACTTAGACAACTATTTGGTGTATTTGGTGACTGCCCTCTTAAAAAGTTAACTGATTATTTGCCTATGTAATCAGTAATATGAATATAAACAACAAAAAATTATTTTCTACAATTCACAGGTTAAACTCTATTTTATTTGCTCTTTATATCTCTATGCTATGGAAATGCCCTGAAATTATTTTTAAAAATAGTTTGTCTCTTTTTCTACAATTTTTAATGTTTTTTTTTAAATCCGATTTTTTCCTGATTTTTTGCCGATTTTTTCAAAAAATCTTATACTTTTGGTTTGCCGATTTTTTCCCTAAACGATTTTTGCTACGATAAGTTCACTCTATTCTGAAATATATTTTAAATGTTACATCTAATAATCTGTTAAAACTGCAGTATTACGAAGTTGATATCATATTTATCATGGTTCGTAAACTTTGTGAGTACTCGCCGAGTTGCCGAGTATTCTCAATTTTATTAACTTCGTGAGTTTTTTATAACTTATAAGTTTAACTCACGAGTTTTTACAAACGTAGGAAAAACAATGTAAAAACACTGATGCAGATAAAACATTGGTTAAAACACATTTTGCACACTTTTTTTTGCTATAAACCATGCATTTTTCTTTGCACCCCTTCCCCCCCCCATTGTTAAGGTTCTTCAAAATCTGCCAGCCCTTCCTCATGGTTCAAGTTGCCGAGTTTTTTTTTCTGAGTCAAAAATTTTGGGCTTATTGAGCACTCTCCGAGTCCCAAGTCTGTGAACTATGATATTTATAATTGATTGTGCTGCTATAATTATGAGTCAGGTTTTATTATTTAAAGAAAAATAAGAAAAATTTGAAGGGGACACAAATTTGAACACTTGGACCTCCCTATCATCTACAATGGCCTATCCGTTGTCCTTCAATGCAAAATTTTATTTCAGCCATGCAATATAGGGTCCAATAGATATTCCTATAGGTCCTTGCACTTTCCAAAACAATAAACTCCCATAAGAAAAGTAAGGACCTTACATGTAACTATGACATTGATAAGGAGGTAGTGTCTAATGTCTAATGTCCATCAACACATCCATATAAGGTCCAAATTTAATTGGTTGGTTCCCAAAAAGAGTTGTATGGCATGATCATGATCCTTGCATAGAGTAAGTCCTTTAGGCATATAATGGAAGACAAGGCAAATTTTTCAAGATAGCCTAGCTACCCACTAGTCCCGATGCATGTGACAACTGATGTTCTAGTAAAAAACAATGTGTCATAAATCCTGAAGATACTTGTTTTTAGGAGTTTGTACATTTGGCGAGAACTAACCATCTACAAAGACCTTTCTTGCAAGCTCTGAAGTTCATTTGCCTTTCCTCCTCAAAGAAATAAAGCCATAGGACCCCAAATAGCATAGCTACTCTACCCATGAAAATGGCTAACATAAGGCTATCCAATAGATAATTATTCACTATTATTTTAATTCTATGGCATTTCCTTAAACAACTGTCTATACCTCCATCCGCAATCATGACTTAAAACCTGAATTAATTAACACTACTACTAGCCCTTTACTTCTTTAGAAAACCCATGACCTCAAGAATTGAAGGACTGCAATGCCCTACAATGACGACAGGTGGTTGGCAATGGATTGACATATTCTTCCTCATGTACATCTTTTGGTTCAAATTCCTTCTCCTACAACTCTCCTTCACTAGAGGACAGTAACTCTTCTGCATATTTATCCCCTTTACTTTATTTTCTATCACAATTAAAGCATAATCCTTCTGACCATTTTTCTTCTATTAATTGAATTGTCAATCTAATTCATTAGGGAATAAAATGTACTAGAGTGCTTTACACCTTGAAATTTTGGTGATTGACAATCCTAAAATGGCCAAATACTTCTCTTCTACTCTGTTTTCCCTGATGAATGCAGTAGACATCCTTGTATTTATTATTGTATGAGAAAGTTACATTGGTGGTTGTAACTTGCATCGTTAGTTACTTTTTAAACATAACTACTGTTGTTTTAGTGAATCATTAACATAAGAAATAAAATCATATATATACAGTGTACTCTAGCATTATAACTACCATTATATTCTACCTAATACCCCCTTTAATGACTAATGAAAGAACTCCAAATTTGTCCCAGAATTTGACACAGAATAATACCAAGAGCTTTTGTCATTAGATTAGTAGAACTATTGCTAAATGTGCAATAGTGGAGAAAAATAAAAAATATCATAACTTTCAACCAATTGCAGAATATAGTGGTGATGAACCTTAATGTGTTTGATAATAAATTGGGTTCTTCACAACTTTGAGAATCTCTGATTTTCACAAGAGGAAACTGTGTAGTCTCAAAATATTGCAAATCACTCAAAAATCTATGTAACCATAGAGCTTTGCAACTAGCATTGACAATTGCTCCGTACTCTACAATGAAGATAAAGCTACAACGAATTGAAGCTCACTCTACCACAAAACAGCTCTTGAACCCAAGAACAAGATATAGCTAGTAGTTCCAATCAAAGTCCATATATCCAATCAACCTAAAACCACATTTTCTTTGATAAAGAATGGCATAGTCAACACTAGCTTTGACATATTGCAACACTTAGTTAGCTACATGCCAATGAAGGAGCTTTTGTTGGGCTAAAAACTAAGAGATAACTAATAGAAAAACAAAGATCCATTTATATGGATGTAAGATATATCAAACTACCCACTTTAAGTGATGAAAAATAATAGACCAACAACTTCAACCCAACCTACATAGGTGTAGCAGAAGCATTGCAATTGCATACCCAAAACCATGTTAGTCTCTCTCCTTAACCCACAACATAAAAATCTTTACATAATTTATAGTCTCCCATGGCTATGTTGAGTTGTTAGATAATTTTGATGCACCGCATGGTGAATCCATCAACAACAATGCTATTGAATCCTTCAAAATCCTCAGTTTCAATCATCTTCTAATCACAAAACCTTCATCAATGACATTGTGGGTCGCCTCACTATCAATAAGCACCATCATCCTCTATTCAAACAAAACTCCTCAAACTTTGAATAAATGACATCTAGGCACCATTGAAAGAGTTGCAAGTGTACCATTGTTTGTGCTTTCATCCTCCATGTTTTTAGGCTCATGTTTCTCTATGGCTATTGTGGCTCAGATTCTTATAGAAGTGAATCATTATCAAATATTACTTCAACATAGTGGACTTGGCCTTGCCAAGACATCTATGGCTAGCTTCCCATGGCTCCTTACAAGAAAAGCATAGCTTCTTTTGTCTAAGTTCATTTTTGTTGTAATCACCTACCTTCTACACTGGAGGTGGTAGGGGCTTGATCTTCCTTGATTGTGAATATGATCCTCCTTTTGAAAGTGGGTGCAAAATCCTGAATACATTTGGGGGGTTCAAACAATCCTTCCACAAACAGAGAAGTGATTCTTTTTTCAAAATGTAAGGTACCAGTGCTACAACTCGTTAAAACTTAACCACATAGAATTCTAGAAAGTGTTGTTGTTTGATATTATAAGTTCTTTGAAAAACTCATCCTCATCCCTATGCTCAAAGCAGTCCAAGATCATCTGACTAAAATCATCAAATTTTGTACAAGGTTATGTCCTTGTGTGAGGAAATTGTGTTCCCACCAACTACAAGCAAGTGGAATGTAGCAAATTGAATGCCATCTTCCTCCACGGGATTAAGAGTAAAATATGTTTGCAATTTTCACAACCAAGCCCTAGCAAACATCCTGCCCTTGCCATCAAAGGTGGGAGCATTCAACTTGCCTAATTTTTGGTGCAGCATTATCTTTCCATTGTTTTTATTGCCATCCAAGATTCTTAGAAGTTCTTCTATTAATGATGTCTAGGTAACTAAAAAATGATATCATATTTTTCAAACCTTCAGATTTACCTTGGCATTCCTCAAAAACCTTGTCACCTCTACAAGGCCGCATTCAAGCACTTGTTCTTCCTTTGTTTTTACAAAAAAAAGGGTTTTGATGGTTTTGGCAGGTAACCCAAAAATTTGTTCTTTGCATATGTACTCCCTTCCCCTTGAGATGCCTTAGTAAGCTCTGAAATTTTCAAATCTTTTATAGCATGCAATATCTGCACCGTTAGATTTGTTAATCCATCTTATCTTTGGTGTAATCCAATAATGTTCTCATGGAAGAAGTCTACTTTTTCTTCAATGTTAACTTGTACTTTTCTCTTCCCCCTTCAACCATATCTTCTCCTGGATTTAGTGCCTGCAATTCCTTTTGCTTCTTTCTTTGATATTTGATTTCTCTTTCACTAGGACGCTTTTATTCACCCTGATTTCTCTTTCACTAAGACACATTTATTCACCCTAAAAGCTAGCAAGATTAAAGCTTTAATACCACTATAATGACCCTTAGCAATGCAAGGAAATCAACCAAAACATTCATATTAAATACATTGATCTAAGATGCTCACATAAAAAATATAATAAACAAGTCTACACATATAAACTGGCTAAAACAAAGTGTTTCATTCACACATTTCAATCAAATGATTACATAGACATGCTATTATAAATATTTGTTGATAACAAAGATTAATAATTATAAAGATATTCTGAAAAACACCCCCAATGTTGAAGTATCCAAAATGTTGCTTAAATCCAACTTCCATGAGGTAACCCTTTAGATCCAATAGTTAAACACAAGCACTCAAAGCAGGGTTTGGGTGTGTCGATGCGATTGATAAAAGATGATCCAAACTCATGAAACTACTCGATATAAGGGGTTGAAGGCCTAGCCTAGGCCCACTAATGCTAAGAGCGGTTTGAAAGTTTTTCACCATTTTATATTCAAATTTGGGCCCATTAACGACCTCCCTAGTCAGCAATGATGATCAATGAAATATTTTAATGATATCAGATTTCGACAATCCATAATCTCTCTCAGCTCTCTTTTATCCTAATGATGGACCATGGAGACATTGATACAAAAACTTACAGAGAGTCAAAACCAGAAACAATAGCAATTATATAAATGAAATATTTTGTTCAGATAGCAAAGGTCCCAAAAAAAGGCATGTTGAAATGTGAGTGTTTGAGGAAACATGTACTAGGAGATTATAATGGTTGGAAGGAGCCAGGATTGAGAGTTGGTGATATCGAATACATGGGGAAGCGAAAACCCATGGGTTCACAAACATTGTTAGATCACCTTATTGGTGACAAATGGTGAATACCCTTTGCAATACACTTCTTGGTTATGTCAGTCCCGGGTGTTTAAAGGTGTGAACCACCTTATTGGTGAAAGAGAATGTTTCAGTAGAGACATCATTGAGAGTGATCAAGGATACATGATCCAAAATAGATGTGTCCATCATTTATGATGGATGGAAAGATTGCAAAAATCGACCATTAATCAATGTTATAGCAATGTCCCCTAAAGAGGTGATATTTTTGAAACCAGTGCATTATGAAAGGCAAGTAAAAAGATGCAAGTTTCATTGCCACTATCCTCATAGAATCCATTGACATGGTGAGGCCTAGAAATTTTGTCCAAGTTATAATAGATAACACTAAAATTTGTAGGGCAGATAGGTCTATAGTGGAGGCTACATATAGTCACATTTTTTGGACACCATGTGTAGTCCACTCACTCAATTTAATATTGCAAGAG
The DNA here is from genome assembly GCF_030272615.1 of Cryptomeria japonica. NCBI lineage: Eukaryota > Viridiplantae > Streptophyta > Pinopsida > Cupressales > Cupressaceae > Cryptomeria > Cryptomeria japonica. Next base: position 514,410,579 of record NC_081409.1, read on the forward strand.
ATTGGCACACAAATTGAATCGGTCAAACGTGTCTACACAGAGGCCGAGTAGATTAAAATGTTTGTGACTAATCATCATATGTCACAAGCCATATTCAAGACCTTCCCCAACTTGGAATTGTTTTTTACTAGATAAGAAGGGATTTTGAAAGGGCCCTAAACCCTTGTACAAAGATAAAGATAAAGAATTAATCCCAACAAAACACTAAACAACAACAAGACCACTAGATTAAGGCAAAACAAAACATTACAGCTTGCCAAAAGACAGGGTAGAAAGCCACCCAAAGTCAAGGTGGTTTAAAAAAATGTTCCAAGGAGCTTTTCTTTATCTCAGAACAAGGGTCCTTCTCCCCAAATTGAGATTTATTCAAACAGAGAGGAGTCATAAACTCATTGGTAGGACCTTCCTCCAACTCCAAAGTGGCATCCTTTATTATTATAGAACAATCCATAGGGGATTCCTTTTTGTATCTACTTTTTGAACCTTCTGAACAAAAGAAGAAGACTCCTTAGAAACCGGGATTTGATCCTTTATTTTCAAACAAAGTGTTATTTCATATTTTTCAAGCAAGGGTGCCATGGCCCACTTTGCCACAAGAATGACAAATAATTTGTGAATCCTCAAACTCAATCTACTGCACCCACATACCAAATTTGGAAGCAATGGTAAAATGAGTAGGGAGCACCTAGTTTTTCTCCACATAAACACAAAATCTACTGAACAACAACCGCTTCTTGAATTTGGTGACCTTATCCGTAGCACAATATTGCCCAAAAGTAATCATAAAAATATCTTCATTCCAGATCTCCAAAGGCAGCCCTGGCAATTGAACCTGTTGTCATTTTATGAAACCCTTGGTCCATCAGTGAGAACCTATCATAGATATGTTCCATGGACCAGTGCTGCCCCAATTTGATCCAAGAGAAGACGATGGAATCATAAAGTATGAAGTGTTGTCTTGTTGGAAGTTCCTTTCCCAAGCCTTCTCTTCCTCTCTCTTTCTCGGAACTCCGGAACCCTAAGGTTCTGAAGTTCCCTTCCTTGGTCTCTTGTTCTCTTGCCCCGGAACTCCAAAATATCTTCATTCCAGATCTCCAAAGGCAGCCCTGGCAATTGAACCTGTTGTCATTTTATGACACCCTTGGTCCATCAGTGAGAACCGATCATAGATATGTTCCATGGGCCAGCGCTGCCCCAGTTTGATCCAAGAGAAGACGATGGAATCATAAAGTATGAAGTGTTGTCTTGTCGGAAGTTCCTTTCCCAAGCCTTCTCTTTCTCTCTCTTTCCCGAAACTCCGAAACCCCGAGGTTCCGAAGTTCCCTTCCTTGGTCTCTTGTTCTCTTGTCCTGGAACTCCCGAAGTTCCCAAGTTGCTAGTCTTCCCAACTTTGGTGACCCAGGACTCTGAAGTTCCCCCAACTTTGGTGACCCAGGTTTCTGAAGTTCCTAAGTCCTCTCTTCCTCAACCCCGGAATTCCGGAACCCCCAGGTTCCCAAGTTCCTACATCTTCTACCCCGAAACCCCCAGGTTCCCAAGTTCCTACATCTTCTACCCCGAAACCCCCAGGTTCCCAAGTCTTCCCAACTTCGGTGACCCCAGTCTCCGAAGTTCCCGCAACTTCGATGGCCCAGGTCTTCGAAGTTCCTAGGTCTTCTCTTCCTCAACCCCGGAACTCTGAAACCCCCAGGTTCCCAAGTTCCTAAGTCTTCCCAACTTTGGTGACCCAGGTCTCCAAAGTTTCCCCAACTTCGGTGACCCACATCCCCGAAGTTTTCCAAACTCCTAGCTTGCAACACTTCCGGATGGCATGATCGACACTCAAAGATTTAAATGCTTCGATGACTTTTGTGACTTGTGCGCCTTCTTTTTTGGAGCCACAGGGGTGCATTTAATGTTTTTGGCAGAATTTCCATCAAAAGAGGTACGAGGCCATGCTTGTTGTGGTGACTTATGTCATGTCTGCATGCTCTGACTTTAGAAGGTCAGTCAATCCACCCTTCTCAAGGTTGCTTTTTGTCAGGGTATGGCTAGGTTGCTTGCATGTACAGAAGTCAAGTGCATGCACTTCCCTGCACTCCCAGACTAACACATAGGGGTCATGATCACTCTTGTAACCATTTTTCTATATAAAGGTTGTTAAGCCTCATTGTAAAGGGTTCTCTCCCTACTGCCTTGAGCTTTCCTATGCTCTTTCTCTTCTCTTGAAGATTTGTAATTATTTTTGCATTTCTACAACTGTAAATTTGGCCTTTGGCCTTTGAAGAATTGAAATTACATTCTTGCCTTCCTTCAACTTATGCATGTTGTGTATGTTTCCTTACCTTCATCATAAGTGTATGTTTTGTGGCTCTTCTCTCCATATATGTTGTGTTAACTTGTTTTAATGAGTGTGACTTGTGGGAATCCTTCTCCCCTCTTGACACTTAGCAAATTCTAACCTCCATACATGCGTTTGGGTCACTCATGCAACTGAAGTTTGTGCATCTCTTAGGTATTTCGGTTGATTCCTCGTGCCATTTCGGGTGGGGAGAGGAACAATCTCTTATCTTGGTGCATCACCTCCTTTCATTTTTAGCATTTCTCTCTTCCCTTTTCCTCTGTAAGTTGTTAGGATAGGCTTAGGAGTATATTTTGAAGTTTTGAGTTGGCTCAACACCTGCACCTAGATTGAGAAGGAAGACGGCCTTCTCCGGAGATTCAACCCCTTGCGCAAGGTCCCACACTTCGGGGTTGTTTCCATGTTTCACAAGGTTGTTGAGTTGATAGCTCAGCAAGGGTGCGAGCTTTTGTGATAACAGAACCCAAACAGGAAACTTGATAGTTTCCTTCAATGGGTTGAAACTAGGAGACCAACTTTAAATAAAAAGACCATTCATGCCTAAAAGCCAAGGGCCATCAAGAAAGATCCTAGAGTAATCCTCCTCAGTGGAAAAGGAAAAAAGAAAGAAGCCATTCAACATTGCAATTACCTCAACTTGTCCATTTAGCTTCCAAATCCGATGATCCATCTTCGCACAGTATAAATATTGGGGCTATTGCCAGAAAATCTCCCAAAAAGTGAGCTCCTCAACTAAGTCATCGACTCATCTAGAAGGGAATCAAGAGCAGTGAATTCAACTTGCCCCTTTTTCATAACCTTAGAAGGTTCACTAAAACCAGAGCAACTAGTTTGTCCCAAAGAAGCGAGGGGTAGAGCAGCATCAACGAAATCCACATTTGCCAACAAACGAGGGTCCTTCGAACCTTTTAGAGAAGGGACAGCAACAGCGACATGAGTTGGGACATAAGGAGGAAAACAAATAGCCTCATCCATAGAAGAAGAACAAGCAACAACCTCCTTCAAAACCCTCACACACTCCAAGAAGAAGAAGCATCCAACTCCAAAACCCTTTGGCCCACAATAGAAGGAGATTGTTAGAATATTTAATCTTTACTTGGCTTAGGTTTATTTGTATTTAGTTTAGAATATTCCTTTGGAATTCCTACATGTAATTTGTCCTCTAGTACATGTGTGAGGACAAGTCATTTCTTTAATTTCCTTTATTAAGGAATATTAGATTTCCTCCATAAGAGGATGTGGACACATGGCACACACATTTTATGAATAGTGGCATTCATAGATTTGGGACTTACTTTGTAACTCCTCTCCTCATCTCTATTTAAGAAATGTCTCCTCTCTCATTTCTTCTTAATGAAATTATTGTAAAGAGCTTCTTGCTCTCTCTCTCTCTCTCTCATTTTAGGCATTGCCTCATTCATAATATCACAAGGGGTTTTTCTTTGTTTTTCCCCTTTCAAAAGTTCTTGTGCCTCCTTCTTCACATTTGGGTGATTGCTCCAAAGTTTTTGCATTTCTCTTGGTAACATTACTCCATCAATAAACTTACTTGGATTTCATTTTTCTTTCCTTGCTCTTGCATTTCCTTTCAGAGATAAAACATCATCCTTAGAATTGTTAGCCTACAACCCCTAGCCCTTTATAGCTAAAGAAAGCACCAAAGAGTTATGTTTCATTATGGTGGACAAAAAACATTTTTTTAGACCCAAAAAAGGAGCACCAACACCCTTGTCCATGTCCACTTCAGCTAACATATCCACCTCAACCTCTCTATCCATTTTCTCTACCTCAACAAACATCCTTTGCTTCAAACAGGATTCCAAAAGGATATCTAGGAGTTCGTCATCCTCATCTTCATAATAAACCTCTGGATGCACCTCTTCATCACCACTGAAAGGAGAGAGAACTCCAATAGAGGGATATGAAGGAAAAACACCAACCATTTCATGCCAATTGAAAGAAACAACAGCAACAGGGCCACCATAACCAACTTCGGCCTCACTGTCATCTTCCACGGCAGAAACTCTTGCGTTCTCATTATCTTCAGCCTCCACATCCTCTTACACGACTAAACCTGATCCAGTTGTCATGGATGCCCTTCTCTCTTGGTAGAACAAGCAGCAGGGAAAACTCTAGCTGCTTCACAATCTCTGCTTTCCCTTTCCGCTTCTGCATCGCTCCAATCATATATCCCAACTTGAAGTTGTTGAAGGTAATTTAGTTTTTTTTTTTTTTTAATTTTAACTTTTTTATTGTTGATATGTGACGTGTATTTTTTTATGCCATATTAGGTTGCTAAAATACGACTTGCATCTCACACAATCATCTTAAGACGACTTGTGAAGGTGCATGAGGCCTTGAGTTCTATGGTAATCAACAACTTGTGGAGTGTATGGAGGCAGTCAAGCACAAAACGATCCTAAAAAGTAAAAGCATTGATCCTAGATGATGAGTGGTGGACTCATGTGGAATATAATTTGAATTTCACTGATCCCATCATGAGAATGATTAGGTATGCTAATATTGATCGCCCATGTTTGGGTGAAATTTATGATGGCATGGACTCCATGCTGGAGAAAATAAAAACAATAATAGAAGTGAATTGAATTTCATTGAGCCCATCATGAGAAGGATTAGCTATGCTAATTTTGATCGCCCATGTTTGGGTGAAATTTATGATGGCATGGACTCCATGCTGGAGAAAATAAAAACAATAATAGAAGCGAAGGAACATGATCCAACAGAAACATTTTTCAAAAGTGTGCAACAAATTATCATTGATTGTTGGAACAACATGACCACCCCATTACACCTCTTAGCATTTGCATTGTTGCCAAAGTATTATAATAAAAAAGATAATTCATTGCTAAGGAGGGTGGCACCGTATAGAGATGGAGAGGTTGTTGTTGGCTACAAGGTTACCTTTAGAAAAATATATACAGATGATGAAATTCAAAATATTCACTTGAGAGAGTTTGGCCAATTCATATCTTCAAAAAAATCATGATGTTTCCACTCTTTATGACAAATATAGGATAAGTGTTGATGAGTGGTGGTATCTACATGGTCAAGGCTCCATTTTTTGCAGCCTCTTGCAATTAAAATTCTCTCACAAGTATGTATCTTTTTATTTTTTATTTTAATCTTTTTTAGTCGATGCCATCATGCTATATATTATATCAAGATGTTTTTATTTTATTATTTGTGTTTAAGGTTTTGATTCTTGAACATTAAATTAAATACTAATTGTTGTATGAAAACTCAATAGGTTGCCAATTCTTCTTCAGCTGAGCGAAATTGGTGTACATAGTCCTTCATCCACTCAATCAAGAGTAGTCATTTGGGTGCAAAAAAGTAGAGGATTTGGTCTACATACACTTCAACCTTCATCTATTGTCATATAAGAAACCTGAATACAATGAGAACAGGACAAAGAATTGGGATCTAGCCCCTAAATGTGCTGATTTAGATGCTACAATTGCACAGCTTGCCCAATTCTCTATAGATAGGAAACTCTTGCACTTGACACAACTGGTGGGAGTGGCAATCTAATGGACTATGGTTCAAATGAAGTTGAATCCAATGTTCACCTTGATGCTTTTGGTGAAGAAGAATATGGATATTAAATATCGATTGTAATTGTAATTGTAATTTTCATTGTGTGATGACATCTTGAGACTTGAGTTTTATCATTTGCAAATTATGAATAAGATATTATGAGGTATTTAAAAAATCTATTTGTTGGCAATTGTGGATTTATGAGTGTAAGAATTTGTCTAATATAGCCAAGATCTAGAGCACAATCAAAACACCTAAAAAGTAGATGAGGCTACAGGTCATTAGACAGCTGAAATAGCTATATTAGCACTTGCTCACCATATCTTCCATGGGGATTGTGATTGGGACAACACTGCGTTTTTTCCCAATGGAAGCCCCTAACCATCGCGGAGTGCTTGAAGTGTCTTTGGACGGAGGGGTTGTCTGAGCACTCGGGTAATCAACAATAGTTAGGGTGTTCATTGGATTCGGCTCACCTTCTGGTTCTTTACCTGTATCTACATCTTGCACTAGAGGATCATTCAATTCGTGTTGATCCATTATCACTTCAATTTCCTCACTCGGATCTAGGTCTACAACAATTTGGCTCAATGTTGGCTCTCTGCCCTTCTTTTTGCTTCTTGAACGAGTCACTCGGACTGGTGAAGAACTCAGCAGGGACCTTTTTGATCTTCTGGGTTGAATTTCTTCAACAACTGGCTTTGTATCACCTGCAACATCAACAATCTTGTCAGCAGTAGAAATAGGAAGTTGAGTTGCAGCATGCGAACCAACTGTTAGTTCATGGGAAGGCATGAATGATCCTTTTCTAAATTTCTGATCTCTTAACCATTTTTCAGTCCTCCTTAAAACATTGAAGGTCCTAGCCTGAATGTTTTCATCTTCCTTTTTGTCCCAGTCAATCTCAAGAATCGACTGCCCTTGAACCTTCTTGTTAAATTCAGGATCTAAAACATTCTCCCCTACTTCCTCCTGTACCCCAGATACAATGATGGGAATTCTCATGGTAATTACATGTTGTAGAGTAAATCTCGACCATAATCTCTTCCTTACTTCGTACTCATCACTACAATTTTCCCAGTAATCTTCCAACTGGGGTTCTGTTGATGTGTTTTTCATGCACATGCGAACGCGGAATAAAATACCAAGGTATCTTATCCTCTCTTGAACAAAGTTTCCCCGACTGCTGAAGATCTCGCCAAAGGATCAATCGGAGCAACTCCAAGGTTCTGATATGTAGGGTCTCTACGTGTGGATAAGCTCTTGGGGTATGATGTGATTTTGCTGGAATCACAAGGGGACTTACATTTGATGACCTGAGCGTCTGATTTACTTTGGATATCATTGGAACGTGGGTCTTTACCAATCCTTGATTTTTAGAAGAAGGGAAAAAAGGATAAGGGTTGGAGAGGAATCTAATTCTAACACTAAGAATGTAGGAGCAATGGATGACCTTTGATGAAACTCTAAGTCTTGCTTTGACATGTTATGATCATCTCCACAAGGTTAGTGCGATCTTCTAAGGATAGCTTTATGATGCTCAGATCACCGCTACAAGCATAGACACCGTCAGGTTGATGCATATCAATGAAGAAGCGATAATTGAAGTTAAGTTTAAGTTGAATGATTCCAGTTGACTACGCAAGGGAAGTTTGTAATCAACAAACCGCTAGTAGTATGGATATACAAATTTCACCATTTATCATACAAATTTCTTCCATTCATCTAATAACATGAAATTAAATTTGAGAAGTATAGAGACCATGCAAATTGTAGAATCGACACATAGAATTCACCATTCCTTCAATGAAGTTTACATGTCTTTTGCAACAATGTCTTGACAACAATTTTTGTCTTCTCTTTCTACTCTACTCTAAAATGCTATCTACTATTGAGCTACTAATTATTGACTATCTCTCTTTTGCTAACTCCTAACTATTCTCTAACTATTCACTATTAACCTTTACAAATGAGGAGCCAGGGCTTTATATAGAGAACCCTTAACAAACAGACAGCTCTGATTGACTTTGAACCAATGGCTAGGATTACAAGATAGAAACCCTAATTAGGGTTTGTTACAAAAAACTTCCTTAGCCAATAAGAAAATTACATTCCCAGAGCGAGGACCAATAGGAAGCAAGGGTAGGTACACCGAAGTTTGTGCCGCCTCCGATAAATTAGGTACATTGAATCTGGTCATGCTGAGGTGGACCAATCTGACTGGAGGAACAGTGACTGGGATGCCACCTTGTCTGGTACTTCCTCTGTGATGACTTTTGTCGATCCTCCATCATCCTTGATATACTTGATGAACGATGTACCCTTCCTTGACTCTCTTGTGTTTGCCTATGAGATCCTCTTGAAGAGGTCTTCCTTTGACCTTGATGTTGAAATATTCTTCTTGAGATCCTCATTCCGATCTTCCTCCAACCTAGTCTTTCTGATTTCTTTCTTTTCCTGCTGCAAAACAAACAAATGAGCATCAAACACATGATATATAGCTTATACAATCTCTGATTTTATGTGATTTGCAGGTCTGATAGGTGCAGGTTTAGGGGAGATTGTCCTTTGCTGAGCAAATTTGCTCTTGCTATGATGAATTCAATCCTTCCTTTATTGAATTTTGTTGTTGTTAGGATGTACTCTACGCCTTAAAGTGACTGATCTCTATAAGACCTGAAATTTGCCTCCTCAATCACCAATCTGTCTAATGAAATCTGCTTTTGAAATTCGCCTTGATGAATTCAGTTGCTCCTCAAATTCGCTCTTGTTGAATTCGGCTTGTGAAGATTGTTGACAAATCTGGAATTTGCTTCTTAACTGCTGAAGGATTTCGCTCTTTGAAGAAGAATGTTTGAAATGAATGATGAATAATTTAAGAATCAACCTCCCTTATATAGGCGCCTTTATGGGAAAATGCACTTCTTTGATGAAAGCCGACTTTGTTTGGATGAATAAATCAATTGTATTTCCCTTTAGCTGGCCGACTTCTATTTAAAAATTTGAATTTGCTTTTGCCGCCAAAGTGAGATTGGTTTATTAATGCATCAAATGTTTCTAGGTTGACTTGCACTTAGCCTTCTCTTGATCTTTTCGGTTTTTTACCATAATGCAATTGCCTTTAATAGAATTTCACCTTGGTACCTTAGAGAGGGACATGAGCGAGCTAGGATATAAGTCAAATTTTCGTCAATATTTGATGAAGGCAAGCTTAGTTTTCACGATCTGCATGAAGTTTACGATGCTTGAACACTTGAAACCACCATGAAGAAGACTTACAACACACCATCATTAGCATATTACTCATCCTCAATGCATTTCGCTCCTGTACCTTTGGAAGGTACCTGAGCGAACTAAGGGCTGATCTTAGTTTTCTCACTCACATACTCAATTTTCATTATCATTAGAAGGCTCATGCTGCAACAAAGGCTTAAATTACCTTCAAGAAGGCTTGTCTTGATATCTTGATTAACAAAACATTCTTCTTCAAGAGATTTTGCTCCTGTACCTTTGGAAGGTACATGAGCGAATCTCTTCCTCTTGACTCAATTCACGCTTCATTCCTATCACTTTGCCTTAGACTTGATTTTTGAAATTCTCTTCTCATCGTGCTCAAGTCAATCTGCTCCCAACTTTGCTTAAAACAAGATCTTCTTAGTGTTTTAGGTGAGATAGGAGGTCCTTCCAAGAGATTTTGCTTGTGTACCTTAGAGAGGTACAGGACCCTTAGGAAAATTTGCTGCTGTACCTTTGGAAGGGTCAGGAGCGAATTTTGCTTGATAGCTCAAATCCTTAACCTTTTGCCATTCAACTTCATTTCAATGTACTTCAAAGGCATAAAAGAATCATCTCCCCTTCACTCAAGGCCTAAAAGCATGAATTTGATCCAAATGAGAAGGAAGAGGGGAGGTCTAGTAAAATTCGCTCCTGTACCTTTGGAAGGGTCAAGAGCGAAATTGACAATGCTGCTCAAATTCTCCATACTTCATCGTTCAACTTGGTTTGAATTCTCTTTTAAAGGCACGCATAACTCAACTTTCTTTCAATCAAGCCCTAAAGGCGTGAGTTTGGATCCAAGTAAGGCGCAAGAAGGTGTTTTTAAGAAAATTCGCTCCTGTACCTTTGGAAGGGTCAGGAGCGAATTTTATGCTTGTGCTCAAATTCTTAACTTCTTCTCCAAATTTCTAAGTTCAAGCTTGTTTAAATTCATCCCATCCCCAAAGGTAAGTTCAATTTGATTCCTTTCCAATCAACACTCTAAAGTGAGATTTCCATCCAAATTAGAAGCACAAACAGAGCCTAAAAAGAATTTTGCTCCTGTACCTTTGGAAGGGTCAGGAGCGAATTTGATGTTCTAGCTCAAATTCTCATCTCTTTCTTCAAATCTTCACGTCTAAACCTCATGACCTTGCTCCTCAAAGGGAAATGAATGGAATTCGTATCAAACAAAGCCTTAAAGTGAAGTCTTCGATCCAAATAGGGGGGCAAAGGGAGCCTAAAGAGAATTCGCTCTTGTACCCTTGGAAGGGACATGAGCGAAATTTGATAATCTAGCCCAGGGTCTCCAATTTTACACGCTCAAGTCTCAAGAAAACCGGTGATTTTGTCCTCATTTGCCCAAGCAATTGTGCTTAATGAAATTGTCCTAGATTGTGTTGAATTCACTTCTTCCTTGTAAAATTCAGGTTTCCTTTTCCCATAAATCTGTCACTTTCAGATTGATGAAATCCAACCTGAATCTAATATGGACCAGGTCTGTAGAAATACCCCAATCTGCTCTTCTTTATTCAAATTAAGATCCTTCTGCCTCAACCTTGAATTAAGCACAAAACTAGGCTTCAAACGAGTTGCTTTTGCTTCATCTCAAGCAGAAATTGACCTCAAATCAGGTCTGATTGTAAATTTAGTGTTGGATGATAATGATGGCTTGCACCTAATGAGGTCTGCTCCTTTTGAATCCTGCTTCCTGAATTCATTTAGGTCTAATCTGCTCTGATTTGCCCGAGTCTTTTATTTTTTCACCTGAAAGTTAAAAAAAAGACAATTTCAATTAAGAAGAATCAAACAAAACTTAACAACATTATTAGCTTTATCAATCTGGAAATGAATTATCTCTCGGTATTACTGTCTTGAAATCTAATATTCTTCACCTTCCATCAGATTGGACTCTGAAAGATGACACTTGGTGAAATTCACATCAACATGATTGAGATTACCTTCAAAATAAGTCTGATTCACCTTTCCCCCATGCTGGAAGTTAACTACCTTGATCTCTGCCTTGTTCAAATTGAGAGTTTTATGCTCTTCTGCTGTAGATCATATTCGGGCCTGCCCTGCTCTTCTTATGATTTGATTTTGAATTTAAATCCCCCCCCAATGTTTTGTTTATGTGACACATCTTCCACTTCAGAGGCCAGCTTGTTTATTTCCTAAGTGCCACACCTTACATTGTGTTTCATCATGGCATGTGTTGGGATTATTAGGAGCCAAATAAAATGATGAGGTGGCTGCTTTCCTTTTAAACAAATAAAAATAAAAAATGTCTTAAAAACTTTTCCCTTCACCTTAGAGTTTGGTGGGGCCCAATCAAGGCTACGGTGGTAAAGGAAGTCAAAGGAAATACTATGCCTTAAAACAAGCTTTTAAAATCTCCATTTCAGATTTGGTGGGGCCCAAGCAATATGTGGCATGGTAATTAAAAACACTTAAAATCCCCAGGCTAAAGCTCGGTGGGTCCCAGCAAGGAAGGTCCTAAAAAATCATATTTGATTCTCCATTTTTTAGTGTGTGGAGCCCAAAAGGATGATATGATACGGTGGAGAGAAATATGAGGGGGGAGTGGTAGGAAATGTTAAGGGTAGCTGCTACGTGGAGAAAGAGTGGGGAATGGGATGTTGGAGGAAAGGGGGACATAAGGGATATAAATGATGGAAGTAGGAGATACGTGGGGGGGAATGAGGTTTAGGATGTGGAAGGTAAAATGGGTTGGAGTTAGGATATGTTGGGGAATAAAGTGGAGTGGGAGGTATAAGGGGATAATGAAAGGGTAAAGGGGATGTAGGTTATAATGGGAGTTATAAGGGGCTAAGGAAAAAGGGTAAGGGAGGTAGGGTGGTAGGTTAGGATAGGGATAGGATATGGGTAGGCTAGGATGGGGGTAGGTGATAAGATGGAAAGGGTAGGTTAATAGGTGTGGGGTAGAGGTAAGCTTAGGGAAATAAAGGAAGTAAGACTTATGGGATGTGGGTTAGAATAGGTGATTTTAGGGGAATAAAGGGGTAGGTAGTTTGGATGGCAAGTTAAAGGGAGTGTGAGATAGAAGGTATGAGGGGAAGGGAGATGTTAGGATAGAATAGGGGTAGGGGTAAGTTAAAGGGAGTGTGAGATAGAAGGTATGAGGGGAAGGGAGATGTTAGGATAGAATAGGGGTAGGGGTAAGGTGGAAAGGAAGTTAGTGGAGGGAGGTGAGGGTGTAAGATGGAAGGGTAGGTTTAAGTTAAGATGTGAAGGAGGTTAAGGCATGGGGTATTGTTGTGATGTATTCACACATCGCCCCATTGCAAATGGGAACCCCTACTTTTTGCTTTCTGGGGTTTGTTTTTCTAGGCTTTAGAGTTTTGTCTGTTAGCCTTTGCTTTTCGAGTGTCGTCAGGGGGATCGCTAGGATAGCAGGCTCTGCTAGAGCTAGGTCAAGTTGGTGAGTGATGAAGTCTGGAATGTCATCCTGATCTTCAAATGCCCTGAAATTTGGCTAAGTTTGGAATGTCTTGACCCTGAAATTTGGCTAAGTCTGGAGTGTCCTGATCCTGAAATTTGACTAAGTCTGGAAAACTGAAGAATCCTCCAAAAACTAGATTTTGCAATATAACTCCTGGAGGTCTGAAACCACTCTCAAACATCCTAACAGTATATATGGAATATAACTTAAAGTATACTTGAATGTTATATTCCATAAAATGATCCTGACGGAGAGACCAAAATGTCGAATTTCGCTCCTGACCCTTCCAAAGGGTCCAGAGCGAAATTCTCCATAAGACATTCTACTTTGACCAAAACCTAGAACTAATGCATTCCCAAGCTTGAATGAAGGTAAAAACACTTGTTTGAATGAAGAAATGTGAAAATGAAGTCAGGATCTTGGCCAAGAATAGGGATTTCACTCCTGACCCTTCCAAAGGGTCCAGAGCGAAAATCCTTGAAGACCTCAAATTCTCACTTATCAAGGCCAAATTTCTAGTTCCTAAGGCATGTTTGAAGGTATTTTTGAATGTTCTAGCCTTGTCAAGATTGAAAGATGAAGGATTCTAGCCAAGAAGGTGAATTTCGCTCCTGACCCTTCCAAAAGGTCCAGAGCGAAATTCCTTGCAAGCCTATTCTTTTGACCTTGTTTTGGCTTAAGACCTTATCCCTTGGGTGAAGAATGATGTCTAGTTGTCTTCTAGAGTGGATTGGAGTTGAAGAAATGGAGAATCAAGCCTAGAAAGAGATTTTCGCCCCTGATCCTTCCAAAGGGTCCAGAGCGAAAATCTTAAAATCACCTTATTTTCCTTACAAAATCAAGTCAACTTTGAGTCTTTATAGTTTGGATGAGTGTGAGGAGAGGTGTTCTTGCCCTGTTGAAGTTGATTGAGGTCAAATGATGGAGGAGATAGCTCAAACCAAGGATTTCGCTCCTGACCCTTCCAAAGGGTCCAGAGCGAAATTCCTAGAAACGCCTTTTTTTTTCCATTGGAGGAGGTCAAGTCCTTGTTTTTTTATGGCGTGGATGGAAGTGAGATAGCATGTCTTTGCCTCTTAAGGTGATTTTGAGTTGGAGAAGTGAAGAATCAAGCCCAAATCATGATTTTCACTCCTGACCCTTCCAAAGGGTCCAGAGCGAAAATCCTCCTAGACCTCATTTCCTTCCCTATTTGACCAAATTATGATGTCCAAAGCATGTTGAAAGGGAAAATGGACATGATCTTTCCTTTGAGAGTGTTTGCTAGCATTGAGGAATGAGGGTTTTAGCCAAGAAAGTAATTTTCGCTCCTGACCCTTCCAAAGGGTCCAGGGCGAAATTCCTTACAAACCTACTTTTTGACCTTTCTTGGGCTTAAAACCTTGTTCCTAGGGCGAAGAGAGATGAGATTTTAACTTGCAATGAAGTTTCAAGTTGAAAGAATGATGATTTTTGGTCAAGAATGAGATTTTCGCTCCTAACCCTTCCAAAGGGTCCAGAGCGAATTTTCTCAAAACTTATCTTTTCCCTCAAATTTATGCCAAGTCTAGTGTGGGTCAAGATTAGAGGTGTCTTTAGGCATGTCCTTGAATGGTCAATAATTATCAAGTTTGAAGGAATTGAGCCAAATGATGAAAATCGCTCCTGACCCTTCCAAAGGGTCTAGGGCGAAAATTCTTCAACCACCTATTTCCCCTTGCAAAATCATGTCAAACTTGGGTTGGATGTGAGGGGAGAAGTGTTTTCTAGCCTTTTGAGGTGAATTCAACTTGAAATGATGGAGGAATAAGCCTAAATTAAGAAATTCACTCCTGACCCTTCCAAAGGGTCTAGAGCGAATTTTCTCTAAATCACCTTTTTTCCCAATTTTGTGCCAAGCCAAGTGCTGACTAGGGCGAGTTTTGATGGGAGAGGTCCTCAGGAATGACTTTGACTTAGCAATGATTATCAAATTTGAAGGGATTGAGCCAAAAAGTGATTTTCGCTCTTGACCCTTCCAAAGGGTCCAGAGCGAAAATCCTAAAACCCATCATTTTCTCCAAAATTTGTGCCAAGCTAAGCCTAGACCTAGGTAAGATAAGCCTTAAGATTGCCCTTGAATGGATTTTGGTCACCAAAAATGTAGATTTTGAGCTAAAATGAGAATTTCACTCCTAACCCTTCCAAAGGGTCCAGAGCGAAATCCTAGAGAGGTCCTGTCCCTGGCCATGGTTTTGAGCGAATTTTCTCTTTTAGGCCTTCCGGGGATCAAGCAAATGTTGTCAAGTTGAGAGATAGATCCAATTGAGGGATTCAAGGGGAGACAAAGTGAGAAGAAAGGAATTGAGTGAGGGAAGACAAGCTAAGAATGAATTTCGCTCCTGACCCTTCCAAAGGGTCCAGAGCGAAATTCTTCAAATCAACTATTTTTTCCCTTGTATGAGGCCAAGACTTTGATTCTTAGGGCGTGGTTGAGGATGGAAGGATGTTATTTAGCCTTGCAAGATAGATTGGAGTGAAGAAGATGAAGGATCAAGCTTAAAACTTGAATTTCGCTCCTGACCCTTCCAAAGGGTCCAAGGCGAAATTCACAAAATGTCCTTTTCCCCTCAAGATTGAGCTAAGCCAAGACGATGATCAAGGCAAATTGGACCTAAAGATGGCCATAGGCATGTGTTTCAATAGGTTTTGAGTCCAAGAGGTAAGGATTTTAAGCTAAAGAGTGGATTTCGCTCCTGACCCTTCCAAAGGGTCTAGAGCGAAATTCCCAAAATCACCTAGTTTGCCCATGAGGAAGGTCAAGTTGTAGATTCCTAGCCTTTGGTGAGAGGAAGGATAGCATATGCTTGCCTTGGAAGGCATTTTGGAGTAGAGACATGATGGGATTTGTCCAAAAGTGCAAAATTCGCTCCTGACCCTTCCAGAGGGTCCAGGGCGAAATCCTTTGAAACTGCTATTTTTCACCTTGTTGGGGCCAGGCGAGGAGCCAGGAATGCAAAATTCGCTCTTGACCCTTCCAAAGGGTCCAGAGCGAAATTCTGGATAGGGCCTGTCCCTGGAAAGAGTCTTGAACTAACTTCATTTTAATATCTTTTGTTGATGATTTAAGGTGTGAAATACTATGTTGAAATGAATTTATTATGTGTCCTTAATCATCTTTTGATTTGTTTTTGCAGATGAAAGAAGATCAAGCCAGGACAGGAACGACCTCTTCCAGTCCAGCATCATCAGGGATGACCTTCTCCAGTCCAGCATCATCGAGGACGACCTCTTCCAGACCAGCATTTGAAGGAAAGGTACACCATCCATCCTGCACATCAAAGACAAAGGAGGTTAAAGCAAGGGTCCGTTGAAGAAGCCAATAGTTTCAAAAGAGTTAATTAAAGCTAGCTTCTCGACATCATCAAATTGAACATCAACCAAGTTACAAGTGTCAAGCAAGGTGGCGTCCCAGTCATCACTCCTCCATGTCGGATTGGTCCGCCTCAGCGTGTCCAGATTCAATGTACCTGGCTCATCAAAATGGCACAAACTTCGATGTACCTACCCTGGTTATCTATTGGTCGAATATTCTAGAGAAGACATGTGTCCAAATAATGCAATTATTTCATTGGTCAGAATTGAGATTGTTGTAACAAACCCTAATTAGGGTTTTCATTGTAAGATCTTGGCCATTGATTTCAAGTTGATCTGAGCCATTGAATTGTATTGTGGGCACTATATAAGCCTTGGCTCCTCATTTGTAAAGGATAATAGTTAGTCAGGAGTTAGAAGGTGAATAGTTAGTTAATAGTGAATAGTCAATCGATAGAATAGCAATTAGAGTAGAATAGAAAGAGAAGGCAAGGATTGTTGCCAAGATGTTGTTGTAAAAGACTTGTAAACTTCATTGAAGAAATGGTGAAATCTATGGGTCGATTCAACAATTTGCATGGTCTTTATACTTCTCAGATTTGATTTCATGTTATTAGATGAATGGAAGAAATGTGTTTGATTGATGGTGAAATTTGTTTATCCATACTACTAGCAGTTTGTTGATTGCAGACTTGCCTTGTGTAGTCAATTGGAATCATTCAGCTTAAGCTTAACTTCAATTGTCGCTTCTTCACTGATATGCATCAGCCTAATGGTGTCTATGCATGTAGCGATGATCTGAACATCATAAAGCTTTCCTCCGAAGATCGCACTAATCTTGTGGAGATGGTCCTGGGGATGTCAAAACAAGACTTAGTTAGAATTTCATCAAAGGTTATTCATTGCTCCTACATTCTTAGTGTCAGAATTAGATCCTTTCCTCGCCCTCATCCTTTTCCTTTTTTTTTCAAAATCTAGAGTAGAGAAATCCTATGTTCCAGTAATATTCAAAGCGAATCAGACGTTCAGTCATCAAGTGTAAGTCCCCTTGTGATTCCAACAAAATCACATCATACCACAGAGAGCTTATCCGCGAGTAGAGAACCTACATACAAGAACCTTGGAGTTGCCTCGACTGATCCTTCGGCGAGATCTTCAGCAGTCGGGAAACTTTTCTCAAGAGAGGATAAGGTACCTTTAGGTATTTTATTCTGTGTTCGCATGTGCATGAAAAACACGTCAACAGGTATGAAAGGTGGATGGAGGATAGAGGATAGGAAGGTAGGTGAGTTAGAAGGTATGGTAAATGGAAGTGAAGAGTGTTAGGGGAGGTGGAAATGGAAGGAAATGGAAATGGGAGTGATTGGGTTTGGGCACCCACTGACAAGATCGGGAGAAGTGGAAGGGATTATGCCTTGGCTGGGCAAAGGGAATGTTAAACCTCACTTCATCTCAAAGAGAAAGACTTGGCCAGCTCTTGAGCAACTACGAACAAAAGGATAATAGCAAAGACTCGACAACAACTAACTAAGCTAAGACAACTAGCCTAGAAAGCGAAAAAGTGGGGGTCCCCATTTGCAATGGGGCAATGTGTGAATACATTACAACAGGTTCATGACAGAAATGATCATCTACGTTTAGATTCTCCATAGCATATCCCCTATTATCAAACTTTCGTCTAGCAACATAAGGCTCCAAATTCATCTTCTTAAATTCTAGCTCCAAGTTCAAAGCATCAGACACGGACTTACAGCTGTAATAGCCAAGTTCAATTGGAAAAGCAACCCCAGATTCACCCTTTGTTCCTAACTTTTTATCAATATGAACCAATTGTTTGCTCACTTCAATGAGTACATAGCTATCAAAGGCGTATCTGGGTAGCTTAGACGGTTCACCCTCAAAACCACCTACGCGAAGATAGGTAAACCCGGGAAATTGAATGAAAAAGCTGCCATATATACTAATTAATTCCATGGCTTCAACTGACATCATTTTATTAACATCACCCTGTAATTCAAATGCAAGTCTTCCCGCAAAGACACCATTTCATCTGGTGATATGCTC
Organism: Cryptomeria japonica; assembly: GCF_030272615.1. NCBI lineage: Eukaryota > Viridiplantae > Streptophyta > Pinopsida > Cupressales > Cupressaceae > Cryptomeria > Cryptomeria japonica. The sequence continues at coordinate 514,428,593 of NC_081409.1, forward strand.
TACATATTTTTGTTGTTGTAGTAAAGGATAGTAATCATAGACTTTCATACCATCCACCCATGGTTCGCTATGCAGTCCGTGCCAATCTCTGGTACAGCCTAATATGTGGAATAAATAAGAAGACATGTAAAAGCTACACATACCCACAAAATTACTTAATCCCTCATGAAGCCTTTCTGCAATCACTTGCGCCCAGTCAAGATATTTTTCACCTGATAGAAGCACCTGAATATAAAAATACATCTAGTCCTCCCAATAAAAGGAGTGTGAATTCCCCTTCAGCCTATTTAACAATATCACAATATCTTGCACTTCTGTAATGAAGTGCTCCCTGGTAAGGGGCTTCAACAACCGTGACCTACCCTTTTGAACTTTTAGAAGCCAATTTCTTGCAATAACACTTCTGCATAATCTTTTCTTCTCAGAGAAGAATGCGTATGAGGTCCCAATTGACCAGTCTTCATATGGCTCCTTATGCGGGAAGCCCATTGTAGCCATTACTGTTTCTCTGTTAATATCAACTAACAACTCGCCACTACTGGTTCTTATGCACCTATTTTCAGCATTGTATCTATTCATACATGCTATTACCAAATTTGGGCATGGAGCAGCAACTGGAAATGCGGCAGCTTCAACCAGGCCACTTCTTACTATTCTCTCCATTATTGAGTCAGCTTCAGGGTTTCTGGCCCTTTCTAAGAAATTCCCTAGGTCAGCTTGAGCTAAAGAAGTATCATCTAATTCTAGAAGTATGGTCACCAAGCATGATGTCTGACCAAGTTTCGGAAGTATCGGCCTCATAATGTCTACTTATACTTCTACCAAACAATCCTAAAGCAGAATAGAATTCTATTCCAACAAACCAAAGATTTCTTCTACACTGACAAACCTTCTGAACTAAAGAAATACAGTATAGGGAAATTGTCTGAACTCACCTGTTACCACCATGAATATGTGAAACCCTCTCAGGAAAGTGAAGCTGAAATTACCTTCGGCATCTCCAGTTCATTCAGTTATAACAGCTACAACCTTTACAATTTTGCTTATGAATTCACATGTCTTTTTAAGCAAACGGGAAAAAACCGAGAAAAATCTACACACGCTTCATAATGATTCATTCAAACGTGTGAAGTAGCAGTGATATGACTGAAAACCTGACACTTTCTTAATTGCCCATCACCTCCACACAAATAGTTAATGTCCTCATGATTTCTTTCCAGATTAAGAATTTTAAACTATTAGATACTGGGAATATTCCCTTTTTCCACGCCCTCTAGTGTTATTAAAATCTTTAGAGTCAACTTGGGGTGAACCTTTTGAACCTTGAACCAACTCACAAGGAGTTCAATGGTTCAAGTTCATTCAGAGAGAACAAAAGAAAACTTTCAAACTGGCAGCTCGAAACAATACCGGGAACGAGCAATAACCACACAAACAAGCGAAAGGACTTTGAACTTTGAACCGTTGAACCAAAATACAAATGGTTCAAAGTTCAAGTTCAATACCGTCTTAAACATATTTACGCTTGCTCGTTAAATAACATTACACAGCCACGACTCACGCAAAGGAAACTTTTAAACTTTGAACCAAACAGGTTCACGGGTACAAAGTTCAAAACACATTACAACGCTTGCTTTTAATTAAGACAAAGCCGCTAAGGACATTACCTAAAGCGTGCTTTGAACCTTGAACCTTTGAACTGTTTAAAGGTTCAACGACTTAGGTTCAAAGCGAGGAGATACAAAGACCGAAAAGGAAGAAACACCAAAAGGCAACCCACGAACTTGAAATTTTAATGGAAAATTGAGGGGACGCTAACAAACTGGATCATTAAAATTACATACAATGAAGATGATCCTGCTTATAAAGGCAATGCCATATGGATATGTGAGCACACAAACATGACATGTGGCTCAATGAGAAACAAGGGTATGTAAGGGAAATAATAAAATATTCCACAAGAGGTGGATCACCCACCAAAGGTGGAATTTCTCCTACATGCATCATCCCTATGTGCACACTTCCCTAAGTGTCTCATATCTAAACTACTATGAAATGCATTACCCTAAGTCAACTTAAGTAAAGTCTAATTATGAGACATAATTTACACCAACAATGAGTATCACTCTTCTTATAATTTTTTAGGTTTGAACATATATGTATATAGTCATACCCATGCCCATACCCAAGCGAAAAAATTGTTGTACCCACGCCCGTATCCCTTACCCACACCCGTACTTGAATTGGCAACTTAGAGGAAATAACTTAATAATTTAAATTAAATTTGCACAAAAAGGTAACTTTATAAAAAATCAACTTATAAAGTACCTCAAAATGATTTAATAATGTGTTTTTTTAAAAGGGGCTTTAGTGAAGATTCTGAGATTTTGCATTTCCATTATACAGAGGACTTTATTGAAGATTCTGAGATTTTGCATTTCCATTTTTTTATGAAACAAATATTTACCTGCAGAAGTGCAACAGTTCACTTGTGAAAGCCATGGAGGCATTTGTGCAGGTGATGATAGCATCTAGGGTTACAAAGCAAGTTGAGACAAAAAGGCTCTTCCAGTGAGAGGGAGCATACTGCAAGAAGATTTTGTTCTAAATCTCAAGATGGTCATATTCCTGCCTAGGGCTCGATCTTATGACAGTAGATCCATGGTGGTTTTTTTTTGATCTAGCACTTCCAACCGTATGAGGATCATACCAGATGATGAGAGTCTCCTGAAGCAAGATATCTTCCATGATTGGGACCATGTGAGCAGGGGATGCTTCCATGACAGAGGGAACAGCTAAAAGGATGTGCCTCGATTGATATCCGAGGATCTTGGTCATATTGGTTCAGAGGGAGTGGACCATCTCTCTAGTGATCAATCAAAGGACTGTGATTCATGAGATGGAGCCCCATGTATGTAGGCTAGAAGGCCTTTATGTTGACTCCTAAGTCAAGATATTCCTAAACAGATGAATACTTGATGAGCTTAAAATACACCAAGAGTGATGCAAACTCCAACCTTGTATTTCATGAAAGGGCAAAGCATGTGGAGATCAAGTATCACTATGTTAGAGACGTGGTGGAAAGGTATGTTATTCAGTTAAGATACATTGGTACTAATGAGCAAACGGCAGACATTCTCACCAAGCCTCTCTTCAAAATAAAGTTTGTGTACTTTTGAGGTAAACTTGGTATGGTGGAAAATGAAGCCCTAGTTGAGATTGAGTCTCAGCATCATTGATTTGTTTATATTTTTTGTACTAATGTATTCTTCTCTTTATAAGATGTTTAAAGTGTAAACTCTTGTTATTGCATTTCTCTTTGAGAGAGACTTGAGGTGAAAGCCCTTATCTACACCCTCTGATATGGTTCATGGTGGATGTCATGCGTGTGATACCATGACAAACATCACGTGAGAGAGTTCATGATGATTTTATTGTACTTGTGTGTTTACCCTCTGGATGAGCCATGGTGAATACCATTGAGAGGTGATGATCTCACAATGATGAACACTTGTACATCTCACCATTATTGTGAGGTGACGATCTCACAATAATGGTTGATATCACACGAAGTGATATCTATATATAAACCGTAATGGTGGATGTCACGTGAGATGATGTCTATGGATATGCAATAATGGTTGATATCACGTGAGGGAGTGTTGATGATAGAATAGCTACGGTCGGACTCCATTAGGGCCGACAAAGACAACATAATTGTCCAATTGGCCTATCGGCATTAGACAATTACTTATGCCGGCTATTAATGAAAACGCTATTAAATGTTCATATGTGACGTTTAATAAATATGCAATTAGTTAATGATTACTATCAATTTTTACATAACCGATTCTATTGTTATCGGGTTGGTTAATATCAATTATGTTGTGTTTGTTATTGGTTGCACATAACCAATGGTATTTGAATCGGTTTGGTTTATTATCGGGTTATACCATATAATCGATTTGTTTTATTATCGGTTCTACATAACCGTTTGTTTTTGTAAATCGGTTTGTTTATAAAATCAATCATATGTGTGAATCGGATTGTAACCGATGATGGAGAGCCATCGGGTGTGATAGTATAGAGTCACGACTTTATGTAGAACTCTCGATGGTTGTATATCAGTAGTCTGCGTTTTCCTTGGAGTGATGATAACAGCGATAAAAGTAAGAAATCAATATACAGCAGTCGGTGATCACATAGTTTGTGGCATATAGAAATAGTTAGCAGTTCGAAATTATCTTCAACTGGAAGGAAGTCAATAACCTACAGCAATCAGTGATCAGTAAGATCGAATTACACACATACACTGCAGATCGGACTACATATATGTTGGATTACCTACAACCTGTAGCATTCAGCAATTCATGATATTCACTCACAGTGAATTCAACATGTATTCTGCAGAAAAAATTTGTAACTTTCATAGTTCAAATTGATATCAGACTGAGATTAAGTTCAAATAAAATTTAAAATTACCTTCTATTCAAATCTGATCGAAACTCAACAGCTAAAAGTAGCAAACATGTGATTACAAAAGGAGTTGAGCTTGAGGAAAATCATCCACTGTTTGTTGCAAAAAGAACCTTTCTTAAATGTTTGAACATCTAGTGTTCAACTTTCAGTTGAAGGACGAAAACTCTCTTGGTATTAAAATTGGAGGATGAAAACCCTCTTGGATTCCAGATTGGATTTGGAGACAAAAACCCTCTTACTCAACAAAGGCGATTCCATCCAAGGATTACATTTGTGTGGAAAGATCAGTTTGAAGAGCATATTGAAGAACTTTTAGATTTCAGTTGGTTTGTGGATTTCAATTTTGATATTTTATAGTTATTCAAGTCACAACATTTGTTCTTATATTAAAAAATAGCTATTGTATTGGATTATTACCAAAATTTTATCCTGGGCACCATATTATTCAGGAAGACAAATTGTTTGTATTTTTTTTAATTGCTATTAACATACAATTTTCACCCTATATTATTTTGTTTGGTGGCCTCCATACCTTGGAAGGAGGCATATCTATCAAATAGGAATTGAAGACTTATTAATATTGAAGCTGCTTCTATGTATGAAGAGAGCTGTACCATATTATGGGTATACTATCCATTGTTATCTACTAATTGGTTAATCTTTTGAGTGGCCGATAGGCCAAACTCAAACCTGCTTTTAGCCATAAATCTTATTAGATTTCTAATTCAATCTACCGAACATATTAAAATCTGCCATACAACATGTAAAGTGGAAAATCGCGATCGAACCCTAGTTGCTCTCCCCTCTTCCAACTCCAAGGAGAGAGAAGGGAGATTCACTAGGGTTGATGGTTTTCACTTAGGGGAGAGACTTTACATTCAAAAGAGGGGTTGAAACCCACAAGATCCAATCCCACACAATGCAAGATTGGATGCTAAATGGGTTTCAAGGGTTAAGAAAGCAAGGCTACCCTCTTTTGTAAAGAATGTTGATAGAAAAATTAAGCTAGGAATGCATAGAAAGTGACAAAGATTCGCTTATAAACTGAGATAGGGATATAGGATGAAGCTGCGGACCTGGAATTAGCAATAAAATGTCGATACGGCGGTGTCCTGCAAATTTGAGCAAAAGTTGTCGGGACGATGGCGCCCAGCGTGCACACGGTTCTCCGAAAAATCAGCGAAACGAAGGGGGATCTGTTTGTCTCTGCACAAGGATTCCAGATCTTCAATTTCAGCCGCGTACCTGCAACCTACACACAGGAAAGCGAAGACGATTGGGGGGTTAGGGATTAGGGGTTTGCCTTTAGGTCAAACCCCGGTTTTGGAATTAACCAAGAAATGAGAAATTGCTGTAAATGTAAATGTCTGTAATGTAAAACAAGTACTAATACCTTGTTGTAAGGATGTTTGTATCCTTATGTGTGAAGGTATAGATGTTGTTGTATGTTGTATGTAGCATGTAGTATGTGATCTCCTCTTCAATGGTTGAATCCTTGTCTTGAATGCAACACTTAGCCTTGAATGGAGACTTAGAATGATCAATTGCTTGAAAGAATGCTTGAATGCTTGAATGCTTGAGTATAGTTTCCACGCTTTTTCCCTCATATCGAATGAAAGAGGAAAATGTAGTTTATATACTTGCCAATTAGATTTAATAGACTGATTTTCCCGACCTTAGGCCGACTAGGAAAGATAATTTCCAATTTGCAAACAAAAAGACCCGAGACCCCATAGGAGACCGGGCCCAAAATAAGACCCAGGGACCAGGGCGCTGGGCGCTCTGGTCCCACCTCCCGGGACAGCAGGGTGCAAAGGAGGTTCAGGCCAGGGTGCAAGAAAATGCAGTTTTCAATGTCATAATCAGGTTTCGGGGTCTCCATTCAGGTTGCGTGTTGCGTCGCCATCGTGAAGACCGAAATGCAGTCGAAATTGCAAGTGTCGCAATTTTAGGACGCTACATTTAGCCCCCACTTTAGCGGGAGTATAAGCGTACGCCAATACTTCCGGTAAAGTACAAGGAAACAACATTGAAAAACTTTCACCACGTCAAGGAGGCAAGATACACCAAGCCCCCAGTGGACTAAGGATCTTACGACTTCGATTGACAAAGTAAAAGGGAAGATCACGAGGGAGAACCATGACTGTCAGTAGTAAGGTTCCCTCACTATGAGTCATGCAAGAAAGATATCAAAAATTTTCAAGGCAAGGTTAAATTTGTCAAGAAATTTTCAAGTATCTTGAAAAGATGTGAACGGGATGTATGCCCCCCTACGTTAAAGCGATTGCACACGCCTCACCGGGGGTGATTGCTTTAAGGTAGTGATACATATAAGAATGAGAAGGGAAAGGAGCACGTTATCGCAAGGATTTAGCCCCCAAGTGTGAGATAAACCCAAGGATAATAGACACAAAACACAAAGCACAAGGTGACTTCGCTTTCCTCGGGGTCAGTATGCTGTATGATAATTCATGTATATCATATGTATGTATGCATAATTGTTCTTCATTCCCCAATCAAGGAAGGTCACCTAGAAGAAGGGAACACATGTGTCTTTTGAGTCAACATGAGAGAGATCGAGAGATCTCAATGCTTTGCATCGTCGTCAAGTAGACAACACTAAGGACAACAAATAGAAGAATGAGAATAACATATAGAAGAAGTAACAAAAGAGAGGGAGAGAGAATCTGCTATGCTAATGAAACTAGTCTAGCACGTCATCTACCCCCCGATCTTGCTGATCAATGTTTCGGGACGGTAGGGAACACGCTAGAGGAGGAACATCCAACACAGCAGATGGAGCTATCACAAGATCCAAACAAGGGCTATGTTCATATCCCAAGCCACAGTGTTCTTGTCTAGGAGCTAGGATAAGTGCTTTAGAAAATTCATTAGATAAATGGTTATCAATATCAACAAGTTCATATTCACTATCAGAATGAACAGGAGTAGTAGCATTTTCATCATGAATAACATTTTCATCTATATCATCATCAAGATTTATAAAAATAGGATCTTTAACTCGCATAGGATCAAGACCATCATGCATCTTATGTTTAGGAGATTTCGGCTCAATCGTCGGCTGAGGAGAAAATGGAATAATGCTTGTTGAAGGTGTTTTTGGGGATTGCAAAGTTTGAGAGGCAGCTGCCTGAGCTCTAAGACGACGCTTTCGTCGGCGTTCACGTGTAGAACGATTTCGTCTAGTCTTAGTAGGAAGATTAGGAGATTGAGGAGGAGGAATGTTCTCATCCTTATCACTTGGGTGTTTAGGTTGTGGTCTCTTAGGTTGAACAATAGGAGAAGAGGAAGGTCTCTTCTCTCCATAAGAGGAAGGAGGAGGAACTGCTCCATATAAGGGAGGAATATTTGGTTTAGGAAGGAGACCAAGCCCATCATGACGAGGGGGTATAGGTCTACTTTTAGATATAGGCATAGTCACATCCATAGGAATGGGTTGGGAATCTTCTTGAGGAAAGACATTAGTTTTATCTTTCAAAGGAAGAACTTCCTTCTCAAGAACGATAGGAATATCAAGTTTGGGTGTTCTAGGTTCACTTAGAGAAAGGATCATATCTTTTTTCCACTTTTGATAAGATTTGAAAAGATGATCACTTCGCGGAGGAAGAGATTGGAATTGTTTAGGCCAAAAATAATCAATAGGAACACTAGAAGTTCTTTCAGCTGGTTTAAAGAGACTATGATTGACAGTAACAACTTCACCATTATGGGGAAATTTCAGACACTTGTGAATAGGAGAAGCAATAGCTTTCATGGAAGATAGCCAAGGATAGCCAAGCTTCACACGAAATTGTTCGGAAGATGGAATAATAGCAAAGTTCACATCAAGGGATTTGTTACGGACCTCAATAGGTAATGTAATAGAACCAATTGCAGGAGAAGAAAATGCATCAAATAGTTTCACAATCACATCTGTTTTGTCATAGATCACTTGATTCAATTGCAAAGTAAAAAGAAATTCTTCAGTAATGACATTAACCATACAAGAAGGATCAATAAGCACTCCACGGCAAGGTGTGTTCTTGACTTTTGCAACTATATATAAAGGACCATCAGGTGCCCTGATAGTTTCACTAGAATCAAATGTGATGGAAGGTTCTTTAGGGATTTTCTGTTGCTCCACAAAGTTAATCACATTCGGAGTCATAGACACGAGATCATCAGGTGAGACAGAAGAATCAGTAGTATCAATTGCATTAGAGGTATGAGAAGGTAATGGATCAGTGAAAAACTGAAGATTTTGGTTAGGAGGAGCTACAGATGTGTTGCCTTTATCATTCACACCAGAAACAGAGATAGTATTATTATCAATCAAATCTTGAATTTTCCCCTTTAAAGCAAAACATTTTTCAGTATCATGCCCAGGTTGACGATGAAATTGACAAAAAGATTTGTTATCAAAATAGGGTGAACTAATCTTTGCAGGATCAATTTGCCTTATAGGAGGAAGAGTAAGCACATTTTGTTCCAATAACTTATTCATAATACTATGCAATGATTCATTCAAAGGAGTAAACTTTCTTTCTTTCTTGAAAAACTTAGAAATAGGAGACACACCTGATGCTGCATTCACATTGTTGTTGATGATGTTTTCATTGAATTTAATGGACTCTCTGTTCGGTTTAAACTTCCCAAATGGTTGTTGACTACTATCACCCTTATCACTCGGAGCCATAGGATGTGATTGTTCCATTTGACTCACAGTCAGTTGATAATTGTGAAGAGTTGCACACAACTGTTGGAAAGAAGTAAACTCAGAAAACAAAAGTTTTTCTCTAATGTCTTTTTGTAAATTAGAAATGAAGATTCTTTGAATATCATTGTCAAGCACTGGAAAAGAAATTTGAGCATACAAATGCTTATATCTACCAATGAAATCAATCACTTTTTCTTTAACACCTTGTTTACAATGCATTAAATCAATCAAAGTAACTTTAGGACTTATATTGTTTTGAAATTGTTGAATGAAAGCATTTGCAAGTTGTTCGAAAGAAGTAATAGAATAAGAAGGCAACGAGCAATACCATTGTAGGGCTTTGTCTCTTAATGTTCTAGTAAACAGTTTTGCAAGCAACCTTTGGTCATAAGCAAAATCGGTACATATTGTTTGAAAGGTCTTAACATGTGTTAGAGGATCACCCTTACCATTATAAAGCTCCAAATGTGGAATTTCAACATGTTTAGGGGGAATAGCTCGAACAATATCAAGAGAAAGTGGGCTTGCAACATCAAATGTGGGCACACTAAACTTAGATTGATTCATAGAGGCAATTTGTTGCTGTAAAGAAGAGACAGTTTGTGCAAGATTGTTAATGGTCGCTTCAGTCGAAGAGTTCATATTAGACGTGTTAGATTGTGACGGAGGTGTTATGTTATTGAAAGAAGGTAGAGAGTAAGGTGGTGGGACACTATGATAGTTAGTCATAGGAGATGATTGGACAGGAGGAACACTACAAGGAGGAATGGAATGGTTAAATGAATTGCCCCCTTGCGTCATGTTCATTTGTGGAGATATAAGAGGAACACTCACTGAAGGAATGAATGAAGAAGTTGGATTGAATGAAGGAAGGGGGTTGATTGAAGAAGAGGGATTGATTGAAGAAGAGGGATTGCCCCCATGATTAGTGATCATAGGAGGAATGTCTTGTATTGAAGTAGTCATTATGTTTGATGTAAAAGTAGCTATACTAGCAATAGGAGTCATCAAAGGAATAGAATGATTGTCTTGAGTAGGAGGTTGTGTATAACCTAAGGTTTCAGCACAACTCTTCATAGGCATCACATTTGAATCCACAATGTGTGCAATACCACACAAAATATCAATTCCATTCTTATCACTTTGAAGCATACGTTTTAGACCCTCAATTAAAGGAAGAGCTTGACTATCAGGGTATTCTTGAGACATCCATTGTCGAAAATCGTCAAATTGGTTATCCAATTTTGAAAGTTGTTCTACAGAAACCTCATGGAGAGCTTCTTCATCATTAAGAGGATTAGAGGAATTACCCATGTCCTCGTTAAAAAGACCATTCAAATTAGGTTCCATCTCCTCAGTAATTAAACCTTGGAAGGACTTAATTCTAAGGCTTCGTCTAACGGGAATAGTGTAAGTAGGGCTTATTGTTGTAAAACTCATGCACTAAAGAAAGAGAGAAGATTTTGAATTTTAGAGGTAGCAAATTTCAGTAAAACCAGCCAATCTTCCAGATTTAAGCTGTTAAATACAATCAGGACAATCTCCCGAAATTTCGGAAAAAATATCCGGGACCGTGGCGCTCGGAGTGCACACGGTCCTTGCAACTTTCTTCGAAATTTGCAGGGATGAAAGTTATGATGATTTTACAGCTAACCTGAAAAAATTGAGTGATTTTACGATCTGTAGATAGGCCAAATTAAAGTTGCAATCTCAAAATTGAACCCTACCAAGATTGTCGAAAAATGCAAAATTTGAATTTTGAAAAAGAGAGGGAAACTAAAATTTTGAATTTTATGATTTTAGAGGGAATGTTAAGAGCAATGCAAGTTTTGAAATTCAAAAGTTGACTCAATTTCACGCAAAATTCAATTTTGAAAGCGGAAATCAAAGTTGTTGTAATTAAGCACTTAATTTCAAAAGTCACAAATTGCAAAAATTTGAATGAAGCATTGAAATTTCGAATGAATGCTAACACACTTTTCAGATTTAGGACTATAAGAAACACAATTTTGACACAAATTTCAATTTCGATGATTTTTGAATGATTAGAAGCCCTAAACCAAGCAATCACAAGACCAACTTTGACTGTAATTTTGAAGGTGTTAAAATTGATAAAATCAGCCAAAATTCTAGATTTTAGCAGAAAAATACAGTAAGATCTCGCTCCCGAAATTTCGGAAAAAATGTCGGGGACGATGGCGCTCGGAGTGCACACGGTCCTCGCAACTTTTTTCCAAATTTTTCAGGGATGAAAGATATTGTGATTTTATTGCGGAATCCAAAGTTACAGCTGATTTGGGAATGTTTTGATCAGTGAAATTGTCGGACAAAGGTTGAATCAAGAGGGTTTCAAAAATTAGGGTTTTGACACTTAACCACTTAATTTTTAAAATCAAAGCACAAATATGAATTGATAATTTGTAATAGAAGGGCAGATCTGAAACAAGCATTAACAATTAAACATTTCACAAGTTTAATTTCTTAAAAAGAAAATTTAGGGTTTTTATGCAATTAACCTCTAAAATTTTACAAAAGATCAAACATGGAAATGTAATCAAGGAATCCAATTTTCAGATCTAACTATGAATAATCAGAAAGGATGTTCACGTCGGGTTCACCAAAATGTAAAGCGGAAAATCGCGATCGAACCCTAGTTGCTCTCCCCTCTTCCAACTCCGAGGAGAGAAAAGGGAGAGTCTCTAGGGTTGATGGTTTTCACTTAGGGGAGAGACTTTACATTCAAAAGAGGGGTTGAAACCCACAAGATCCAATCCCACACAATGCAAGATTGGATGCTAAATGCGTTTCAAGGGTTAAGAAAGCAAGGCTACCCTCTTTTGTAAAGAATGTTGATAGAAGAATTAAGCTAGGAATGCATAGAAAGTGACAAAGATTCGCTTATAAACTGAGATAGGGATATAGGATGAAGCTGCGGACCTGGAATTAGCAGTAAAATGTCGATACGGCGCTGTCCTGCAAATTTGAGCAAAAGTTGTCGGGACAATGGCGCCCGGCGTGCACACGGTCCTCCGAAAAATCCACGAAACGAAGGGGGATCTATTCGTCTCTGCACAAGGATTCCAGATCTTCAATTTCAGCCGCGTACCTGCAACCTACACACAGAAAAGCGAAGACGATTGGGGGGTTAGGGATCAGGGGTTTGCCTTTAGGTCAAACCCCGGTTTTGGAATTAACCAAGAAATGAAAAATGCTGTAAATGTAATGTAAAACAAGTACTAATACCTTGTTGTAAGGATGTTTGTATCCTTATGTGCGAAGGTATAGATGTTGTTGTTTGTTGTATGTTGTATGTTGTATGTAGCATGTAGTATGTGATCTCCTCTTCAATGATTGAATCCTTGTCTTGAATGCAACACTTAGCCTTGAATGGAGACTTGAAATGATCAATTACTTGAAGGAATGCTTGAATGCTTGAATGCTTGAGTATAGTTTCCACGCCTTTTCCATCATATCGAATGAAAGAGGAAAATGTAGTTTATATACTTGCCAATTAGGGTTAATAGACTAATTTTCCCGACCTTAGGCCGACCAGGAAAGATAATTTCCAATTTGCAAACAAAAAGACCCGAGACCCCATAGGAGACCGGGCCCAAAATAGGACCCAGGGACCAGGGCGCTGGGCGCCCTGGTCCCACCTCTCGGGACAGCAGGGTGCAAAGGAGGTTCAGGCAGGGTGCAAGAAAATGCAGTTTTCAATGTCATAATCAGGTTTCGGGGTCTCCATTCAGGTTGCGTGTTGCGTCGCCATCGTGAAGACCGAAATGCAGTCGAAATTGCAAGTGTCGCAATTTTAGGATGCTACACAACAATACCTGTTAGGGTTAGATTTGTGGCATTGACTTCTAAGTATTTAGCTTGCAGATTTTGGAGTTTGTGTACAAAGGGTCAATATCATCTCTATATCATCTATATACATCTAGGCATTTATTTTGTGTTTTCAATTTACACTCCAAATGTTTGACAAAATGCCTACTTTCAGACTATTGGCCAATTATTTGTCATAATTCCAGGATTTGAATATCGAAGTGTAATCATTGCTAATCATCCATAATTAGGATCATTTGTGCCATCACCACCAAATTTACTTGAATTTGCGAGTTTGGATGGCTATGCCACCAAGACATTAATTATATATCTTTCTATAACATTGAAAATTGCATATCCTTGCAATTTCACATTGTTTTGCACTCACTTTGCTGTATTAGTTTGAAATGCGCTAATGCTAGAATGCTAACCCCTTTTTGTTATGTTTTCTTGTGATCCTTCTGATGATTGTGGACCTTTAGATGCTTCCTGAGTCCGAATTGTCCGAGCATGTAATGTCCCCTACTAGGTTTAGGTATGTTTTAACCATAATTAACCTATTCCAATGTACTTATGACTTAAACTAAATTGATTAGGAGACAGTTCTATCTTGACATGAATCAAATCAGTGATATTCCATTTATTTCTTAATAAGTAACTTGCTCATCTATCATACATCCATAATTCTTAATGCAAGTGTCAAACTTTGTTACTACTTCAGTTTTAAGGAAGAAGAGGATGTGAATGTTACCCAAGTGCTTAGATACCAAATACAATAGGTTCCCTCAAAGTTTACAGATCCAAGCCCTTACCCTATCTTGGGACCCTGTCCCTCAGGGTTCTCAGGATGTTGATCCCCACCCTCTCTTGGGAATCATCCTATTGTCTGGATTTATACTGCCCCTCTTGGAAACAACTCGATCCCATCTCCTTAAATACTCACAGTAATAGCATGATTTAGACTATAAGTATACTAACTTCTTATGTATTATGAATATATATGAAATTAAGTATGACTGTCATACATATTGCAGTCCATATTAATATTACTATTAATTCTGCATAAGAACATTATCAGGCTTTATATATTAAGCATACTTATTAAACACATCCCCATCCATACCACCAAGAACAAGGATGTTTCTGCCTGTAACTTAATAATAGTTCTGATCTGATCTGATCGATAATATATATCGGTCTTCTGTAGTTTTAAACTTATATCTTTTGTGATGGATATCTCCCATAATCCTTAATGAGTATGCGATTCTTATTAAATATATATTCAAATGGTTGAATGGTTGCACCCTTTTGTTTGGTGATGGATACAACCTTTCCTTGATCGCACCTTTCCCTTTAGACAAATCGTGCCTCTTCATTAATGTGTTGACTAACAACTAATATTTTCAACACTCACATTGCTGCATAAATTAGTGATCTATTTAATTGTTGCAAAGGCAGACAGATCTGACATGCGTCAGATCTGGTCTGCCACTACTAATACCTGTTTATTACTTTATGACAATTAATCCAATTTATCTTTCAAATGGATGATTTAAAAGAATATTAAATACTACTGTTGTCAGGTTTGCATATACATTATCACCTTAGGATGTGTATGGTTTTGTTTATTAATCTAATTTGTTAATACAAAATCGGGGCATGACAGTCCGCCCTTCCTAAATTTGCTTGTCCTCAAGCAACTCATACTAATATGATCTTACTCAATGATGGTTAGTATACTTGCCTCGGTAAACTACTATGAGGTTGATCATCGTCTAAGATATGAGGACAAAATTTTTTTATTTTTTTTGTCTAATGTTCTCAACTCAGATTTGGTAATGGCAAGGCCTATGATTCAAGACAAGATTTCTCATTGGATTTTGGATTGACAAATGTTTGCACAATAGCATGACTTATGTCTATGACCTCAAACGTAATAAATTTGTATCTTTTGAATTACTAATATTAAGTAAAAATATAGAGCCAAACATGAAGCATACACTTGAAAACACAGAGTATACACATGGATATATGCAGGCACGAAGCATACACTCAAATACTCATATTGTTAGATTCCTTCTTATGCACTGGGATGATTCATTGATTCATCTTTACCCTACAGGATGGTAGGATCAAAGCTCTGATACCATTTGTAATGTCCCCTACTCGGTTTAGGCTTGTTTTAACCATAATTAACCTATTCCAATGTACTTATGACTAAAACTAAATTGATTAGGAGACAGTTCTATCTTGACATGAATCAAATCAGTGATATTCCATTAATTTATTAATAAGTAACTTGCTCATCTATCATACATCCATAATTCTTAATGCAAGTGTCAAACTTTGTTACTACTTCAATTTTAAGGAAGAAGAGGATGTGAATGTTACCCAAGCGCTTAGATACCAAATACAATAGGTTCCCTCAAAGTTTACAGATCCAAGCCCTTACCCTATCTTAGGACCCTGTCACTCAAGGTTCTCGGGATGCTGATCCCCACCCTCTCTTGGGAATCATCCTATTGTCTCGATTTAGACTGCCCCTCTTGGAAACAACTCAATCCCATCTCCTTGAATACTCACAGTAATAGCATGATTTAGACTATAAGTATACTAACTTCTTATGTATTATGAATATATATGAAATTAAGTATGACTGTCATACATATTACAGTCCATATTAATATTACTATTAATTCTGCATAAAAACATTATCAGGCTTTATATATTAAGCATACTTATTAAACACATCCCCATGCATACCACCAAGAACAAGGATGTTTCTGCCTGTAACTTAATAACAGTTCTGATCTGATCTGATCGATAATATATATCGGTCTTCTGTAGTTTTAAACTTATATCTTTTGTGATGGATATCTCCCATAATCCTTAATGAGTATGCGATTCTTATTAAATATATATTCGAATGGTTGAATGGTTGCACCCTTTTGTTTGGTGATGGATACAACCTTTCCTTGATCGCACCTTTCCCTTTAGACAAATCGTGCCTCTTCATTAATGTGTTGACTAACAACTAATATTTTCAACATTCACATCGCTGTATAAATTAGTGATCTATTTAATTGTTGCAAAGACAGACAGATCTGACATGCGTCAGATCTGGTTTGCCACTACTAATACCTGTTTATTACTTTATGACAATTAATCCAATTTATCTTTCAAATGGTTGATTTAAAAGAATATTAAATACTACTGTTGTCAGGTTTGCATATACATTATCACCTTAGGATGTGTATGGTTTTGTTTATTAAGCTACTTTGTTAATACAAAATCGGGGCATGACAGAGCATCCATATGACATGCTAACACCCTATGATAATTCATGATTTTAATGGTTGTTTGTGCATTACATTGTCCCTATCACGACTAGCACTTTAAAAGATAACGGCTCTAGCATATTCCGAGTCATTATCCATCCCTTGTGCCTTTTCTGGTTTGCATATTCTGAATCTCTAGCAAATTCATTCTCGATTTTTCACTTTATGAACTCTACTAGCAAACCAACCTCCATTGTTATTCTATGAAATTCTATTCAATTGTTGGTGCATGTGAAGATTTTTAGCTCATTTCTGGTTTCATGAAGTTATGGTAGCAAATTGTGCAAGCTAATAGCATTATTTTCAGTTGTTTCAAGCCTTTGAGGTGACATTGTTCTTGTTTATTGTTCCCTCCCCTTTATTTTGTTCATTGTCTCTATTTGTGATTCCTCGTGCTCACAATTCTTGCATTTTGGATAGCATCCATTACTGCTTTCGTGATCATCATTTTATTTTTTATATTACATTGTACTTGTCATTTTCATTTCAAAATCTATTCAAAAATTTGGCTATCCATGGAGATAGAAATACCTATGAGAGGTTTGACTGAAGCAAGCCCTTAAACCACCACCCAAAACTTTTCCTTTTTCTTCTCTTGTATTGCAGGTTCCTTGAAGAAGAATTTCTCATTTTACAACTTCTCCAGTGATATTTTCTCGTTACTTTTCTCTCCAGTGATATCTTCACATTTTCCTTTTTCTTGTAATTTTATAATTTCTATCAATAAATCAGTCAATTAATCTATTAATTGTATTATTTTATTTTCTGGAATCTTGTCATACTTCCTTGTTCCTTTCGCTATGTCTGCAGGTGTAAATTTTCTTAGCAGAGCTGTGCATATTTTTTTCAGCCATACCAAATGACAGTGCATTGCAAAACACCCTCGTAACGTGCCGGTGTCCATGCAGTGAATTCCAAATTCCAATTACATGTTCCTCTGTTCTTGCATATTTTATTTCTATAATTAAAAAGTCATTTCACTAGTTTAGGTCTGCAATTGTTTTAGCTTAGCTTTAGACAACGTTCTTTCCGTTTGAAAGTTACAACACTTCAGCATAATCTAAACTGTAGATTAGTTTAACAGAAAATAGATTGGTTAACTCTAGTGTAATAGTCTGGGACCATTCTCAAAGGAGTATAAGCTTTTTTTAGCCGAGTTGAATTTCACCTATTACACTTTCTAGCATTGCATATATTGTAGCACTATGCAACTTGTCACCAATAAGTTAGTGTCCCAATCACTGTATACTCTCACCTTACCCACATTTGGATCTTGGTGGTCAGAAAGTGTGAGGATTTATTCATTTCATTATAAATTTGTAAAAATCTAAAAATTTCAGTTACAAGACATTACACAATATACAATAGTACAATATAAACACAAAAAGGTGTTGTAAGTAAGTTGTAACCACCTAAGTAACACTTAGTTGGGTGTGATTAACTTTAACAAATATGAGACATAAAACATAGGAGGAAAATGAGGAATCTAGGTAGCCTTTTAGATTTAGTGAAATCCATTTGAACCAAAATGTATTCACTAACTAAATGATAAACATCAACTCCTCAGCATCCATTTTGCTTTACAAAAGAAAGAACATAGCAAGAGGGCATAACTAGTTAGAAACAGGGAATAAAACACACGGCCATTAATAAAAGTGAGGAACTATTGAATGGAAAACAAACTCATAATTTCATCTTATTGGTGGTGGGCAAAGGTTCATTCAAATGCCAGCTAAGAGCCCTGTTCTAGATAGAGTTTAAGTTGACAGTAAACTACACAACCCTGCAGGACTGCCCAGAAGAAGAGATTCTTATTCTATGCTTTCCAAAGGAAAGCCATTGGACCATTCAAACTTACAACCAGCAAGATAAATTGACTGACATTGTAATTGAATCCATTTTGGAGTGACATTCTTTCAATTGTAGAGAAGTTTCAAAAGTTATATTTGTATTGGCTAATGCTTTTATTTAATAGATATAATGAAATGTTAACTTTTTCAAAAATTTAGGTTCTTTTAGTTTGTTTAAGCTATTTTTAGGTCATTCCAAAAATCAAATTGTTTGGTCATTCCTAGAACTCAAAGAAACACTGCTTTCAGTAGTCCATTTCTAATTTATCTCAGGCCCTGGCTCTTTTACAATATCTTTCTAGATCTCTTGGGCATATACACCTCTGGTAACATAACTTTCCTTCTGCCCAAAAACTCGGTTCCATATTTATGTCAATTTCTATATGTCAGGGGTTCAAGACTTATAATAAATACAAACTTCCATTTACCCTAGCATAAATAAAAAACATTTGTAAGCAAGTTTGACAAATCAGGGATAAAAACACAGAAAAAGAAAAGAAAAAGAAAAAGTGATGGTAAAGGAGACAGAACCTGGAAATGAGAGATAAAAAAAACGAGTCAAGCTGTTGCAACGCAGAACTTGGCGGATGGAGGAAGCAATTACCGCTATAAACCAGAAACAGGACTTGGCAGGTCTTGCAGGTTACCCTAAACTAAGGATAAAGTGATTTTTTTGTTAATTAAATCAGTTGATCTTCGAGGTTCTCGTGGAGGTCCCGATAGGTCAGTTACACATAATCGATAAAAAGCTTGTACATGCCTAACATGAAGGTTGTTTCCTCCTTCCCTTTTTGAGTCTGAGCTGGTGAGGACCCTGGCTCAGCCGCTAACCCACAATTTTTGAGACACCTGAGTTCTAAGTTGGGCTGCTATTAACTTTGCTGACAAGCAGTACGTATTAATTAACGTCGGCAGTAAATGGTCATCAGAACACACCTAATTACAAATGAAACCACACCAGCCCTACTAACGGTTAAATAACAATAGTCTTGACTCTTGCCTCTGCATCCTCAGCTAGAGGACTTGCACCATCTGACTGGGTATCGAGACGAAGATTGAGCATCAAGCAACCATGAATATTGATGATGGTATGTTTAAAAATTTAATTTGACATTCAATGCTGTCATTTATTTGCTTCTTTGTATCATTCTCTTATTTACACTACAATTATTTTATAATCTACCTGTCTAATACTACCATTACAGGTTTGCAGCAGGGATATAGCCTTTTTGAAAAATATGCAATTATGTATAATATTCAATAATAATTACAACATCACATCTGGATGTTGTTTATCAAATAGATGCAGCTGCCATAATTACGATTTAAGTGGGTGATTGTTCCCTTAAGTTTAAGCAGTGACGGTGTCAATAAAGACGGCTAGAAGTGGCTAAGGCAGTGTCTTTCAATGTATCCACTAGCACTGATCCAAAGGCAATAAAGGTGACATTTTAGATTTCACTATAACAAGCACACTTCTTCGGCATATTAGAGGTCCATTGTGGAAACAATGGGCTGTTTTACCCTGACGTTTTATATTGTTAACAGGTTGTTTAGTGTGTGATGAGATATGATATGATGTTAGTCGCAGAAGTAATTCTAAGATTGCGTAATGTTTAGAAAAAGGTAAATATTTTAGAAGGGAGAACTGCTCTTCCACACTAATTAAAAGGAATCTAAATTACCCTGTAAAATTTCCGTTGGTGATAATTCATACCTGTATCGTATCAATAAGCATAGATTTTTCAGAATCATTAGATGGAGGATTTTTTAAAATAGTTGAAGAAGGCCAACCATTTTTATTGAAGTACCTGCAAAACGAGGTAGGGGATATATTTTGAAGGCCAGTGACCATAATATAATATGAGGCAAAATAATCCGTAAAAGCAACCCAATAAATAATATAGTGCGATATAATAATAACCCACCAGCGCATTTTGGGCTTTCCACCACCAATCTGATTCTGCAATTGATCATAGAACTCTTCATCCCACACCACCAAATTCGAGGAAGTTGGGCAGCATACATTGAAGAAAGCAAAAGCCGCATTGTAAGCATTTCTGTGAATATATTCGGACTCCAAAATAACACCATCACAGTCAAAAATCAGAGCCTCTAATTCGCTGCGGTCATTTGAATTAGCAGACAATGAAGAAGTTGATACTGCAAGTACTTGCTGTTTTCTTAAAAAATTATTATTCGGAAGTGCTATACATGTGGAAAGTGGCGAGAGACTTGTATTTACGTTGGGAGTTTTGAAGGTGATTGGAATCACAGGCTGTTGTCGACTGGGGCTGATAAAATTGGACAACTTCAAATTCGGCATTGGTAGGACACCCATTTCTTCAGATAAGGGGATGTCCCAACAAAGAATTTTGATTGAGAAGTTATGGGGCTCTGGATCATTATATGCCTTATCAGTTATAGACGAGTCTACAAAATTGAAGGGGAAAAAGTGTCTTTCCTTCATTTTTACTTTGATATGGCTTGAGTATAGAATTTTGATTTACTTATATCTTTAATATTTTTAATGTTTGGATGAATATTTAAAATAGAATTTAATGTTTGTTTGCATAATATTTAGGTCTTAGATTATCAATTTTTATTTATAAGTTAAATATGGGAGTATTTAGGGTAAGAATTTGATTCTCACGTTCAAAATTAAAATTTCATTTTAAGATCAAATCTATTTAAGTTAACTAGTAATTATGTGTTGATTCATGTGTCAAAACTTTCAAATAGTGTACAAGTCATGTATAAAAAGAAATCACCCTTATTTCATCATCCACCTATCACGTAGCATCAATTATCATTCAAAATTGCCCTCTTCTAACATTGTGCCTCTCAAAATCACTCTTGCCCCTTCATAGTAGCACCTTTCATCAATTATTATTATTACATCACCTCTTTGTAAATAGATTAAAAAATCCTAGTTCTTGCACAGTCATTGCATCACACTTTTTGCACATTGTTCAAGTATCAATTTTCACACACTATCATTTGTATTATTGATTGTTGTCTTCTATACTTGCCACTAAAAGGGGTTGTACTAATAAATACAATTGAATTTGGTATAGGCTAGAGAGAAGACCTTGGATTTCTTCACTGTTAGTCAAACCCATTAAGAATTATTGTACAAGTTCTACAAACATGTCAAGCAATCATACAATATTTAAGATGTTGAAGGAATGCAATCAAATATTCTTTAGATTTTCTTTTGTGCTCTAATTTTCATGAATGTATATTAGTGTTGGTGTGAACAAGGGTATTTCATGTTCATTTCCTCCTTTGTAGAGGGAACAAGGTTTATTATCTAACTAGTTTGTTCACATGGTAAGTTTACTTAGTGGGTTAGGAATATTTCTAGAAGTCTCTTGTAGACATGTGATCTTATCCCCTAATTGCTACATGGCATAGGATTAAGACACTTGTCATCATCCTAGTTAGTCATATCTCTCAACCTTATCTATATAAACAAGGTCTCATATGCACATATCATTGTATTGCATAGATTCCATGTGCACATCATTGATCATATTAATCTAATATATTTTGCATCTATTATTGCAAATTTAAGCTCTTGTTTCTCTCCCTTGTAGAAGGTTATATTGGTTTTTGCAAGTGATCTTGGGATCTTGAGTGACTCTAACATGATATCAAAGCTTTAGATCTACAAGTGCCTTCTCAAATCTAGGACGTAATCAAGCATGATTTATTGCTAGCATGCAAATCTTGGTTGATCTTGAAAAGTTGAGTATGATCTTCTCTTGCATCATGTGATAACTTGGAGAATCAAAAAATCTTAATAGAAATACCAAATTTGGGGTTTTACCTTTGTGGCTTTGTATTGAGGATTCATTTTGGAGCATTTTGGGTCAAAATAGACCCTTATGTTGAATTCAGAAAGCCCCAAAACCCCTATTTTCATTTCTTATTTCTGTGACAAAATTTTTTTAGCATTTTTCATGCAACTATCTTAAATTTGATAATTAAATGATCGCTACTGGGACACTATTTTGCATTTGACAGACAAATGACTACCAAAAGGCACTATGTTAAATTTTAAAACCAAGTGACCATTAGAAAGTTACTCCAATCTACCCCCTTCTCCATAAACAATTTATTATTTTTTTGTTCAATGTCAAACAACCATATCTTACTCATCTAAACTCTTTTTTTCGAGAATTTTTTCTATTTGGGGGAGAATTTCATGATCTCTATAGTGGTGCAATCATATTTTAATTTTGGTGTCTGATATTTTTAGAAATTTTAGATTTTCATAGTTGTTAATGAGTAGTTGTAATTTTGGGAACTTTCAAGGCTCCATTCTTACTCTTATGATAACATTTTTGGGTGTCATTTCATAAAGTGCATGATTTTTATTTTTTTTTGTAATGTGATCAGATTAATCTCATATTGTGTAAAAACTATACTTTTAGCTTGTGGCTAAATTTACCATCTACACGCACTAAGATTAAGTCTAGTTTGTTGTTTTTGGTGTCTAGCATATATGATTGTGCCGATTATAAAGTGCCAAACTTCTATATTGTTGGGGAGATCTTTGATTGGGTAAGTTTAAGGGGTACTCTCCTTGTGATTGTGGTTTCATTCCTCTTGATTTGTGTTTGTTTCATAATGGAGCAATCTCCAACTCCACTTCTAACACCTTACAAATATCCTAAATGAAAACCATACATGAACAAATTGTTAAGAGTAGAAAGATTATATAGGATAGTGCATGGGCTTGATGGTGAACCAAAAGATGATGAATCTAAACAAATAAGTTTTTGAGTAGTTGTAAAGAAGCAATTAGATATTTGTGCTTGTATGTCTCTCATGAGTTATTGTTTCACATTGAAGGCTTGGATAAACCGATGACTATGTGGAACAAATTATCTTTTTTATGGGCAAATAGATAAAATTCATGGACATTTGTTGGAGAATGAATCAATAAGTCTCAATCCATGCATTTTTATAATATACAATACTTCATCACCAAATTCATGTCACTAAGAACAAAATTGAAGGAGTGTAAAATTGAAAAAATAGATACACAATTGGTGTTTAAGTGTTCTTTCAAAGCTAGAACTTGAATATTCAATGTTTGTGTCTACTTTCTATGCTACAAAACATGCCTTTGGGAGTAAGTTTGTTATCCCTTATTTTGAGGATTTTGTTATGCGACTCACAAGGGAGCAATATAAGCTTATTCAAATGGGTGTCTTGAAGTCTTTAAAATCTCAAGCCTTGATTTGAAAGATGAGAAGTCTTCTAATGACAAAGATAAGAAAAGAACAAACTTAAGAAGAACGCACAATCCACATCTAATTCCATAGAAGAACATAAATATCCCTCTCCTAAGGGGGAATCATATAAGTAGGAGAATTCTACTTGTACATATTGCAAGGAGATAGGGCATGTATATGAAGGATATTGATGAATTGAAACATCTTTTTCAGAAGAATCAAATCATTTAATCTTCCAGAATGTTAGCTTCTGCTTCTTCTAATTCAAAATAAATAGAATTTGATAAGGAAAACAGTCACACTTTTGGAACAAGTAAGAAACAAAGGTGTCACGTCTTATCGTTTTTGCTTGAATAATTAATGAAATAAACATGATTTTGATATTATTTAATTATATCTATTTAATTAAAAATGGTTAAATATGTTAGAAATAATGGTGTATTTTAAATGAAAAAGAAAAGAGGAAAATTAAATTATGATATTACTATATTTTTCTTACGATGTGCATGCTTTGGCTATGATTTTGAGAACTAATCTTTTAGCATATGATTGAGTGTGATTGAGTGCAAGCATAAGTCAAAAGTGGGAACATGGTTGACGAGAGGAATCTAGCCATTTGGTAAAGAATGGATGGAATGGATACCCTATTACACACACCATGTAGTTTCATGTAGAACTTGCATTTGAATGACATAATTGATGCTTTTGAATGACTTGATGGTGCATACATATACAATTGTTATCACATTGTTTCAATTAATTTGAAAATGAAAATAAATTTGTGTACCTTGTTTGTATCCATGTATTTATACATGTATGCTTTTGATTTGATATTAGGTACATGTTGACTTTCTTTGGAAATGAAATTTTCTATCTTTGATTACGTAAATATGTTCAAGTTTCATATATGCTCATGCTTGAAAAATAGTACTTTGATATCAAGTGTATGATTCTCCCTTTCTATAACTATATATATATGACTATATATATCCATTTACGTATGTAATAATATGGATATACATGCATACATAAACAATAGAAAATTTTCACGCCAACCTGTAGTGTAATGCCAATAATAAGGAAATTATTCTTCTGACTGCTACAACAATATGCTTGAGAAAATCAATTATATTCATTGGTCAAGTCTTGTAAACCTAGACCATTCTTGGCAAAGCCATCTCCATAATGGAGTCACCTTCCAAAATGGGTGGCAACTACGTTATGAAAGCTAGCCCCTCATTCTAAAAAATAGTAAAAAAATTAGTATTCATGTGATATATGCATATCAAAGGGGTCGACCAAGACACAAAGATCTAAATATAAAAAAAAACCATCTTCTTAGAATTTATATTTTCTAGTCATTGCATGAAAACTATAACATTTTCAAAGGGATATCTCAATTAGAGGAGTAATAAATAAAAGTTTAGGCTATCTCATGGAGTTATTCTTCTCAAATAATAGAGAGTCATCCATTCACAGATCGAAGGGGTATTTGGAAGATTATTCTACCTCATTTTGAGATCACACCACAAGATTTAAACATCAACTCTCATGGACTTCCAAGTAGGATTTTACTTCATGTTATCATTGAATCTGGTTTTTTGTATTGAAATTCTTTTGCGCTAAATCATTATTTGTATTTTCTCTATAAAACATAAGACTTTTATATGTGTGTGCACATACATACATGTATGTGTGTATGTATGTATGTATGCATACGTGTGTGTGCACGTGTGCATATATATGTATGTATGTATGTATGTATATGTATGTATGTATGTATGTATGTGTAATTTTGTATATGTATGTGTAAGTTTGTATAAGTATGTGTATGTATATATATGTATGTTTGTGTTGGTGTATGTATACATATTGTTAGAGAATTTTAGCTATTTGTTATTTGTTTACAACTAGTTATATTTTTTTGTTTAAGTTAACTCAGGAGTGCTTGCTTCTAGTTTAGCTTCTGTGCATCTAGTTTAGCAAGAGTTGTTTTTTTTTAGCTCCTTATGTTTGTACTTTAGTTCTCCTAAATTTAACTTACATGTTTGTGCTTTCTTTATAAGTACCTCATTGTACAATTGTAATTCATCCTGTAATCTTTTCTTTTGAAGAATATGGCATATTTTTCTTGCTACTCTCATTTGTGGAAGGTGTTCTATTTTGTTGTTTGATTTTGTAGGCTTGTGTTGCAAAATTCAACATAGTATTAGAGCTCAATCTTTACTTCAACATGGTATCAAAGCTTAATCTTTGCTCCAACATGGTATCAAAGCGTAGATTTGGCAAACCCCTTCTCAAGGTTTGAGGGTTTATTTTCTCAGAAGCATTGTAGGGTCACCAAATTTGCTTTCATGTGTGGATTTGGAGGTGGGCAATTTTTTATCAGCTTTTGGAGTAAAACGACCAGTTGTTTTTTTTGGTAATTTTTCATTTTCAAAATCTTACTACTTTTGGAAAGTTGTTATTTTCAGAAATTTTCTATTTTCAAAACTTCTTATTTTTGAAAACTTTCTATTTTTAGAAAGTTGCTATTTTCAAAAAGTTTATATTTTCAAAAAGTTTCTATTTTTGAAAAAATTATATTTTTGGAAAGTTTCTAATTTTTGAAAACTTTCTATTTTTGGAAACCCTTTCAAGCCTCTAGGCCCATTTTGGCATGCAATTGGTTTGTTTATCATAACTTGCCCATACAACATTTGTTTTCCAACTTCTACATATCGTTGGAAAACTAGTTCAGAGGGTTATTCGAATTTGCAGGTATTTTTTCTTGATTTTGCTCCTAGTGACTACTATAGGTTGTTGAAGTTAGCTTTTTTTATTGCTTATGGACCATAACTTGGGCAAATGGACTCCATTTTTTGACTTTCGCATATCATAAAAAATCTCTTGAAGTCCTTTATTTAGATCTGCTACTATTGTTTCTATATTTTAACTCATGTAGTTTTTATTCAATCTTTTATGTATTTAACTTCATGACTAATTACTTGGTTAAATTTGGCTCCTGGAAACTTTCTCTTTGCATTATATGGCTTCGCTCAAGTTGGTCTACACAACTTCGCTCTAGTTGGGCATTTTGAGCATCTTTTCATGCACTTCTTTGTCTATAGATGCACTAAGATAAAGTCCTACCTTTGTGTATGGTTTTTGGGGATTTTTCACATTATATTGTGCCTTATTTTGTACATGCACTATATTATAAAGTATCATGGAGATTATGTAGTGCCTTTTGTTTTGCCACCATATCTTTGTCTAGTGAGTGTCCTTCCATGACATCATCGAATCCTAGAGATTCATGTTCCATGCATCTCTCCATTGCTTGCATACCCTTTTTCAATTGCAGGTACTTTCTTGTGAATATTCAGATTCTCCTTCATGCATTACTTGGTCAAACACGGTTTTAGTGGATCTGTCACGGCTCTCCTTTGTCAGGATTACGGGGGGCATTCCATTGTTGGTGCTAATGGTTCCTTGGTTTTTCTTCGGAGTTAGACACTCTTGTATTCTAGTTTTGTTAAGGTGACCTTCCATCTTCTATTGAACAGTGTTCTTCAAACTATTGGCTCTTGTATTTTTTACTAGCAATTTATTCTTGCATGGTTGAGTACTGTCATTGGGGTCACTCATGAAAATTCATTCGTCATCTATATTTTCGATTGACAGATGTTTTGCCTTTGTTTTCCATTTGATTGTTTGACTAGTATTGTTGGGGGTACTCATGTAGATTGTTGTCTTCTTGATCCTAATCATAATCTTGGTTCCAAAGGAGGTTCTTCATTTAGCACTATAGTATTCATTGTTTGATAGTTATCTACAATTTCTTTGTGCTTTAGAGGATGTTCTTCATGTCCTTATTCTTTTGGGACATCATTTTTTAGAGGCTTCTTAGTCCTTCATTTTCTTTTCTCTCTTTTGGAGAGGAGTTTTATCCCACTAGATTTTTCTCTTTTTCTTCTTTTGTGAGTGGTTGCATTGCATTAGTTTGTACATGGGAACCCCATCAAAGCCTTTAGTTGTTAAGACCCATTTTGCATTCATGGATTTAGAGGTTTTCTACTTCACCCTAAGTTTCACTTAAGCAGGGGGAGGGGGGTTTTAGAGCATTTTAGTGATTTTTTTATTTTTGTTTTACAACTAGTTATGCTTTTTTGCTTAAGTTCACTTAGAAGTGCATGCTTCTAGTTAGCTTATGTGCATCTAGTTTAGCTAGAGTTGACCTTTTTTATCTCCCCATGCTTGCACTTTAGTTCTCTTAAATTTAACTTAAGGCATGCTTGTGTTTTATTTATAAGCACCTTATCATACAATTGTAATTCATCTTGTAATCTTTTCTTTTGATGAGTATGGCATATTTTTCTTGCTACTCTCATTTGTGGAAGGCGTTCTAGTTTGTTGTTTGATCTTGCAGGCTTGTGTTGCAAAATTACACACACACACACATGTAGTATGTGTATGTATAGATATACATATTGTTGGTTGAAAATTTTGTAAACTGGGGAAGCTCACAAAATTGTGGTTTCAACCACAGTACATGTGAAATTAAATCTCTCCTAATTATAAGAGAAGGCTCTCCCTTTCGCTTACTACTCTCTTTTATTTTGAACAGAACAATAATTATGAATCCTAATCTAAAATTGGGCAATACACCATCTTGTTCTCTCTTTTAGAATAGATGTTATTCTTTTCTCTTTTTTTTTTTCAGAAAAAGAAGTTACAATTTGGAGCAGTAATGCTTAATACAACTTCTAAATTTTTATGTAATAACTCAAAGTATGCTAATGAACTATCCAAATAACAAGAAGAAAAGTTTCCATGAAATCATAGTCTTTTGTTGCTTCCTTGGGACAAGAAGATAGTACTTAAGCACAAAGTCTTATAACTACTATAATCTTATCAACCTTTGTCAAATAACTTTTGTAACCCAACATATTTTCCCAAGATAACAAGACAAAGCGCAAGTCTTCGTATTGATATCTAATTATAATTTTAACAATCTTTACTTGAAATAACAATATGAAGCTCAAAGTCTTCAAATAGTTATCCCTTGTACTAATTCTATTTCACAAATGATGAAATGTAACACAAAGTTTACAAGACAAAATTTGTTCTACTCTTTAATAATATTTCTCCACAATTCTTTTACTTGATCAAAACAAGATTTTATAACAAGAATGGTATAAGAACACTCTCACCACAAACCACAATGTATTCAACACAAAGTCTGAATACCAAAGCTTCCTTCTTATTTGATCAAATTTGTAAAATAACAATATGAACTCAAAGTTTAACTTTGCTCTTCACTTCGGCAGTTTTGTTGCATAAAATTAAAGATGATAATTACAATGAGAAACCTCATATATATAGGTGAGGTGCAATGAGCTAATATAGGGAATCTGCAACAAACTATGACTAAGTAAAAAATGAGTCCTACTTGACTTAGAACTTGTGCATATCATAGATGCAAAAACATGAATACAAAATGACACTTGAAGTGTCGAATTCTAACTGCAAAAATGTACCTACAACTTGAAAAAAATTAAAACTACTAAGTGTCACCATACACTCCATTATGATCTTGCTTCATGAATTCCTTGAACTTCTAAAGAGAAATCTTCATTTGTTCTTCATCAGGTCCTTGAGTATGGCTTGTAACAACTTTAACTCGAGTGGTAGAATCTCCAAGGTTGATATAACATCTTTTGTGTTTCTTTAAAAGAGAAGCCAAGTTATCCAGATTAACTTGAATATCTATTAGCTTATCAATGGAAGATATTGAGAAAACTTCTTTGTCAACCTCCTCTCCAACGAGCAAGCTAAACTCTTTGACGATAACATCTTCATGATGAGGCTTTTGATTTTCATTAAGGACTGTACACATGTCAATAACTTTTCAATGATTTCCTTCCCTTTTTCATTACATTCCTTTTGGGCCTTTCTCATATCCTTGATAAACTTTTCCAAGGTGTTGATTTGATGTTCTAATGCTTCTCTTTGTTCAATGTGCATGTCCCTTGACGGAATCACTACATTATCAACCAAAACATCTAATTGAAAATCTTCTAACTTCAACCATGACTCAAATTTCTTCTCTCTTGCTTCTAATTCATGTGAATAGA
Source organism: Cryptomeria japonica (assembly GCF_030272615.1). Lineage (NCBI taxonomy): Eukaryota > Viridiplantae > Streptophyta > Pinopsida > Cupressales > Cupressaceae > Cryptomeria > Cryptomeria japonica. The sequence goes on from NC_081409.1 coordinate 514,458,164, forward strand.
TCCAATGTTTAATCTATCTCAGACTTGACACCCTCTAGATTTTTTATTAGAGAAAATGTAGAACATAGGAGATGTGTTCCTTGGCTCAATATCCTATCCATCTGTTGGTTCCCAAATCAATAGATCCCCAAACCCTAAAGGATTAGCCACTTTCTAATAAAAAAGTTCAAGGTTGGATTTGGCCAACAAACGAGATTCAATCACAAAACTAAAATATCCAGCACTTTTGGCTCTGCAAGAACAAGTTGGGTGTACCTTAACAATGCCTAAATAACCTACTTCATTTCATGCTTGGACATTGTGAGCTATAGTGGATATACCAATGATAATATGCCAAGGAAATTTTATAAACTTCATATTTGGCTACAACCCTGTCTTCTTAACATTTCACTCAACACTTGAGATTATTTTCTACACTAAAACTAACCCTACACCTACTCCTATAATAGAATAAAAATGACATTTTTGAAAATTGGATACAAACCCCATGACTAGTACCTTCCTTAGGGCAACAAAGTCAACCTAAAAAATGAATAAATTCTACCCAAATAGATTAAAACCCAACCAATGAGATCGCAATATTAGCGCATTGTACACATCCTTCATTTTGATTTTATTGTAGCCATTCTTTATAATCCTACATGCACACAACACTATTTCTTTGACTTGTTAAAAGCATTTTAATCTCTTCCTTGAAGAGACAAAATAAAAGATCCTTGATCATTCATTTCATAAAATACTGATCATACATGTTGGAGACAGCTACAAAAAACACATAAAACTTTATTGTAATTTGGTTAAGAACTATTTAACACAGTAAAATGATTATATGCTGAAAAATAACATCTTAAACTACTCTAATTGTAGGACTATACATGGAAGTCTTGCTTCCAAAAAAAATTCAAAATTTTACATTAGAATCACCAAAAATGAGGAGAAGAGAAAATAAATAGACATAAGAGAAACCCTAAAGAAAGCCTGGAGGAAACTAAAGAATGACAATTGACTTTCTTTTGAATTTTGAAATTGTCATTCTTTTCCCTCTATGATCTACATCATTCATGTGCCTGTGACACTTGGCAATCTCAAAAAAATTCCAACACTTTCCTACTTTTTTCTCTCCCATGCTTGCACACAAAAATCTGGCCTATTTTGCTCACACATTTGCTATGACAAATAAATTTGTCTTTGATGCTTCATGCCATTTTTATTTGTCTGAATTTCTTTTTTATGTTGTTCCTTTTGGCTCTTTTTATAGCTTGCAATTTCTTTCTACCAAATTTAGAAAATCCCCTTTTTAAATGGTTGTTTCCTTGTTACTTTCAACACATTCTTTCTCTCTAATAAAAAACACACCCCAAGTGTGATCACAACTATACATTATATTTTTGAATTCAATAAATTTCTAGTTTTGAAGTTGCAATCACTTTTCTCTACACACTTTCAACCTCCTTTGTGAAAACATTCACTTCCTAAAAAAATTATTTTTTGCCTTATTTTGTTGTATTTCACCCCTTTGTGAGAATATTTGCATTTTAGTAACAAATATTTTTTTTTGTTTTATTTTTGTTTTTAATGTCTTTTACCTTTAGGCTGAGAACATTTCACTTGATAAAGTGAACTGATATCCCTGTATCATATTTTTTTACTTTTGAGTAACTTAATTTCTCTACATGTTCTTTTTTGGGAAAAATATTTCATCTTCTTGGTGAAACACTTACCTGGCAACCATATAAATCTTCATAAAAGTGAAGAATTAATAGATTAACTATGTAATTTTTTGTATTGGCTCTTTTAACATCAATTTAATATTCTCCTGTAAAATAATTTACTTATCACACCTTATCTTTTTGCCAATGAAATAGTAACCTCACTTACAACACAGGATTCTATTCTATCTTTAATAATTTCACATACTGCATTAAAACATTGCACACCAAGTAAAAGCATCCAACACACAACTCTCTTTTACTGTTAGAGTCTTTTGAGATTAAAATCTCACCACTGAAGTTCCTTTCATAGGATTTGCATTTTAACCTATCATATTATACAACTATTAGTTGCAAACTTTCCATCACAACTCCACCTAGCTCCTTATTCATCACAATAATCGTTTTGCCCACCTCTTCATGCCAATGCGTTCTACTTCAAAATTACCTCACTTGTGTGCTTTATAAAATTTATATACTTACAAATATTTTTGAGCACTCTATATTTGAGAAAAACAACACACCAATCATAGGAGATATGAGACTTGTAATCTTCCTTAGTGCCCTAGTGATTGCAAACAGTCACACAACAAATTAGTAAAACACTATCTTTGCATAAATATCGTTTATGTTCATGCTCTCAAGATTTGAAAATAATTTCTAGCACAAAGCCTTTTGTTATTTTATTTATTGTTTCATATGAACCAAATATTCTGCCTCTGCTCTCTTTTGAATGCTATGCTTCTACAATTTTGAGTTTCAGTAATTTGACTTTTGACCATGATTCAATGCATTCACTGGTGGCTTTTAAGGAATCCGTTCATTATATTATAACTTCTAAAATATGGATTCACAAGTACCCAGAAGACACAGAATGGCATTGGAGCTGTGAAAGATAATTTTAAAGGAACCCATGCATTCTTCCTTCACACAACTAGCAATGAAAAACTTTATGGTGTATTTGATTCCTTCATGCCATAACGATCAATAAAAATCCCCAAAGCATTGGCTACTCCAAACAATAACTTTAATCCATATCGTGCCAAATTAATCCTCATTGCTTTGACATATTTATGGTTGCCAAAGCCATGCCTTGTTTCTCCTCATGCAACATGTGGTCATTCTATTTAGATTTTCAAAATCATCTATGCATATTCTATTTGTATCTTCTCTCATTCTGTTATTAAAATTTATATTGTGTTCATTCTATAGGCTAGACACATCCACATCATCACAACTTCAAACCCAGAGTGCATAAAAATCTATTTACAATGCGAAAGATGGAGACACCTGCGAGCACAATCAAAGAAACACATTTGCAACCAACGGTTGCAATAATTAGATTTGTGGTCTAACACATTGGATGCTTTCTTTCAAGATGTTCGCAACAATAATATTTCAGCACAAGTTTTAGCTAAACTCAATCCACGCAGAGAATTAATTCACTCACTACTTAAAATCTTTAACAAGATCGTCATTTGCAATGCATGGGAATAAGATCCCCGTTGAGTCTCAATTAGTTCCCATCAAATTTTATAAAAAAATTTGAGGACAAAGCAAAATATGTAAGCCAATGTAGATTGCAATCATCACTGCAACAAAGACACAATTTGAATACCAACAAGCTATTTCATAGAGTGACATATCTCACATGATAGCTAGCAATTGTACTAGAGAAATCAAGCATAATGGTGACTGATGTTGTTTTCATTGTATTCTTTTCCTAACTGCACTAGGGAATACACTCTACACCTCATATATTGAGATCCATTAGATGATCATACCAATACCATAGGACCGTGTCGTCATAACAGGGACAAACCCATGACGCAGCCTCTTTGACATAATCAACACAAGGCACAACTCCTCTATAAACACCCATGTATCTTTGGAAAAGTCATCCATCCTTTGTTATTACCAATGCAAACATTCTTACATATTTTCTATTCACAAAGCCTGCCAAACACATTCATCTGCATTTTGATTTTAGCCAGTCGTCTTTTCAATTTGGCAATATTCATGAATCATACCACAAACCCTAAGAACACACCCAAAAGCATATTTGTTCGGTTATCCTAATCTTTGTTCTTATTTGGCCCCACACTGCATTTTGGCTTACCTCGATTACCTTACGAGGGTGTCAGGGAGATGATGCCTCTCTCCTGCAGGCCAACACCCTCGCTTTTCATGTTGGAACTATGACATAGGGTTGAGGGAAGATCAATTTCTCTTTCTACAAGCTCGCACTCTCCATTTTATTTCCCTATTTTCCTAGCGAGGCAATGAGGATGTCTCTTTCTACAAGGAGATCATTATTTGTTGAATTTATTAGTCCTCCTTATGTGGACATCTAAAACATTGAAGGATGTGTTTAATTATTCTTCATAAATTTGCACCACACCTCATGGGGCCCATCTTTTCAACTTAATTATGAGGTAATATTATAATTCCATATTATGCCCTGATCATACAATATAATTCAATAATTTTAATTTTCTTGGCATGTTCGAACAACTTTAATTCTTTTCACTTTTTTGAAAATCAATTGGGATATTTGTGGGGCTAGTTATCATGATGCTATTTAAACCATAAATTGATTTAAATAATCAAATATTTCAACTTGTTTGTGTTGGTATTTTGGTATGGTTTTGTCATTGATGTCAACACCTACTGAATACACCTACTTTGGAGATCCAACAATATTCACCGGTACCTAGAATGATATGGAAGACACTTGGTAATATCGAAGACATCATGTGGACACTTTATTTTGAAGAAATAATCATTGGTATATTCATATTTGCATATTTGTTTTTACCAGCAAATAGGTCCAAGTTATCTAGGGTTACACCGGCAGGTTTATCTTTTCCAGATCAGCATGGCACGCTATGGAGATGATTTATTATTGTTGTAAATGCATTAAGCCGACATGTTTAATCGGTTATTGCATTGGATATTATATTATTTGTAAAATGTTTTTATTGTAATATCTTGTAGAGCCGACCTACTAAAATTGGTCTTAGGGTATGGTATAAATGTAAGATCTTATTTGTAAGATCAAGTGTGGAATGTAAAAAAAGAATTGAGTGAAGGTCTATGCGAGATCAAGCAGAGGTATACACGAAGATATCATTTGAAGGTGAAGTTAGGTTTTTGTAGAAGCATATCAGCATTACACCGGTACTGAATCCAACATATGAAGATGCTATTTTGAGCAGTACATTCTTATTGGATTTAACCATCCAACTGTAGTTAGTGTGACTCCCATTTGTGATTGAGCAGTGAGCTCTAGGCTATTGGCCTTTCTGCATGTGCAGAACCCTTTTTGTACACTTACTATCTGTAGTAGTATCATCTGATTATGGGTAAGGTTTCCCACCATGGTTTTTCCCCTTACAGGGTTTCCACATACAAATATTGGTGTCATGTGCTGTGGATGACTTTATGTTTATGTTTGATGCATTAATCTTTATCGGTATAGCAATTTACTGTTAACACTGTCTACCGACATACTTAACTGGTTTATCGGTATTAAGCATTAAATTGGTTAATAAGTTTTGGTTTGAATTTATGAGACAACTGATTCACCCCCCCCTCCTCAGTTATCTCTGAGACCTAACAATTGGTATCAGAGCTTAGTCCTCTTCTGCAGAAGTTTAACAACTTGAGGAGATCCAATGTCTACTAATTATTTCAGGAAGGACAGTCCTAAACTTGATGGAACCAACTATGGGATATGGAAGATCAGAATGGAGACACATCTGAATCGCATCGGTAAAGACATCTGGGAAGTTACTAAGAATGGTTATACTGCTGCGGTAGCTATCCAGACTGCTCCAACTACCTTAGCCAAAGATGAAGAGAATGATTGCAAAGGAAGAGAAGCACTTTTGAGCGCATTATCAGATCAACAAATCATGGGATTATCAAATAGGTCTATTGCTAAAGCTATTTGGGATCATTTGGAAACACTGAATGAAGGAGATTCCACAGTCAAAATTGCAAAACTTGAAAGCTTCCGAGTCAGGTATGAACATCTGAAAATGGAAGAAGATGAAAGGATTTATGCTTTTATGGAAAAAGTAAATGAAATTGTTTTGGGTATTAAACGTTGTGGAGGAACTTTGAGTGAGGATGAAATTATTTCTAAAATCTTAAGAGGTTTGCCACCGGCATACAAAATGAAGGTTAATGCTATAAATGAATTGAGAACAATGCCTAATACATCAGTGACTAGGGATACATTGATTGGAAAACTTTCAGCTTTTGAAATTGAGGAATTTGGTCCTATTGCTACTATAAAAACTGATTTGGCCTTTAAAGCATCAACATCATCCGCTCCATCATTTGACAAATCAGACTGGAGAGCCTTTTATGCAAGAGAACTTGAAGAAACCAGAAAGGAGAATGAAGAGCTTGAAGCACTATTTGCAAGGAAAATGCCAAAAGGTCCAATTGGAAGTAAGTATGAAGGTAAAGCACCCTTTAAATGTTTTAACTGCAATAAAATTGGTCATATGGCTTCAAGATGCCCTAATAGACATGCTAGACTAAGAGAAGAAGCTAGAAGAACATACAAGCCTAATCCTGAATATCGGAAATACAGATTTAAGAAGAACAAAGATAAATCTTGTTACATTGTTGATGAAGGTGTGACTGATGATTCTGATGAGGATCCAACAGACAATGGATGGGTTTTTGTTGCTATAACAAAAGATCAACCGACACCTATTGCTCAACCGGTAGAACAAGCCCTAGCAGCTAAAGTTGAATCAAAGGATGAATGGATTATTGACTCGGGATGCTCACATCATATGACTGGAGACAAAGGTAAATTCTTGAACTTTCAAGAATACAATGGAGGTTTAGTAAGATTTGGAGATGACAAAGCCTGTTCAATCAAAGGTAAGGGTTCAATATCTCTTGATGGTAAACATAACACTGACAATGTCTACTATGTTGAAGGATTAAAGCATAATCTTTTAAGTGTTGGTCAATTAGTTGAGAAGGGTTTTCAGTTACAATTTAAAAATGGAAAATGCAAAATCATGAATAGAACTGGTTTGGAAATTGCAACCAATAATCAGACTAGAGTGAATATCTTTCATTTGAATAACAGTGAAAAGGCATGCTTAATTGCACATATAGATGAAAGTTGGTTATGACACAAGAGACTATGTCATGTAAACTTTGATTGCATGGTAAAAATCAGTACTTCTAAGGCAGTTAGAGATCTACCTAAAATTGTGAAACCTCATAATACAATTTGTAAGGAATGTCAATTTGGAAAATAAGTTAGAGCTAGTTTCAAAAGTATTCTAGAAAAATCCAATAATGCTCTTGATTTAATTCACACTGATTTATGTGGTCCAGCTAGAACTAAAAGCTTACAAGGTGATAGATATTTCATGCTAATTATTGATGATTATTCTAGAATGTGTTGGGTTTCTTTTCTCAGAGAAAAATCAGAAGTACTTGGGAAGTTCAAACTATTCAAAGCAATGGTTGAAAATGAAACCGGTAAGAAAATCAAATGTTTAAGATCAGATCAAGGAGGAGAATTCACATCTAAGGACTTTAATACATTCTGTGAAGTGAATGGAATCAAAAGACAGTTATCAGCACCTCGGACACCACAACAGAATGGAGTTGTTGAAAGGAAAAACAAAACTATCTTGGATGTAGCAAGAAGTATGTTATCAGAAGCAAATATACCACATGTGTACTGGAGAGAGGTAGTAAGCACTACTGTCTATACATTCAACAAAGTTCACATCAAAGGTGAAACCGGTAAGACCCCTCATGAACTATGGTTTGGTAATATTCCTACTCTCAAGTATTTCAGAATTTTTGGAAGTAAATGTTATAATAGAAGAGATGAGTATATTGGCAAATTTGATCCTAGAAGTGATGAAGGAATATTTCTTGGTTATTCATCTAAGAGCAAGGCATATAGATGTTTTAATAAAAGATTGCAGAAAATTATTGAAAGTACAAATGTAAAGATTGATGAACAATTCAGAGGAACTTCAAGGTATATAGACTCTGAACCGGTAACATAAATTGTGAAAAATGAACCTACACTGAATCCACCAGTACAGAATGAAGATCCAGTTACCTCGGTATCATCAGAGGATTCCACAGTAATTGAAGAACAACAACAAACTAAGACACCCCAGTATGTAAGACTGAATCATTCTAAAGATCAGATAATTGGAAACAAATTTAAAGGAGTTATGACAAGAGGAAGATTGGCAAATGAAGAGGTATGTCTTATTTCTCAAATTGAACCATCATCTATCAATGAGGCATGTGAAGATAAATTTTGGATCAAAGCTATGGAAGAAGAATTAGGACAAATTGAGAAAAATAATACTTGGACATTAGTTCCCCGGCCTAAAGATAAAAATGTAATTGGAACCAAATGGGTATTTAGAAACAAACTTAGTGAAGATGGTAAGGTTGTCAGAAATAAAGCAAGACTAGTGTGTAAGGGATATTCTCAGAAAGAAGGAGTTGATTACAATGAAACCTTTGCACCGGTAGCCAGAATTGAGGCAGTTAGATTATTCTTGGCTTTTGCAGCTCACAAGGATTACAAAGTTTATCAAATGGATATTAAATGTGCATTTTTTAATGGAGATCTTAAGGAGGAAGTTTATATTGAACAACCCGATGGATTTTCTTTGACAGATGACAATGATATGGTTTGCAGGTTAAGAAAAGCTCTGTATGGATTGAAACAAGCTCGAAGAGCTTGGTATGCAAGATTGGATAAGTATCTTTTAAAGATTGGTTTTACTAAAGGAAATGCAGATAGCAATTTATATTACAAAATAACTAATGATGACATCTTGATTATTGAAGTATTTGTTGATGATATAATCTTTGGAGGAGAAGATGGATTATGTAAAGAATTTTCTCTTAAAATGCAGCAAGAATTTGAAATGTCTATGATTGGAGAAATAAAATTCTTTTTAGGATTGCAAATTTCACAGACTGATAAAGGTATATTTTTGAGTCAATCCAAGTATTTGAAAGAACTACTAAAGAAATTTGGGATGGAGAACTCTAAACCGGTAAGCACACCTATGACTACAAATGGCAAATTATCTCAAAGGGATGAATCTACACCTGTTAATCCAACTAGATACAAATCTATGATAGGAGGTTTACTGTATTTGACACAAACCAGGCCTGATATTATGAATGCAGTATGTATTGTTTCTAGATTTCAGAGTAATCCTAGGGAAAATCATGAATTGGCAATAAAAAGGATTTTCCAGTACTTACAAGGCACAACAAATCTTGGATTATGGTATCCTAAAGATGAAAATTTTGATCTATGTGCATACACAGATGCAAATTGGGCAAGAGATGTGGATGATAGAAAAAGCACCACTGGAGGAGCATTCTTTCTTGGAAAGAGATTAGTTTCTTGGTTGAGTAAGAAATAGAGTTGTACATCTTTATCAATAGCAGAGTCAGAATATGTTGCAGCAGCAACAAACTATACACAGGTACTTTGGCTTAAGCAAATGTTGAAAGACATAAAGGTAAAATGCAAGGTACCTATTACTATATATTGTGATAACACTGCAGCAATTGATATGTCTAAAAATCTGGTATTACATTCTAAAACAAAACATGTTTCTATCAAACTGAATTTTCTAAGGGAAAAAGTTGAAGAAAAAGAGATAAAACTGGTTTATGTGAATACTAAAGAACAGCTTACAGATATTTTCACAAAACCTTTGCCTAAGGAGACTTTTGAGTATCTCAGGGATCATCTTGGAGTCATACCACCACCGGTAGAGACTTAGATAGTTGATGATTGTCATCAACCGACAGAATTAAATGGACAAATCTTTTATTCCGGTATTTGATGAGGAAGCTACTTCTCAGGGGGAGTAGTTGGTATATTGAATTGATTGGTATGAACTTGATTTTTGTAACTTTGGCATTTGATGTCAAAGGGGGAGAGATATCTATGGAAAAACACATTATCCTTTTGGTGAGAGATTTTGAAAAACACATCTAAAGAGAAATTGGTATGAGAGATTGGTATTGTTACTCCCAAGGGGAGAAATGGAGATTATTGGTTTTTGTATTTGACATTTCTGTTTTGGCACTTTGATGGTTTTTCCATCTTGTGTTGCCATCAATGCCAAAGGGGGAGATTGTTGGTATTTTGGTATGGTTTTGTCATTGATGTCAACACCTACTGAATACACCTACTTTGGAGATCCAGCAACATTCATCGACAAGCAGTAATCTGTGCAACAGTTACTGGTATATGGTTCACCGGCAGGATATATTGTTCACCGGTACCTGGAATGATATGGAAGACACTTGGTAATATCGAAGACATCATGTGGACACTTTATTTTGAAGAAATAATCATTGGTATATTCATATTTGCATATTTGCTTTTACCGACAAATAGGTCTAGGTTATCTAGGGTTACACCGGCAGGTTTATCTTTTCCAGATCAACATGGCACGCTATGGAGATGATTTATTATTGTTGTAAATGCATTAAGCCGACATGTTTAATCGGTTATTGCATTGGATATTATATTATTTGTAAAATGTTTTTATTGTAATATCTTGTAGAGCCGACCTACTAAAATTGGTCTTAGGGTATGGTATAAATGTAAGATCTTATTTGTAAGATCAAGTGTGGAATGTAAAAAAGGAATTGAGTGAAGGTCTATGCGAGATCAAGCAGAGGTATACGCGAAGATATCATTTGAAGGTGAAGTTAGGTTTTTGTAGAAGCATATCAGCATTACACCGGTATTGAATCCAGCATATGAAGATGGTATTTTGAGCAGTACATTCTTATTGGATTTAACCATCCAACTGTAGTTAGTGTGACTCCCATTTGTTATTGAGCAGTGAGCTCTAGGCTGTTGGCCTTTCTGCATGTGCAGACCCCTTTTTGTACACTTACTATCTGCAGTAGTATCATCTGATTGTGGGTAAGGTTTCCCACCATGGTTTTTCCCCTTACAGGGTTTCCATGTACAAATATTGGTGTCATGTGTTGTGGATGACTTTATGTTTATGTTTGATGCATTAATCTTTACCGGTATAGCAATTTATTGTTAACACTGTCTACCGGCATACTTAACTGGTTTACCGGTATTAAGCATTAAATTGGTTAATAAGTTTTGGTTTGAATTTATGAGACAACTGATTCACCCCCCCCCCCCCCCCCCCTCTCAGTTGTCTCCGGGACCTAACAGTTTGAGCTACCCTTTATACCTCTATGATGGTTGCTAGATCACAACATTAGTCAGGTCCTTGGTGAGCCTGGATAATTTTTTTTTATTTCTGAACAACTAACCCTTGAAAATGATCTGGAACCTCAACTAGATTCTTTTGGGGCTCAAAAATTTGAGTGGACGATGATTTAACTTGATGCTTGATAGTTTCTGAATTTTGACCAAAACAACCCGAGTAGCCTCTGGAACTGGCTTCAAAAATTGACCAAATCACCTCCCCAAGTCTTGAAAAATAGCACACTTACAGAATGTTATATTGGGAATCCACAAATGCTCATGATGATGCCTGAAGTGAAATATTTTAATCCTCAAATTTGCCTACTCGGGCATTTTTTAAAACTGCACCTTATAAACCTTTATAAAATCCATCCAAACACCAATTTTGAAAAAATACCAAACCTCAGTTTCAAGGGCCACCACTTGGTAAACTAATACATCTAGATACCATGAGCATGTGTGCAAAGGGGTTTGGTTTAATTCCATCACATGTGCAAAATATTCATACCCAAACTTGCATTCTTTGAAAATTTCTAGACTCTGATTTTCAACCCTCATAAAGTCCATTTGGATTTAACTTTGAAAAAATATCAAATGAGGTGTTGGGGTGCTACAAATTGGCAAAATGGTAGATAAGTCACATACAGAGAATCATGGGGAACATTCACTTTTATGTGTAGGTCATTAGGCCATTAAATAAAATTCAATATGTTGGGCTACTTTAGCAAATTTTACACTATGCAATCTGCAAATCTAAACAAATTGCAAACAGATTTGACCTTGGAAACATGTCAAATGGATCCATAGGGCTATGAAAATTGACATGGGGCTTCATTAAGATGCAAGCAATCATAAAAAATTATTGGTATGGCATAGCATTCAACCAACACAAAAATTAAACTCTCCAAAGATGGATACTTGGGAATACTTGATAGTTGCAATCAACAAACTTACCTCAAGACCCCAAAACAAGGACTTCAAGAACATATCAATTCTAATCCAAGGAGGTTGCAAATGGTCATATTCCATCTCTGACAAGAGGTAAACAAGATCTTGAAGTGGTTTGACATGAAAATCAAAGGATGTCAAAATACTGACCCTCTGTGTAGTGTACATATTATTTGTAATGTCCTGGAGGTTGCTTGGAAGTCATTTGCCGTCATATCCTAGGCGAGCTCTGTCATAGCTCGGCTAGGGATATGACTATCATTTTTGTCATTTCTTGCAGGGAAGATAAAATGTGGATGTGCGAAGTCTTTGGAATGAAAGAAAGAAGCCATTTGGAGTCTCAGTAGAAGCAGAGAGGCATGACAGGGTGTAGAAGACAATAAACCCTATTGGAGAAGACTATTAACTCTCAAACCCTCAAAAAGAGCCATTTTTGGGGTCCGTACCTGTACGGACGTACCAGATAGCCTACCCTACAAAATCTAAAAGTTTGTCCAAAAGGGTATCCGGATCACTAAATCTCTTGGGAGGTTCTTTGGAAGGTTTCTAAGAAATTGAACAAAAACCGTGAAGGTAGGGCTAATAGGGGCTCTAGGGCTACTAGGCCTAGAAAATAGGAATAAGAGAAAGCGATGGGAAAATGGAGAGAAACCAATCAAAGAACCACATGAATGGAATTGAAACATCTTCCCTACACCCCCTGAGACCCCTGCAAGTGTATGTTGGAGTTTTTGACAACTTGATGGTTGGATTTACTCTAGTGAATCCCAACCATGCTTATGATTAATATGAACAATCAAGTTGATAGGTAGCACTCTAAAGGAGTTTAGTTGTTTGACTTGATATTGGAAAAGAGCAGGGTGTGAACAAGGATGGAACCCCACTAAAACATCTTTTACCTACCTATTAAACAAGGTGCAACTCTTTTGTGAGATCCTCCCCATCAAAGTGGTATCAGAGCAAGTTAAGATTTGGGAAGAAACTAGTTGATGTCAAAGACTGAGTCAGTAGGTGAAAATAGCCTCAGGATGGTGACCAAAGCAGAGTTAGCCAAAAAGGTAGAAGACCAAGAGGAAGAGAATAGACTCCTTGGGGTAAGATTGCAACAATTGAAGAACAAACTAGGTGAAGTAGAGGATAAGAATGAGAAGGTAACTATCAAAATCAATGAAGGGAAGGGTAAATAAGTGGTGGAAGAGGATGGCACACCTGAACCAGATCCTATGCTACCTGAAGAACCTTTCCTTAGAGCCATCAAAGCCTTAGGAGGTAAGTCCCTAGAAGGAGTGCCACTTTTTTGTGGAATAATGGAACCAAAAGTGGTCATGGAGTGGATTGAAGGGTTGGAGAATCACTTTGAATGTGACGTAATTAGTGAGCACAAAAGGTGAAGGTAGCCAAATCTAGATTGAGAGGAGCAACCTTGACTTGGTGGAAGTTCATCCAAGAGGAGAGGCAAAAGGAGGGTAAGAACCCAATTTCCACTTGGAAAGGAATGCTAGCCAAGGTGAGAGAAGCCTATATCCCTGAAGACTATGAAATTCAATTACACAGAGAGAAGACAAAATTTGAGACAAAGAGAACTAGATGTGAGCAGCTACATTGAAGAATTTCAGAAGTTGTGTTTGAGATCTAAGATGGTGGAAGATGAAAGTATCAAGGTAGCCAGGTACTTGAATGGTTTGTGGTGGAATATCCAAGAAGAGATGAGTTTGTTGTATCCTAGTACTATCCATAAGTGCTATCAATTGGCACTCAAGGTGGAAGAGAAGAGTAAAAAGAAACAAGAGCAAAGCAATAGAGGTAGAGGTAGGGGAAGAAACAGTAGAGGTCATAGAGGCATCTATGTTGGAAGAAGTGTAAACCAAAGATCCCAAGGGGAATCCAAGTTTGTAGAGTAGAGTGGGGATTCCAATAGCAAGAGAAGCTATAGAGGAAGGGGATCTAGAAACTCTAGTAGAGGAAGGTATAGTGGATCAGGAAAAGGGTCCAATTTTGCCACAATGAAGTGCTACAATTGCTATCAACTTGGACACCTAGCCTATAGATGTCTTGAGAAGTCTTCTTCATCACAAGGAGGTGAAAGGAGAGTAAATTATATTTAGGAAGATACAACAAATGTGAAGACATCAGAAGTAAGATTAGATTCTGAGGTTGGAGAGAATCTCAAGATAAGAAGAGTTTTGATCAAAGAACCGGTTAAGGAGGAACCTAGTCAAAGGAGATCCTTGTGTAGGATAAAGTGAAAGATCATAGGTAAAGTGTGTAGAGTGGTGGTGGATTCAGGTTCCATTGATAACATAGTGTCAGAAGAAGCAGTAAGCAAACTCAACCTGCAAAGAATTCCACATAGTGATCCTTATAGGGTTACTTGGCTCAACAAGGGGTAGCATGTTTTGGTGAATGAACAAACTTGGGTGGAGTTCACTATAGGAGGCTAGAAGGACAAAATCTTGTGTGACATCTTGCCAATGGATGCATGCCTTCTACTCCTAGGTAGGCCTTGGCAATTTGATAGGAAAGCAATACACCATGGGGAAAATAATTCCTATACTTTTCAAAAAGATGGAGTTACCTATAAAATTCAGTCCATAGGAGATCTAGAAGAGAGCAGATCTAAGGGTTCCAATGTGCTACTATTTAGGGAGAAGGAGTTCATAAACACTCTCAAGGAAGGAGGAGTGGGGTTTGCCCTTGTTGTGAAACCAAAAGAGGAAAACAAGGACAAGAAAGTATGTATTCCTAATGAAGTGCAACAAATACTAAATCAGTTCAAGGACATCATAAGTGATGGAACACCTACAACCTTACATCCTCAATGTGCAATAAGTCACCAAATTGACTTCATACCCAGAGCCTCATTGCCTAATAAGGCAGCTTACAAAATAACACCGGAGTAGAATAAAGAGGTAGCTAAACAAATCCAAGAACTCTTGGACAATGGTCTGATAAGGAAGAGCATTAGCCCATGTGCAGTTCCCACCATTTTGGCACCAAAGAAGGGAGCTACTTGGAGAATTTGCACTGATTCAAGAGCCATCAACTGGATTACAATCAGGTATAGGTTTCCCATTCCAAGAATTGAAGATTTGATGGATTGTTTAGGGGGTGCTAAGTATTTTACCAAGATATACCTCAAGAGTGGCTACCACCAAATCAGAATCAAGGAGGGAGATGAATGGAAGACAACATTCAAGACCACAAAAGGACTTTATGAATGGCCTATTATGCCATTTGGACTCACAAATGCCCCTAGCACATTCATGAGACTCACGAATGAAGTACTCAAGGATTACATTATTAAATTTGTTGTTGTTTATTTAGATGACATCTTGATTTTTAGTAAGTTTAAAGATGAAAATCTTAAGCATATTGAGATTGTATTAAGGAAATTATGTGATGAGTAGCTAATTATCAATTTGGAGAAATGTGAGTTCATGAAATAGGAGTTGGTATATCTTGGGTTTGTAATCTCAAGTGGTGATTTGAAGATGGATACCTCAAAGGTGGAAGCCATAATTAGTTGGCCTACACCTAAAACAATAAGTGAAGTGAGGAGTTTTCATGGTTTGGCATAATTTTACAGGAAGTTCATCAAAGGGTTCAGTGAGATATGTGCACCTATGCTTGATATAATCAAAGGAGGTGTAAATACTAAGTTTCAATGGACAGAAGAGGCACAAAAAAGGATTTGATCTCTTGAAGACAAAGGTGGCTACTCAACCTGTCCTTGTTCTTTCAAGCTTTGACAAGCTCTTCACCATAGAATGTGATGCAAACAATATAGCAGTTGGAGCGGTCCTAAGTCAAGACAATAGACCGGTAGCATTTTTTAGTGAAAAGCTCAATGAAGCCAAGAAAATGTATTCTTCCTATGATTTGGAGTTATATGCACTTGTATAATCAATTAGGAAGTGAGCCATTATCTATTACCTAAGGAATTTGTGGTTTATATAGATAACCAAGCTCTTAGTTTTCTCAACTCACAAGAAAAGTTGAATCATAGGCATATTAAATGGGTAGAGTATTTGTAGTCCTATACTTTTAGCATTAAACATAAGAAAGGTCAATGAAATAAAGTTATTGATGCATTAAGTAGAAGGTTGCTAATAGTTCAAGAAGTGCAGCTCAAAAGCATTGGAGTGGATAGTTTCAAAGGGTTGTACCAAGATGATGAAGACTTTGCTACCATCTACAAGGTTTGTCAAGAGTTTAGAAATCATTTTCATGGTGAATATGCAGATTTTACCTTACAAGATGGTCTTTTGTTTAAAGGAGGACAACTTTGTGTACCTAGAGGGTTCATGAGAGAAAATTTGATGCAAGAGTAACACAATGGTTGTTTAAGTGGAAATTTTGGGTTGAATAAGACTTTGGAACTTGTCCAAAGATTCTACTATTGGCCAAAGATGCAAAGGGATATCAGAAAATATGTGGAGCAATGTGTGGTTTGTCAAAAGGCAAAGGGGACCTCTTCTAATGCTGGACTTTATCAGCCTTTACCTATCCCAAACCGGCCATGGGAATGTGTAAGTATGGACTTTGTTCTTAGTTTACCCAAGACCAAATTAGGATTTGATAGTATCTATGTTGTGGTAGATAGATTTAGCAAAATGGCCCATTTCATTCCATGTAAGGTGACTCATGATGCTAGTCATATTGCTCATTTATTTTTTAAGGAAGTCATTAGGATTCATGGCTTACCCATTAGTATAGTATCAAATAGAGATGAAAAATTCATTGGTCATTTTTGGAAAACTTTATGGTAGAGATTAGGTACTAACTTATCTTTCAACTCAGCCTACCATCCCCAAACAGATGGCCAAACAGAGGTGGTAAATAGGACACTTGGAAAACTTCTTAGGTGTTTGACAAAGGAGTATGGACAAGCTTGGGATCAAATCATCCATCAAGCTGAATTTGCCTATAATGACAGTGTGAATAGATCAACCGATAAGAGTCCTTTTGAAGTAGTTTATGGCCTTCATCCAAGAGGTGTGTTGGAGCTTAGAGATATTAAGAAGATGGAACAAAAGAGTGGACATGTTGTTGACATGGCTCATTCCATGAAAGAGATTCATGAGCAGGTTAGGCAGGCTTTACTAGAGAACTCTCAAAGAATCAAGGACAAAGTGGATGAAAAGAGGAGGGATGTTCAATTTGTTGTTGGTGAATTAGTAATGGTACATTTGAGAAAATAAAGGCTTCAGAAAGGTGTCCCTACCAAGCTTAAAATGAGGAGGATTGGACCATGTAAGGTCTTAGCTAAGTATGGGCAAAATGCCTACAAACTAGATCTACCTGGGGACATGACTTTATCTCCTATTTTTAATGTTGCAGACTTGGTGCAATACAAAGGAACACTTCTAGATGAATGAAATAGATTATTAGAGGTCTCTCAATCACTTTCAAACCTGCATTTACCACCTACATTTATGCTACAAGCCAAGAAGTAATTGGATTCAAGAATCCTCAAGAAGACTAGGCATATCGCCTATATGGAACATTTGGTCAAGTGGCAGCATCTTCTAGACTCTGAGGCCACTTGGGTACTTGAATTAGACTTTCCTAAGCTTGTAATTTCCCTCTCTTTGTTTCCTAAAGGAGTCACTTGACTTCTTTCTCATTGGGGGAGTATGGTGCATGAGCACCTAGTTTTAACTAGTTTTATTGATGCAGTTTTCAAAATTTTGGAGTGAGTGATCATGTTTGGGATTAATAAATGAATAATGGACTATCCACAAGTGTGTTTTGGAGTTATTTGAAGTATGTTTGTCAACAAAGTTTGTTTGTTTTCTCAGTTTTGGCCAATGTGCCCTTGTAAGCCAAAAATGGCATTATTTTGCAAAATAATGTAAAACTCTTTGTAAGGCATCATTAAGAATTTGGTCATGTTAGTTTGATGTTAGGGAACCATCCTAGGGGGTTTAGAGTGAATAGAAGTGCATAAGTTGCAAAAATGCAAAATGGAGCAAAAGTTGTCATTTTTTTTTATTAAGGTAAAAACAAGTTTTGAAGGGGCCCCGAAACCCTTTACAAACAAAGCTTAATAGAAAAAGCAACAAGAGACAAAAAGGAACAGGCCAATGAAAAGCCAATAGAAAACCATAGAAAACCGACTAAAGCCCCACAAAGCCAACAAAACTAGCCAGACTTAAGAAGAGAACCTAAGTGATTTTTTCAGGGCATTGGCCAGGGTGTTGCTAATCCCATGCAGATCTTTGATGTTATCCTTGAGATTTGGGAGATCCTTAGCAAAAACAGCCACAAATTTCTTGACACTCACCCTGGTCCTCTTAGTAGCACCACCAACTGGAGTAGATTCACCATTGCCAATCTGTATAGTCTCATCATCCATGTCAAGTTCCACCACCGGTTTAGGAGAGTTGGTATGATCAAAGACCTTAGCAATATCCTCCAAGTTTTTAGTGACAGCTGATAGGATATTCGAGATAATGCCCAGCAAATTTTCCATGGCCTCTCTCCCTTCTCCTCCATATCCTGCTTCCTTTTTATCTGCTCCCTGTCGTCATTCTCCCTCTTCTCATCCATATTTTTCCCCTCTTTTTCCAGGTTCTTCAAGAGTTCATAGGTCCATCTGTCATAATCTAATCTCGCCTCAGTGAGTTTTTTAAGGTTATCCAGGAATAACCCTTTATCCACACTTTCCTTGTCCTCGCTTAAACCGTCCTTAGTCATATCCTTCTCAGGTTCCTTGTTCCTTTCCCTCTCAGAATTCGCATCTATTTCCTCATTATCCTTGTAATCCACATCCTCCATAGGATGGCTGTTGTCCTTGCCAGGGCAGTCACTGTGGATAGGGCTTTCATTGTCAGACTCATTATCACCACTTTCTTCCTCAATACCCACCTCCTCATCTTTCCAGCTGTCTTCACCATCAGAATCATCTGTCTTCATTTCACTGCCTTCCTTTTCAATTTCCTCTATTTCCATCCCAGGGGCACTCTTTCTTTTTTTTCTAGAAGACGCCTTCTCCTTACCGAAATCGCCTCCCTCCATCTTTCTCTTCCTTAGAGAGGCAGATAACCTCTTGTTTTCCAGCAAGGTGAGGGTTTTACAGTGCTCATAAATGAGCAGCAAAATCTCGCAATGGAGAACCGGACTTGAGGGATTCTTACTGTGTTTATTGAGGGACCTGAAAAGGTAGTAGGGCAGGGATACCTTTTTGTCATGTCTAAAATGGTTTAAAAGAAAAAAGTGGTAGGTGTGGGCCCTGGAGAATCGACCCTCAACCGTGATATATTCCATTAAAGCATTCAAAACCCAGCCCCATATTTTCTTGATATTAGCAGCTTCATAGTAATCCCCTGTGGCTTTGCCAATTCTATCCCTCTCTTTTTCCTTCCGCGGGAATAGATTAACCACATTGTTGGAGACTTTAAGGTCTCTAAAAAATTTAAGCCCAGAATGGGGCATGCCAGTCACAGTAGCTATGAGGCCCGTGTCTAACTTGAACTTAACCCCATAGATTTTAAAGGATCCATTACACCAATTTTCAGAAATATTGGAAACGACAAGATTTACCCTACCTTTGTCATAATCCACTAGCTTCTCCATAAATCTTGTGAGGGACCCTTTTTCCAGCTTCGCCCACACTTTTGACATCGCTTTCTTGACGTATTATCTGGTTCCTCCCTCCTTAAATCTCCTCCCATCTTTGAATTCGGATTATCAGCTTTGTTCCTCTGCAAACTCAGAACTTCTTTCTTGTAGTTACTCGATATTTTGAACTAGGTGACCCACAAAGCATGCAGTGTATTATAAGAAATGGTTGGGGATCTGCCGCTTTGCCAGGTAATAATTACCTTTCCATCAAGGCATAAATTATTCATATTCTCTATCATGATTATGTGGTCCTTCCCTCCCCATATATCTGTCCTTTCTAAGGAGCTCTTTAATGTTTATGTTGACATCTTCCCCATGCCAAATTATTTGGGAATCAGAATTAACACCTAGGTTCGCCAGACAGTCCGCCACCATATTTTTTTCTCTAAAGGCATGTTGAATTATAATATCTTTAAAACTAGCAATAATTTCCTTAGCTTTCATGATAATATTTTCAATTGACCATGATGGCTCTGACTCCCCCTTCAAACACTTAATAATATTAAGTGAATCTCCCTTGAGCTATAATTTATCATGATTAAGATTCTTGGCTATAATTAAGGTGTTCAGGGTAGCTGAGGCTTTGACAAAATGACTTGTTTGACTCCCCAAAGGACCAGCCACCGCCACTAAGAAACTTCTAGCAAAATTCCTGACAATGCCCCCATATCCAGCTTTACCCGAATTCCCCTTAGAGGCCCCATCAAAGTTAGCCTTAATCCACCCCTGAGGAGGAAAACACCAAACGAGACCTTCTCTTCCCTTCTCCTTTCTATTAGTAGTAGTAGAGAAGTTCCACCTATCTTTGAAGTCTTCTTTAGCAGCTGGTCCATAATCAGTACCATAGATACATTCAAATATACTCCTGTAAATTTTATCCGCCACCACTTTAGGAATAGCACTTTTATCCCTAAAAATCCTATTGTTGTGCTCTTTCCAAATATTCCAGATAACATTCTCCAAGTCTCCACAATCTTAGGATTAGAATTGGGGCAGTGTTATTGCTGCTAGGATTCCCCTAGGGAGTTCGAAAAAACCCAACTCAAGTTCCACCCGCTTAAGATGATTTTCCAGATTTCCTAACTAAAAGTACACTGATTAAGAATATGGTAGGCAGTCTCTTCTTCCCTGCAACAAAGAGAACACTTGTTAGGAAAAACAAAACCTCTCTTTTGAAGGTTGTCTAGGGTTAAAATCTTGTTTTGGATGAAAATCCAAAAAAAGATATTAACCTTAGGAACTAACTTCTTGTTCCAGACTTTAGCCCAAATATGAATTTCTTCCACAGATTCATTATGGATAGCCACAGTTGAGGAAACAGATTATTTCCCATCTGGGGTTTCCCTCCATATCAATCTGTCATCTTTGTTGTCTCTAGGAACTTTAGCAGAGAGAGAAATCTGAAGGAACTTAAGCCCCGAACACTGCTGGCTAAAATCAATCCAATTCCCATTTCTCCAGTAGTCTCTGACCAGCTCCCCAAACCTGCTTTTGAACCAATCTTTCCATTCATTAAGGATTGGAACTTCCTCCCGAGGTTTGTCCAAAATCCACCTATCTTCCCAAAATCTTATTCTCCTACCATCCCCAAGGTTCCAAATTTGTCCAACAACAACCCAACTTTTAGCTGATTGAACAACATTCCATATAGCCGAACCTTCAACAATAAAAGAATCATCTAAGAATTGTTCCTCAGAAGGTTGCATATAAAGATTTGTTTTTCCAAATAGAGTTCCATTCTCTTTCCTCCCCTTTCATTCTCCAAATTTGTTTGGCTAATAAAGCTTTATTCATGGAACTAATATTCCTTAAACCCAACCTACCTGAGGCCTTAGGAGAACATATTTTATTCCAAGCAATAAGGGGAATTATGTTTTTGACTTCCACCCCTAACCAAAGAAACTTTTTTTGGATTCTTTCAATAGCTTCCGCAAATTTTCTAGGGATTTTGAACAAACTGAGAGCATAAACAGATAGGTTTTGGAGAGTGGCTTTAAGTAGAGTAACTTTGTCCGCTTGACTAAGGACAACCCCTTTCCAACTAGCAAGTTTTGAGTCAAATCTATCCACCAGCTTATTCCAGAAAGAATCATCAGGCTTAATACACAAAGGAAGCCCCAAATAAGAAGAGGGAAGCTCAGAAATTTTGCAACCAAGAATTCTTTCAATCCTTAGTTGCCTTTGAATAGGGTTGTTGATGAAGAACAAAGAACTTTTATCCCAATTAATTTTTTGACCAGAGGTAGATTCATAAGTATTCAACACCTTCTTCATGTTTTTAGCCTCCAAGATGGAAGCTTCCCCGATAGTAATAGAATCATCAACAAGCTGTTCATGAGAACAAGTGACATTGGATGAAGATGGTTTCAGACCCCTAAGATTGCCATCTTCCACATTTTTAAGAATAAATCTACCCAAGCATTCAACTAAAATAGTAAAAAAGATAGGGGATATGGGGTCCCCCTGTCTAAGGCCTCTAGAGCTTTTGAAGAAACTAGACGGGGAACCATTGACAATAATAGCAGAAGAGGAAGTTTCCATAAGTTGAGAGCAAAGCTGAATTACTTTTTCACCAAAACCAAATGCTTTCATGATCCTTAGGAGAAACTGCCAGTTCACTCTATCAAAAGCTTTAGCCATGTCTAACTTTAGGAAGAAACCTTGATTATTTGCCACTTTCAGGGAGTGGATATTTTCATGAACAGATATAATGGAATCCAAAATTTGTCTACCGGGGACAAAGCCATTTTGCTGGACGGAGATAATTCTTGGAAGAATTTCTAGCAACCTGGAAGTCAGAACCTTGGATAAAATCTTGTACACAGAGTTGCACAAACTAATGGGTCTAAACTTATTGAGAGAGTCAGCACCTGAGATCTTCGGAATAAGGACAATGAAGGTAGCATTCAATTCCTTTAGGAGCCTTCTAGAGCCAAAGAATTCTTTAACACCATTGCAGATGTTAGCCTCCACGATGTGCCAAAATTTTTGGAAGAAAAACATTGGAAAACCATCCGGTCTAGGGGATTTATCTCCCTAAAAAGAAAACACCACCTTTTTGATTTCCTGATTAGAGGGAATACGGGATAAAAAGTTATTATCATCAATAGTTAGGGTAGAAGAAATAGCTTGTAAGAGGATGTTTTGATTACTGATATCCAGGTTATCCACTTCTCCCAACAGGGTGCCGAAATACTCCATAGCTTCCTTTCTAATATCATTATCCTCTGTTAAGATCCCTTTATTACAAGATAATCTGGATATCCTGTTAGCTTCCTTATGCTTAAGAGCAGTTAAGTGAAAAAACCAGGTATTTTTATCATCTTCCTTCAAGAACAAGGCTCTTGATCTTTGTCTCCAGAATGTCTCTTCATTAGAAATAATGGTGTGGTATTTAAACAAAAGAACATTTTCCGCCACCCTAAGTTCTTCAGACATCCCAAACTCTTGGATTCTATCCTAAACATATTTAATTTTAGTTTTAATTTGAATTTTACTCTTGAAAATATCCGCAAAAATCTCTTTGTTCCAGATTTTGATTTTAGCCTTTAAAATATTAAGCTTTTTAGCTATTCTAAAGAGAGTCGTACCCTCAACCTCAGAATTCCACCAATCAACAACACAAGCTTCTAAAGAGGGGTGCGATAACCACAAATTTTTCAAATCTGAAAGGGAAGTTTCTCTTAGCCAAAAAAGAGTTTGCAGTAAAAGAGATAGGATAATGGTCTGGCCCAATTTTGATAACAGAAGCAAGGGAGTAGCTATACTTGGTTAACCGCTCAGGAGAAATTAAAGTTCTATCTAACTTAACTTGGATCAGGTCAGCTCTGGTTCTTCTATTAGTTCAGGTGTAGTTAATGCCCTGAAGATCCACATCCATAAGAGCTTGATCATTGATGAACTCTATAAGGTCTTGTTTCCCATCAAGCTGCAAGGGGAGACCTCCCATCTTCTCTTCCTCTTTTAGCGGAGTATTGAAATCTCCCATTATAATCCAGTTTTGATCAACAAACTTAAGTCTGTCATCGACAAGGCTTCTCCAATATTTAACTCTCCCAGTTTTGGTGTGAGGCACGTAGACATTAGTTAACACCCAAACAAAGTTATCCTTAATATGCTCAATTTGCACTGAGTTCCTATTAAAAGCAGAGATAATTTCCTTACCTTTGATGGTTTTTTGGTTTCAAAAAATCGTAGTTCCTCTAGAAGCTCCCTCCGAGCTAGATCCTATGACACCGTTATTCTTAAAAATTCTAATCTTTTCCACTTTTTCCTTAGCCATCTTGGTTTCCTGAATGAGGACCACATCCGGTTTATGATCTCTTATGATGTTTCGTAACACATCCTACTTATGAGGGGCATTTAGCCCTCTAATATTCCAGGACATTATCTTCATACTTTAACAGGAGATAGGGTTGACTCGATGGAACATTGTGTTCCATCAGCATGATTCTTCCAGCTTTCCTGTTCCCTTTGATGTTTTAGAGACGACTACTTTTTGTTCTGGCTTCCAACATCTACCTTTTTCTTATTCCTGCTTCTAGTTGAGATCCCTCCACTGAGTTCCTCCTTATTCATTTTTCCTTCTTTCAAACTGAGAATCCAGAGATTCCCTTCCATGATATCCATAAGCATACTATGCGATGGGGTTTTACATAGAGAAGGCTTTGGGCTTCCATTAGTTAAAAGCAAAAAGGGCTCAATATCAGAAGGGTTAAACTCTTGAGCTTCATTAAAGTTTTCCTCGACTGATTTTGAGAAAGAAGAAATAGGTACAACTTCATTGGGACTTGCCTCTTCCTTCTCCTGACTGACGGATCCAACCTTTTGGTCCTCTTGGTTATTTTTGTTGTTCAGCTCTGTACCTTGCTCCCCTTCTTTAGAACTCTTTGTTTGGTTATTAGAGCAGACACAATCTTGTTTTTCATTATTACTGTTCTCAGCCTTCTTGACTTCATTTACTAGTTCTGTTACATCCTTATTTTGATCACACTCAGCTAATGAGTCTCCTTTTTTATCAATCGTTTGCCATATCTTTTTATACTTGACATTGTTGTCAGTCTTGCTTTCCTTACTCTTCTTAAGCAGACATGATTTTGCCCAATACCCCAATTTCTTGCAATGGAAATAGGCAAATGGAAGAGATTCATATTCAATAGCTTGGGTCCATTTTCCTAGTTTAGAAATGATATCTATAGATTGGGGCATATCAGTCATTTGATTAACATTTATATAGATGCGAGCAAAGACCAACCTTGATTTAGCCACTGTCATCGGATCAATTGAAAGAAGTTCTCCAAAAGAGTTGCAATACCCTTAAAGACTTCCTCATTCCAGAATTCCAGCGGGAGACCCGGGAGGCATGTCCAGACTGGTGCAGAAACAAAGAAGGAATCATCAAGGGCAAGGTTTGGGACCCATTTCTGAAGAGCCAAAGTTGACTTGCCGAATATCCATGGGCCTTCACATAGAGCCTTATTCATATCTTCTTCAAAGTTAAAAGCAAAGGAAAAAAAACCCCTAGGCAGCGATGCCACATCCACTTGACCTTTTAAAATCCATTTCCTCCTTATGAAATTCCTAACAACATCAATGTTAGGCCTAAAGCCAGAAAATTGTCCCACTAAGGTCATGGTTAAACCTGCAACAGTCAGATCTACCAATTTATCCAGAACAGAAATAGCAACCAGCCTCAAACTAGATCTGAGATATTTGTAACTTTTGGGAGCCCTGATTTAGCCGGTGGCTTCTTTCCAAAGAGCGAAGACTATTTTTTACCTTTACCTTTGTCATGAGGGTCCCCAGTTGTAGAATCTTTGTCCTCCCTCGGTTTGACTATTTCCTTGTCCTCTTTTGACCCTTGAGATGTCTGTCCTCTTGCCTGATCCGA
Organism: Cryptomeria japonica; assembly: GCF_030272615.1. Taxonomy (NCBI): domain Eukaryota; kingdom Viridiplantae; phylum Streptophyta; class Pinopsida; order Cupressales; family Cupressaceae; genus Cryptomeria; species Cryptomeria japonica. The sequence continues at coordinate 514,483,623 of NC_081409.1, forward strand.
CCCCAGAAAAACTACCTTCCCGAAGAAATTCTCCTTCCTCAGGAAGTCCACCATTACCAGTTTTGAAATTTGGGATTCCCGCTCCTTTTCACTCCGCACCCATTCCCGCTCCTTTTTTAGAACATTTGCTTAACAACTTTTTGTAACTTTTTGAGCAACTTTTTAAAATTGATCAAATCGGTGGTTAGGAAACTGATGGGGGGTTGGTTATGAGAAAGGAGGCATATAAAATGCTTTTTGTATGATTGTAAATAGGTTGGAAGTTCCATGATCAAATTTTGAATAATATTTGAAGGCAATTTTTAGTATTTTGCATAAGATTTTGTCATTTTGGTAATAGCAGTCCGCACCAAACGATCTGATCTTGGTACTGTCCTTTCATGGTGGTTTATTATATGTTGTTGTGGTGCTCAAGAAGTGATTTCATTCTTTCTTAGTGCAGTTTTAGTGTTTGATTACAAATTGTCTTCTTTTGCACTGCTCTTGGTCTAGGCAAGGGTTTAAGAACATAGACATGGTTCCAACTTGAAATCCCATTGTGTTTATTCAATGGCCCTTGGGATTCAAGTCATGGAACCTCTGTATAGTGTACATATTCTTTGTAATGTCCTGGAGGTTTCTTGGAAGCCATTTCCCATCATATCCTAGGCAAGATTTGCCATAGCCCGGCTAGGGATATGACTATCATTTTTGTCATTGCTTGCAGGGAAGATAAAATGTGGATTTGGCAAGTGTTTGGCATGAAATAAATAATCCATTTGGAGTCTCAGTAGAAGCAGGGAGGTGTGACAAGGTGTAGAAGCTAATAAACCCTATTGGAGAAGACTATTAACTCTCAAACCCTCAAAAAGAGGCATTTTTGGGGTACGTACCTATACAGATGTACCAGACAACCTACCCTATTAAATCTAAAATTTTGTCCAAAAGGGTATTCGGATCACTAAATCTCTTGGGAGGTCTTTTGGAAGGTTTCTGAGCAATTGAACAAAAACTGTGAAGGTGGGGCTAATAGGGGCTCTAGGGCTACTAGGCCTATAAAATAGGAATAAGAGAAAGCGATGGGAAAATGGAGAGAAACCAATCAAAGAACCCCTGCAAGTGTATGTTGGAGGTTTTGACAACTTGATGGTTGGATTTACTCTAGTGAATCCCAACCATGCTTGTGAGTAATAGGAACAAACAAGTTGATAGGGAGCACTCCAAAGGAGTTTAATTGTTTGACTTGATATTGGACAAGAGAAGGGTGTGAACAAGGATGAAAGCCCACTAAAACATATTTTACCTACCTATTAAACAAGGTGCAACTCTTTTGTGAGATCCTCCCTATCACTAAATAAATCGTATCCTCTGTCCATGGTCTAGTTATCCCCTAAATCTTTCTATTTATCTTCAAGTCTCTCAATATCAATATTTAAACTTACTATTCTCCTAGGCCTATCCCTAGAGCCATGCATTTGGTCCATAAGATCTTGACTTGTATGCTTGGACTCTTTGTTTTGTCTCTTAAGCTTAGGCTTATCAGAAGAACCTTCCATTTTGTTTGAATTCTCAAATAGTGATAAAATCACAAAGCATGGGAACCAAATACTACTGCACTTTCAATCACTACAAACCCTAAACCCTAAACTACAGTTCTCTAGCCTTGAAAATATAAATTAGATTGTAACACTAGAACAATATTAAGCATGAACCTCTATAGTAATGTTCAATTTCCTTCACTACCTTTTGAGAGCTTGAATTATTTTACTAAACACTCATAAAAAATCTTACCAAATAGTAAAGACATCAACAACATAATTGAGTTGAAAAATGAGTTCATAAATCATCATATGCATCTCATTAATACTCATCCGTGGAAGAATTAAATTCGCCAGTAGAGTCAATTATTCATTTTAACATTGATCCAAAAACATCGATGACTATCGATATGATTTGAATTCTTTTTGATATGACAACCTCATAAATCAATATCGATAAGTCAAAGGGACATAGTAAAACTCTCATCGATGTCATTGTACCCCCCCAATAAACTGCATTTATTATAGATCAACGAGACATAGAAAAGGTACCATCAATATCATTATGTCTCCTTGATGTACTTTATTCATTACTAAAATCATCAATGAGACCCACATTTCTTTTGTGATCAGGGGCTCAATGGGACAAATAAATGTTCCATTGATATGCTAAAGTCTCATTGATGACCCTACTTGCCACAATAATTCCTATAACACATCATTGAATGATCTATGGGACACAATAATTGTCCCACCGATATAAATCAATCCTATTGATACGTTTGGGCCCACCATCTTTTCAAACTTTCTTTGAACTTAATTAATGGGTCAATGGGATGGAGCAAGACTCCAATCAATGCCAAGAACTCGCATCGATCGCTTAGTCCCATTTGCTTGTGGCTCCATTCTCCATTGATGGATTAATGAGACTTACCAAAGCTCCTTGCATTATGATATAGTCACTAATAAACTTATAAGATAATTACACATGTGGTGATCTAAGCACAACAAGTATTTCACTTAGGACATCAATGACTTAGGGGATTAAATACATATAGTATGAAGGGGAGAATTTAAACACGGAGCCTTTAGCCAAGAGGAAAATAAAAATATAACATAAGACTACAGAATAAAAGACAAAAAGATGTTTGACTCAAGCCTTTAGCTTATGAATTAATAATAAAAGTAAGCAACATATGACAACATTTAGGGTTTAGGAATTTCAACAAGGGAATATTAGAACACATTTTGACAAATTTAACATGTTTTAACACAATCTATTTTTTCTACTAGCCATAGAATTCCCCATGTAGTACACATGACAATTCCTTGGTAGCACCTATGTGTTGAGGATAGACACATCTGAAGAGAGCAAAGATGAATACACTCACAAAACAACTCTTGAGATAGCCTTGGGAATAGATAAGCTTGACAACTCACCAAAAGTATTTGTTGGCTTACACTATGTGTTATAACATGTCATGCATTGTATTTAATGAATTATAATATCTCTCTATTTATAGCATTAATTTGAAAATCCTTCAGATACAGATCGAGAGCACAGAGCATGGATTTTTTCATTTGTTGAAAAAGATTTTCGCATTCATCACTGCAAAATTTTGCATTCATCAACATAGATTTTTGCATTTGTGACTGAAGATTTTGGCAACTGTCTAATAAAAACACTAAGGTATAAAATTATGATTTTCTCCAATTCTTTGATTTCTATTCTAATTTTTTTGTTATTATTTCGCGTTAATTAGCAAATTTTTGCGTTCCTAATGCCTGATTTTTCAGCATGTGGTATTCATGGGACCATGACCAATAATTTAAAACTACTAACACTTATGTTGTAGGGTTCCCTATTTTTATTTTGTATTTGAGTGTTTGTTAGCTAGAAAATTCCTCATTTTTTTAAGGGAATTAACTTTTTTGTTTGAGTGCTTGCATGTTTGTCTAGGTGGACCAGACCCACTTTTTTCTATTTTATTAAGAGGCCTGCTTGGGGATCTCATCACCCTAGGGTTAAACCTCAAGCACACCAATCCAGTGGGATATATAAAGGAGTGAAAAGGCAAAACTGAAGGTTTGCACCGATGAAGACTCGTCGACCATTTCCTATGTGTTCCTTGGTAATGCAGGACCCACATGGGTGAGGGCCTAGTCTAAAACAAGGTCTCACAACTGTTATCTCATATGCTAGTGATCTTGGACCTTAATAGACACCTTGTAGTTAGAGGCCTACCCTTATTTTGACCAAACATTGTGATAATTTTTCAGTGTAAGGGCATAGCTAATTTTGCCCCAAGATACTCACAATATGGCTCCCTTATGATGAGATAAAAATCCCTGATTTAACATAAGCTACATGTAGCTTTCTAGGGAGAGGGTGATTAGGTCATCCTTCGAGTCTTGGAGGCCCCTACCTATCCTCTTTCACAGAGACAAGAGTGTACAAACCCATTTTAGGTGTCCCTACATTTGTGTCGATAAAGATTCTGAGTTGTGGGTTGATGTTATTGCAATGAAGCTTTGGCCTTAGGTATACGAAGTGTTTGATTTGCTCTCAATTGTGCTAAAACAAGTGAAAAATTGGGCTTAATTTGGCCTATGAATGCACATAATTACGCTAGTCAGAGATAAAAATTCCATAGCCATATTGTTTTCTTTATTTTTTGACTATCCAATTACAAAATTTGTCCAAAATTTCCTCAAATAAATCACACACTCCCACATCCTAGAAGTACAGACATGATTTTGTAGTTGCCATTAATCATTTTCATATTCATGTCTTCAATGTTTTCATTCATATTGCCACATTTTCACATTCGTCCTCAATTAATCTTGCATTTGCTAATCAATTTTTGTATCTGATCCCAATATATTTTGCATTTGTAAATAATAGATCTTGCATTCATTTGTCAAATTCGAGCGATTGCCATTAGTCCTCTACATAACTAACAAGGGCTGTAGGGCAGCTTAGTTCCTGCCCAATAGTGCAATGGTGACCGTGGAGTTGTTTTGTTCTAATAATGGTAGTGTTGTAAGGAGAAGTTAGGTTGTTGTTTATGTTATAGCTGCAACTGCTGGGTACGTGTGAATGTAAACAAGTATAAGCACAGGCTACCATAAACACATAAGCTATCAGTATCCTTTGCTGGATAAGACCAAATGAACGTTGTGGGGTTTGGTAGGGAATTTATAGCTTTCTCTTTAACAGAATCCTCCTTCAAACAAACAGAAATTAAAAACAATTTTTTTTTATCAATAATCAAAGAAACTATCATCAACAACTATTACAAAAACAATAAAAAATTCACACTGACAAATAATTGATTAAACCAATAAACTATAAACTATTTTCAATATGAAAAAAAATGATAATTAAAATATAGTCTTATGATAAAAGAAATTTCAAACAAAAAACATTGTTAAAATTTTGAAAAACATTGTTAAAATTAAGTCTGATTATATTTCTAATTTCTAGTTTATGGGATATTGTGATGATTCAGTAATAGATCATTATTTCTATTTTTAGTTAATAGTTTATTAAAAAATTACACTAGCGAACCTTCCTGTTCTCAAGAATCATACTGCACGTCCATAGAGAAATTAGAAACATTTTTTTTTTATCAATAATCAAAGAAATTATCATCAACAATTATTATAAAAACAAAGTTCTAAATTTTAGATATACCTGAAAACTCACACCAACAAATAATTGATTATACCAATTAAATATTTTCAATATGAAATTTTTTTGATAATTAAAATACAATCTTATGATAAAATAAATTTCAAACCAAAAATAATGTAAAATTAAGTCTGATTGTATTTCTAATTTTTAGTTAATGTGATATTTCTGTATATATCATTATTTTTATTTATATTTAATAGTTTATGTAAAAATTAAACACACAACACTAGCTAGCGTTCCTGTTCTCAAGAATCATACTGCAGGTCAATCAATCTTCGATGCAATTTACACAATCAAATTCTTATGGGTATATAAATGAATTCTAAGACAATAAACAATGAGAGATTAATTTTTTTATTGATGCAGAATGGTTTCTGTTGTTTGTTGTTGTAGAACTTAACTATTATAAAATTCATTGTAGCATGTAGATTTTTATTGAATTTTTTGTAGTATGATAGTAAACTTTCAACAATATCATAAGAATTGGACAACATGAATTGCCATGTAAAGGGTATTGTAATTGGCAAGGGACAATATCAGTTATAATCAAAGTTGCTCCTCAAACACATGTAATAAATCTTTGAGCTTAAGTTTTGAAGAAAAAGTTAGTGGGAAAGATTTAAATTATAAATTGTATTGTAGTGAATATTGATGAAATGAGTACATATGTATATATATACCTAAAATTGATATAAGTGTTTTTTTTGTTAGTTAGACTTCTATTAGGTAAACATTAAAGTTGAAAATGCAGTTGGAAAATCCTTATTGGTAAACTTTCATTTTCTATTTGTTTGGATTTCACTCTATTTAACAGCTAACTCCTGTCCATGGAAAGAAAGCTAAGATAGTGAATAATATAATAATTTTTTAATAACATAATATTTTGAATAATGATATCTGCAAACTTCTTTTAAATAATTTTTTATAAATATAAGTATGCTAGTTATATTCTAATTTAAAAATTTCATGCTAAAAAATTTTATGATAACAATGAAAAATAAACTACTTGTCTCTTTTATTGATAATTATTAAAAAAGTGTTTAATAATAAACAACAACAATTCAGACAAATCATACAAAAACAACATACAATTTTTTTAAAACATCTATGACAATCAATAATAATATTTTTCAAATTTCTACTAGAAGTTAAAATTTAACAAATGTTCACCAACTTCATCTATAAAAATAGTTTATTCCTAAATAGAAATTAGGAATTATCATGTTGACATGGATGTAAAGTGCCATAAAACTGACAAGCAATTAGAAAAAAATAGTTGACCATTGAATAGCCCAATTTGATTAGGCACTTATAATCTATTTCAGATCTTATGTAAAATTTTAATATTTCTTGTTCACCTTACCTCAAAGTTGTAGCGTGGCATGACCTAATTCAATTAGTTAATTTAGCAACCACAAATCATAAACTAGTGGCATGAACTAATTCAATTTCTTAATCTAGCAAATACAAATCATAAACTAATATGATGAAGCTTATCTTTAGCAGATTCAACTAATAAACTAATATGGGTTTGATAAATTTGTTTTACCATCAATATCAACGTTATAGATATTGCCTCAACACTACAAAACTGCAACTTATTTGTATAATATCAAAGACATGAAGCTTAACTTTCAGAAAAGGGATTCTAGGAAACAATTGTATATGCAAAGCAACAAAGGAATTATAAGAAGCATCCCATAGTTAACAACTTTGGTCTAACCTGAAATTCAAAAATATTAAACTAGACCTAGAAATCATATAGAATGAACAATCATACCTTGTTGAATACATAATATAGTACTTGATTTGCAAAATAATCTGGGCACAAGGGAGAAAATGCCAACTACCATCAAATCAAATAGATTACATGTCTTCCAATTTTGTGCAACTAAGGCCTTCAAGATTCCTGTAATACTTTCAATGTTAAGATGATGTCGAACATTCACTTTCTTTGCAATGTAAACACTGGGTGGCAATGAGTTTCACGTGAAACCCTCTATACAATGACCTTTATTTGAATTCTTTTGGCCATTAGTGTACCTAGAAGCACTATTACATCTACGATAGCAAGAAAACTCATGCTAAAATCTGACAGCTCATACAAATCAGATCGCATTTTGCTTCGACAATGCCAATTTTAATTAGGCACGCTAGCCCAAATAGTCCTAGCTCTATATTTTTGCAGCTCAATAATATAAACCAATCTAGTACTTGCAGAAATTTGTGAGGTGAGGTTAGTTAATAGTTTGAGATCTATACAATAAATGGGTTTTTATAACTAGGTATCTGTGATGAAAAACATTACCTTTTGAAATATGCCTGGCATTTTAGTTTAGAAGATTTGCGAGCAATTGAATTGTGATCAGTGCCTAATATTTGGGTTTAAACCACCATCAAGAAGTGTTGGGAGCATTGGAATATCCTAAGTTTTGATTTTCATCTCCCAACTTCGTCTGGATGAATAGATACATATTTTGAAACCATTTTTAGGGGCAAGTTTGCAATGATCAACAGGTTGCCCCAAAATAGAAACGTCTACATTGATTCATTTTCCACTTCAATCTAACCAAAATGAAACAACAAAAGTAAAAGGGAAAGGGACTTACCTTAAGATTCTCCCCAAATTGTATAAAAAACATTGATGAGGAAAGATGGGCAGAGACAAAATGATCCTCTCCACAAGCATTGCTTCAATCTATTCTTCATCATAATAGCAGAGAGATAAGACATGTGGATTGCTTGCAAATGCCACCTAGCCACCATGATTAATTACCTACACATACGCTAAGCCCCAAAAGTGAAAGCTCCAACAATGCTTGTTTTGCTAGCCAACTATCTTGGATAGTCGTGCGTTCTCTGGCATGGTGAAATGTGAACCTCTATATCTTCCAATCAAAAACTCACAAAATGAAATTTTAATACAAAATAATTAAAATTTGACAGACAGTTGCTAAAGCTCGATCACATGTCTATAGGGAACATTGAATTAAAGTTTTGGATAGGGAAAATAACCGATGTTATTGGCTGTGAGAAAAAAGTTTAATAACAGTTTAATGGAAACCCTTGCCAATAGTTCCATGCGAGGCATGAACTAATAAGACCAAGTAGGGGCCATTGGGAGTACTTATAATATTCCACTTTATAAAATGGGGATAAATTGACTTTGAAGTGATGGATATGTGAGAATCCAACAACTACCTTGCTCTGCTCGGGTGCCCATGGTGTTGTTAAGAAGGGGTTTCTCTTCGGTTCAAAAAAAAGGAAATGGTACTAAATCTCCCTTAGAGTACTGGAGGGAAAGTAGCCTATACTAAATCTCCCTTATCCTCCAATTGATATTACCCAATAAGGTAGCCGTATAAGCCTATGGGTTTCTAAGTTCCATTATAGTGGGACATGATTCATATTTGGGTTGGAGCTATGCCATCGGGTTCACTACTCAATAACTCGGGTTGGTTACTGGGATATTGTGGTGGCTCTAAATAGGCATCTAGGGTCACCAGTATCTCTCCATATCCTCTCGCTTCTCTTCATCTGGTCCCAAATTCATAGCTTCCCGTAGCAAATGTTTCAGCACTCATTTCAGCACCCATTTCAGTAGCATCCTTTCTTTTTAGAAAACAAGCATAACCTCACTTAGTCTCCCTTGGCCTAGTGGATCCAATCTGAGAAAAAGCATCTGTTTACCCTAAACCTATTCCACCTACATCCATAGAGCCATTTGATCGAGATTGAGTAGATTTAGTTATGATTCATTTTCCATATCCAGTTAAAGATCCAATTATAGTTAAAATAGTAGGGCAAGATACCTTCCTTTTATTGAAACAATTGATGCTAGAGATTAGGTGGGGATCGAACCCACACTCCCAAGGACTGGATTCTACACTGGTGGTTCCTTTTCTTCACCTGGGAAACTATATCCACCTAAGATACCACCCTACATGGCCCCTACTATTCTATGGTGGAGGATAGTCATTGATTTGCCTTTACTTATCCTTGACTTAATGGCTATTGACCTGATGCAGTATGATGTTGGTTCAGGGATAGGGAGGTACATTAGGCAAAGTGATGGATCTCCTACTACCTATTTTTTTAATGGATCAAGATATTACTTACATCTCTAGCTGAATGACACCTATATGTATGCCACCTTGCTCCCCTTATCGCACCTAGTAATGGGGGAAATCTCTACCCTAATTGGTTGTTCATTCATGCATATTAGTATCAAATTATGTTATCCATAAAGGTATCCCCTACCGGGCTATGGCTACCAATAAAGGATGTTGCTAGCACCCTAACTCCTGCAGCTGAGACTATATATGCTATTGGTTAATATGATGCTAGTAGTTATACTTTCCCCTTAGAATAGTAGGGGTTGGTCAACCAAATCTGCCCTTGCTAGTGATACTTCAACTTGGTCAACAAGAACTAGTTCAACTAGATCAACAATAATTGGGTCAAGATAAACCGCCTCTCTCGTGGGCTTTGTTCCCATTCCCACCAATAAAGGATGCTTACTATTATGTGGGTGAGTGGGCTGTGTTACTTACTCAGTTGTCTCTATCTCTATATCTGATGCGAGAAATGTTTGGTACCCTTCCCTGGCTATTGATTTTCTCTCTCGATACTTGCAATACTTATGGAATGACAATTAATTAATTAATTAATTAAGCTGCCTCTATTCTAGTGGGATAATTAATTAAGGGTGGGCTCTATTGATTAACAAAATATGCCTACTATTGTCATTACAGTGCATGTGAGGACTATCTATCCTTGCTTGTCACGATCGACTGTCATCTCAAGATCCTCTGAAGTTTCACATTTACTAGATGCTTGAGTTTATTATCCGACTGACGTCATGCTTTCTTCTGACGATCCCTATGGTGGACGTTACACCTTCATTCATAAGGGATAGTTCTTTCTTAAAGAGGTCCATCTGTGATCAGAAGCAAATCTGGAACGGTGGAAAAATATTTTTATATTTTTTTAGTTTTTCTATACGTTAGTAATTGTCATTTTTAAAGGCCTTCGGGGTATTTTTAGTCCTTGAAAGTTTGGCCTATCCTTTAGAAAGTTGTTATAGCCAGGATCTTTCAAGAATTCACCTCCAAATCTTGGACACCTTTCCAACGAGTTAAACGGCTCGTAATTTCGAGTTCTGTGTAGAAAGTTATGCCTAGTTAAAGTTAGGACAAAAATTGATATAGCTTTTTTGAAAATTTCATAGTTTTAGATTTTATTATGTAAATAAATAAGATGTGATTGTTGGGTTTTGATTCTCAAGGAGTTATTGGTAACCCTTGGAATCCCTTGAACTGATATATGTTGGATTTTCAAATTGAATAGATCACTTTTTGGCTTGCTTCAATTCTATGCTTTCTTGTTCTTGTAAACAAAAATTACAATACCGCAGGTTCTCACTCAGGTGTTGTCATCTGAATCCATAATTCAGATCAGTGGTATCAGAGAAAGTTCACTCCTGTATGTCATATCACACGCAATCAACATATCAAAGATTGGGGTTGGAAACAAGGAATCCTTCAAACTACCTTCTTTTGAGACGCACACGATCGCAGATGGCTAAGTTGCAGACCGATGATGACATTAAAGCATTAGTTGCAGATGCACTAACAAAACAACGTGAAGAAATGATGGAGCAGTTCAAGAAAATGTTGGAAAGTCATGGGTCACAAGGAAACACACCATTCACAGGGTATATGCCATTCAAGGTGCAAGTGAATTTCGATATACCCACATAACAAGGAAAGATCGATGCAGATGTTGTTGATGATTGGGTTTCAAAATTGGAAAGATATTTCTCTATCAATCAGTTTTCAAATGAAGAGAAGATAAATTTCTCTCTCCTCAAAGCTGAAAATCATGTGAAAGATTCGTGGGAAGTGAAGTTAGCATCCAAGGTAGCAAAAAATGGCAGTACTTTTATTTTTGATCAAAAACCCACATGGGGAGAATTCATGGAGCACATAAAGGAAGAATATTTTCCTATTGATACATATGAACAAAATATATATGCAGTGGCAATTGCTTTGAAATAAGAAGGACCAAACTATTCAGGAATATACTAATATGTTTCATGCCTTAGCAGCAAAGCTTGGTATCAAAGATTGTGAGAAGCACTGGGTTTTGAAATATCAAACTGGACTCCACAGGTACATCCAAACCAAAATTGAATTCCTGAACATAGAGACTTTACCTAGTGCATATAAATTTGCTACCAAAATTGAGGAGAAATTCAAACAGAAAGGAAGGAGGGATAATTTCGCAAACAATAGATGGAAGGGTGAAGGTGGCAAAACTACATGGAAACGAACCTCTAAGGAACCCTCTCCCACTTCACCAACAAAAAAGACATGGAGTATGAAGAAGACACAAGAGAATGGTATGTGGTGTGAATTCCATAAGAGTCCCTCTCATAATACAAAAGATTGCATAACCATAAAAAGCTTAATGATGGAGATGCAAGAGGACAAGGAAGAATCTAAGGTGGCAGAAACTTGCACAGAAGAAAGTCATGAACAGGTCATTGAGGCTGATCCATATGCCACGGTAGCTATTACAAGGATATTGTCCCGGGAGGATGAGGAGAGATTGTTCCATTCACAGATGTGGGTCGAAGGAAAAGCCCCACACTTTATCATTGATAGCAGAAGTCAAAATAACCTAATATCAGTAGAGATTGTGAAGAGACTAAATCTAAAAACAACAACCCACCCGCAACCCTATTCAATGGGATGGGTTAGTCAAGGGAGAGATATCCAAGTGCACCAGCAGTGTCGCCTTTCATACTCCATAAAACCTTTCAAAGATGAGGTAATATTTGATGTGGCTCCTTTAGATGTTTGTGATGTTCTATTGGGAAAACCATATATGTACCAGTGACATGGTGTTTATGAGTCCAGGCCTTGCAGCGTGACCATCAGATTAGGTGAGCAGAAATACCGAATACCAAAGGTAAGCCCTGCATACACTACCTCTTTGATTAGTGCCAAGCAATGTAAGAGGTTGGTTGCCAAAACAGGAACATTCATTTTATTGATGATTTGTTCTGAAGAAGAAAGGAAATCAGTTTATAATTCCCATGCTATCACAAACACCAGAACACTATAGAAAATATCAATGGATCAAATTTTGATGAAATATGAAAATTTGTTTAAGTTACCAACCGGGGTACCTACACACTGCCAAGTGAGACACATTATTGATTTGATACCAGGAACTCCATTACCTAATGAACCATTCTACCATAGGTGAGTGTTAGAGAATAATGAGATTAAGAGGCAAATACAAGAATTGATTAAGAAGGGACATATTCATCCAAGTGCATCACCCTGTGGCAGGCCCATTGTTCTAGCAAAGAAAAAGGATGGAACCTGGAGACTTTGTATTTACTATAGGGCCTTGAATAAAATTTCAATCAAAAATAGGTATCCACTTCCTTGGATAGATGACCTCTTGGACCAGCTTAGAGGGGCCCAATTCTTCACCAAAATTGATTTGAAATCAGGGTACCATCAAGTACCAATTGAATCAACCGATGTGTGGAAGACAACTTTCAAATCTAAAGAGGGGTTGTTTGAATGGCTAGTGATGCCTTTCGGTCTAACAAATGCTCTAGTGACATTCATGAGAATGATGAATGATATACTTAGACCATTCACTGATTCCTTCGTGGTGGTATATCTTGATGACATACTCATCTTCAACAAAACTTGGGAGGAACATTTGCAACATGTGGAAAAAATTCTCTCAACCTTACAAGATCATGGGCTTTATGCAAACAAAGAAAAGTGCTCCTTTGGTATGCAGAGTATCAAATACTTAGGATATGTTATTGACAGTGAGGGTGTACATGTTGATCTAGAGATGATACAAGTGATTAAGGATTAGGTGTCTCCTAGAAATCTCATAGAGTTACAAAGTTTCCTTGGGTTGGCAAAATTTTATCGCAGATTTGTGTTGGGATTTTCCCATTTGTCTTGGCCTCTAAATCAGTCATTGAGGGGGGGGGGGGGGGACACAAGAAAAGTTTAAATGGACAAGTGCTAAACAAGAAGCATTCGAGGGGCTAAAATGAAGGTTATCATCTGCACCAATTTTATCTCTTCTTGACTTGCAACAGTCATTTGAAATACAAACAAATGCATCTGAATATGCTCTAGGGGTAGTCCTCATGCAACATGGTCATCTAGTTACATATCACAGTCAAAATTTTTCTGATATAGTGCATCGGTATGCCACTTATGACAAGGAATTGTATGCTATTGTTCAAGCCCATAAGCAGTGAAAACATTACATTTTGGGTAAGGAGACTGTCATCCACACAAATCACAAACCCCTTCAATTTTTGCAAACACAAGGGAAGTTGCAGAATGATCGACATCAATGATGGTTAGCATATCTTCAACAATTTCACTTCAATATTCACCACAAGAAGGGAAGTACTAACAAAGTAGCAGACTGTTTGAGCAGGCCTCCAATTGCAGCCATAAGTATGGTTTTGAACTCATGTGGTCATCAAACTAAATCCTGGGCTTGCTTGTATGAGAATGATGTTAAATTTGCAGATGTTTATAATCAATTGGTGAAGGGACATCAAGTGAATGAATTCTATTTGCAGGATGGAATGCTTTGTTACCTTGGCCAAATCTGTGTGCCCAATGCAGAATGCAAAAAGTTGATATGGGAAGCTCACTATAGTAAGGTTTTTGGTCAATTTGGTATAGGTAAGACTACTACTATACTTCATAGGTATTTCTATTGGCCAAAATTAAATGATGTTATTTCATATATTCAAGCTTGTACCACATGTGTTATTGCTAAACCTGCCAATCGTAAACTTGGGCTGTACTCACCACTTCCTGTTCCTAAAAAACCTTGGCACTTAGTTTCTATGGACTTTATGTCTAGTCTTCCTACCACCAAAAGAGGCCATGGTTGTGTGTATGTTGTGGTAGATAGGTTCTCAAAAATGGCAGTAATAGTGGCATGCAAAAAAATAATTTCTGCAGAGGACACTGCAAAGCTCTTCTTTGAATACATTTGGGTTCATTTTGGTCTGCCGAATACCATTATCTCAGATAGGGACAACAGGTTTCTTAGTAAGTTTTGGTCTACACTATGGGAAAAGATGGACACAAAATTAACAAAGTCTACTACTTTCCACCCTCAAACAGATGACCAAACAGAGGTACCGAATCGAATGATCATACACATCCTACAAATATACCACTCAAAATATCCTTGCACATGGGATGAAAGTCTTCCAACTCTTTGAGACCTTTCCAATGAGTTAAACGGCTCGTAATTTTGAGTCATGTGTAGAAAGTTATGCCTAGTTAAAGTTAGGAAAAAAATTGATAGAGTTTTTTGAAAATTTCATAGTTTTAAATTTTATTATGTAAATAAATAAGATTTAACTGTTGGGTTTCGATTCTCAAGGAGTTTTTGGTGACCCTTGGAATCCCTTGGACTGATATATGTTGGATTTTTGAATTGAATAGATCACTTTTTGGCTTGCTTCAATTCTATGCTTTCTTGTTCTTGTAAACAAAATTTACAATACCGTAGGTGCTCACTCAGGTGTTGTCATCCGAATCCATAATTTGGATCAATCTGTCTGACATGTAACATTGACTAATTATCTTCTCCTTATGAGGCTAGCATTGGCTATTGTTCAGTGGCCACTTTTCATTCTTCGGTAGGCCGAGCTGGAGCCTACAAAGAAAGAGGCATGCAAAATTTGGAACACTTGTAGAAGTTGAACCATTACCTATTCATTGGTTTGTGGTCTCATGGCCTCGCCCATTAACCTTTTTGTACCCCTCTGTTCTAAACCCATGTTCCATTCATTTGCTTCCTAGAGGATGTGGCATAACTCTTGCTACTGATATTATGATAACATATAAGACCATCATATAGAAGAAGTGCTACTACCAGTCCTACTTATAGTTATAATTCCATATCTGGTTTATCGAGATCGAGACCCAGTTTCATTCTCAGATCTAGACCAAGTAGCCCAACACTATTGATACTTACCTACTCTCCTTAAGGTAAAAGATAACCTATTGATTATGCTAGCCGTTGATGGAGTTATTGATGTAGCAACACCACCAACCGCTAGAGATGCAGTTCGAGATGCATAAGTAGGTGGCTTTGCACCAGGTCTTTAACTACCGGGCTTAGTAGGCTCAGCACTAGCATCAGGCTTTGTACCTGCTAATACCGAGTTACTATGATAGCTTATTATATATCAAGATAAAGAGTATGTTCATGATCTGGTTCGTGCACAAACCAACAAAGTCTGAATCGTTTAGGGATCATGGTAGAGAGCTAGATTTGGATTCTTGAGCTTCAGATTCTAATGCTCATGATAAAGAGAGATGACCACTGGTAATATCATATCTTCACTCGCCACTACAATAACAACTTTGATGGGGAGGGGTGGGGGGTGAGGGGGGCTGATTTATAGATAGATAAGAAGGTTTGATCGTAGGTGGTTTGTCATGGGGGCTTGGCCATACTGACAAAAATGAAATCACCCCTCCATAGAATTGTAGGATGAGCAATAGATTCATAAGCCTGCTAGCCCTTTAGAATAGTAGGGGGCTATCCCTCCAATTAATGAATGCCTACCAAAAGAGTAACAATTCTAGTTGCTAGAACAACTACCTAATTAATAAACCTGCTAGAATTGAGTCGAGCAACTCCTAGCCCTACCCCCTATAAATTGTAGGGCTAGGGGGTAGGGCGATCTGCTCATTAATAAACCCCTAGGTTTCAATAAAGCCCTAAAATTATATGGGTGAATTAATTTACTGATTCCCTTAAAAAACTATAATGGGGGGATGGGGGCTGGGATGGGAATTATAGTGGACCAACGACAGGAAGGATGTATCTATGGCCTCAACCTCCCAAGAATAAATATTGTCCTATTAGGAGCCCCTTTTAATCCTAACCTTTATAGAGTGTGCCCTCTATCCTTGGGGGGTCGAGGGGAATAAATTCCATATATGGGGTATTTATCAATCAATCAAGGGCCCTCGGTTCTGCTATGGGTGGGAGTTATAGCTATTCCAGTCGCTTGCAGATCGAAGATCAGGTGACATGCGGGACCCACCACTACTGGCTACTAGAGGGAAATGCACAAGGCAAGCAAGTAGTTGGGAGTGCTCGACCAATAGACTTGAGGAACTTGACATAGGCTAACCATCCAAAGCTCTCTTCATCAGGAGGCCGAGCCATAGATAATACACTAGAGAGAGGGTAGATATATAGTATATAGATCTAGTTGGTACCCTATATAGAACTATATGGATGGCGAATATAGAGGTTGAGGAGAGATCATAGAGAACCCCTTGTCCTATCACCATATAGTATCCATCTATCTATCTATTTATAGTAGGCTAGCATATACTCTCGTATATGGATAGGGGGTGCCCCTATGTCTATAAATTGGGTGTCCCCCAGCATCCCGAACTGAGATAGGGAGGGGTTGGCCCTCCTCGTATCCTTCTCTCCTTGGGTGAGAGCCCTATATATCTTATCTCCATCATGCACCATACCAATCACTCCTTGTTTTCAAGCATACCGATCATAGTTCTATATATAGGGGTGAGCACGCATACCGATCACTGCCATGACTCCAAGCATGCATATCGACTGATCACTGCCATAACTCCAACCACTTCACTAGTTGAGATCTATAGGGTCGTTCCAATTGGGGCCACATGTTCACATGAAGTGGAGCATATGCATGACCTATTTGACATGAGTGATTGCCTTGGGCCACAGATTCACATCAAGATCTAGTAGGCTAGCGAGAGGCATAAATGTGCCCCCTCGACTCCTCAGATCAAAATATGATAGACAGTCAGTCTCTCATCTATCGTTTGTCTCTGTCTCATCTCTCATCTATAACTCCCATCTATATAGATAGAGGAGATCATCTATACATATAGAGGAGTTGGGAGTTGGCCTCTCTATCCATAGAAAATAGGGGCCCTCCAGATAGATATAGATCTATTGGGCGGGGGAGGCCCTAGGGGTGGGGGAGAGCCTAAAGTCCCTTTGTCAGGGGATCTTGATAGGACCTGACATTTGGTCTTAAGCCGATCTATGGCTACTCCCCATCTAATTTATATAGAGGGAGGGGAGGGGGACTAATTCTCCACTACCCATAGTTGGTAGTTGGCACTTCTGCTCAACTATATCCACTTATTAATAAGTGAATTAATAAACCTAATAGAATAATTTAAAATAAGGATTAGTTAACTTTCTAGAGTAAGAGTAGCAAGTTGATTCCCTTCAAATAGTAAGGGGGGGTGGGTGGGTGGATAGTTGAGGCCCTTCCTCCAGAACTGCTTAAAATAACTACCAAAAAATTGTAGGCCCCCCCCACCACAACTATAGGTAGGAAACCCTTCTATCTATATTGCCTTCCACCCAGGGAATATCCCAATCTATAACCAAGAACATGATTCATTAATTTTAACTATTCCAGGAAAGTAGCCCCAGTATTAGTTGATAAACACCTAGTACTCTAATCCCACTTATCCTCCCCAATCTCGCTAAGTCCTTAACAAAATCTAGCTTGACCACAAGATTGGATTGCATTCGAACTATTATTATGGATAATTACCAGAGACCCCATAATGCCCAAATTTTTGCTCAATCCAATGTCAATGCCTAGGTTGCTACCTACCCCAATGAAACCAACTTCAAGACACAACACTTGGGGGCCCCACACATTTCAACATCCCGCCGATTTTCCTATGTCCATGTGCTCATCAATTTCCCCTGGTAGGTTCTAGTACCCCTTGCCTTAGGGAAGGGGCCATTATATAGAAAGAGTAGGCCTTTCAAGCCTTCTTCAATCTATATCCTGGGCTCCTATCCTAAGGAAATGGTTCCTTCTATTGTATACCCTCTTTAGGTATGATTGTCTCACTTGAGTTGTTCTAAGTGATAACCGATAACCACTCCTCATTACTATTCTAAGCGGGAAGAATCCTACTTAGAAAGGCCGCCATAGAACTATCCTCTGGCTATTTCCATCGGAGTCTCGTCATTCTATGGCTAAAGATTAGGTGGGGATTGAACCCACACTCCCAAGGATACGATTCGAGGTATCTACCGCCAAGGCAACTCCCAAAAATAGGATTGATTAAATTACTTCTCATATGTGCCAACCCTTCGAGTAGTGCCCCCCGAGGGGTCACTCTTCTTCGGTTTGACGCAGGGGATAGAAAAGCTAGGGTTTGGGGGGATAATTCTTAATGGATGGACAGAAGGATGGGGATGAAAATAGCTACCAAAAAATTGTAGTGCCCTCAGTATGATGGGAAATTCCAGAATAGATTAGTAAGGAATTCCATACTAAATCTATATCCGGAAAGTATATATATTGATTATTCAATCCACTAAAGTAGGCAAAGTATCTTACCCCACTTATCAATCTCCTATCTATTAGGTCACTACTCTCCACTTTCTTAACCACTTGCTGAAATGACTGATGCTGGGAAAGACATCACTCCTAGCCACGGAGGGAGAGGCAGCAATTTAAAAGCCATAAGCTTACCTAGCAGTTTCATTCATTTTCCTCATTAAACCAACAGAGGAACAAACAATAAATTCACCAATTAATCCATCAGTTTACTACCCCTAGTAGTAGCATTTTACCCAAGACCTGTAAATGATCCCATAGAAGCAAAAGAACCAACTATAATTTGAGGGGGATTTAGTAGTTGTTGCCCGAGTGAAAGCAATAGTAGTGTTTGTCCTATTACTAGGTGATCTTGTTAGCTATTGCATTTGACCCTTTATTGCATGACTTTAGTTAGCCTATTCAATCCACTTTCATGTTGTTTTATGCGATTATGGGATTGATCCCATTTTTCTAGATATAGATTCAATTGATCCATGCATTAATTTGAGGGGTAGGTGAAAAACTCTTCCCATATAAACCTGGAAAAATGGGATCCTAAGGTAGGGCCGGTTGATCAATCCCCTACTATTATATAATCCCAGTGCCTTGGAGAACCTGGAGATACAACAAAATATTTCTACGTGATAGGGCATAACCTATTCCTTACTCGTGACTACCCTTCCCTATCCCTCCTTAGCTCCCGCTCTTCCCTTCAACTGGGCTCCCTACATCTTGGCTCATCCTGAGGGAGGTCTCGAGGCATTATAATTGGGTGGGAGTTCCATAGTATAATTCCAAAGAAACTTCCCTTACTATTCTATGGAGTGATAATAATTCCCCATGAACACCCTTGCCTTTAGAAGAGTAGGGCTTTGTCAAATCTCTTATCCCACCCTCCTATTTTCTCTTCAGTGGTTGTTCCCTCCCACTCGGGGATGATGCACACCAGGACGGGGAATGGAATCAATAGTTTCAATCAATGTCTTCATCTGCAATAATCCATCCCACTTCTAGACAAGCCTTTTATGCCCTGCATTGAACTAAGACTTCCGTGGCCTATCATTCCAGAAAAGGGAGAACCACAACTCTTCTCCTCCCAAAGGTAGGAGATCGCGTGGGTGGGAATAATAAGTATCCAACCAGGTCTTCTATTCCACTACGAGGACTCACTCCCGCATCAATTGAACAAAGAGAGGAGAGTCACTATCCTTGCCAATAGCTAGAGTCATGAACCCGATTCCAATGAGTTCGATTGAACCGAGCCCATGGGGACCCACCCCGTGATCGGGAAGTGGAATATTATTCGTTCTAATTAGGACTAGATATCCGATGATATCATATGGTGGCAAAGAATCAAAAGGTTAATAGTGGGTCACTTGTGCTCAGATTAGGTAGGAGCAAGGCATCTAGCTTTTTGATGGAACTTTCTGAAGCCCTATAGATAGTAAGGGGTGGGCTTGGAAGTGGTCCTGACACATAGCTTGATCTGAATGGACTGGGATTTTCCACTCTGAATTAGCAGCAAGAATGGCACTGGCCCCCTACAAGTCTATGGGGGAACGTTGGCTAGGAATTTTGCTGTGCATTTGGGTTTGTCCCATATAAAGATAGGGCTCTGAAACACCATTTTCTTATAACAAGGCTTCTACACGAGCCCTATCTATATATGGGGCATGCGCTAGCCATTAATGAGGAAACCAAACTTTGTATTCCCATTTCTAGAAGGGCCAACATCTATTCATCTGCTCTAGGTTATGAAGTAGCCCCACCATGATCGGTAAAAATCCAAAACTGATCGCACGATAAAACATATCTATCTTATCATAATCTGGAAACCTCATCATAAGTATCAATAGAATCCTTTACCATCTTACAGATTTCATCTCAAAAACACTTGTTTAAAAATTTTAGGTTGTCAAATCAAGTCTCCATATTGGGAGGCTTTTATCCATATCATTTGATATGCTTTTTCATGAAGGGGCATCTAAACCTTCATTTTGATAGAGTAAGACTTGAAATTTTCCAAACAAGATCAACTGAATCCAAACAAATCAAAGGAAACCATTGATCACTCATGCATGACTAATCCCCATATTCTAAGAAGAAAGAGCCTTTATCGTAACATCACGTTGAAGAAACAACAACCTAGTTTTTCCAAATTCATCAAGAGAAATAAGTTTTTATACATCAATCGTCAACTCTTCAAATCTCATCGGGTCTTCCTTCATCATGTCAAATTTTATATCCAAAACAAATCTAACAAATTTGACAAAGAGCCCTTAAAAACAAGAGCATATTGTCAAAAGTGCGATTTCCTAGGCCTTGGACTTTGATACCACGGTTGACACAGGCCAACCTGGATATTATTGAGAGATGCGGTTTGACGTCCTTGTTGGATATGCCTCGGTTCACTGTGAACTGGGGGTTACTTACAACACTCGCAGAGAGGTGGCACAGCGACACGAACACCTTCCACTTTGCCACGGGTGAGATGACAGTCACGCTAGAGGACTATTATAGGATTCTGCGCATACTAGTAGTAGGTTCACTACTACCTCATGATGGTAGGAAGCGAATAATCTTAACTTGAAGGGGGTGGGTGGGAGGCCCTTAACCCCCCACCCATCCCCACACATGATGTATCAATCATTTTGATCAAAACTTTGATGATTCATTGGTCAAATTCTCTATCCATGCCTACCAAAATAGTTTGGACTCTTCTAGCCATTAGAGGTGGGCCTGTAGAGGAGGCAATGAGAGTGACAACCAATTCTCAAAGTGGATTCACTACCAAAATCTACAGATGACGGGCCCTGTATCCCCGAGCACCCCCCACTATATATATGTTGGAATCCAAGAACATTGAGAGGGGGGGGGGAATTAGTGTTCTACTGGTATAATTAATTTTAACCTTATTAACAATGAAGTTCAGTTACCGGTAAACATGAAAGAATATAACAACAAATAGAAATGAAGCAACCACAAGAGCATACACCATAATACAAATATTTATACGTGGAAAACCTCAAAGAGGAAAGACAATGGTGGGATTGGTAACCTTCAATATCTATCCATTAGCCAAATGAATAAATATTACAATAGGGTCCTGCACATGCAGGAAGTCCAATAGCCTAGAGCACACTTCTCATCACAAAAGGAGCCTCACTGACTACAAACACCACATATGGAGTTACCAAAAAAATTCTAAACTCTGAGAGTGCATCTGCTATGCTGGATGAGTTCCAGTTAAAGCACAGTCTGTACCAATTTACAATGTGTCCTTCCTTATCGGTATCTTGCTTCGCTTCCCAAACCTCTAAACTAATATCCAAGACCAACTACAGAATATTACATTCACATTCTGTCGATCAAGATCGCTTGCACAATATCACATCGCTATATCCCATAACATTCTATTACATTCTCAAAATAACCTAACTAGACTGACTTAAATACCCTTCCCAAACACAAACATAAATGCCTTATGTCGGCTTACAATGATATTACAATTTATTTACATGTCGGCCTAAACAAAAATAAATTCATTAAACTTCGAGACCGATGCCTTTGATCATTGTCATGTAGACCTACCAGATCAATCTCCCATGTCGGCCTCATATACCAGTTCCTAGTTTGCCAGTTTCATTTTCTTGTTAGTGTCAGTTCCTTGAGTGTCAGATGACTTGAATGTCGATTGCCAAAAAATGTATACCGATGAGCACCGATTAAGTGACCAACCCAAAATGGTGTGTGTTTCCATTATTGACAACATAGCTAAGCCGTATGAGTGTCAATTGCCAACAATCTCCCACTTTGGCATTGATGGCAACACTCATGTGAAAAATGGATCGCTGAAGTGTTGTTCTGGTTTCTTGCTAAAAACTCCAAAACTGATCTCAGAAACTGTTAGAAGATTGCTCCCCCTGAGCTATACATTACTTCTTATGTCCCAATCATTTTCCACATCAACCTCTCCCCCTTTGACATCAATGACAAATACCAGGGCAAAAAAGAATAAGAAATGAAATTTTGTACAAACCAAAATGTGATTACCGGATCTAGATATACTTGAAAATATTTGGGTAAGCATTCTTCAAAAATCCTAAATATGTATTCCAACCTATCTTCAATGTGCTCAAAATGGATACAAAACCATTAAGAATATATGCATGAAGCTCTTCTTCTGATAGGTTTGTCGGAGTAGGTTTATCCATTAACTCTATGCTTTTCCTCTTGTGAAGTAATAGAGTGTTCAACCAGGGACTCACCAAACCTCTTAATTCCCTTGCATGCCAGATTAGCCTATCCATGTCCTTCTCTAATCTAGAAATCTTTGACTTTGTTATCAAAATCTGACCATCAATGGTTTTGGTTAGTGTCTGAGTACCATCAAAACTGTTAGCCAAATGTTCTAACCGGGCCTTTGCCACCTTCAATTGCACCTCAAGGTCCGCTGTTAGTTTGTCGGTGTTAGTAGAAGACCTATATATATTGCTACACTCATTTAGAGCCTCATCAATCTTGTTTTCTCATCTGTCAACTGATGGTATGTTGAAAGAATAAGTATCCGGTCAACTAATGAGAGGGGGGGGGGTGAATCAGTAGATAGAAAAACTGATACAAACTTCACCAATCTCAAAAATAAATCTCTCAAAGTAAACTTTGAACTAACAATGTAATACCTCTGTCAAGATAAAATATCATAAGATAAACCGGTTGACTATTACAACAAATTAACAGTAAACAACTTCTTCATTTCTCAATGCTTCCGATTATCATGACTTATCAAAATAGTTAAGTAGTTAAGTAAATCAACCATGAAAACATAACCAGAAAAACATTCACCACTTGACACAAATATTTTTTGACGTGGAAACCAAAATAGGTAAAAACCATGGTGAGATGAGACTCACAAGATAACTATCTAAACTCTTCTGAAGTCCGCCCTATTAGGAGCCTAGCCTGTTAAAGCTTTATAAAAATTCTTGTTAAGAATTGATCCTGTTAGAAATCACCCAGTTAAGGGATTGACTACAAATTCCTTGTTTAAAGCAATACCCTATAAGGAGTAACCTCGGCAGAGGATTTGAAAATCTAATCTAATGAATCAACTTGTTAGAGGATTTGAATAACACCAAGCTTGTTAGAGCTTACCCAGTTAGGGGATTTCAATTTTGTTGTAATTGTTAGAAAACAACAAGAGTTTGTTGATATGTCTGAATAGAACTACACTTGCTTGATCAGATCCATTTCATGCTCCGATCTGCCTTTACTCAAACTACAAATACATCATTTGGTTCAACAACCACACACTCAACTGAACTGTGCTCACTCTTTGCCAACTCATTGAACTAAACAACTTCATCAACCTTATAAACAAATCAATCAGGTTGGTAACACAACAAAAACCTAATTCTCATAGAGATTACAAACAAATCAGTTCAAGTATGACTGTTGGATTACATAGCGATCTCTGCACATCAATCAAGAAAACATTGATCACTCCTTGATCACCACTTCATCGAACTTAGTAACTCATCATGCGCTTTGCATTAGATGCAATACATTTTCTCATTCCCTAGACAAAAACCATTACAACAACTCACTAAAATCTCTTGGAATTTTCTTCATACAATAATCATACATGTCATAATCATTACCGCTCATCATCGAATCATAAACCAATATAACCAATTCACTAAACTTAATCGGTTAGGGTTTATCAAAAACAACAGGTAGGGTTTACTGTACTGGTTCACTCCACAAATTCTTCCTACCAGTTTCAGTAACAATATTACAACAATATCAACAATATCATTACCAACTAATTGACATCAATGACAACATAACATATCATTAATGCAATCTTCATGCAAATGCCAACAATCTCCCCCTTTAGCATTGATGGCAATATAAATATCAATACCATTGATTGCTGCGTGATTGTGAATAGGAATCATGGTTTACATTACCAAGTATTCAGCATGCTCTCCATGTCTTAAGCTTGTTGCTGGTTCTCCTTCCCATAATCACATAATTCTTCTCCCCCTTTGACAACAATTCCAAATTGAGAGTAAAAAATGTAATGTCAAATTTCATTGTGCATCATCAACAATCTGCAACTTGATGCCCCCTCTGTGGAATAAATCCACTTTTGCACCAAACCTTCTGTAAAATTCTGCAAGTAGCTCTCGGACTGATGTAATCTACATCATACTTAACTGACTTGATGAAGAGGGACAACCCCTAACTGACTTCTAAGATACTCAAAAGTAGTCTTAGGCAAAGGTTTAGTAAAAATATGTGCAAGTTGTTCCTTGGTAGAAACACGCTCCAAGATCACATCTTTACTTTGTACTTTTTCCCTCAAGAAATGATACTTCAATTCAATATGCTTGGTTCATACGTGCAAAATAGGGTTCTTGGAAATATTTATGGCAGTTGTATTATCACATAAAATATTTATAGGTTATGAAATCTTCATCTTAAAACCTTCCAAAATTTGCCTCATCCATATAGCTTGTGTACAATTCATGTAAGTTGCAACATACTCAGCTTCAATAGTAGATTGTGAAGTACAACTCTGCTTCTTACTACTCCATGAAACAAGTCTTCCTCAAAGTAAAAATTCTCTACCGGTTGTGCTTTTCCGGTCATCAACATTTCCTGCCCAATCTGCATCTGTGTACACCATCAAGTCAAAATTTCCTCCATATGGATACCATAACCCATAATCAACAATACCTTTCAGATATCTAAAAATTCTTTTGGTTTCTATCAGATGTGTTTCCTTAGGATTCTTTTGGAATCTAGCAACTATGCCAACTGCATGAGCTATGTCTGGTTTGCTGTGAACAACATAGTGCAATTTCCCAATCATTGACCTGTATTCCTTCTCATCAACAGATTTGGACTCATCTTCCTTAAAGACAACTTACAACCTGTAACCATAGGTGTCCCAACTGGTTTACAGTCACTCATGCCACATGTCTTCAAGACCTCTTTCATATACTTAGACTATGTGATAAAAATACCATTCTTCATTTGCTGTATTTGCAAGCCTATGAAATTTTTTATTTCTCCCACTAAAGACATTTCAAACTCATTTTTCATTTCATCTACAAAACTGTTGCTCATGTCATCATTACCTCCAAATATGATATCATCAACAAATACTTCGCTAACTAGTATTTTATCTCCTTCAATTTTGAGATAAATGTTACTATCATTACTGGTTCTTAGAAATCCTATCTTCATCTGATGTGTATGAAGCCTTTCATACCATGCTCTCGGTGCTCACTTTAATCCATATAAAGCTTTATGCAATCTGCATACCATGTCTTTCTTATCAGTCAGAGCATAACCATCTGGCTGCTCAATATATACTTCTTCTTCTAGTATCCCATTCAAAAATGCAGACTTAACATCCATTTGGTATACTTTGAATTTCTTGTGTGCTGCAAATGCAAGTAAAGTTATGACACCTTCTAGTCTTGCCACTGGTGCAAAAGTCTCACCATAGTCTTATCCTTCCTCTTGTGCATAACCTTTTCAAACCAACCTAGCTTTGTTGTGAACTTCAACACCATCTTCATTCAACTTATTCCTGAATACCCATTTAGTACCTATCACATTCTTATTTACTGGTCGAGGTACTAGGGTCCATGTGTTGTTCTTCTCAATTTGATCTAATTCCTCCTCTATAGCTTTAACCCAATGATCATCACGAAATGATTCCTTAGCAGTTCTTGGTTCAATAATAGAGATCATGCAAGAATTCTCTTTGATTCTTCTTCTGGTTAGTACTCCAACATCCTTATCCCCAATAATCTGTTCTGGATTATGATTTAGTCTCACATATCTTGGAATAACATGATCATTATCTTCAAGTTCAACCTCTTCATTATCATCAGCTTCTTCTGAATTTATCTGTTCCGGTTGAACTGGTACATCAATATTTGCTTTGTCGATTTCAAATTTTACAGTTTCTGGCTCCAAAAAATAAATGCAAGGATCTTCATCCTTTTTCTCTGAACTGATTTCCTCTGAGACTTTAGGATTTTCATCCACTCGAACATCAACACTCTCAATAATTATCTATGTTCGGTTGTTAAAACACTTGTAGGCCTTACTCTTGGTGGAATAACCAAGAAATATACCTTCATCACTTTTAGCCTTAAATTTTCTAATGTAATCACCTCTCTTAATAAAACATTTTCTTCCAAATATTTTGAAATAACTAACATCAGGTGATCTACCATACCAATATTCATAAGGGGTCTTGTCCTTACCTCTCTTTACCAGAATCCGGTTCATAGTGTAGATAGTTATGCTGACAACTTCTCTCCAGAAATTTTTCACTACACCTCCTTGTATCAACATCGTCCTAGTAGCTTCAACAACTGGCCGATTGTTTCTCTCTGCGATACCATTCTACTGTGGTGTCCTAGGTGTAGAAAGTTGTCATTTGATACCATTTACTTCACAATACCTAGTGAATTTCTCAGAAGTAAATTCACCGCCTTGATCTGTCCTCAAGCACTTTATCTTCTTACCGCTCTCTTTCTCAGCCAAGGCCCTAAATGTCTTGAACATACCAAAATATTCAGTCTTATTCTTCAAGAATGTGACTCACATCATCCTTGAGCAATCATCAATGAAGATAATAAAATATATGTCACCTTGAATACTTTTTGTTCTTATTAGTCCACAAAGATCTGTATGAACCAAATCTAACAAATGTTCCGCTGAAAAAGATTTGCTCTTGAAAGTTGAGGATGTCATCTTTCCCAACTGACATTCTTTGCATAGAGCATTGACCGGTTTGTCTAACTAAGGAAAACCTCTCACTGTCTTGGACTTACTCACTTTAACAATGTTATCAAAGTTTATATGACAAAATCTCCTATGCCAAAGCCAACCATCATCTATCTTTGCAATTAAATAGGTGCTGACTTTAGGATTAAGGTGAAACAAGTTACCTTTAGTTTGCTTCCCAGTTGCAATCAGTTCACCTTTATTGCCATAGATTTTGCACATACCATTTTTAAATTCTAGTGGGTATCCTCTGTCATTGAGTTGTGCCACACTTAAAAGATTATGCTTTAAACCTTCAACCCAGTAGACATCATCTGCACTACTCTTTCCATTAAGAGAAATAGTTCACTTACCTTTAGCCATGCAGGGTGAGTCATTACCAAATCTTACAACTCCACCATCAAATTCCTTCAGAGAAAGAAATTTGCTCCGATCACCGGTCATGTGATGTGAACAACCACTATCAATGATCCAGTCATCAAAGTTGTCCATCCTGGATACTAATGCCTTCTGGTCTGACATCTCTACTTTAATGGATACAAACACAATGTCTTCATTAACATCACCATTAGATTCCTCATCAGTGATACCACCATCAACAACAATAAGACAATCTCTTTTGCCTTTACCCTTATACTTCTTGAATTTCTATCATTTGTTCTCATTATCACCATCAAGACAATTAGCAACAATGTGTCCAATCTTATTGCATGCAAAACATTTCAAAGGTAATTTACCTCTATATTTACCTATACCTCTAGGCAACCGCTTGGCCAACAATGCTTCAAGCTCAACTAAACTATCTTCATCATCAGCTTCTCTGCTGGATATGGATTCATAACTGTGACTGGCATCTCTAATTTTCCTCATAGATGGTTTAGAAACATAAGCTCTAAATGTAGACTCAGATTTCTGTACACTACCATCATAACCATTTAATTCAAAAGAAGTAAGCTTGCCAATGATGGATTCAAGAGTTACCTTAGTTTTGTCAATGGACTTCAACTCCTAAATAGCTGCAACTCAGATAGCGTAGACTAGTAGCAGGGTTCTTAGTACCTTACTGATCACTGTGGCCACTTTACCTCCTACACTCTTAATTTCACCGACTATCTCTTTTATCCTTTGACCATACTGCTGGATATTCTCACCTTCAGCCATCCGCATGTCATCAAACTTTCCTCTTATACTCTCTTCTTTAGAAATCTTAACATTTTCATCACCGCTATAAATCTCTTCAAGTTTTTTCCATACCTCATTTGCAATTTCAAGACCATGAACATCTACATACCTTGCACTAGACAAATAAATGATAATAGCCTCCAATGCTTGATGATTTTCTTGTTGCTCTTTTTTCTGATTATCAGTCAACATCCCAGTAGGTGCAACATACTTAGTATCGGCATGTTACCAATACTAACTTCCCAGACTCTTGATATAAATTTTCATTCTGTCACTCCATATCCTATAGTTCTCTCTATTAAACTTCGGGCCTTCCTTTTTCATCATGATCTGCAAGATATTTACCTCAAGCTGTTAGGCTTAGACCTTAGAGGACTTGATAATGCTCTGATACCAATTGATGGTATGATGAAAGAATAAGTATCCAGTCAAATACTAAGAGGGGGGGGGGGTGAATCAGTAGATAGAAAAACTGATACAAACTTCACCAATCTCAAAAATCAATCTCTCAAAGTAAACTTAGAACTAATAATGTAATACCTTTGTCAAGATAAAAAATCATAAGATAAACCGGTTGACTGTTACAACAAATTAACAGTAAACAACTTCTTCATTTCTCAATGCTTCCAGTTATCATGACTTATCAAAATAGTTAAGTAGTTAAGTAAATCAACCATGAAAACATAGCCACAAAAACATTCACCACTTGACACAAATATTTTTTGACATGGAAACCAAAATAGGTAAAAACCATGGTGAGATGAGACTCACAAGATAACTATATGAACTCTTCTAAATTTCGCCCTGTTAGGAGCCTAGCCTATTAAAGCTTTACAAAAAGTCATGTTAAGAACTGATCCTATTAGGAATCACCCGGTTAAGGGATTGACTACAAATGCCTTGTTAGAAGCAATACCCTATAAGGAGTAACCTTGGTAGAGTCTTTGAAAATCCAATCTAATGGATCACCTTGTTAGAGGATTTGAATAACACCAAGCTTGTTAGAGCTTACCCAGTTAGGGGATTTCAATTCTGCTGTAATTGTTAGAAAACAACATGAGTTTTTTGATCTGTCTGAATAGCACTACACTTACTTGATCAGATCCATTTCATGCTCCTATCTGCCTTTACTCAAACTGTAGATACATCATTTGGTTCGGAAACCACACACTCAATTGAACTGTGCTCACTCTTTGCCAACTCATTAAACTAAACAACTTCATCGACCTTATAAACAAATCAATTAGGTCGGTAACACAACAAAAATCTAAATCTCATAGAGATTAAAAACAAATCGGTTCAAGTATGACCATTGGATTACATAGAAATATCTACACATCAATCAAGAAAACCTTGATCACTCCTTGATCATCGCTTCATCGAACTTAGTAACTCATCACGTGCTTTGCATTATATGCAATACATTTGCTCATTCCCTAGACAAAAACCGTTACAATAACTCACCAAAATTTATTGGAATTGTCTTCATACAATAATCATATGTGTCATAATCATTACTGTCATCATCAAATCATAAACCAATATAACCAATTCACCTAACTTAATCAGTTAGGGTTTATAAAAAACAACAGGTAGGGTTTACCGTACCGGTTCACTCCACAAATTCTTCCTACTAGTTTCAGTAACAATATTACAACAATATCAACAATATCATTACCGGTTAATTGACATCAATGACAATATAACATATCATTAATGCAATCTTCATGCAAATGCCAACATCATCTTAGCCTTGTCAAATGAAATCATGTTGTCACAAGTCACCTTCCGGGCTGCATTATACCACTCAATCAATTGTCAGTTTGATTCTTGTTGAAGAGTTTTAAACTCTTTGGAAATATTCTTTGTCAAACCTTTCAGTTTGTTGGATGGGCTTCCAATCTGATCTACCTTATATTTCGGTACAAGCTTCTGCAAAACCGGAATGGCCTGCTCAATAACATGCTTATCTTCAGTCCCTTCCTTAACTTTTGAGCTACAACATACATCAATTCAAAACTGCTCAGTTGCTCAATATTCTTATGTGTAAAATCAACTTGTACAAATGAGTCAAGTGCCAACAATGAATGACTATCCAAAATCTTCCTGAAGGATTCAACCTTATGACTTGCACTGGTGGCTTCACCACTTGGTGTAGTAACCTTTTCAACCTTAACCTCTTCAGTATGCACATTTGGTGTCAGAGGTTTAGTATTCTCAACCTATTTATTTTCTGTATCCACCTCAGTAACCTCTATATCCAGAATGTCCTGTTCTAGTGTATCTTTCTTATCCTATACAGTTTCAATGTTATCTGTTAGGATAATCGATGGACAACTGAGAGGGGGGGGGGGTGAATCAGTTGTCAATAGATTATGTGAATTAAAGCACTTAAAACCTTTTACCAGAATAACTGGTAAAGCATTAAAGCATAATTGAAAGCCAAAGAATCAATACCATGCAACTGTAACACCAGTGATAACTTTAAGAAACCCCCCCTCAAAGAAAGATATAAAATATTGGCGATTTTTTATTTATTTTGGATAAAAATAGTAATTTTTATTGGCAAATCTTTCATTTTTTAAAAGAAAAATATTAATTTAATTACCAAATTTTTTTACATCAAAATTTTTTGGTAGAAAATCTTGGCGATTCTTAGAAAATAACACAAGTATGCATTAATTACTATTTAAAATAATTTCATTAAAAAAAATAAATTCTTATAGAAAAGTAGATGCTTAAGGTGGAAATCATTAATGAGTTTAAAGGGTAAACACTATTTTATTTATTTATAGCATTAATTTAAATTAATCTAATATCCCTCTTTGTATTTAATCAGATAAAATGTACTGAAAATTTGTAATACTCAGGGGGCCCAAAATTATTTTTATACCATTGATTTCCATTGAGGCCAATGATTGAAAAGAAACTCAACTCCCATGAGCATTGGAAGTTGTAGGTACAATTTACCTCATGGAATGCAATGATGGTCATTAGATTATATTTTGAATCAATGGTGGCAACTAAAGATTGTTGGTATAACCCTAAAGTAACTAATAATTATGATGTATTATTGGCAAATTAATTTAATTTTTTATAATAAATAATAAAATTTTGCCGAATCTGATCCAACCATGTATCGAATATTTTGGCAAATCTTTGAGTTCAAAAATTTAATAAAATAAATTATCTGGCAATTTAAATAAGATTGAAATAAAATTTTATAAAAATGTGGCAATTTAGGTTACCTTAAAACTTGAACTATTAGCCAAATTTTGATTTCTAAATTTTACAAAATAGCCAATTGGCGAATATTAGCCACTAAAAAAATCACTGCGTAACACATAACACCATGATTTGTAGGTGGACAACCTAGTAAAGGGAAAAACCATGGTGGGAAACCCTAACTACAGCCAGATGATACTTCTACAGAAAGTATATGATTACAATAGGGCCCTACACATACAGGAAGGCACACTGCCTAGAGCGCACTGCTTATCACAATGGAGTCTCACTGACTACAGAGAAGTTAACCACCTCAAAATATTTGGACAACAATCTATAAAGAATAACTGCCTATGATAGCATCAAACATGCCAAATTATAGTTCCAGTTAAGCTCAATACCAGAGGTCTAAAACCTCTTACATAAACCCAACTCGGTCACTTATGAATGACCAAATCCTTTGCACAAATGATTATTACATTATTCGTTTTGCCTATACACATGATCTACAATGAGATCTTACATCTTTTATACAAGCCTTGGACCTAAACAATTAGGTTGGCCACCCAAATGATAATTCAATAGATCCATTACATAATATTGAAATAAAATCATAAAACATGTTGGCCTAAGGCCAAACAAACATCATGCAATCAATAAAACATCCCAGAAGCACATAAGAAGGATCCACCAACACATTTCATGAAACCGGTCTATAACCTAGATAGCACCGGACCTAAATTAGATCCACACACGCCAAAGCAATGACACCAATTAGTCGAGGCACGAACACAATCACCATCAACATGTTGAATCCCTTCTAGAAGTTGCACCAACACCACTTATGCATTACATCAAAGACCTTCAATAAAGCTCTGTCCATGAAACCCTTACCAAACCTATAAAGCAGGCTTACTAGAACATAAGATAGCATCCGATTATCAAATCAATACCAACTAACTGAAAGATACTTCAGAATCATATGAACCATTCATACAAACTTATTCCATCATCCAGATCATACTGGTGACAATCAATTGATAATCTTTCCAATCCAATCCTTCTACCGGAAGTCAGTAAACAACCATAACAGCTAGTGTTGACATCAATGACAAAACATCAATGCAACACATAATCAATTCCTTCATATTGCCAACAATATCCCCCTTTGGCATTGATGGCAACACTAGATGTGAAAAACATCCAAGTGCCAAGAAATGCCAAATAAGTCTCCCCCTATGGAAGACAACCAATAATCTCCCATAAAATGATATGACATTTATATCAAATCTGAATCAAAAGACCAAATACCGCCAAACTCCCCCTAAGGAGTGCAATCAAACTAAAAAATAAATAGCAATGTTTTTTCACATTTATTCCTCTCCCTTTGACAACAATGCCAAAGATATGACATTTATATCAAATAGAATATGAAAACTCCAAATCTCAAGGCTGACTACTCCCCCTGAGTAGTAGCATTATTTCATCAATCTAGAGTAAAAGATAGCTCTGATAATGCATACCAGAATGATGCACATCTACATCTTTTAAGTCTCTATCGGAGGGGTAGAAACCCCCAATCTATCTCTCAAATACTCAAATGATTCCTAGGACAAAGGTTTAGTGAAGGTGTCTGCTATCTGATCTTTAGTGTTCACATAAACCAATCTGACTTCTTTTGCTTCCACATTTTGCTTCAAAAAGTTATACTTGATTGATATGTGCTTAGTCTTGGAGTGAAATACCAGATTCTTTGATATGTCAATAGCTACAGAGTTATCACAATGAATAACAACCGGACCATTACAACTCACTTGTATATCCTTCAACATCTGCTTCATCCATAGAACTTGAGTGCAATTAGTTGTGGCTGCAACATATTCATCTTGAGCAGTAGATAAAGAATTACATGACTACTTCTTGTTGATCCATGAAACCAACTTCTTCCCAAGAAAGAATGCTCCACCGGATGTGCTCTTTCGGCCATCAACATCACCTTCCCAATCTACATCTGTATATGCACATAAAGTAAAGTCATCATCTTCAGGGTACCATAAACTATATTCAGTTGTTCCTTGCAAATACCTGAATATCTTTTTCATTGCACTTTCATGATTTTCTCTTGGATTACTTTGAAATATTGATACAATATTGACTGCATTCATTATATCCGGTCTAGTCTAAGTTAAATATAGCAAACCACCAATCATGGATTTATATCTTGTAGGATTTACTAGAGGGAATACATCTCTTATTGATAATTTTTCACTTGTAACCATAGGAGTACTAACCAGTTTGTAATTTTCCATACCACATTTCTTTAATAATTCCCTTAGATACTTAGTTTGATAGATAAATATTCCTTTGTCAATCGGAGTAATCTATAAACCTAGAAAAAATATTATTTCTCCAGTCATAGACATTTCAAATTCACACTTCATATTATCAGAGAATTCCATGCACAATTTTTCTTCACCTCCAAAAATGATATTATCAACAAATACTTCAATAATCAGAATATCATCATTAGTGATCTTATAATATAGGTTACTGTCAGTATTACCTTTTATAAAATCAAGCTTCAAAATATACTTATCCAACCTTGCATACCAATCTCTAGGAGCATGTTTTAATCCATATAGGGCTTTCCTTAATCTGCAAACCATATTTTTATCATCTATCAGTAAAAATCCATCAGGTTGATCAATAAAGACTTCCTCTTCAAGTTCTCCATTCAAAAATGCACACTTAACATCCATTTGATAGACCTTGTAGCTCTTATAGGCTGCATAAGAAATAAATAGTCTAACAACTTCAATTCTGGCTATCGGTGCAAAAGTTTCACCATAATCAATTCCTTCCTTCTGAGAATATCCTTTGTAGACCAATCTAGCCTTGTTTCTTACAACTTGTCCATCCTCATTTAGTTTGTTTCTAAAAACCCATTTAGTTCCAATGACATTCTTATTTTTAGTCCGAGGAACCAAAGTCTAACTATTATTCTTTTCTATATGATCTAATTCATCTTCCATAGCTTTCTTCCAACATTCATCTTTACAAGATTCAATTACTGATGCTAGTTCAATTTGAGAAATGAAACATACCTCTTGATTTTCCAGTCTTCTTCTTGTCATAACTCCCTTATTTTTGTCTCCAATGATCTGATTTTCAGAATGATTTAGCCTTACATACCTTGGTATTTTTTTTTTTTAGGTTCTCTGTGTTGCTCTTAAGTTATAGTTGAGTTTTCTGATGATGTCAGGGTAACTAGTTCAGTATTTTGTTCCGGTACAAGCATTACCAGATTAGTTATTGATCATTTCCACTGTCGGTTCTTTGTCATAAGATTTAGCTTGGTCTTTGTGATGCTCATCCACTTTTACATTAGGGCTCTCCACAATTCTCTGCAATCATTTGTTATAACATCTATATGCTTTTCTCTTAGTTGAATAACCAAGAAATATTCCTTCATCACATCTAGGGTCAAAATTTTCAATGGAATAATCTCTTTTGATATAACACTTACTTCCAAAGATTCTAAAATACTTAAGAGTAGAGGAATGACCAAACCATAATTCATAAGGTGTCTTACCGGTATCTCCTTTGATATGAACTCTATTGAATGTATAAACCAATGTACTTACTACTTCTCTCAAGTAGATATGAGGCAAATTAGATTCCATCATCATGGTTCTGGCTGCATCCAAAATGGTTATGTTCTTTCTTTCCATAATGTCATTTTGTTGAGGTGTCTGGGGTGCAGATAACTCTCTCCTAATGCCATTTTTCTCACAATAGCTATTGAATTCATCGAATGTGAATTCACCACCTTGATATGATCTTAGACATTTGATTTTCATCCATGTCTCTGTCTCAACCATAGATTTAAAGATCTTGAATTTCTCAAAGGCTTCAAATTTCTCCCTTAGAAAAGTAACCCACATCATTCTAGAATAGTCATCAATGATCAACATGAAATATCTATCTCCTTGAAAGCTTCTTGTATTAGCAGGACCACATAGGTTAGTATGAATCAAATCAAGAATACCATTAGATTTATAAGGTATTCTCTTAAAAGAAGTTCTAATTTGCTTACCCATTTGACATTCCTTACATACTAGACTATAAGGCTTCACAATATTAGGTAAATCTCTAACTGCCTTAGTTGATCTGATCTTTACAATGCAGTCAAAATTTACATGACACAAAATCTTATTCCATAGACAACTTTCATCAATATGTGCAATCAAACATGTTTTTTCACCGGAGTTCAAATGAAAGATGTTACCTTTTGTCTGTGTACCAGTTGCAATCTCTAATCTTGATTTACTAATGATTTTGCACTTTCCATCCTTGAATTGTAATTAAAATCCTCTATCTACCAACTGTCCTACACTCAAAAGATTATGCATCAGACCTTCAACATAATAGACATTATAAGTGTTATGCTTACCATCCAATGAAATGGTTCCTCTTCCTTTGATCATGCATGTTTTTTTATCACCAAATCTGACTTGACCACCATCAAATTCTTGCAGGGTTAGAAACTTTCTTTTGTCTCCTATCATATGATGAGAACATCCACTATCTATTACCCATTCATATTTGTCTTCAACTTTTGTTGCAAGGGCCTTTTCCTCATTTTTGATAATTGGTTCTAGATCATCTTCCTTCATAGCATAAAATACCTAGTCTCTTCCATTGTCAGATCCACTAGCTGAATCTCCTATCGGTTCTTCCCCTGAGTCATCAGTTACTCCTTCCTCATCAGCATAGTAGAATGATTTGTTTTTGTTTCTCCTATACTTATTCTTGATCTGATATTTAGGGCTAGGCTTAAAAGATATTATTTCTCTTTCTTCCAATTTTGAATTCCTTTCAGGACATCAAGATGCAAAATGACCTATCTTATTACATGCAAAACATTTGAAAGGAGATTTTCCTTCATACTTACTTCCTGTCGGACTTTTAGGTATCCTTCTAGAAAATAGGGCTTCAAGTTGCTCAAGCTCTTCATCTTCTTTCCTAATCTCTTCCAATTCCTTTGCATACAAAACTTTCCAATCTTGCTTGTTGGTTGATGATGTAGATGCCTTAAATGCAGTATCAATCTTTGCAGCTCTTAGAGGACCAAATTCTTCAAGCTCAAAAGCAGATATCTTCCCAACAAGAGTATCTCTATTGACATAAGAATTAGGCATGGTTCTTATCTCATTAATTGTAGTTACCTTCATCTTATATGCCGATGGAAAAACCCTTGATACTTTTGAAACAATCTCTTCCTTGCTCAGAGATCCACCACAACATTCAATTCCTAATACAATTTCATTTACCCTTTCCATGAATGCATAAATTCTTTCATCTTCTTCCATCTTCAAGCTTTCATATCTTACCTGATAACATTCAATTTTTTCAATTTTAACAGTGGGATCACCTTCATTCAGAGTCTCCAACTTGTCCCATATAGCTTTTGCCAATGATTTATCTGATAGTCCCATGATCTACTAATCTAATAAGGTGCTTAAGAGGGCTTCTCCAGCTTTGCACTCATTTTCAATGTTCTTTTCCAAGTCTGTTGGTGCAAGATTGCCAAATGCCGGATCATGAGGAGTGTAACCTTTCTGAGTTATTTCCCAAATTTCCTTTCCAATGCATCTTACATGAGTATCCATCTAAATTTTCCATACTCCATAGTTTGTTCCATCATGCCTAGGGTTGTCCTTCCGATAAATAGTAGCTAAACTATTAGTTGTCATATGATCTTCCTCAAGCAGTTAGGCTTCTATAAAAAGACGACCAGGCTCTGATACTAATTTTTAGGATAACCGGTGGACAACTGAGAGGGTGGGTGAATCAGTTGTCAACATATTATATGAATTAAAGAACTTAAAAACTTTTATCAGAATAACTCATAAAGCATTAAAGCATAATTGAAAACTAGAGAACCAATACCATGCAACCATAACACATAACACCATGATTTGTATGTGAAAATCCCGGTAAAGGGAAAAAACACAGTGGGAAACCCTACCCATAGTCAGATGATACTTCTGTAGAAAGTATATGAATACAATAGGGGCCTACACATGTAGGAAGGCACACTACCTAGACTGCAGTTCTCATCACAATGGAGTCTCACTGACTACAGAGAGGTTAACCACCTCAAAATATTTGGACAACAATCCAGAAAGAAGAACTACCTATGATAGCATCAAACATGCCTAATTACAGTTCTGGTTAAGCTCAATACCAGAGGTCTAAAAACTCTTACATAAACCCAACTTGATCACCTATGATTGACCAAATCCTCTGTACAAATGATTATTACATTATTCACTCCTTGCCTATACATACGATCTACAATGAGATCTTACATAACTTTTACACAAGCCCTGGATGTAAACAATTAGGTTGGCACCCAAATGATAATTTAATAGATCCATTACATAATCTTAATAATAAATTGATAAAACATGTCAGCATAAGGCCAAAAAAACATCATCCAATCAATAAAACATCCCAGAAGCGTATCAGAAGGATCCACCAATATGTTTCATGAAACCGATTCATAACCTAGATAGCACCAGACCTAAATTAGATCCACACATGCCAAAGCAATGACACCAATCAGTCAAGGCACGAACATAAGCACCATCAGAATCCTAAATCCCTTCTAGAAGCTGCACCAACACCACCTATGCATTACATCAAAGATCTTCAATAAAGCTCTACCAGTGAAACCCTTACCGGACCTATAAAGAAGGCTTACTAGAACATAAGATAGCATCTGATCATCAAATCAATACCAATTGACTGAAACATACTTCAAAAGCATATGAACTATTCATACAAACTTATTCCATCATCCAGATCATACCAGTGATAATCAACTAATAATCTTCCCAATCCAATCCTTCTACCAGAAGTCGGTAAACAACCATAACAGCTAGTGTTGACATCATTAAAAAAAATCAATGCAACACATAATCAATTCTTTCATATTGCTAACATTATCTACCGGTGTCTCTATATTAGGTACAAGTGGTTCTACTGAAGGAATATCCTCTGATATTTTCTATTAAAAACTGGTGTATCCATTCCCAATATACCTTTCCCCTTATCATCTATCGGGATGTCTGGAGTGTTATATTTTTGAGGGACTTCCAGTGATGTAAAGAATCCTGGTTTATCTACAAATAATTTTACCCAAGCCCCATGTGTCTCCTTAACTATCTCATTTACTCTACCTACCATGAGACTCACATGCCAGTGTTTGCTCCGGAAAAATGTTTTATTTGGAAAATCTAAACACTGTTGCATCTCCTCATCAGTTATGGATCCACAAATAGTTAACAACTCTTGTATCTTTATGTGTCTATCCTCTTTAACTGCAGATAACCTTCTAGCATCTAGTTTACTATACAAGTATGCTAGTATCTATTTTTCAATCTCTAAAAGTGCTTTCTTATATATGTCTAAGCATAATAAAATTGATTCTTCTATCGCTATTTTCTCCTTTTCATCCATATGTACATAGTAATGTTGTATATTACTCAAAATTCCATCTTTAGTTATTTGATCAATCAAATCAACAACTGAAAGAGGAGGAATGACTTCAATACTCTTACCGGATTCAAGAGCTATATCTACATTTGATTTCTTCTTCTTGTCGGGAGTAGAAGTAGACTCCTTATTCGGTTTCCTCTTCTCTATGGGCTTCCTCTCCTTTGAAATTTTCTTTGGTTCCATCGGAGGGGTAACCTTCACTTTCTGCTTCTTTACTTCCTCAACCTTCTTCCTTGGTATCCTAATGAAAGTCTTGGGAGTCTATGAGGGCACAACATCAGTATCAGATCAGATGTAACAGGGGCAATATAAGTCTCTGATTTCTTCCTCTTTACTACACCCTTGCCGGTTGCTAATGGTGAGGCCTGAACTGCTGCCGGAGATGACCCTTCAGCTAGTCCTATTCGGTTTGATTTCAGAAGAAATCTTCTGTACAACTTCCCCAACCTTCTTGATCTTTCCTTCCCTTTTCTTTTTACTGAATCCAATTTCAACTTTAGTTTCTTTTTGCTTTGCAGTCCCAAAGGCTTTCTTTGCTTCATCAACTGTGGTATCAATAAGAGTCTTGGCATATAAGTCCAAGATCTCAGCATCTACCTCATAGCCCATCTCAGTTATCCAGATCTTCCTTGGCTGCACTTCCTCCATCAGTGTTTAATCCTTCTTTACCATAAAATAGATTTCAATTGAATATTTATCTAGAATATGCTTTGGAACCCTTTCTCTCTTCTTCATTGCTTTCTGGAATGATTTGAAATAACCCCAAAGAATGGAGTCTCTATCCTATCCCATATTTCTTACAACATCTTTAATTTGTTTTTCTACCAGTATATTAAATGTCCATTGGGTCTTACCAATTCCTTGTAACCCATTCAGAAAGAAAAGCATTAAATAGACAACAACGTTGCCATACCGGAAAATACCATTTTTCTCACCCTTAATCTTCCCTAGGTTTATTATTAATTCGTCACACATCTATTGACATAGATCTATCTTTTCATTATCCTTAATCATTTTGTGAGCATAGTAAATGCATGAACTGGAAATAGAGTTCAACCAGTTTGATTAGGTTACCTTGTAACTGATGATCATGCTTGCGAATTGAACTGCTTTGTCTCTGATAGTGCTAATTCTCATTGACCGGTTGGCAGATGTTACACCATTTAACTTATCCACCTCATTGTTAGATATCTTCTTCCTTCTAGGGGTCGAATTGGTCTAGGGTAAACTGGTGATTGCATAGATAGCTTCCTTGGTGATTTTGTAGG
Source organism: Cryptomeria japonica (assembly GCF_030272615.1). Taxonomy (NCBI): domain Eukaryota; kingdom Viridiplantae; phylum Streptophyta; class Pinopsida; order Cupressales; family Cupressaceae; genus Cryptomeria; species Cryptomeria japonica. The sequence goes on from NC_081409.1 coordinate 514,524,342, forward strand.
GTTGGTCTAGCCATATGAATTCGCCATGGACTCGGCTCAGTGCATACCAGATCAATTCATCTTCAAATTCTAGCATCTCCAAAATGTTAGTAAAACCTTGATCCTTTAGAATTTGAAATTTTGGTTTCATCGACCCATCCTGGTTCAGCAAGGTGCCAATATACATGTTCTTGATCTCAATAGAACCCAAAACCTCCAAAGTGTAGTGAATATATGCATGAACATCTTCGACATACAAAACTCCTTCAAGAACCCTAGAAAATGCACCAACTGAATCATCAACCTTCACAATCTGAGGGCATTGCTTGAAAACAGGGCGTGGATGATCCTTGATGTCAACAACAACAAGGGCAGCCACACTCACTGGAGCAGAAGATGATCTAGAAGCCATTGCAAACAAAAGATATCTAGAAAAATGATAAAATACCTCACAACCTTCACCGATGAAAGCTTTTGAAAATCCATTGTGAATGCACTGGAATTCACTTGAAATGCTTTTGATTGCCTTGAATTACCCTGAACTCACTCTATTTTGCTCTGAACTGCTATGTGATGGAAAATGAACCAACATTTCTCTTTTATTCTAAGAAAAATCTAATTTCTCATTGTCATTAATGTATGTCGGCATATCATACTAGATTCAAAATCCATTATCTCAGTGTCGGTGAATCTCTAGACTGTCTTCACCAAGATCTAAAATAGGCTTTCAGACCTCTACTGAAGGTAATGCAAGATCTGTCAATAATTTGCCTCACCCTAAGGCTAATGCCTTATTTACCAGATAAGTTTCCTTCTGGTGCAGGAACATTCTGTTCTGTTGGTTGAGTAACCGAATTGATTGTCTTTGTTAGTTGATCTTTAGATTTCCTAACCCATTTCCTCTCATGCTCCTTCTGGATATCTTCAACCTTTTGTTTTCCTTTCTCATCATTTCCTACCAGATTGTTCTCTCTTCTGCAATATTTGGCAATATGTCCTATTTTGTTGCATGCATAGCAAGTGACATTATTTTTCTGAATTGCCTTGTTGAGCCCTTGACCATTCTTTGACCTACATTGATTAGCCATATGTCCAAACTTTCCACATGCATGACATCTCACATTCATTCTACAATATTCTATCTTATGACCATACTTATTGCATTTTAAACACTGACCAGGAACAACATTATTATTCTGATTTGCTCTATTTATGCATTGACTTGCTATATGACCAAACCATTAAATTTATGTGCATTGGGTTGCCTTATTGGTGAATTCTGATTCCAGTTGTCTAGTGGATTCCCTTGATTTGTAGTTCCAGACCTTTCTCCATGCTGAAATCCAAGACTTCTAGTGTCTCTAGTGTCTCTTTGATCCTTCAATAATTCATCAAGCCTTGCAGAATTGACCCTAAACATTTCTTTGTATTCATTTGCAGCATCCAGATCACTTCTTAGGATTGACATCATTTTTTCCAACTCTTGCTCATTGTTCTATGATTGCACCAACTCAGTTCTCAACACATCATTCTCATGCACCAACCTAATGAATTTCTTAGATTTGTCTTTCAGAGATCTGCCAAGATTTTCTTAATTCTTCTTCCAGTCTTCAATCTCCTTGGAAATCCTCATAGTCATGGCTTGCATTTCATTCTTCATCACACCATTCTCCTAACTCAGCTTCTAGAATTTTTCCTTAAGGGCATCCTTCTCTTCATCATCCAGATTTTGTAAAAGTTCCTTCCTTTTAGCTTGAACAAATGACAACCTCTCTTGCAGGGTAAGAATAAATTCCTTTGCAGAGTTCAATTGATCTTGCAACTTCAAGTTCTTCAACCTTTTAGCATCATAATCCTCAAGTGCTACTTCAAGTTGTTTTTGTAGACTCATCTCCATGGATTCCAGATTCAAGATCTTCCTCAAGCTTTTAGACTTACTCCAAGGAACCAGGCTCTAATACCAATTGTTGGAATCCAAGAGCACTGAGAGAGGGGGGGAATCGGTGTTCTGCTGATATAATAAGTTTTAACCTTATTAACAATGCAGTTCAGTAACCAATAAACATGAAAGAATATAACAAAAAATAGAAATGAAGCAACCACATGAGCATACACCATAACACAAAGATTTATACGTGGAAAACCTCAATGAGGAAAAACCATAGTGGGATTGGTGACCCACAATATCTATCCATTGGCCAAATGAATAAATATTACAATAGGGGTCTGCACATGCAGGAAGGCCAACAACCTAGAGCACACTACTCATCACAAAATGAACCTCATTGACTACAAATGCCACATATGGAGTTACAAACAAAATTGTGAACTGTGAGAGTGCATCTACTATGCTGGATGAGTTCTGGTTAAAGCACAATCTGTACTGGTTTACACTGTGTCCTTCCTTACCGGTATCTTGCTTCACTTCCCAAACCTCTAAACTAATATCCAAGACCGACTACAAAATATTACATTCACATTCTTTTGGTTAAGATCGCTTGCACAATATCACATCACTATATCCCATTACATTCTATTGCATTCTCAAAATAACCTAACCAGACTGACTTAAATACCCTTCCCAAACACAAACATAAATTCCTTATGTTGGCTTACAATGATATTACAATTTATTTACATGTCAGCCTAAACAAAAATAAATTCACTAAACTTTGAGACCAACGCTTTTGATCGTTTGCATGTAGACCTGCTGAATCAATCTCCCATGTCAGCCTCATATATTGATTCCTAGTTTGCCAGTTTCCTTTTCCTGTTGGTGTCGATTCCTTGAGTGTCGGATGAATTGAATGTCAATTGCCAAAAAATGTATACCGGTGAGTACCAGTTAAGTGACCAACCCAAAATGGTGTGTGTTGCCATCAATGACAACACACCTAAGCCAGATGAGTGTCAATTGTCAACAATATAGATAGGGTCCTCTCCTTCAAGGCTTGCTCATCTCTATTGGTTCCATAGAGATATAGGGGTGTCGAGAGGGCATCATATCCAAATCAATTAGCTTAGGTGTTGGCCCTACTATCTATAGGGGCCCGCTCTTTACCTACTGGCCTAGGGGCTCGAACAGAATAGCATAGCGCTCCACTACTCATGTGGGGGAATGGTTAGTAGAGAGAGTCGCTCTACTATATATAGGGCTCAAATTATAATATATTTATTTAGGGTTGAACATTCTCAACTATCTCAACTATAGTCCCAACCCAACCCGACCCCCCTTTATCTTTCTATGAACACCCAAAACCCTTTAGAATAGTAGGCACCTTAGAATAGTAGGGGCCCTCCCACAATATTAGCTACCTCCCACACACCCAAACCACTATTCCTTACCATAGAATAGTAGGGGCCTTCCCACCTGCACTATAGTTCCTACCCAACCCTGAATTAATATAGAGGGGGGTGGTGGGTTATATTGCCCTACTATTTTAAGGATCGGAACTATAGTATGGATTTATCCAATGACATCTACTAGGCAATGATATATAACCCTCCTCAGAATATACATACCCTCCAGCAAAATCCATTGAACCCTCTTCATCGGCCCTTCAAATAGTAGGGTACATAGCTACCCTCTTCACCGACAATAGCGATTGAACTCTCCTTGTGTATAGGGGGGCCTATCCATGCACAAGGAGGGCTTCTATTATATTGTCGATGCATGCATGCAGAGGTAGATACCTACTATTCATCCTTTATAATAGTAGTTCCCTAGCAAAGCTATAGGGTCCACCCAACTGTAGTTTCCCACCCAACCCGCATAGTCAAATAGTAGGGTTCTAAAGGTTTGGCAAATCGATTGGATTCTTTGTCACATCAACTGGCCTCGTGGCCATTAATTGGCTCCACACTAATGATTTGTTATGATCCGCAAGCACCCAAAAAAGTTTAGAAGGGCCAATCCCTACTATTCTAAAGGTCCCAATTCATGTTTCTACAGAAAAAGCCTTCTGCTTATCCCATATACTTCAGAGGGGCCAATCTCCGTAGCCCTGAGGATTATGATGTTGAGATGAAAGCTCCTCCTAGGCACTTTGATTATGAAGTGCCCATAGAATAGTAGGGCCTTAAACCCCTTAGAATAGTAGGGCACATGCCTAATCTTGAATGTTAAAGAAGAAAATAGGGATCTACCAGAAGGGTACCAATGATCTCTAGCCCCATTTGGATATTCCATTGTTAGACCAATAGGCACTATAATAATGTCGATGTTCTAGGGGGGCCTTATTTTTGGATGGTCCCACTAGATATTTTAGTACCCCGCATGCAATATAGTTCTTGATAGATAGATTGAGTAGATCTAATCTATAGTGGAGTGAGTGCACAAATGTCCATTATAGAGGTAGGATTGGGGCTTCCATTCAAAGTTGGCGAAGAGATAGAGGAATGCAATGCCCTTACCCTTATAATAGTAGGGGTAGAGTTCTACCCCTAAGAGGAGGAAGTGTAGTGAGCGATAGCAAGCTGATATTACCGAAATAGGGACAACCGGGGTAGGACTGGAACTTATAGCCATTATTACTATGAGGCCCATTATGAAGATTGACTTGATAAAAGAGAGATCCTAGGACCCTACTAATCTAATGGGGGGTGGTTCCATGCTGGGTAAGGTTTGGGCCACCCCAGCCTATTGAGTGCTTTGCTTGAGAAATCCACCTACTATTCTAAAGCGGTAGGATGGCGTATTAAAATAGTAGGGGTAGCTAATATCTGAGGTTGGCCCTCCCCCTAGTCACATATGTTTGTTCGGTCCACCAAGGCTTGTTCGAACTTCCTTTCACCTACTCATGGCTAGATCAATCGATAGGTACTTCCCAATCTATGGAGACTCGGGCATAGTGACTCGGAGTAGATGGCAAAGATGAAGCCACCCCTACAATTTTATGGTGTTGCCGCTATATGAATGAGAAATGGGCACTTTGTCCCTTCCATCTATTTGGCATTCTAAGAATAGTAGGGCCTCTGCCCTTAAAATAGTAGGGAAATTCAAAACCACCAGCCAGATCATGCAACGTATATGAAGCAACAAGCCGATTCAGTATCAGATCCTTCTTTGTCGGATCAATCTCTTTCTTTTTATAGTTGGGTTGCATGGTCCTACAAAAGCGATCGGGCATGCATCTCGCATTGGTAGCCATATTGCTACTGTAAGAACGATTCATTGGGGAATGTGAAGTGAGTCAAGGGCCACCTATAGCTGCCCCAGAAGACCTGGACTCACGTCTCTATCCCTATTGGCCCTACCTTTATTGTGGTTTCCAAAAGGCCATCTTAGAGCCCCGACTAGATAGTAGGGGTTTCTCAGAGATTGAATGCCCCCACCTTTATCTATAGGGGTTTTTTGGTTGTAGGGCCCTTAGAAAACTATAGAAAGGGGGGACCCACCCAACCTATTTCTATAGCCTCCCACCCACCCCAAGGGGGCTAAGGTTCCCCGAGCCCTGCTATTCTAAGTCGAGGCCATTGCCCCTAGTATTCTATTGTGAGCAACATGGCATCAGCCTGCGTCCATAAGGTCGCCACCCCTAGCCATTCCCTCCCACCCACTACATCAAAATTGAGAGTAGTGTGAGCTCTTCAAGTAGTTGGTACTGTTTGTATAATGATGGGGGTGACCCCCTAAAATACTTAGGCACTGCTTCATTAGTGACCTTTGTTGTTCCATAGAGCTAACATCAAAGGTTCCAATAAGTAGTCTGATACTATTGATTGATCTATTGTAGCAGTTTTGATTCTATTATGGGGCCCCAAGGGCTACTTTACTTCAAATAGGCCCCTTTCTTGATTTGATCTTGATTGGAGGAGGACAAGGAGTACTGTATAGTTCATCCTAGTTGAGATACACCATCCATCCCGAACTCTGAATGTTCAGGGGCCCACCCAGTCACTCTACCCGATATGGATATAGATAAGGCACATCGATAGGGAGGAAAAACTCTACTCCATCTCTATCCCTCTAGCCCAGCTACCCTCCCCCTCTAGCTCTAGTCTGGATAGATATTCACGTATCATAATGGATGGATGGATGGATACATTGACTGATGACTTATGATGGATCCCTCCCCTAAACTATTCTATGGGGACAAGGTCACTTTAGACCCAACTATTGAATTGAAGGGCCGCTAGACCATGAAATCTCTATAGGCAATCATCGAGTTGATCCCTCCCAAAGAGCCATTGTTCAGATAGGGGGAATCGTTTTGACCCAACTATTGAATAGAAGGGCCAGTAGATATGAAATCTCTATAGGCAATCCCATGAAATCTCTATAGGCTCCATATGATAGTTTTGGGTGCCTAGCCATGAACTCTAATCTATAGGGGATCATCTTGGTAATTAGTTAGTTCAGTTCAGGGCCATTGCCCGAACTCTGCTATAATTCCCCAGTTAATCTACCAACTACCTTAGAATGGTAGGGGCCCAAAATATTTATCCCTATAGTTCCCACCTACCCTGCATGCCCCTTAGAATAGTAGGCCCCCCTCTACCCCCTCAATCTAGAGTTATATGGTTCCATAATCAAGCAATTCTAGAATAATTTTATTAGGGATATAGTTATTTACTGAGGCCCCCAGCCCCTCGTATCCCCCCAAGCTATAGCTCGGCTGGGGGTCGGGAAGGTTATTCTAGCCCCTGCCCAATTGAGCTACCTCCCCCCTACTATTTGAAGGGCTAGCCCCCTACTATTCACGAAGGGTTTGCTTTAAATCAAGCCCACGTACTATTCTAAAGGGCCCCCCTATCCCAAAACCCACCCCCCCATTATAGCTATAGTCTATGGTTCCATATCTGGGGGTTTTAGTCAAGCCCTACCCATAGAATTCTAGGGCCATGGGCACCTCGTAGGGATTTACTGATTAATTATCCTACTCCCCCTATAATTCTATGGGGGTTAATTAAGGGGGATTGACTAGGGCCTATAAAGGGCTTCAATCAAGCCCTACAATTCTATGAGACTACAATCAAGTCCGCCCAATTCGACTAGGGGAGGGCCCCTACAATTATATGGGCCAGCCAAATAGTAGGGGGCCCACCCCAATCTATAGATGGGTGTTCATAGGGAATCATAGGGTTTCCTTGGTAGATCACCCCGCCCCTTATAATAGTAGGGGGGTGCTGCTTGAAAAAGGTAAATCGACTCGGATGCTTACCGGAGTGAGTATATTAGTAAGGTATGCAGGGTGAGGTTAAACATACACCCTCACCCAACCTTTGTCTTCTCTTCAACTAATATACTTGGGAACAACTATGGATGGATGCTTAGTTGTGTATTACTATGATTGATAGATGATGCTATGATGCATGGTTTCGGTGCTTCATTTTGGGTTTGGGCTAAGCAATGATGGGTGCCTAAGATGTGCCCCTAATTTTATGGATCTGTACCCGTCGGACCAATATATGTTTCTTGAATTGATCCAATGAACTAAATTTTGAATTAATAAAGGCCTTTAAAATAGTAGGGCCATAGAATTGTAGGGGCACTCCCACCCTTAATTAATTAGCTTGCTAGAGTAATGAAAAGTTACAGGTTGGTGAGCTCCTGTTATAGGTTGGCTCATTGGAGTAGTTTCTACTTCATGTATAGTGATGTAATTAGATTATATACGTGACATGATGACAACTGTAAAACAACAACTATATCCACTCAGGAACCCGATGGGTGGGTGTTCATCGGGATGGTACCTTCAATAGTTGGGGTGGGTGGGAGGACAAAAGGGGCCCAGGTAGTCATTATATTAATTGGTTAGTTTTAGAATTATAATCCCACCCACCAACTATAAGCCCCCCACTATTTTCCAGGGCTAGCAAGCTTCTTAATAAACTGATTACCCTACTATTCGCCCCCCCACCCCATCCCCCAATAATAATAAGATTAGATTAGTTGGGTGGGAGCGCCCCCCCCCTACAATTATATGGTTCCATAATTGGCCCTTACTCTTCTAAGGGGGTCCTACCCCAACGAATGAACTCAAATTCCCTCCCTCCCTTGCATGCAAGGGGGCATGTTATGTATAGAATCTTGATTGAAAGGTCAACTATTGGTGGAAATTTTTTTTGAGATAAAGGTAGGGGCCAAACATATGGTTGTTGATAAATTTGAGCTCAAACTTACATTAAATCCATGATTTCTATCTAGGCTAGGCATTATGAGTTTTGAGCCTATAGAGTAGAGGAGCATACATAATGGAATAGTCAACCGCCATTCACAAACCAAGTTCTGTTAACCTAATCCACCTCTACGATAGTGTGAAAATACCATTCTTGAGTAAATGCAGAGTATAGTTCACTCCATAAGTCCTCACTATGTAGATGAAAGAGCGTATTAAGAGGGAAAGAAATTGAACACGGGGGTTTGATCATGTGCCTACACTTATAAGAAATTTCCCTAACCTAGATGGGTCCCCACGATCATTACCTCTCTATGGATTAAGAAAGGCATGGGTATTGGGGCATCTACACAACAAGCCTTAGACAAAGACAAAATATTCATGAGCCTAAATGAAATTCTCTTCTTTAGCAGCATTGTAGATCCTCCTAAATAATGTGTAGGTGTAGGGAAGGTTAAGGGGTCCTCAGGGTGTGTGCTCGAGTCAAGTGGATTGCAGGGGTCCTCATGCTATCTCTTTCATTGTTCCTCATGCTGTCAATGTCATGGATTTGTTCTCTCTATACTCCCAATCGCTCCAAGTCAACTTCATCACTCATCGCTTCCTCTTTTGTCTTTATCTCTGTGCTTCAAACCCCAATTGAGCTCCAAGTCAACTAAATAGCATTGGATGGCATAGGCCTGTGAATAATATTTGAACTTGTAATTAGATAATTATATATATTACTCTCCCATCCAACTATTGAGTCACTCCCAACTATCTCCTCTCGCCCACCCCGTTGGGATGGTTCATTGGGATATTCTAAATCATGAGAGAAAAACCTAGACCTGATGTTGGTCTTTAGTTATGGATAAGAGTGATTCAATATTTCAAGAGCTAGGGATGGGAGGGAATAAGAGGAAGGAGTTTATCCAGGGGCATCAGAGGCAGAGATAGAGCCAGTGGCATAGCTATAAGAAGTCGATCCAGTAGGTGATTTAGTGGGGCATATGTTGTTGTTAATGAAATTGTCGACCTATCAACTATATCCTCTTATTATAGCAACTATAATTGGAGGGGGGCTAGAAGGCGCCATATTCCCACCCAACTCAACTATAGTTTCCCACCCAATGACACTTCATCTGCAACCTATCATTATATTGTTCACCCATGTTGCATATAGAATCGCAAAAGACAACTCTAGTTTCCCTACACTATTGCTTTCCAACTCTAGTAGGCTGATTAATGGAAGCCCCTACTATTCTCTAGTGGAGGGGGCTATAGGGAAGTGTGTGAAATTAGGGAGCACCTCAAATTGAATCAATCAAAGGGGTGGGAGGAGGAATCCCTACCCAATTTGCCAGATTCTATACATAACATACCTCCCCTACCACGTAACACTCATTCTATGAATCCATCCTGGTAGGTTGTTGGCTATTGCCTCCCACCTACCCCCAACAAAGTCTAGTCCCAATTGAATGAATTGGATGATCTACTCCTGAAAGCCTCCTACTATAGCATAAAATAATTCAAGGTAAACAATAGGAACTAGCTATGATGTATTAGTGTTTGGTTTTTGGCAAGAAGAATGTCTTTAGTTGGTCAGTGTTCGGGCTTCGATTGAGATTTTCTCTTACTAGTTCTATAGGGCAGATTTGGCTTAGCCCCACTCCCTCCTGGTCCTTTAGTTAGCGTTCTTCCTGCCTGTGGTCAATTTAGAACTATGCTATGTTATATCCTATGTGGTTTTTCTAGATGTGGTATACGATATATGGTGTTTTCTGTATGGTTACCAAAGGAGAAGTGAGTGTTGGACATTTGGAGGAATTGATTATGTGTTGCATTGATGTTTTATCATTGATGTCAACACTAGTTGTTTTGATGCTTTACCGACACTCTTTTGGTCCCGATAGGCTGAGTGGTTTTTGATTGGTTTGGGTCCGACATGATCCGGTATGCTCTCATATGATTTGGTTATGGAATTGGTTTACTCATGTTCATATTCAGTCAATTGGTTTTGGTATGGTGATCAGATGCTATCCTGTTTGCTTGGAAGCTTGGTTTGTGGTTCTGGCAAGGGTTTCATCGACAGAGATTTGATGAAGATCTTTGATGATATGCATAAGTGGTGTTGGTGCAGCTTCTGGTATAGATTCGGGATGTTGATGGTGATCATGTTCGAGACTGCGGATTTGGATCATTGCTTTAGCGTGTGGACCTATATTGGGTCCCGGTGTTATCTAGGTTATGGACTGGCTTAATGTAATGTGTGGATTGGACCTCTCGATGTGTTTCTAGGATGTCTTATGAGTTGGATATTATTTGTTTGGTCTAAGGCCAACTTGTTTTGTAATTATGTAAATGGTTTATTGTCTGGTGGCCAACCGAATTGTTTATAGTCGAGGGTTTGTATATATACGATATAAGATCTCATTGTAGATCATCATGGAATGGGATATGGATATGTAATGTGCCAATAATGTAATATCATTCTAGAAGAGGATTTGGTTGATCATTAGAGATTGAATTGGGTTTATGTAAGAGGATTTAGTCCTTCGGTATTGAGCTTAACCAGAATTGTACTTAGGCATAGGAGATGTTATCTTTGCAGTTCATTCATTCTTTCAGATTGTAGTCAATGAGACTCCTTTTGTGATGAGCAGTGCACTCTAGGCTATTGGCCTTCATGCAAGTACAGACCCCTTAATTGTAATTCACATACCTATTGTAGAAGTATTATCTGACTATGGGTAGGCTTTCCACCATGGTTTTTCTCTTTACTGAGTTTTCCACGTATAAATCTTGGTGTCATGTGGATGGTATTTATTCTCTTATTATTGTTTATGCTTAATTGGTTTAAGTGCTATTTTAGTATTTGGTTTAAGCATTCTGGTATTAATGTTTTGGGTTCTGGTATTAGAGTTTTAATTGCTAGATGTTTTGGTAATATGTGACAACTGATTCACCCCCCTCTCTTAGTTGTCTTCTGGTTATTTGAACTGTCTAACAATTGGTATCAGAGCTCTGGTCCTCTCTGCAGAAATCTTAACTGCTTGAGGAAGATCCTATTGCGTCTAATAGTTCAAGTTCATCTAGTTCATCTAGAGCTATCTTTCGGAGAGATATTCCTAGTCTTGATGGAACAAATTACACAGTATGAAAGATTTAGATGGAGACTCATCTGAGATGTCTCGGTAAGGAGATTTGGGAGATCACACAGAATCATGTTACACCTCATAATCTAGCATATGGAAATCCTCCTCCAAAAAACTTGGATAAGGAGCTTGAGAATGATTGTAGAGAAAGATAAGCCCTCTTGTGTGCACTTTATGATCAACATATAATTGAATTAACTGACAAATAATCTAGAAAGGCTATATAGGATAAGTTTGAGACTCTTAATGAAGGTGACCCTACTATAAAGATTTCTAAACTTGATGGTTAGCGGGTGAGATATGAAAAGCTGAAGATGGAAGAAGATGAATGGATTACTGCATTCATGGAAAGGATAAATGAGATTGTTATGGGAATTTAATGTTGTGGTGGAACTTTGAGTGAAGATGAAAGTGTTTCTAAAGTTCTGAGAGCCCTACCACTAGCTTACAAGATGAAGGCTACTGCAATTAATGAATTGAGAACAATGGCTAATACTTCTGTCAATAAAGGTATCTTGGTTGGGAAATTATCTGCTTTTGAGCATGAAGAATTTGGACCTTCTGGAGATGTGAAGTTTGAACCTTCTTTTCATGCATCTGCATCATCAACCAGTAAGAAAGATTGGAAAGCTTTATATGCAAAAGAATTGGATGATATGAAGAGAGAAGATGATGAGTTTGAGCAACTTGAAGCACTATTTTCTAGAAGAGTACCCTAAGGACTGGTAGGAAGTAATTATGAAGGAAAAGAACCTTTTAAATATTTTGCATGTAATAAGATTGGTCATTTTGCATCTAGATGTCCTAAAAGGAATTCAAGATTTGAAGAAAGAGTTAGAAGATCTTTTAAGCCTAACCCTGGATATCATAACATGTATAAGTACAAGAAAAACAAAGACAAATCATGCTACATAGCAGATGAGAAAGGTGTTACTAATTCTGATTGTGAACCAACAGAAGACTCTGCTAGTGGTTTCGGCAATGGGAAGGAATGTGTGTTCTTGGCTATAAAGGAAGATGTTCCAGCACTAGAAGAGAATGTACCTGAAGAGAAGACACTTGCTGTTAAAATTGAAGACAAGGATGAATGGGTAATTGAAAGTGGTTATTCACATCATATGATTGGAGATAAAGGGAATTTTCTATCTTTGCAAGAATTTGATGGTGGTCTGGTTAGATTTGGAGATGACAAATCATGTATGATCAAAGGAAAAGGAACTATATCATTGGATGGTAAGCAAATTACTGATATTGTTTATTAGGTTGAAGGTTTAAAGAATAATCTTTTGAGTGTAGGACAATTGGTGGATAAGGGATTTCAATTATAGTTCAAGGATGGAAAATACAAAATCATTAATAGATCTGGTTCGGAGATTGCAACCGGTACACAGACAAAAGGTAATATATTTCATTTGAATTCTAGTGAAAAGACATGTTTGATTGCACAAATTTATGAGAGTTGGCTATGTCATGTGAATTTTGATTGCATTATAAAGATAAGTTCAACTAAGGCAGTTAGAGATATACCTAAGATTGTGAAGCCCTATAATCCGATATGTAAAGAATGTCAAATGGGTAAATAGGTCAGAATCTCTTTTAGGAGTATACAAGATAAATCTAGTGATGTTCTTGATCTTATTCATACGGATTTGTGTGGCCCTACTAGAGTTAAAAGTTTTCAAGGTGATATATATTTTATGCTAATCATTGATGATTATTCTAGAATGATGTGTGTTACTTTTCTAAGGGAGAAATCTAAGGCTTTTGAAAAGTTTAAAATCTTTAAAGCTAAAGTTGAGACATAGACAGGATTGAATATTAAATGTTTGAGGTCAGATCATGGTGGAGAATTCACATCTGGTGAGTTTAATAACTTTTGTGAGAAGCATGGTATAAGGAGACAATTTTTTGCTCCCCTGACACCTCGACATAATGGAGTTGTAGAAAGGAAGAACATAACTATCTTGGATGTTGCTAGAACAATGATGATGGAATCTAGTCTACCTCATATCTACTGGAGAGAAGCAGTGAGCATATTGGTTTATACATTCAATAAAGTACCTATCAAAGGAGAAACTAGTAAGACACCTTATGAACTATGGTTTGATAATACACCTACAATTAACTATTTCAGAATATTTGGTAGTAAATGTTATATCAGGAGAGAAGACATCATTGGAAAATTTGATCCTAGATGTGATGAAGGCATATTTTTTGGTTATTAGAATGAAATAAAGGCATATAGATGTTATAACAAGAGATTACAGAGAATTGTGGAGAGCACTAATGTCAAGGTGGATGAGCTGAATAGAAGTCAAATCAGAGTTAATGAGCAAGAACCAGTGGTGGAAATGATTATATCTGAACCGGTAGAATCTTTACTAGAATAGAGTGTTGAACTAGTTAGTCTGGCAGTATCAAAAAATTCAACAGTAACTGAAGAACCTAGAAGAGGAACACAGAGTCAGAAGACTCCTAGGTATGTGAGATTGAATCATTCAGAAGATCAGATCATTGGGGATAAGAACAATGGAGTGATGACAAGAAGAAGATTGGAAACTAATGAGGTATGTTTAATTTCTTAAGTTGAATCGGTATCAATAATTGAAGCATGTAAAGATGAATATTGGCTGAAAGCTATGGAAGAAGAATTAGATCAGATTGAGAAGAATAACACATGGAATTTAGTTCCCCACCTAAAAATAAGAATGCTATTGGAACTAAATGGGTTTTTAGGAATAAATTGAATGAGGATGGTAAATTTGTAAGGAACAATGCTATATTGGTTTGTAAAGGATATTCTCAGAAGGAAGGAATTGATTATGGTGAGACTTTTGCACCTGTAGCTAGGATTGAAACTATAAAATTATTTCTTGCCTATGTTGCCCATAAGAACTACAAGGTTTATCAGATGGATGTTAAGTGTGCATTTTTGAATGGGGATCTTGATGAAGAAGTTTATATTGAGCAACTTGATGGTTTTTCCCTTTCAGATGATATAAACATGGTTTGCAGGTTGAGGAAATCTTTATATGGATTAAAACAAGCACCTAGAGTTTGGTATGCAAGGTTGGATAAATATCTTTTGAAGCTTGGTTTTACTAAGGGTAATGCTAACAATTATTTATATTATAAGGTCACTGATGATGATATAATGATTATTGAAGTATTTGTTGATGACATTATTTTTGGAGGTGAAGACAAGTTGTGCCAGGAATTTTCTAAGAATATGGAGAAAGAATTTGAAATGTCTATGATTGGGGAAATGAAAATTTTCTTACGTTTGCAGATTACTCAGACTGACAAAGGTATTTTCATCTGTCAAACTAAGTAGGCTAGGGAATTGTTGAAGAAATTTGATATGGGAGATTCTAAACTAGTAAGTACTCCTATGGTTACAAGTGAGAAATTGACAAGAAAGATGCTTTTGCACCGGTAAATCCTACAAGATATAAATCTATGATTGGAGGTCTAATTTATTTGACTCAGACTAGGTCTGACATAATGAATGTTGTTTTTTATTACATCTAGATTTTAGAGCGATCCTAGAGAAAATCATGAGAGTGCGGTGAAAATAATTTTTAGATACTTGAAAGGTACATCTGAATATGGTTTATGATACCCTAAGGATGATGAATTTACTTTATGTGCATATATAGATGCTGATTGGGTTGGAGATGTTGATGACCGAAAAATTACTTCTAGTGGAGCTTTCTTTCTTGGAAAAAAGTTGGTTTCATGGATCAACAAGAAATAGTCATATACTTCTTTATCTACTACTGAAGCTGAGTATGTTGCTGCTGCTACTAACTGTACACAAGTTCTATGGATGAAGCAAGTGTTGAAGGATATCAAAGTGCATTTCACTGGACCAGTAGTTATTCACTGTGATAACTCTGTTTCTATTGACATATCAAAGAATCCGGTATTTCACTCTAAGAGAAATCACATATCTATCAAGTATAACTTTTTGAAGGAGAAGGTGGAAGAAAATGAAGTTAGACTGTTTTATGTGAACACTAAAGAGTAGATTGTAGATATTTTCACTAAACCTTTGCCTAAAGAATCATTTGAATACTTGAGAGACAAGTTAGGGGTTTCTACCCCTCCAAAAAATATCTGATTGATGCTTTTTGGCATTAGTCCAACATGTATTATTAGAGATATTATTCATTCTAGCACTGATGTGGGGATGCTACTGCTCAGGGGGAGTAGTTAGCCTTGTGATTCAGTGGTTTATGTTTTTGCTTTGATATTTATGTCACATTTCTGGCATTGATGTCAAAGGGGGAGAGATATTGATATGAAAAACTTAAGGAGTTGTATACATTAGGGGGAGAGATATATGTGTAATTCAGAGATTTACAAAGATTTTATTCAAAGGGGGAGTTTGGTATTTATTTCAAAACTTCATTGCTATATCTTTGAGTGGGAGATTGCTGGTTGTCTTCCATTGGGGAGACTTGTTTGGCATTTTTTGGTACTTAGATGTTTTTCACATCTAGTGTTGCCATCAATGCCAAAGGGGGAGATTGTTGGCCATTTGGAGGAATTGATTATGTGTTGCATTGATGTTTTGTCATTGATGTCAACACTAGCCATTTTGATGCTTTACTGACACTCTTCTGGTCCTAGTAGGCTGAGTGGTTTCTGGTTGGTTTGGATCCAGCATGATCTGATATGCTCCGATATGATTTGGTTATGGAATTGGCTTACTCATATTCAATCAGTTGGTTTTGGTCTGGTGATCAGATGCTATCTTGTTTGATTGGAAGCTTGGTTTGTGGTTCTGGTGAGGGTTTCACCGATAGAGCTTTGATGATATGCATAAGTGGTGTTGGTGCAGCTTCTAGTATGGATTTAGGATGTTGATGGTGATCATGTTCGAGACTAGGTGGATTTGGATCATTGCTTTAGCATGTGGACCTATATTGGGTCTCGGTGTTATCTAGGTTATGGACCAGCTTCATGTAACGTGTGGATTGGACCTCTTCATGTGTTTCAAGATGTCTTATGAGTTGGATATTATTTGTTTGGTCTAAGGCCGAAATGTTTTGTAATTATGTAATTGGTTTATTATCTGGTGGTCGACCTGATTGTTTACGGTTGAGGGTTTGTATATATATGATGTAAGATCTCATTGTAGATCATCACTTAATGGGATATGGATATGTAATGTGCGAATAATGTAATATCATTCAAGCAGAGGATATGGTCGATCATTGGAGATTGAATTGGTTTTAGGTAAGAGGATTTAGTCTTTTGGTATTGAGATTAATCGAAACTGTACTCAGGCATAGGAGATGCTATCTTTGCAGTTCATTCATTCTTCCGGATTGTATTATGGATTTATATGTATCCAGTGAGACTCCTTTTGTGATGGGTAGTGTGCTCTAGGCTGTTGGCCTTCCTGCAAGTGTAGGCCACTTAATTGTAATTCACATACTTACTGCAAAAGTATTATCTGACCTTGGGTAGGCTTCTCACCATGGTTTTTCCCTTTACTGAGTTTTGCACATATAAATCTTGGTTTCATGTGGCTGGTATTTATTCTCTGATTATTGTTTATGCTTAATTGGTTTACCTACTATTTTGGTATTTGATTTAAGCATTTCAGCATTAATGTTTTTGGTTTTTCTATTAAAGTTTTAATTGCTAAATGTTCTGGTAATCTGTGACAACTGATTCACCCCCCCCTCTTAGTTGTCTTCTGGTTATTTGAGCTGTCTAATAGTGGGAACACCAAAGCTATAGGAACAAAATCTAATGCCGGAGCATCTCTTATTGTTACATATAGTTTGATTTTTATAGGAGATGGAACTAGATATGAAAAACTAGCATGACTAGATCTACTAACACTAGCTAAGAAACACTTATCGATGGGCATATTCATGAAATCAAATGGTACTTTAACCGGCTGGCCATCAATTGAAACCGCTGCTCCTTCCCCTACTGTTATTGGTAGGGCTTACTATGCACCTTTCTATGTCTCTTCCTCTGTGTTTGTGCCTACCTCCAAGAAATATAGCTTTAACAAGGGCCTGCCAACTATAATTGGATCTCTAACTTGATATGGAAAACGAATCATAACTGAATCTACTCAATCTCAATCAAATGGCTCTGTGGATGCAGGTGGAACAACTTTAGGGTAAATGGGTGCTTTCTCTAAGATTGGATCCACTAGGCCAAGGGAGACTAAGCGGTACTATGTTGGTTTTCTAAAAAGAAGGGATGCTACAGAAATAGGTGTTGAAATGAATGTTGAAACGTCTGCTACTGGAAGATATGAATTTGATAGACTTGAAAAGCACCGAGAGGGTAGGGTGAATCAGTAACACCAAAAATAAAACTACTTCAAACACTAATCAGTAGATGAACTTAACAAAGCTCTTAAACACAATGCATGCAATCCAAAATGATATAACAACATCCACAAAAAGTAAAGCATCAACCATAACACAAGTGTTTGTACATGGAAAACCCAAATAGGTAAAAACCACGGTGAGGTGGAACTCACAAGTTAACTATCTGCAGTAATAGATAACTGACCGGTTAAGGTCTACAAAGTGCTCTGCTAGAAGCGAATCTTGTTAGAGATCCCAAAGCTTGATTAGAAGCTTATACCCTATTAAAGGTAGTACCCAGTTAGGAGTAACCTTGGTGGAGGATTTTTAAATCCAAACTAATGGATCACCCTATTAAAGGATTTATACATTGAAGCTTGTTAGAGCTTACCCAGTTAGGGGATTTTATTCTTTTGTAATGGTTAGAAAACAACAAGAATGGTTTGATCTGTTCTGAGTAGCACAATAATTTCTTAATAAGATCCTTCTAAACATACTCAACACTGCTCTTCTACATACTCAGCAACTTAACTCTTTTTCCTTTCGTTCATAACATAACACTTTTCACTATATCAAATAATTCATTGCGATGTCAATATATAGACCTTATGATTTCATGTTGGCCTTAAGAAATCATAACACAATTTCCTAGGTGTAGTGTATCTAGACAAGTGATCATAACTCATCACAAAAATTGCTGCCAAGTAGTCAGTGCAAGTAACTCATCACGAAATGTGGTAACTCATCACAAAATTACCAAATACTGGTTGAAACAATCAAATACTAGTTTGAATAAAACATATGAACCATTGTCCTTAAATCACTGCTTGATCTCCATCTTGATCTTGATCTTGATACTGACTTAGTATAATCATAGACTGTCTCTTATGCACATACCGATTGACACAAAGTACCGATTAGAGATAAACCTCTTAGTATAACCTCTAACATACCGGTTGACAGAGTAAACAATTTGAAGTTACGGTAGTCAATATAATTATATGTGTGTGTGAGAGTGTTTCATCAATGCTAACAAATGATGAATACATTACAATCATCATCAAGCCAACAATCTCCCCCTTTGGCATTGATGCAACACTTAGAAAATTTTACAGTAATACCACTAAGTGTGCATACGCAACAAATTTACACATTTACTCATGCTCCCCCTTAATGCATACATTATATTTTTTTTTAAAAACACACATATATATTTCTACTCCCCCTTTGACAACAATGCCAAATTGAAAAAGTAAAAAATATATATATATATAGAAAATTTGTATCAAAGTGTTCCGCATATACAACAATAACTTAAAAGTTCATGCATTAGATAATCTCATAAAAATATCATTGTAGCTCTTCTTCACTTATGACAAAGCATTTTCCCATGATTCCGATATGTTCTCAGTATACTCAAATGTAGACATGAGCTATGAATGAAATTCTTCCATTGAGTCCATAAGTGCAGGTTTTAGGGGTTGCAAGAATAGCTTCTGCATTGGAGTGGGCTCTCTAAAGTATGTCTACCTGTGATGTGAGCTGACTTTTGAGATCTTTAATAGATTGAAGTCTCTTTGCCTTCTCATTATCATAGATGTCTAGTCTGTTATGCAAATCATCTACAAATTTTCTAAAGGCAAGTATAGAGTCCTGGAGTGGGACATATGCCTTGCATATCCTTTCCAGTTCTTGCTCTATTTCAATTTGACTTTTTGAATTGTTAGAATAAAAGAAAGTAACATTGGAGGTAGAAGCAAGATATTTTCCTCCTATTTCAATAGCTTTACTCAACAAACTTCTATTGTGTGATAGAGCCATTTTTCCACTATCAATATCCTTTGCTAATTTTTCTCCATATTTATTCTTGTGACTCTTTTTAGCATACAGTTGAGAAACATCTTCTAGTGACTTGATTTGATCAGATGTATCTACAACTAACTGACCAAGTTTGCTAATAGGTGTAGATAGATGTGCTGTAGATATTTTCGGTAGCAAACCAGATAAAATATCTACTGCAGTCTGAATTGTTTCAGTTTCAACCCTTTGCTCTTTTAATCTCTTCTCATACGCTCTAGATTGCATGACATTTGCAATCTTCATCATTTCTGATGTGCTTAAATTGTTCATATCAATAGGTCCTGAGATACTTAGAGAATCATCATCATCTTCATCAAGTTGTTTCTGCTTTGCTAGTTCAGAGGATACAACCTTAATGATAGATTTCTCTGTATTCTTCTTCATTTCTTTTTCAGAGGACTGCATGACAATAATTTCAGTAGGCTCCTTCTGAATAACTTGAATGACTGGTGGGGATTGGGGTTTATCCAGTTATTCTATTGCCGGTGGATTGTCCATTTTTAGTTGAGTTACCGGTTTCTCAACTAAGGTAACCTGTACATCAGCATTTGCAGGAGGCTCCATATCTGGTGCAGTGTTATCTCCAGATAGGTCAACTATGTCTTGAACATCATCAACAACATGAATAATGGAGTCATACTTTTTCTTGAGAGGATAGACCTCATCGGGTTGAATAATCTCTTCTTCATCCATTTCTGGTCGATTAACATCATCAACAATATTATCCTCATTCATAGAGGATTGGATGAGTTCTTCCATTTTTCTAATTTCATAGGCTATTTGATGGGTCTCAGTTTTAACAATTGCCTTCTTTCCACTGAGTAACTTCAGTCTTCTTTCTTTGAATTTAAGTTGAGATTTGTAGCAAACAAATAAGGAACTAATATCATCTTTAGAAAATTCAGAGAAATATTGTACAAATACCTCATCAATGATTTTTTTTTTCTAATTTAATAGCTTCCTCCCATTTATTCAAAAGAATAGTGTACAAAGAATTTGAGATATCCTTTTCTAGTTCATGTGGATATCTACTGTAATGACATAGATGAGCGATTACCCATTGAATCACTTACTCTTTCTCATTTTCAGTGAAGGAATCAAAATGCTCTTTTACATTGTCAAACCTATTCCTCCTTAGTGTCTTCATTGTTCTTTCAAAATGGGTTTCTGGCTTGAAAGATGCTATATCAATAGGCACAGTTGCCTTTGGCACTTCCTTAACCTTCTTGGATATTCTACCGGTTGTTTTTACCTTCTTTGGTTCTTCATCAGAATCCGTTCCCTCAGACTCTAGTTGCAAAATTAATTTTCTGCCTCTCTTCTTTGTCTCCTTCTTAATATATACTTTGGGTTCTAGTTCATTTTTGGTTAGGACACTCCAGGTAACCCTAGTACACTTTATTGCTGGAGATGCTTCATTAGACTTTTTATTCTTTCCTCTTGCACTTTTAACAGGTACAATACTGGTTTGTGCAGGTGCAACTTGGATTGCCACAATGTCCAATTTTTCCTTATTTTTGTCTTTAGGTGATGCTAATAGGGTATTAGCATAACCAACCAGTAGATCATAGTTTACCTTATAACTCATGTCTTCCATTTCTTCCTCTCTTGGATCGATTGCTTGCATTAGGCAAAAATCAGTGGTAATAGTGAAGATTATATCATTTTCAAAGTGCTTTACCACTTCTTTTGGTAGTCTCATTCTCATGCTCATTTTTTTTTGGAACTCATTAAAATACTTATTCATGGGATTAGGGAAAGTATTCTTTACAACCTTGATGTTGTTCTTAATTTGTGCCGAGACCGGTGAGTCCTTTGACCACTCAATGTCTCCAATTCCTGGTAGAAAGTTCTGAAAATAAAAGAATAGTCCAACTAATAGTTGATCAAACTTGAATTTCAAACTGCTGTCCTTCTTGATAGATTGCAAATTCAAAAACAATTGACTCTTGATAGCTTCACAGAGATCATAATTTGTATTATCAATAATCATTTCATGAGCTGTATGAACTGCTGCTGAAGGGACACTGTTAAGTCTACTGGAGTAAATACTCGGTAGCCTATTACCATTGCTGCTAGCTTTACTGTAGGGTCTTTAATGTTGTTAACTAAAAAAGCACACCCATCAGATGTAGAACCGGTTAAGTTGAAGACAGTATCCTTAGAAATTCTCCTTAACTCAGGTACTTTACCGGTTGAGAAATAGCCAGTCACAGTCTGAATGACTTCCTTTGTAATTGTGTGAGTTCTTTCTAAATACATGTTTTCTCCATGAACTCGACTCAAAATGATTTTGATATGCGCTTCTTCAAAATCTTCAAGAAAATAATTGGCATTATGAAAACCGTTTTCAAAAACCCTAGCATACTTTGTCTTAATCTTACCGTTCTCATCACAAAGTGATTTCAACTGTGTGTAAATGTATAGAGATCCTAAATCTTCTATCTTGCAATTAATGTAACTAGACAAATCACCTTTGACCAAAACTCCACTTAGAACTGGTGACAATGAATTATATGACACAATCTATTCTGCCTTTACAGCTTCCATAGGCTCATAAGTAATCATTAACCTCTCTATAGTCTTTGAAGTTGATTCCATTCCAGATGAACAATATTCGAAGTAGTATGTTCAAAGAAATACCTTGTTTCATGCATGTTGCCTTGTTTACCAGTTGAAATGCCCAAGTGCACACCAGTTCGACCTTCTGCAACCTTCAATTCAGCTTAATTTTACAAATCACGAAACAATTCGGCAATTAACAACAAAACAATCTTTCTCAGCTCAGCAAGCGCTCCAAATTTCTTTATTGAATGTATTAGGGTAAAAATGACAAAGTAAAACTCGCTTTTATCCTTTTTACCTATTGCATTAAATGCTCGCCCATTAAAGATTACAAATCCTAATTTCACCGCTCAAGGGAAAAACTGGTTGATAACATATTGACAAAAAGTTACCAAAATTTCATGTTTCAAAATTCTTTTCCCGCTCATTTTCACAAGGGGTCCGAAGGTATTTTAACCATTAAGCTCCCCTTATCCATATTAAAAATGCTTAAGTCATCGGTGCAGGGTTCTCTTCACTAGGTGAAGGAACAATTTCTTCTCCAGGTGAGTCATCATTTTTGTTTTTCCAAATCCAATTCATTTCCTCTCTGGTTTCTTCAACATTAACTTTCTGCTTTCCTTTCTGATCCTTAGAAGAATTGACCGGTTTGCTATTTCTGGATCTACAAAATTTTGCTAAGTGCCCTGGTTTGTTATAGTGATAACAGACCATACTAGATGATCTCCAAGGTACTACATTTCCTCTTCCTGTTCTTCTTCTGCAGTTCATAGCCACATGACCAAAGTTATTACAGATGGTGCAAATAACATTTGTTACCTTTTCCATCTCAAATGGACTAAACTAGTTGTTGTAGGATCTTTGCTAGTTCAGGTTTATTCGGTTGTCAAAGTTCCTCATCCAATCACCATTTGGACTTGGATGCATGTGTGGTACATGATTGTTTGCTCCATATCTACACTCAACAGATCTATGTCCATACATTCCACATGTGAAGCAATGACCTTCAAATTTCTTGGACACATTCCTAACATTAGTATTGTAACTTGCATTTCTGTTAGGTTTGTTTATACAAACATTTGTAGTGTGACTAGGTTTATGGCAAACAAAACAAACAAGTTTAAAGACCTTCTTACTGGTAGGCTTATTGATCTTAGGAGAAGATTTGTTCTTAGGATTGTTGCTCTTTGTACCAGAGGATTCACCTTTTTCAGTTGTGTGAAAACCAAGTCCAGAGATATCACACTTCATTCTTTCTGATTGAATTTGTTCTTCCAGCATGGTAGAACTTCTGCTGAACTTCTCCAATTTCTCATTAGATTCAGTAAGTTATTTGGTGAGATCTTCATTATGCTTTGATAGGTTCTCTCTAAGAGATGATGCTAGTTCAATATCTATCTGTAGGTTCTCCTTTTCTTCTCTTTCAACAATCAAATGCTCATGCATAGTGACACTTTCCCATTTTATCTTTGTAATCTCTTGATCTCTTTCCTTGATAAGATCTTCAACAGCTCTTCTGGATTCCAGTTCCTGACACATGCAGATAGTGAGACCTTCTAGCTCTCTCCTCAAATTCAGTTTCTCACCATTTAACTTTTCAACTTCCTCTACTAAAGCATCAATATTGGGTTCATCTGAAGAACGATTATCAGATATCTCTAATAGTTGTTTAGTTAGCTCTCTCCTTTTGACTTGTGAAGCTTTTAGTTTGACCCTAAGGGTTTCAAGTTCATTCTTCTAGCTTCTATCTCTCTAGCCATCTCAAAGTAGCTCATGTCCCTAATGGTGGTTTCAAGGCTCCCTTCTAAGTGATTAGGCTTCAAAGAAGTTAGGCTCTAATACCAATTGATGGACTTGAAAAGCCCTGAGAGGGGGGGTGAATCAGTGACACCAAAAATAAAACTACTTCAAACACTAATCGGTAGATGAACTTAACAAAGCTTTTAAACACAATGCATGCAATCTAAAATGATATAACAACATCTACAAAAAGTAAAGCAACCACCATAGCACAAGTGTTTGTACATGGAAAACCCAAATAGGTAAAAACCACAGTGAGATGGAACTCACAAGTTAACTATCTGCAGTAATAGATAACTGACCGGTTAAGGTCTACAAAGTGCTCTGCTAGGAGCAAATCTTGTTAGAGATCCTAGAGCTTGATTAGAAGCTTATACCCTATTAAAGGTAGTACCCTATTAAGAGTAACCCCGGTGGAGGATTTGTGAATCCAAACTAATGGATCACCCTGTTAAAGGATTTATACATTGAAGCTTGTTAGAGCTTATCTGATTAAGGGATTTGATTCTGCTGTAATGGTTAGAAAACAACAAGAATGGTTTGATCTGTTCTGAGTAGCACAATATTTGCTTAATCAGAACCTTCTAAACATACTCAACACTTCTCTTCTGCATACTCAGCAACTTAACTCTTTTTCCTTTTGTACATAACATAAAACTTTTCACTATATCAAATAATTCATTGCAATGTCAATATATAGACCTTATAATTTCATGTCGGCCTTAAGAAATCATAACACAATTTCCTAGGTGTAGTGTATCTAGACAAGTGATCATAACTCATCACAAAAATTGCTGCCAAGTAGTCAGTGCAAGTAACTCATCACAAAATGTGGTAACTCGTCACAAAATTACCAAATACTAGTTGGAACAATCAAATACCGGTTTGAATAAAACATATGAACCGTTGTCCTTAAATCTCCGCTTGATCTCCATCTTGATCTTCATCTTGATGCCAACTTAGTATAATCACAGACTGTCTCTTATGCACATACCAGTTCACACAAAGTACTAGTTAGAGATAAACCTCTTAGTATAACCTCTAACATACCGGTTGACAAAGTAAACAATTTGAAGTTACTTTGGTAATCAATATAATCATATGTGTGTGTGAGAGTGTTTCATCAATGACAACAAATGATGAATACATTACAATCATCATCAAGCCAACAAAATTTAGGACCAGATGAAGAGAAGCGAGTGGCTATGGGTATCAAAATGGAATTGGCTCTGCCCTTGTTTTCGGGTTATGCATTAGCTATATGGGTGAGGCGTGAGATGAACATGCTTTTAAGTAAGGTACACTAGGCTTGAATGGTGCTTACTCTAACTCTATTGATGGCTATGGTGGTTCAAATCCAACGGGGTCTTAAACTATTGATGGTTATCAATCAACTGGGGAAGCTTCCACCCGATCAAATGCAACTTGAATTTGGCCTAGCAATTAGCCAGGATTGGACTGGAATCTGCTTCTCAATCTGCAAATGGAAATGAAACCTATGTCTACATCTCTACCAGTAGCGTATTAGGTATTTCTTTTTCAGCTTTCTTTGTCCCTACATCTGCAGGGAATCCCTATACCATATCTATTGTTGCTAATTCACTGGTGCCTAAAACTGATTCTTATGCTTGCTATGTTGTTGGTTCAACAATGATTAAAGTGGATCCAGAAGCAAGAATGTCAACATCTAGCTGGTAAGGCCCCATAATTGAACTGAGGTCAACTGACTTTTGTTAGTGTTAATCCCCCTACTAAAATGTTGCATATTTGTTGTTAGGTAATGTCAACAAGTGCAGACCCCTAGTGGGCATATGGTTAGTGGGGATTAACAAGCCATAGATCATAAGGCAGGTGCAGATCAAGTTCCAGGTGATCTGACATAAGTAGCAGTTGTATTTGATCGATATCGAATCCTCGATTCCCGTGAATGTGCAAGTTTGATCCGCAATATCTATGTTAGAGGTGCTAAAAGCATAAGATGATCCCTTTCTACATATAGTAGTTTATCAAGAGCCAGTATCAGTTCATGATCCAACAACTCACCATGTTTATGAATCCATTGTTTACAATAAGAAGCACCCATTTAAGCATCATATAGGCTCCTTAGTGATAGTTTAAGTTGATCCACATGAAGAAGCAAAGGCATGGGCTGTTATAAAGGAAACAAAGGTAGTTACACTAGTAGGAGTAGAGTAGAAGTAAAGGAATCTCTTAGCATGCTTCCAATTTGATGACTATAATTAGTTGATCCCATTGAAGCTACTGATCTTGTCAATCCACCCGTATTAGTGACCATTGAATCAATGGGTTATGTTGTTTACTTTGACTCAATGAATGATGCAAATGACCTAGTTGATATAGTAGTTTAATCCATTGATCTAGTTCTATAAGCAATCCCAGTAGAGTACCTCCCTACCCCATAGATTTCTGATAGGGTTCATTTGATCCCCCCATCTATCTTCCTTGACCCCACTCCGAGAGTCAAGTGCCCATGTCTATATAGAGCCATTGGTCGAGTTTTTTTTAGAACTATACTATAACTATTAGTTGAGAGCAGTTTCCCCTCAATCTTTCACTATGGATGTAGATGCCCTCTCCCCTAGCTAGTTATTCTCTCTATGTAGAGTAGGGGTAGGGGTCCTCTCCCATTAGCCTTTTATATACATAGGGCCACTAGATAGTTTTGATTGTCGGGGGAGCGGGGCCTATCTAAAGTAACTCCCACTAGAACCAGAACAAAGGCCCTCGATCGAGAGCCGACTACAACCCTATAAATTGAAAGGCCCCCCCACTATATATATATATATATATAGGCTATCAAGAGTTTCCCCCCCCCCCCCCCCCCCTTACTATTTTAAAGGGTTCACGAGGTGACATATATAGTATAGTTTGCTCCACTCGGGAACCAACTGATCCAACAAATGCAGTAGTGGACTTGTTTTTTTTGGATGATCAGGGACATATCGGATGGATGCTATATATAGCTTGGATAATAAATGAGGGAGAGGGTGACTTGACACTCCTAGATAGGGCTCTGGGGGCGGCTAGGGCATTAGGGATAGACTCAGGACCCTATATGTAGATATGGGGTGGAGGGTAGCTAGGCTATCTCAGGATTTAGGACCATGTATATAGATATGGGGTGGAGGGCGTTTATCTTCTAGTCAGGCCCAGAGTGGTACACACCTCGATCTATCACCATGCTTGTTATTTGTTCAGACCAAGACCTATATAGATCAAGAGAGTGTGACTGGATATATATATAGTTATAATTTCCCCCCTATATACAATAAGATGGTCTACCTAAAGTTCCCCGCAATCCCAGCTAGAAGGGCTACATCCCTCTCACCCCTACCCTTCTGTTTTCCGAAGAATTCTAGAGTGGATTTGTCGGGAAAAGAGCTCCAAGTTTCCCTATAGGAGGTATGTGATGTATATCATATTGGCAGTATGACAAACCATAATCCTTGGTGTACGATGTTTATTGGCAGAGTATCTAAAATAACGACCACACGATTTGATTTTTGAGTGGTGAGGAAATCAGAAAGGAGATGATTTCCTGAACTATAGGATATGAATGGGTTTGGGAGGGTAGTTTCCACATTCTATTGGTACAGATAAGGACTCCAGAGTATATGGAAAAAGATCACCCTTGCCTCATGATCCAACTATAGTTGAAACAAGTGGTTGGAATGAACTCATGTTGTTTGAGCCCAAAACTACTAGGCATTGACGAACACTCATCATTTACTACATGCTGAAAGCTCCCCTCCCCCATGGCCGCACCCCTGCATTAGTCCCTCTATAGTTGCAATTAGTTCACCATCCCATTATTCTCACACATCATCCATCCGTATGTGATACGACTGATATTCATACTCACATAAAATACAATGTACACCATCTCAGATGGATGCCACCATCCATTCTAGAATGGATACAACTAGTCATCTGAGTGATTCATAAAGAACACGAGATGGATGGCCCCTATAGGCAATGAGAGAGAGTTGAGCGAGAGTGAAATCTCTCTATAGAAGAGTAGGGGAGTGGCTATACCATCTCCATCTATACACATTATATGATGGGAGAGGGCCGAAGAAATTGCGATAGCGAACTACCATTATAAAAGAGTAGGGGGGAGAGGCCATGTCCCTTTCAATGCCATAATTTTAGGGGCCCCCTTATTAATCAGCTTGTTAGAATAAAAATTAATTAACCTACTAGAGTAGGAGCCCATAGAATTATAGGGATCAGTCCACTAAATTTGAGGGCCCTACTATTCTAATGGGGCCTGCTAGCCCTTTCAAATAGTAGGGGGCTAGAGTAAGGTTGGGCGGGACTATAGTTTCGAGTGAGCTGGGAACTATAGAGATAGTTGGGAATTATAGGTAGTTAGGATGAGTGGTTGGGCCCTACTATTATAAGGGCTTTAATATCTAGTTAGTTTCTTTAGGGAAGTAAGGGCCCCTACATCATAGTAGGGCCACCCCCTACTATCTATAGGGTTGTAAGGGGGAATATAAGTACCCTTATCATAAGCACATCTGAACATGACTCGAAACTCTATTTATAGTTCTTTGATTCCCCTCATAAATCCTCCCACTCCTTATTTAGGAACCTTTGGCTCTTTCTCCTCTTCGGCATCCCATGGCGGTGGGGGCAGGCTTATTGTAGAACCCTAGAGTGCTACTTTATGAGGTGCCTCAATTGTTCTAGGGAATATCTTGGCTGGAATTATCAATCACACAAATTAAGTCTCTCAACAGACTTGAAAACTATTTGAACCAATAATATAAGAAGGGGTGTCACAAGCTATTAGAAAACTAGGGTTAATTAATCATCTTGCTAGAATAACCCTCCAGTCAAGTTTCCCCATGATTCATGGAAAAACCAGGTCTTCTTTTTGAGGAAGCTATCTCTGAACGAGTAAAAATTGCATCAGTGGAACCTCAGATCAAAGTTAGTATGCATTCATACCTCAATAAACAAGTGGGAACCTATCCCATAGAATAGTAGGGGCATCTAGAAACCCTGCATTCGAAAGATATGTCAGATCCGGTGATTAGTCGTGGAAACTTGCCTACTCAAGAAGTCCCTTGATGATAGAAAGAAGGGTAAACATAACCTTCAAATAGTAGGGCCCCAAGAAACAATAATTTTTAGGCCCTTCCCATTGTTAATCCTATTTCTAAATCGATTCTAGTCTCATAGATAGAAGTCGTACTATATACATAGTAGCAACCATCATTTTTGGTAGTTTGACTCAAATGGCATGATATTTATTTACTAGATGTTTTAGTAGACCCGATCCACCTAAAGAGATATTGGAGATAGCTCCATAGTCTAGTGGATTGGATTCTTCTAATAATCCCCTCGTAGTAATAGCTAGAGGTAGTTACCGGTATGCCATGACAAAAATCATTAATCTTAACTATATAGGTAGGGGCTCCTGGCCTACCTTAGAGAATAGATCTCTTTGATGTAATGGTGCAGTGGGTAGTTGACATTCCCCCATCTAGGGGCCCTATCTGAAATAATGGGGGCAACGACAACAAACTGCTTTATCTTCTGGGGGTTCTAGCCATTTATCGGTCATAGGGCCCCTACTATTCTATGGTAGGGTGGGGGGGGGCTACTATTCTGATCTAGGGGCCTAAGAGGTAGATTAGTTGGAGGTCCCCTACTTGGGGGGTTCCCCATTATAATAGTAGGGAACCCAGGTGTGCATGCATAGGGCCCCTACCATTCTAAGGCCTTACAATTTGTGAAGGGGGGTGGGGGGATAAAGTTATCCCAAGGTGGGGGGGAGTTCGGCCCTACTATTCTAAGGGGCATCCTACCCTATTCAAATCCCCACACTACCTGAGGATTCCACTATATACATGACCTAATTACAAATGAGAAATGTAGGTGTGCACATCTAGTTGAGTCAGAGATGCTAGATGACAACCATCTACATGCATTGTAAACCCCCATAGAATAGTAGGGCATAGGTAACAACATCCTTTAAATATTGAGATCAAGAGCCCATAGCCAAGGCATCTAAGGATCAATAGTGTCGACCCAGTAGTTGGAGATCCGCTAGTTGGAGACCAGAGAGGGCTAGTGAATGTGCTAGCCATAGTCCCATTTTAAGCGGAAAATCCAGTGCCAGAACCATATAAGCCCATTGACCCAGAATCATCATAAGCACCCATTTAAGTAGCATTAGCATCCAAGTCATAAGTTGTAGTGACTATTGACCTAGTGCCAAAAGCCACCACTATAATAGTTTGAGTTCAACATTTTTTTTCTAGGTTCAAATCCAATTGAAGAGTGAGCACCCAAAGTTGAAACTACCATTAGCAGCTTAAGCCCTTTAAATAGTAGGGGCACCACTACCAATGACCACCAATTTAAGCTTAAATAGATACATACATAAGGAGATTGATAGGTCCCCCACTTTCTTCCTTCCCACCTTGACATTATGCGAGGGAGGTATACCCCAGGTTTGCTCAGGGATGGGGGGTCACAGGATGAATGAATCTAAATTGGTTATGGAGGGCAGTTTGGGGAAATGATCATTGCTATAGTGTGATTTGAGGTAGCAACAAAATCTCAAGATGAAAGGGGGTAGTCTACACAATCTATAGTCTACACAATCTACAAAACTTGCCTTTTACCTATTACTGATAGAGTTCATATCATGGGGCCAAAAAAATATCAATCTCTTATATGATCGTGGGTGCAACTAAGGCTTCATAGCACTAGCACAATTTACTCGCTGTGCCATATTCCTCCATCAGACTGGTGGAAAAACATCTAGGTCCAAATCTAGAGAAAGAGTCAGTCCCATAGCCAATTTTAGAACCAGTGATAGTCTCAGTTGGACCCATTCTATAAAAACCAGATTGAGTGGTTGAAGCGGCCCCAAATATAGCGATGGATTCAGTCATTGCAGAAGTCAATCCACCACCAGTAGTTGCAGGAGAAGCAAAGGAAAGGTAGGAACAAACTCTACGGGATGAAACCCTATAGAGGAGAGAGTTATCAATTAAATGATCGAAGCACAAGGAATGCATCTATAATATATCTATAAACGTTCCTCTCTGATCTGCCACCGCCTACTATCTAGTAGGGCATACCAATTCCCCTACTATTTTATGGGTTATTCTAGCCCCTTACTATTCTAAAGGGCTAGCGATAGATTAATGTGCTTGCTAGCCCTTGAGAATAGTAGGGGGCTCACCCTACAATTCTATGGGACTGATTAATTAACCCTACTATTCTAAAGGGTGAAAACTATAGTTACAACTTCTATGGGGTACATGATGAACAACGAGCATGTGAGTAATTTTATCTGTACTATGTGGTCCCCCTGAGTGTAGTACGGAGAACTAGCACTTATTTTGTGATGCTTGTGATACCAATTTTACCTAAGTCATGATTGATCTTGGGTCAGAATGAACACTAGCTATATGCTTAACACATGCAAGAATGTCTTTCTAAAACAACCCGCCCAATTTGGGAGATGCAAGCACAAGTTAGTGGAGAGTCTAAAATATCTACTTTTACCTCTGTCATCTTTCTTGGTGGAGGAAGTGGTTTCAAACTTAGTGGAAATGTGGGAATCTACCCTTAGGTAATCACATGGGAATATACCCCATGATAGTGATCTGTTCGCATGAGAAGAGGCCTTACAACTTCAAATGCCTGTGTTCAAAAGTGTGGATGAGTTTGCCCGCCCTATAATGTATTAGGTGGTTGGCTAGGTAATGGTTGACTTCTCATGATTCTTATCTTATTTTGAAAGCCGAATGATCATCCACACCAGGACTGAGACACGACCCAGACTCCCACAAGGGACCAGCAGTCGGGAATCTTGGACAATGAGCTCACGCTTGAACCCGACGTCTTATTGCGTGAGTGAAGAAGGGAAACCAATGTCGCTCATAAAACTCTAGCCTATCAAATAGTAGGGGAGTGCAAGATTTAGACAATACTCGAGTAGCCCATAGAATTGTAGGGGCCCAGGCTAACTACGTGCCAACAACGTAGTAAATGTAGGGGGTGAGTGTAGTTAATTGTTAATCGATAAAGGAATCTATAGCTATCTCCTTATACCTTATTCGTCAAGTAAGAGACTCCATCATAAATACGTTCCTCACCCCAAGTGAGCCATCCTTCCTCTTTGTGCACTCTATTCTACCCGTTGGAGAGAATAGGGGCAATCTCCTATCGAATCAACCCGCACTCGAGAGTTTCATCAACTCACTTTCAAGAAACGACCTTCGAATCAAGGGCCAATGATTGATTGAGCATACTGTCATGCACCTACTCTTGATTTAGAAATCATTAGCTGCCTTAAGATAGGTGTAAGTGTTCTTAGGTGTGGAGCTATATGGTACTAATTGTTTTTCACTATCCATCCTCATCCCTTATTGAGTTCCAAGGAATGAGGGTCTTTAGACATTCTGCTAGGGAGAACGACGAGTTGCTTGACGTTGCTAGAAATAACTTGGAAAGGTTTCAGAGTTATTAAAATAAATGTCATCAAGTGCATAGAGTGGCGAATCAATGCAAATTGACAAAGTTGACGTCGTCCCTATTATAGATAGCTGGGGGTGGGCTGCAAGTTAGGGTGAATGGCTGGTCACAATTATCACATAGATAATATTGATCTAAATGATTAAAGAATAGGGGCCGTCTCTTTATTATGATCCCCCCCTTTCTTGTGCACTATTGATATAAATAAGGATTTACCCCTCCATAAATAAAGTAGTGTAATGACAATTACATAGATAATAGCAGCTTCGAAAGGGATAGATCTGGGATCCCATCCTAAGCAAATTGATTTCTCAAGCTTGTCAGTCAGGAAGACTGGGGGAACTATCGAGAAGACTTTCACTACAATTCTATGGGGTAACCACCCACAATACTTTGTAGCCTTACAATTCTATGGGGTAACCAGTATGAAATTGAGAGGCAGACATCCCTTGGACTAACTAAAGAAGAGGAACACTTTATTGACCTCTGGGATATGGATTCTATTGAGAGTACTATCTATATCTCTATTCTTAGCATATTCAAAGGTAGTTGTCATCCCTAGCATCCATTTGTTCCTTACGTATTCCCTACCATCTTATAGGCGATCTTGAAGATGCAGAAATCACTACTCTATCAGAAAGGAGAATTACCAACTATTGCACCAATCCACAAACGAGGTTTATGGGATCAATCGAGTGGTCTCAGTTGGAGATGGGATTGCATGTGTCTATGTATTGAACAAGATTCAAGCTTGGTAAATATGGGATGGGAAAAAAAGGTGTGAAAAATGACCATAGCCTAGCTGATTATTCTCTTTTTAGAAGTATTTCAGCATGTCGGGCTTACAGTTCAAAATGTCGTGTTTCCAAAACTATTTTTCTCTTCTTTCCTTGGCCTATTTTTTACCCTCATGTTTTTGGATCGAAGACGCTCCAGTCAAGATCTTCTATGGTCAATCAAGCAGGAAGTTTTCTCTTTTTTTAGGCCACTCGAAAATACGGATATAGGAAAACCATCCATACAGTTTTTTGCCAGCATGCGGAAATACGTATCCCCATATTCCCATGTGAAAGGCCCTTTGAGAATCAGGTGATGAGAGGGAATTCTAAATATCGGTAATCTCTCCATTTAAATGGTTCAAACCGGTTAACCAAAGTATTTCCATCCAACCAACCAAACCAAGTTGTTGAAACTTAACTTGGTCTACCCGAGCCATAGTCACGTGAACCATTAGTCACTGGGAATATACAGTGTGAAGCCGAACGGATATAATTTGATAGGACCTAAAATTATGTTTTACAAATTTTTGGTCACCTGGTAATTTTTGTTGATCTCTGGTTATTTTGGCTCTCTGTTTTATGTTTTGTGCTTGGGTTTAGGGTTTTTCAGCATCCCGGGTTAAACCTTTATTGAATTCCTTAAGCTGTTCTAATTCTACGTTATCTTTTTCCACTTAAAAATGAGGGTTGTGTTGTCGTCAGTGGGTCTATTTCTATATCCTAAGATGTGTGAACCTATTGTCTTATGCGGGTCCCTTTTATTTTTCCAATGGGCATGTTATATTTTCCCAAGTCCGAACCTTATGTATGTTCATGTTAGTTGCTTTATAATAAAGGTCGAATTACTAAAGATTCATAAATTTGCATGTTCATTAAATGGACGATGATGTTGTAATCACAGGTAAAAAGATGCTCGATGGTTAAGAGGCTAAGGTTGGCAGTCATGATGGCATAAAAATAACATCTGAGCAGATTAGACGGTCCTCGTGACCCCGTTGTCAAAGTTGCAAGGAGGATAGTTATCGCAACATTGGGAGATGATGCCACATGTCCTGGACCATCCTAGGTGAGTTGATGATGCGATGGCAGTAAGTTGGATGTGCTATTTCATGCCTCTGGAGGGCCCGCTTGCCACATTGGAGGGTCAATGTCAAATTGACTGGTTTGGTTCATGAGATTTTCTAGCATGAAAGATGATCGATGGTTAGGTTTTAAACTTTTGTCAAATACAGGTTAGAGCCATTTCTTCACTCGCGCGAATAGTTATGTCAGATATGACAACGATTATTCATTTCAAAAGGCAATTAAATGTTTTTCTCAACTGTTTTGAATTGCCAAAGTATTCAGAAGAGATCAAAGAGTGTTTTTGGAGCCGAGGGAGATTTCAACAACTTCTCATAGTACAAAATTAGGGTATTCTGGTGTAATCAAAGTAGTAAGTTTGTCTGAGCTTTTTCATCTATTTTGAAGCAATTTATGCTGTGAATTGTGCGAAAAATTGTAGGAATTTTTTTATAATTATTCTAGGGTTGGAAGCTAAACAGAGAAAGGTGAAATTTGCTTGAATTACTATTATAATTTAAATTTTGTGTTAGCCCTATTATTTTCCTTCCCAAGTCAAAGCTATAGTAGAAAACCCAGTTCAAAAGATGGCACCCCATAGAAATCACTCAGGATAGACGGAATACCTAAAGAGAAATTTTTATGACAATTTCTTAGACCAATTAAAGCCTTCAATGAATGATAGGTATCAGAGGAAAAGATTAGTTCATGGTAAAACCCTAGGTGAAGGGTTAATTGATCAAGCATATTACTTAACAAATGCTAAAGTACCAATGACTAGGGTAGAGATGTTGAAATTATGGTATGGACAAAGAAATCTGTATTCCCCACTTTCAAATGCCTGGCAATATGATTTGGGCAAAGTGGTAGTGCCAAATGTGTTCATGGATGTCGACCTTCTTAAGGTTGTTGCAAATAGATATGACCCTATTTCAAGGGTTGTGAGAGGAAATGAGGGATAAGTTTTGTTATCAATCAGGAGAGAAGATTTCCAAGAGATCTTTGACTTGTATGAACCCTCTTCTACTCTAGCACAGATAAATTTGGATGAGATAAAAGTAGACTATTATAGAATGAAGGGTTTCATCAGGACTAATATTCTTCCAGCTCATCTGGCAAAAGAAGGATGAAAACATACCACATTGGTTCCAGTTCACATGAGCCTTTTCCCATTGGTGCCTTTGTTCCCTATCTTTAGGCCACCTTTATCTATTTTTATCAGATATTAGGTTTTCATCCTATTATGGTTATGCCACCTGACTATATGCATATGGTGATACAAAATCATCATCCAAAATTTATAGTAGTTTTTGATTTCACCCTATACGTTGAAGGAAATATTCATGTAGGGTTGCAGGATATCAAGAATGGCGTTCTTGGCACTCATTTCTACTAGTATTACCTGCTCATGAACATGTTCCTATATATGAAGACAGATTATTTTGAAGGCACTATGAATCTCAGAAGAACAATTAACAATGATGAGGTGCTAGTGCAGCTGTGGATCATAAATATGCCTTGGGATAGGCAGGAGGTTAGTTTTATAAGGTTTGACAACAATTTTGCTTCCAGGTTAAGACAAAGACTAATAGTAAACCCACCAAGGATTCCAGTATAGTTGCATGATTTTAAAATGCCTAAGGAAAGGTTGCCACTTCTGAGAATAGAGCATAATTGGGGGAACATCATCCCTTATCCTGTCAGTGCGGTAATAAGAGTTTATTGTTTCCTTGGTGAACCACATGAATTACCTTTCAATGTCCCTTTGAGATTGAGTTTTGTTGATGTAATCTGGCAAATAGGATGCATACATGAAAGGGAGTTGAAGGAGAAAGGAAAGGGAACCATCTTTCCTGATTACACTGTTATCCCAAATTTTGTGATTATCAAAGGTGGATATGTGCATTTTGACAAACTCTTTCCACCATATCATTTAGGAGTCATCTCAGCTAGACATAGTGATCCTGAAGAGTTTTACAATATATTCAAGACAATAATTAAAGGAGGTCCATTACCCGATGATCACAATTTCCCCGAAGACGTAATAAAGAATAAATTTGATTTTATGATTCAGGATTGGAGGAAGGATAAATGGATAGTTTTTAGAAAGCTATGGGCTATCATGCATAAAATAGATCCAAGCTATGATCCATTGAGAAATTTTGTTCCATTCTCTACTAAAGTGGAATTTGTGATGAATCATTTTGATGAGTTAATTCTAGCATTAAAGGAGAAGAGGACCAAACTTGAAGAAATCAATGGCCCACAGGTAGAAGGAATAAATGTACAAAAGCCTGCACTCATAACACCAAAAGGGGCAACCTTAATTCACCATATGAGAATGTGACCACCAGGCCCACAAATTTCTCCACATCAAAGAACAGATGGTTTGGAAGAACATAGACCCACTTATAATCCTTCTCAAAAGAGGGTGAGAGAAGAAACAAGCAACGAAGAAGAAACTATTAGTGATAGTGAAAAGTTGGTGAGGAGAAAGGGTAAGAGAATAATGAGGACACAACCACCTCCAAAGGTACAAGTAAAACCTTTTAAAGGGGTCAAGATCATTGATCTTGAAGATTCAGACAAAAGTCCCTCACCACCATGTGTGCCCTTTTCACCTCCGAGGTAGGAGGAAGAACTGTTAGAATAACTGGTGGACAATTGAGAGGGGGGGGGGTGAATCAATTGTCAATGAATTATATTAATCAAACCATTTTATAACCTTTAACCTGAGAACATAAACATTGAATACCATAATAGTAGAAATAGATACCGGTAAGCAATAAAACTTAAGAGAATTAACACAATGCAACCATACCACATAACACCATGATTTGTACATGGAAAACTCAGTAAAGGGAAAAACCACTATGGGAAGCCTACCCACAGTCAGATAATACTTCTGTAGAAAGTATGTGATACAATAAGGGGCTTGCACATGTAGGAAGGTACACTGCCTAGAGCGTACTACTCATTACAAAGGAGTCTCACTGACTACAGAGAGGTTATAACCACCTCAATATAATTGGACAACAATCCAAAAGAATGAACTCCCAATGATAGCATCTATCATGCTTGATTACAGTCTTGGTTAAGCTCAATACCAGAGGCCTTTGACCTCTTACATAAACCCAATTCGATCACCTATGATCGATCAAATCTCCTTTGCATATGATTTTTCATTTCATGACCATGACCATGACCATGATCTACAATGAGATCTTACATCAATTTATACAAACCCTAAGGCCTAAACCAATTAGGTCGGCCACCTAAAATATATTACAATAATATCATTACATACATCCATATTACAATGATATGCCATATCATCTTTAGACCAAAAAAACATTAACCAATCCATAAATAATCCTGGTAACGTGTAGAGAACACGTACCATGATATCGGTCCATAACCTAGATAGGTATTAGACCTAATTTGGGTCCACCATGCCAAAGTGATGTCTCCAATCAGTCGAGGCATGATCAAGGATCACCTGTTGTATCTTGAATTCCATCTATAAGTCATACCAATACCACTTATGCATCCTATCAAAGATTCTCAATAAAAGCTCTACCGGTAAAACCTTAAACCCTTACCGGTATAGGCTTAATAGAGTGTATGATAGCATCCGATCATCAAGTCAATACTAACTGACCAAAACATAATCTAGAAACATCAAACCAAACATATTCTATTGATCCAAACATGTCGATAGTATCCAACTGATAGTCCCTTCTGACGGTAACACTAGTTCTTCTACCAGTAACCAAAATCTGTCTGCCGATAACCAATCATAATAGCTAGTGTTGACATCAATAACAAAACATCAATTCAACACATAATCAATTCCTTCATATTTCCAACAATCTCCCCCTTTGGCATTGATGGCAACACTAGATGTGAAAAAGAAAACATCGAAGTGTCAAGAAATGCCAAACATTTCTCATAGAACATATAACAATAAAAAACTAAAAAATCCAGCAACTCCCCCTGAGGAGTGTAGTCCAATTTGAAACTGATCTGAATCTCTCTCCCATATGACATATTATGACATTATTTTTCACATATAAATCTCCCCCTTTGACATCAATGCCAAAGATATGACATAGATATCAAAATCATGTGAATTTCTAAGCTGACTACTTCCCCTGAGTAGTAGCACCACTACATCAATCTGGAGCAAAGGATAAAGATGATGATGCATACCAGAGTGATGCTCTTCTCCATCAATTAAGTTTCTGCTAGAGGGGTAGATACACCTAACCTGTCTCTCAAATATTCAAATGATTCCTTAGACAATAGTTTAGTGAATATATCTGCAATCTGTTCTTTAGTGTTCACATAAACCAATTTGACTTCCTTTTCTTCCACCTTTTCCTTCAAAAAGTTATATTTTATTGAAATGTGCTTAATTAGTCTTAGAGTGAAATACTGGATTCTTAGATATGTCAATAGCTGCAGAGTTATCACAATAGATAACTACCCATTCACTTCAATTTACCTTGATATCCTTCAACATTTGCTTCATCCACAATACTTGAGTGTAATTAGTTGCTGCTGCAACATATTTAGCTTCTGCAGTAGATAAATAAATGCATGACTATTTTTTGTTGATCCATGAAACCAATTTATTTCCAAGAAATAAATCTCCACCAGAAGTGCTCTTCCTGTCATCAGTATCTCCTACCCAATCTAAATCTGTATATTCTCATAAAGTGAAGTTATCATCTCTATAATACCATAAGCCATATTCTGTTGTTCCTTGCAAATATTGGAATATCCTCTTTACTGCACATTCATTATTTTCTTTATGATTACTTTGATATCTTGAAACAATACTTACCACATTCATAATATCCAGTCTAGTCTAAGTTAGATATAACATGCCACCAATCATAGACTTATACCTTGTCAAATTTACCAGTGCAAATGTGTCTTTGATAGATAATTTTTCACTTGTCACCATAGGAGTACTTACTAGTTTGGAATTATCCATACCATTTACTTCTTAAGCAATTCCCTTAGATACTTAGTTTGACAGATAAAAATGCATTTGTCAGTTTGAGTAATCTGCAAACCTAAGAAAAATCTCATCTCACCATTCATAGATATTTCAAATTCATTCTTCATATTATTAGAGAATTCCATGCACAATTTATCTTCACCTCCAAAAATGATATCATCAACAAATAATTCAATAATTAGAATATCATCATCAATTATCTTGTAATATAAATTACTGTCATCACTGCCTTTAG
This sequence comes from Cryptomeria japonica, assembly GCF_030272615.1. Taxonomy (NCBI): domain Eukaryota; kingdom Viridiplantae; phylum Streptophyta; class Pinopsida; order Cupressales; family Cupressaceae; genus Cryptomeria; species Cryptomeria japonica. The sequence goes on from NC_081409.1 coordinate 514,563,775, forward strand.
TAAAACCAAGCTTCAAAAGACATTTATCCAACCTTGCATACCAATCTCTAGGAGCTTGTTTCAATCCATATAATGCTTTCCTTAACTTGCAAACCATATCTTTGTCATCTGTGAGTGAAAATCCATTAGGCTGCTCAATGTATAGTTCTTCCTCAAGTTAACCATTCAAAAATGCACATTTAACATCTATTTGATAGACCTTATAGTTCTTGTATGCTGCATAGGCAAGAAATAGTCTAATAGCTTCAATTCTAGCTACATGTGCAAATGTCTCACCATAATCAATTCCTTCCATTTGAGAATATCCTTTACAAACTAGTCTAGCCTTGTTTCTTACAACTTGACCATCCTCATTTAGTTTATTTCTAAGAACCCATTTAGTTCCAATAACATTCTTATGTTTAGGTCGGGGAACTAAAGTCCAATTCTTATTCTTCTCTATCTGATCTAATTCATCTTCCATAGCCTTTAACCAATGTTTATCTTTACAAGCTTCAATAATAGATGCTGGTTCAATTTGAGAAATAAGACATACCTCTTCATTTGTGAGTCTTCTTCTTGTCATAACTCCCTTGTTCCTATCTCCAATGACTTGATCTTCAGAATGATTTAATCTTACATACCTTGGTGTCTTCTGATCTTTAGGTTCACTATTCTGATCATCAGTCATAGTTGAATTTTCTGATTGTACCGGTGTAACTATCTCAGTGTCTTGTACTGGTTGAGGCATTGCCGGTTAGTTATGATAATTTCCACTGTTGGTTCTCTATCATATGATATAGATTGATCTCTGTATTACTCATCCACTTTCACATTTGGGCTCTCTACAATTTTTTGCAATCTTTTTTTCTAACATCTATATGCTTTGATCTAAATTGAATATCCAAGAAATATACCTTCATCACATCTAGGATCAAACTTCCCAATTGAATAATCCCTTTTGATATAACATTTATTTCCAAAAATTATGAAATATTTAACAGTAGGTGTATGTCCAAACCATAATTCATAAGGAGTCTTACCAGTTTCACCTTTCATATAAACTCTGTTGAATGTGTAGACTGCTGTACTCACTTCTTCTCTCCAGTAGATGTGAGGTAATTTGGCTTCCATCATCATGGTTCTTATTGCATCCAAAATGGTTCTATTCTTCCTTTCCACTACTCCATTCTGCTGAGGAGTCCAGGGTGTAGATAACTATCTCCTAATTCCATTTATCTCACAAAAACTATTAAATTCATGAGATGTGAACTCATCGCCTTGATCTAATCTTAGACATTTGATTTTCAATCCAGTTTTTGTTTCCACCAATTCTTTGAAGATCTTAAATTTCTCAAAAGCTTCAAACTTCTCCCTTAGAAAAGTCACCCACACCATTCTATAATAATCACCAATTATTAGCATGAAGTACCTATCACCTTGAAAAATTCTGGTCCTTGCTGGACCACATAAGTCAGTATGAATCAAATCAAGTACATCATTAGATTTATCATTTATGCGCTTAAAATAAGTTTTAACTTGCTTTCCCAATTGACATTCCTTACATACTAGATTATGATGCTTTATAATCTTAGGTATATCTCTAAGTGCCTTTGTTGAACTGATCTTAACAATACAATCAAAATTAATATGACACAACCTCTTATGCCATAACCAACTCTCATCAATATGAGCAATCAAACATGTCTTATTACCAGTGTTCAAGTGAAAGATATTACCTCCAGTCTAAGTACCGGTTGCAATCTCCAAACCAGTTCTATTAATGATTTTGCATTTTCTATCTTTGAACTAAAGTTGGAATCCCTTATCCACCAATTGACCAACACTTAAAAGATTATACTTTAAACCTTGTACATAATAGACATTATCAATATTATGCTTGCCATCCAGAGAAATAATAGCTCTACCTTTGATCATACATGCTTTGTCATCCCCAAATCTTACTTGACCGCCATTGTATTCTTGAAGGGACTTAAATTTTCTTTTATCTCCAGTCATATGATGTGAGCATCCACTATCAATTACCAATTCATCCTTGTCTTCAATTTTTTTGCCAGGGCCTTTTCTTCATTCTTGATAGCTGGTTCAGGTTCATCTTCCTTTAAAGCATAGAACACCCATTCCTTTCCATTGCCAAATCCACTAGTAGAGTCTCCTGTCGGTTCATCCTCTAAGTCATCACTTACTCCTTCCTCATCTGCTATGTAGGATAGTTTGTTTTTCTTGAATCTATATTTATTCTGATTAGGCTTAAATGATTTCTTAATTCTTTCATCAAATATTGCATTCCTTTCAGGACATCTAGATGCAAAATGACCAATCTTATTACATGCAAAACATTTTAAAAGGTACTTTTCCTTCATACTTACTTCCCGCTAGTCCTTTAGGTACTCTTCTAGCAAATAAGGCTTCAAGTTGCTCAAATTATACATCCTCTTTCGTCATATCTTCCAATTCTTTTGCATATAGGGCTTTCCAATCACTTTTGTCGATAGATGATGATGCATGAAAAGCAGGTTCAGACTTTGCAACTCTAGAGGGTCCAAATTCTTCAAGATCAAAAGAAGATAATTTCCCAATCAGAATGTCTCTGTTAACTGAAGTGTTTGTCATTGTTCTCAATTCATTAATTGCAATAGCCTTAATCTTGTAAGCTGGTGGTAGGGCTCTCAAAACTTTTGAAACTATTTTATCTTCACTCAAAGATCCTACACAACATTCAATTCCCATGACAATCTCATTTACTCTTTCCATAAATGTAGCAATTCTTTCATTATCTTCCATCTACAAGTTCTCATATCTTACTCAGTAACCATCAAGTTTAGCAATTTTGACACTAGGGTCACCTTCATTCAGAGTTTGCAATTTATCCCACATAACCTTTGCAGATGATTTATCAGTCAATCCCATGATTTGCTAATCAGCGAGTGCACAAAGGAGGGCTTCTCTAGCTCTGCAATCATTTTCAATATTTTTGTCCAAGTCTGTAGGAGAAGGATTGCCAGATGTTGGATCATAAGGTGTATATCCTTTCTTAGTGATCTCCCAAATATCCTTGCCAAGACATCTAAGATAAGTCTCCATTTAGATTTTCCATATCCCATAGTTTGTTCCATCAAGCTTAGGGATTTCTCTTCTGAAAATAGTTGCTGCTGGATTTGAAGTATTAGTTGCTATAGGATCTACCTCAAGCGATTAATATTTTGCAAAAGAGGACCAAAGATATGATACCAATTGTTTGAATAACTGGTGGACAACTGAGAGGGGGGGGGGGGGTAAATCAGTTGTCAACAAATTATATTAATCAAACCACTTTATAACCTTTAACCTGAGCACATAAACATTGAATACCGGAATAGCAGAAATAAATACCGGTAAGCAATAAAACTTAAGAGAATTAACACAATACAACCATACCACATAAGACCATGATTTGTATGTGGAAAACCCGATAAAGGGAAAAACCATGGTGGGAAGCCTACCCACAGTCAGATAATACTTCTGTAGAAAGTATGTGATACAATAAGGGGCCTGCACATGCAGGAAGGTATACTGCCTTGAGCGTATTGCTCATTACAAATGAGTCTCACTGACTATAGAGAGGTTATAACCACCTCAATATAATTGGACAACAATCTAGAAGAATGAATTGCTAGTGATAACATCTACCATGCCTAATTACAGTCTCGGTTAAGCTCAATACCTACGGCCTTTGACCTCTTACATAAACCCAATTCGATCACCTATGATCGATCAAATCTCCTTCACATATGATTTTTCATTCCATGAACATGATCATGATCTACAATGAGACCTTACATCAGTTTATACAAATGCTAAGTCCTAAACCAGTTAGGTTGGCCACCTATAAGATATTTCAATAAGATCATTACATACATCCATATTACAATGATATGCCATGTCAGCTTTAGACCAAAACAACATTAACCAATCCATAAATCATCCTAGTAACATGTAGAGAACACGTAACATGATACCGGTCCATAACCTGGATAGGTACCAGACCTAATTTGGGTCCACCATGCCAAAGTAATGTCTCCAATCGGTTGAGGCACGATCAAGGATCAACTTCTGCATCCTGAATTCCATCTAGAAGCCGTACCAATACCACTTATGCATCCTATCAAAGATTCTCAGTAAAAGCTCTATCGGTAAAACCTTAAACCCTTACCAGTGTAGGCTTACTAGAGTGTATGATAGCATCCGATCATCAAGCCAATACCAACTAACCAAAACATACTCTAGAAACATCAAACCAAATATATTCTATTGATCCAAACATGTCGATAGTATCCAACTAACAGTCCCTTCTGTTGGTAACACTAGTTCTTCTATCGGTAACCAAAATCTGTCTGCTGATAACCAATCATAACAGCTAGTGTTGACATCAATGACAAAACATCAATGCAAAACATAATCAATTCCTTCATATTGCCAACAAGAACAAGCAATGTAATGACACATGAAAGAACAAAAAGAAGAGGATGATGTTCTAGTGACATATGCTAATATGCAGATTGGTGTCCCTCATATGCCACCGGCATTAGAATTGAACCTCACTCCTTTAGATATTCAAGGAAGAGCCTTCATAGATGCAAGAAAGGAGGAATGTGATAAATTTCTTGAGGGTAAGGCTTTTGTGAGAAGTCCAGCCTTCTGGCAGTTAGTATGGAAGATGAAGATAGATGAGTACAAAAGGAGAACTGCTGAGAAAAAGTCCCAAACGCCAAATAGGTCTGATCAAGAAAATCAGGAAGAGGTCAAGAATGAAATAATGGATGAATTCAAAGGAATCAATGCAGATGAAGGCAAAACCATTGTGTTGGTTCCCAAAAATGGACGATCGGTTTACACTGCTTACAAGGTAGAGACCAAGCCGATTTTCTCCAAATATCTATGGAGAGCCACCTCCAACTATCAATACCTGTCAGGATTGGACCAACAATAACAAGGATGGAGGGTCTTCCTTCACTTTAGGCTCTGCAAAACCAAGGAGGGTGATCCCTTTAGTAAGAATTTCTTGCTCTCCACAAGGATATTCAGGAACTTACTGAAAACAAAGCAGATTATCTCATTAATAAAAATTAACAGAAAGGGAGAGTAAAATCACACATAGGAGAGTAAATATTAGGAAACTATATTTGCATTAATATTATGAGCTATCTTTTATCAAATGATAGCCAACAAATTCAAATATAGAGTGACCCATTTGAAAAGGGAAAACTGCAACTATTCTATTACAATTTTTCTCTGCAAAAAAACATTAAAGTCCCTGTTATTTCTTATGACTCTCTAGAACTATTTTGGACCTAACCCAATAGAAAAGATCTATTTTATAGAGATCTTTCTTAGAAAAAATTGGACCTTTACTAATGGCCTTGAATTCCCTTTTCTAGAAAATAAGGGAGCGACAAGCTTCAGGCCATCAGACACTTGTCAACATTAGATTCATTTCTTGATAATTAGGCCTAAAGGCTATGTACAATTCTATTACAAAATATCCACATGTCTATGCATTGACACCTGTGAATCATTGTTCTTGAACCAAAAATAGGTAGAAGCAAAACCATTTGAGTCATGCCGTTATCACCCTGACACCTTCAGATGGCGTGTGAGATGTTGCATTTTTGTACCATAGAGAATTTCCCTTCCGTAGAAAGGGAAACATGATCCTGGAAAGAGGTAAAGTCTCCCCTCAAGCTAGAGAGGGAACTTAACCTTCATGCCTAGGATCAGAGGCAGTGGGAGGTGAAGTTAGAGGGGAAACATAACATGTTGGGGTCAAAAATTCCATGCAGCTACATGGATGGATTATTGTCGCTCCCTACCTAGACATGTCCCTTTTTTGTTTCTTTGTGGGCTCTATCTCAGAACCCTCCACCACTCAGAGACTGAGTAGACATAAAGGTTGTGCCATGTGTGACCTTTCTTTATAGGAAAGGGCTTTCATGCCCCCTTTGGTAATCCTCCCCACTTTCACATCCCCTATGTCAATAGACATATTCACACATAAAAGAGAGGCTCCATCCGGTATCATAGAGTATATTGCAACTCCATCTATAAGCTTGCTCAAACATCATTTCTTCTGCAGAAAGAAAAACTGCACCTAGAAAATAAAAAGGCTTCATAATCTTCTACCAATTTGATCACCAGCTTGTTGTATTTATAGCTGAACCATACTTCATCAAGTATTTCTTTCTCTTGAAACATCATCACTCTGGTATTCTCAATTTTCTCTGCCAGCTATAGACACTATAATTCATGCATATCACATCTACTGCATTCTTCTGTCAAATTTCCTTGATGCGAAGGATTTTATTTTGATCTTATTCCTCTTTTCAGTGTACAATATCTTTCTTCAGGATTTCTGTCAACAAGAAAATCTCAAAATCCATTAGAGAACTCGTGATTCATCACACCTGAATTGGAAGCTTATCCAAATCCTTTCACATCTCTGAGCTATCATCTTTGACTATCAAATCAATCCTGAATCGACAAGTCTAAATCCCAATCATTTTGCCCTTTCTCGAGCTATAACCGGTCCCTCCAAAATCCCTCCAAAATTCTCATTTGAAACTTAGCCGTAGATCTCATCTAACTTGGAAAATCTAATGACCATTTCCTGCCAACTTAGAAGTTTGACTTCCCAACTGTATCTATGGACCCACAAAATTCTGGTTGGATAGTGCCATATCATTCTTCAACCTAGCCCCATTAGCAACCTCCCTGCAAGCCTTCCTGATCAAACATGGACATGTGACATTATCTTGTGATACCACGATCTGTAACCACCTCACAAATTCTATTGCGGGAATATGAGGGTCGTCTGATTTGTTCTATCCTTACCACTTTGCATACTGCCTGCCAACTCCTTCAGGACTTAAAAGTTGAGCACCTTTTACCATAGGATAAAACATCCTCATTCACTCTGAGCATGTGCACATTGATGGGACTGTTAGTAGACCGAAATTTACCACGTATGAACCAGTATTACAAAGCTTTTGACCGATTGCACTACAAACCCTGTCGGTTTCGCTGATAACACACAACATCATCTCGTGATGTCGTGGTCATATAAATCCTCACATCTATAATTGCAGGGAAGAAGTAGCTAGTAGATCTATCCATGCTTTAACAGTTGGTCAGGGTATTTAGTATTTGCCGGACTTAGGAAAAGTAAGCGCGGGCATTTAAAAAATTAGAAGGGGACCGGTAATAGGGATGCTATGCAGATGACTTAGGAAATTTCATCTCACGAATCGGTTGACCAAATTTTTACTTAGGGAACAAATGGCCCCATTCATGGAAAGGGTACCCTTGGTTTAAGTGGGAAAAAGTAACAGCAAAATATATCATATCTAGGGTTTTCTTCACAAGAATGTAAGAAGTCTCAATAAATCCTAAACCCTAAGCCTTGAATTGTTCTTAGAGGATATAAGTGACAACCTGAAAATAAATGTTTTGGGCTAAAATTTGAAAATTTTATGCAATCAATTTTTGAGGGTTATCAGTGGCTCTAGTTAGGGACGCTCATTTCTCAGGAATGAAGTGAGAGACCAGAATCTTTGAGTAAAGTAGGCCAACTGTAGGGCAGACCAAGAAGAAATTACCTAGATACGATAACTTCAACAAAAGAAACTAAACTAACAAACCTAACTAATGCTCATGGATAACAACTACTTTAAGAAAAGTAGAACCTCAAAATTGTCCATGAACAGGCAAGTGAGAGGGAATTTATTCATAAATCTATTGGGCATAGAGTCAAAGAAAACCACTCTACCCCAATTCACTTGTGGCCTGTAGGATCAGACCAAGTGTGATGGCCCAAAGCCATCTACCAATGTCAACTTTTTCTTTCCTCTATCATAAACATGATTTTCTTTTGAAAGCATCAAATATAATCTAATAAGATAAGTGGAAAACCATTTTTCAAATTTGCTGGCTAGTCTTGTCTATCCACTATGCTTAACTTTATCACTACAATTACTATTGAAAACCTGGAAACTGTGCAATGATATAGTACATCTGCAATCTTGTAACATATATTCTATGTACTCAATATAGCACACACCCTTACTGCAACCAATATCCTTTTTTGCATATACATCATCTTGTTGGAAAAGAAAAATCTCATATTTTGGCATATAATTGAAAATACGTGCCTGTTTTGCATTATAATCTTGCCTACTAAAATGAGGATTCTCTAAAAAATCCTCCTTCTTACTGATCATATCCAACAAGCTATCATCAAGGGGAAGGAAAGGATCATAGGTGACCTTTTCATATGTTTCATTTTCTTGCTCTGTTTCCAATCTAATGTCAACAATATCAACAATAAGGGAAAATCGTTCAATGTTACCTATCTTTGAATTAGATATTGCACCTTCATCTTCACAATATTCCATTTCAGAAGTTGATGCAATAATCTCTAGATTCTCATTTGTTTCTTGATATAAAGGGTTAAGAATAACATGAATAACCTTCTCAAAAATATTGTAACAGAGCACCAATTGATCTTCATCTAAATCTTCCTCAAATAATGCATTAATATTTTCACTAAAATTATTTTTGATCTCATCTTCAGGTTTATCAAGAAACCAAGATTCAAAATCTGAACTGGAACAACACTCAATAATACAATCCTCATAAATTTTTTCATTAAAAAATGATGATATCTCATCATCTGAATTTTTATTATCATAATCCTGCAAACCTACAACCATTTCAGACATAAGACTTTCCAATTCTTCATACTCATTATCATACCTATCTGAAATGCAAGACTACAAACCAATTTCCTGTGAGGTGTTCTCCTTGGAAAGATCACTGTTGTTGTCCTTCAATAAAGTAATTGACACCATATCTATCTATTCATTTAATGTGTCAGACATTCTCTCATTAGCCTCTTCTTCATCCATATGAGGAATAACCACTATCTGGGAAAAGTCCTTTTCACTCACATTTGTGTTCATATCATAATAAATAACATGGCTAATGTAATCAGTAGGAATATAAAAGTCTTGACATGGTCCTTTTGTTTCAGATCCATGCTTTTCTTCGAACCCTATCATCTTAGGATAATATACCTTTGCAGATAGGTATCCCCTAGGGATCCCATACTTCAAATTGTTTTCAATATCCTTTGCTATCCTATAAGCCTGATGTAAGGTTCTGGGATCCTTATCTCTTAGCAAATAACTCTCTTCCTCTTCAAATGCAGCCAAATAAACAACTAGGCATACTACATCATTTGGTTTGTAACTGCTAGGAATGTTATCCAATGCCATAGCAAACCTGAGATTAAAATTAGGTACTTCATCCTCTTCTTTCTGAATGTCCATGAATGTTTTCATAACAACTTGGATCAATTATTTCACCAAACTGTTCCATGAATGCCACATTCAACTCATCCCATGATGAGATAGAACATACTGGCATGTAGGAGAACCAATCTCTGGCATTTTCCCTCAAAGATTGAACAAATAACTTCATGAAAACATCTTCCTGATTTATTTTAAAATCTTCCATTAATTCAGAAAACTCCTATAAATGTTGTCGTACTGATTCTGACTTCTTCCCATTAAACCCTGGTAATTGTTCACTAACCCCTACAGGAAAAGGATTTGGGAAACCTCAGATACCATCAAAATAAAATGGTTTATATCTTTCCCTAGAGAAATCTCTATTATGACTTGACATAGATTGCATATCTATTCTTGACATCTCATAAGGAAATGCAGACATATGTTACATATTTTCATTCATTCTTTTATCTCTTTCTCTTCTCTTGACTATTTCATTATAAGGCTCAAAACATACCCCATCTAATCTTATACAAAAATATGAAAATCAAATTATAGGAGCATGTGAAATAATCACTTCCATTCTCTTCCTTAGTGCTTCTTTCACTACTTAGGGAACACATTTTTTACAACTTTCATGATAATACACTTGACTCATGAAAATCTAAATACCTAGAAATGTTGCTACCTTCTTCAACCTGGGATTTGCAAAATCAACTTCACTCCTTCAAATCTTTAACACTGATCTTTTGATAGAGTCGCCACCTCCTTGCAAAGGACTAATACTCAAACAACTAAAATTTCTTCATAGGTCAGATTTGTTTCAACACAACACTACCACATTTCCTTAACATCAAACGACACTACTGATTCTATCCTCAACTTATCGAGGTACTTCATCATAAGAGCTCAAATCTGCTTCATTCTTCCTGCAAACTTCTTGGTTCTCTTTCAAGCAAACACACACTGGTGCATAGATCTCAGAGTCTGAGAGTCACCACTCACAATCATGAGGTATTACATATAATCTTGAAAAATGGATAGATATGGATTGAACTCTTTATAGAACAAGAACTACAATAGATTCTTAATGACATTTATGAGAATTGACTCAAACCAACAAGGGATAGATTAAGAAGCTTCCTCACTCTGTGGGCAAAATCTCAACAAATCTTTCTTAACCAGAGATTCTTTACATGTCATCCCCAGCAGAGTCACCAATTTTTGTTGGTTCCCAAAAATGAACGACGGGTTTACACTGCTTACAGGGCGGAGACCAAGTTAATTTCCTCCAAATATCTATGGAGAGCCACCTCCAACTATTAACACCTGTCATGCTTGGACCAACAATAACAAGGACAGAGGGTCCTCCTGCACTTTAGGCTCTGCAAAACTAGGGAGGGTGATCCCTTTAGTAAGAATTTCCTTCTCTCTGCAAGGATATTCAGGAACTTACTGAAAACAAAGTAGATTATCTCATTAATAAAACTCAACAAAAAGGGAGAATTCTCAAGGATGGCAAATCCTTCAGTGATTCTCAACCTTCACCTGGAGTATGAGAGATGGTGAGACTATTTTTAGAAAATACATAAATCTTAGAAAATGATTGTTTTGATTGTTTACAAGATTCGTTCTGAGAGATCATGAAGAAGATAAAACTAGAAAACTGATTACCTAATGAGATTTGCTAGCTAATACCAGTGCCTTATTCATTTGGGCTACAAAGTCGATGAAAAGTGTTACTGAAAATTAGATAAAAACTTCATCTAATAGTTGATCTTGCCTGAAATAATACTGCCTTACAATATTACTCTGCCTATGATCCTTTATCTGAACTACTTATCAAATCCTATGGCAATCCTTATTTTCTCTGTAATCTTATTCAAACATTTTTAATTAACCCCTTGGATTAAAGCATTGAATAAAAGAGTACATACATCATAACAATGCAATAAACAAAAGAAACCCTTGATCCCATTTACTTAAAAGAAGATAAAATCACACACAGGATAGTAAAGATTACGAAACTATATTTGCATTAATATTATGAGCTATCTTTTATCAGATGATAGCCAACAAATTCAAATACAGAGTGACCCATTTGAAAAGGGAAAACTACAACTATTCTATTATAATTTTTCTTTGCAAAATAACATTACAGTCCCTATTATTTCTTATGACTCTCTAGAACTATTTTGGACCTAACCCTGTAAAAAAGATCTATTTTACAAAGATCTTTCTCAAAAAAATTCAGACCTTAACTAATGGCCTTGAATTCTCTTTTATAGAAAACAAGGGAGCGACAAGCTTCATGCCATCAGACACTTGTCAACATGTTGGCATTATAACAGACAAGAAGAAGGTTGGCATTCCAATTACAATGAGAGATTGTTGGCATTTCTTAAGGATATTGAGAAGGTTGTTGATGACTATGGATATAACTAATTAAGGATGATTACTGTCTTAATATTATTATTTTGTCATTGATGTCAAGAAATTGATTTTCTAATTCAGTATGATGTTGTCATATCTTAAGAAGTATGATTTGATGAGTATAAAGATGTCGGTAAAAGACACAGAAAGAATATGATAAATAAGGGGATAAGTTATTCAATGGGCAACTATTACCAAGTTAGACAATGATGAAATCATGATGTTTAGATTGTTTTGATATCCTACATATGTTATTGTTTGAAAGGTTAATACTATACTATGTTACCGAGTAAAGAACCTAGTCGGTAAACCCTAAGGAACCTAGTCGGTAAAACGCTAAGGTTATCGCTATCGGTTAATGAAGGCAGAATGTCTACCGAGTGAAGTTTAGTATTCACCGAGTTGTTACCGAGTTACAACCGAGCTATAACAGAATGCATTAAATGTTTATATGTGATATTTAATGAAGGAAGCTGTTCAGCTGGAGTGGATTAAATGATTGGTAAGCCGTGTATGAAGATTGTTAAAGAATCTATGGTAAAGAAAGATCGGCAGGAAGATCTACAGCTCAGATTGAACCACAATACCCTAGCACAAGTTCCAAGGTGAAAATGCAAGTTCCAAGGCGGGGTAAAATGTTTTCAGAGTGAAGGATACATTGAACCTGGACAATATTGAAGATCTGATGGCTATGATTGATCATGGGAAATGTGATCAAGGAGATTAAGCAGTTGGAAGATTGTTTATAAATAGGAAACTGTTGATAAACAATGTATGTGGGCAAGTGTATGCACAGGGATGCTACATAGTGATTACCGAGCATAGAAGCTTGAAGACCTATTTTGATAATAGAGTATAGAGCCCAGCAGAGGGACAAGATAATTCCTATGAATTGATTGTATTGAGCAAATAAGAATCTTCTTAAGCATTTTTAGATGTGAAGTTGCAGACATATTTTTATTACTGTTATTTTGAGAAGTAGCAGAGAATCTCTTAACCGAGTGGACTTAACAGTCTTATTTGTAAAATCCTCTAGCAAGGTGACATTATTATTGAGTGTTTGAAATCCTTTAACAAGGTCACTTCTAACAAGGTGAAGATCCTAACAGATCTGAGGGAAATCCCTTAACCGGGTCACATCTAGCAATGTGTTTGTAATCTTTAACAGGATTTGCTTTTAACCGAGCATACTCTAGAAGAGTATATTTCTTAGTGGGTCCAAAATCCCACAGTGGTTTTTCCCTATTTGGGTTTCCACGTTAAATCTGGTGTTATATGTTTGTGATCTTATCTATTTATGGGTCTGCATGCATTAATGTTTTTCTGATAAGGTTATCAAGGTTGAATCTATTGTTTTTATTGAAGATTAAGTTTGAATGATTCACCCCGCCCTCTCATATTGTTAGCTTGGCATCTATACTAATCATATTTAGTATCAAAACTATAAATTGGTATCAAATATTTGGACTCCGAAAGGAAATTTTAAAGGCACTTGAGTTAAAGATCCAAAGATGTATAAGAGGGATGCACCGAAGCTGAATAAGTCAAGTTTCTCTACATGGCAGAAAAGGATGAAGCTGCATCTATCAGGATTTGGAGAATATGATGTCTATTATCTAGAGAATGATTTCATCACACCGAGTACCTATCCATTGACAATGGAAGATATAAAGGGAAAGCAAGAACATCTTCAAGCAATGATTGAAATAACATCTGCATTGACTGACTCAGAGTTTAATGATCTAGAAGGATGTATTGATGCAAAGGCAATGTGGACTAAGCTCATATCTGTGTATGGTGGAGATGAACATGTTCAAAGAGCAAAAGTGGATAGTCTAAGAGGATGACTTGAATCTATGAGGATGAATGAAGGTGAGAACATAACCCAGTACAATACAAAACTAAAGGAGATTGTCAATGAAATCAAAGGAGTAGGTGGAACTATTGAAGAGAAAGATATACCAAGTAAGTTGTTAAGAACCCTTCTACCAGCCTATGCAATCCGAGTCTCTGCAATTAATGAATTGAGGTCTGTACCCAATATGCTAGTTTCTTTAGATGCTACTATTGGTAAGCTACATGCATTTGAGTTAAGTAACTTTGATAACAGCGGGTCATCGGTAAATAAAGTTGAATCTGCATTCAGTTCTTTTCATATTGATGAAACTGATGATTACAATGATAGAAAGTATAAGTGCTCTGAAGGGAATCATAGTGGAGCAAGTGAAAGATTTTGCAAAAACATGGAGGAGGTACACAAACTATATGAGGAAATCAAAAAGCAAGAAGAGTTTGAAGCACTATTAGCCAGAAGGCTACCGAGAGGAAAAGGTAAGTATAAAGGAAAGCTACCTTTAAAATGTTTCAATTGTGATAAGATAGGACATATGGCTTCTAATTGTCCTGACAAAGAATCTAGTGAAAAGAGAGATTACTGAGATGACAGACAAAAAGATAATCATTATAGAGGACACTGAGACTTCAGGAGAAGAGATAAAAAGACATGCCTAATAGCTGATGAGGAATCTAATGATGATAAATCAGATGAAACTGATACAGAGGAAGTTGTTTATGTGGCTGTAATACCCCGCCAGGAAACCCCTAAGGGTTTAAGTTAAAAACACTCAAATAGAGTGTAAATATTTTTTTTTTATATTAATAGTTAAGAGCATTAATGAAAAGTTACAACATTAAGATAATTTGGAGTTAACTAAGATCTTATATAACACAGTGGAAGGCTAAATGATCCTAAGGAGTTTCCCAACGCGATTACATAACCTAACACCTAACTCAACTTGCGTCGATTGACCCAATAAGCTAGATAACTTAATTACAAGATAATGCATAAGACTTGAATGTATATATGCTCAATGATATGACATCTTAGAATTTTAGGAAGCGTTCATTTAGTTCGGGTGGATAGGAGTCCGTCGTGAGGTTATTTACTCAATGCACATTAACACCTAAATTATTTAAGAGGCCATCCTTAAGGTTCAATGCAATTAATCTACGAAGTCCATTCATTTGGTTTTAAGATAACCACCCACATTTGATATCTTTCTTAAATATTAAAAGTATGATTAATAAGAAGAATTCGTTCATTAAAGATTAAACTTCCATTAATAGAGTGAGGACCCTTCATTTAAATACAACATAACCATCTAATGAGTCGTAATTCTCTTATGGAAGATAGAATGTGAGTAGCCATAGAATTCATTGAAGATTTAACAATGCTAATAGATGGCTAAATTCATTAAGGTGAAAATGTATGAGGACCACATGAGTTCATCCTTTAAATTAAGATATAGTTAGCAAGATGATATTCATCATTACAGGATTAAAATATAAGTTCATAGTGACTGTCTTCCATTAGGATTAGAATGTAACTATCTTATTGCATATCACTCTTTTTAGTTAAATGAAGTCAATATGAAAGATACATTTACCAAGATTAAGATATAAACAACTATACGGACACTTCCCTCTTTAGTTCAATTTTAGCAATCATAAGAGATTCTTTTATTGAGGTTACAATTATGGATAAATAGTTGAGTTAACTCAATTTCCAAGTTAATTTTGGTAAGGATTATTGTTAAGATTAAAACGTGAAATAACTAAACAAATTCATCCAATGTAGTGAAACATACTTAACAGGGCGTTACTCATTTAAGAAGATAAAAGTAAATACCTATATGATGTTCATCCTTTAGATTTCAACTTAGAAATTATAACATTAATTCTATCTTTGTTTCCCATACTCATTTGTTCAATTCACATGCTTAATAACAAGTTAATCCAATGATGTAATCTAGCAAGATTCTTTCCACTATTACAACTTTTAATTCACATTTTCAAAAAATACTTTTCCATAATCTCATTTACAATCTTTCATGAACTTGATTACTACCTTTGTCAAGATGAATAATTTTATGCACTTAGATTTAAATTCATTAAATTCACACCATGCACTTATACAAGATATCCACCATACATAATAACTTAAAGCATGAAACATAGGAAGCTAAAACATCGCATAACACAGATATGATCTCGGAGTTCACCCCTAAAGGGCTACATCTTCGGGTCTGCTCAACTGCAAGACCCCTTTGGCAATTAATATCGTTAGGAATACATAAATTACATGTCTTTTACATCTTTGCCACTTAGGCGGATACAACCAATTTACAAATGACCACTTTGATCCCCAAGTCCTAATTGACTTCCACGTAGAGGCAGAATCAATAGTGCATGCTACAAGGAAGTACAACGTCCATTGCCCAACAGTACCCTATTTAGAGACCTAAGACTTAATAGGTGTCCCAGTGACAACACGACAGGGTCCAGACAATTACATCAAGGTTTTGCCATCACTTTAACAAGAAAATACAAATCTTAAACTTATAACTTTCCAACTCGATACATTGTCCAACTTCCATTCATTTTACTAGCATATCGATGAAGTAATAACAAAATATACGAAGATAATTTAGATTCAAATTTCATACTCTCCTATACTCTAGTTTTCATTTCTAAAATTCTCGGGAGATCTTAATCATTCAAATCGAAAGACCATGCTTATTTAAAAAACAACGTCTTATTAAAATATATTTCATAACATTAGCACTGGTGTTTTATTTCAAAGGTCTTCAATTACAGACAATATTTGAGCTCTTCTCCAAGGATTACCCTTCCTATTAAAAGAAGTTCCAAATTTAAACGTTTGTTAATACCCATTTAATAAATCCAAGATTAATAAATTTTAATTAATCTACAAATAAAAACAGAATATGCAATCTCCATTATTTGATATATATATATATATATATATTTGGCACTAAAATCTAAATTTATATAAAAAAAAAAATAGATTTTTCTATGAACTTATTACAACTTCTTTATTTCATCCCCCATGACATTTTCTTTCATTTTATATTTGTCAATATTATATATATATATATATATATATATATTTTAAAATATATATATAAAAAAATGAAATAAGTTTTATTTTATTGGGGAAACCCTAGCCTACGGGTCCCACCTCCCATCTCGGGAGTGGGTGGAACCCGCACGTAGGTCCCTGCGGCCCACAGCATGGACGCAGGTTCCTGCAAAGCCACACTGTGGATGCAGGTTCCCTGCAGCCCACAACGTGGACGCAGGTCCCTGCGAGCCACACTGTGGTCGCAGGTCTCCCTGCGGCCCACAGCGTGGACGCAGGGTTCCCTGTGGCCCACGTTGTGAACGCGGGGTTCCCTGCGAGCCACAACATTGCCGCGGGGGAGGGGCGGGTTGAGCTTCGGCTCCCCCCCCCCCCCCCCCGAAACCCTAATTTTTTTTAATTTTTTTTTTATATATTTTTTTTTTGGGTTAATATATGACCCGACTTACAGTCGGATTTAATCATTAAAAATCTTCAAAAAAAAAAGAAGATATATATATATATATATATATATATAAATAACGAAATCTCCCTTTTTTTATTTTTATTTTATTTTTTACAGACCCATTCATTTTTCCAGATTTTTCCAAAATCTTCATTATGGGAAGAATATTTCCTCATCAAGTTTAAAACCACAAAATCTATTAACAAACAAGAATTTGATCCAAGAACTACCCATGTTTTCAAAACTGAATCCTACATTTAAACAACAATCATGGAGGTTTTGGAGCAAGAAATCTTCAAGACAAATTTCGGAGATATACCCACAATTTTAAAAGGAACAAAAACGGTGCATTCGAATCCTACCTCCAAACGCATTCCGGGAAGAGTTTTGATGAAGAGCTCCACCTGCAACTCCAAGCAAGAGAACTCCATTTTCTCCAACATTTTTTTTCATCTCCCTTTTTTTTTTCTTTTCCAAAAAAAAATGACCAAAAGAAAAGAACCCCCAAAAACATTTTCAAACTAGGTTAAAATGAGAAACCCTATTTTTGACCTAATTTTCAATTTCGAATTTAGGCATTTATTTTAAAATAAAATAAAATAAATGAAAATCAAAATGGAAGTCATTCCTTTCCATTATTTATTACATCTTATTTGTTTTCCTTATTAAAATTAAAATGCTTCTATTTCTTATTGAGTTTTAAATTTTAATTTCTCAATATTAATTTTAGGCCTACTTCATATTTCGAAACTATTGACCAGGGTAAGGCGTTTTGATTAATTTTATTTTCTAAAAATCAATCTTTTATGCTATATCAACTTTACAAGTAAAAAGGAAATAATTTCTTTTAAATAATAAAATTTACCCTTTTTCTTCCAAAATGCGAAAATGAGTAATTTATTTCTATCTCCCAAATGACTTTAAATCTTTCCTTTCTAAAACGCATAACTCATTAAATTCGTTATTATTAAAATTAACTATTAAATTAACTCGCTATAACATAATATGGCGACCTTTTTAATAAATGATTATTCTCATGAAGGAGATCTATTTATTCTAATTTTCTCAACTACAAATGCGTAAATGAGCACATTAATCCAAGTTAAATACTTTAAGCTTGCTACAATAATGATTAAAGCGATCTCTTTAAATTAACGATTAATCGTATAAAAGAAAACCACCTATTATAAATTTTCTAATTTACAAATGCGTACATCCACACATTAAATTGAACTAAATACTTAGGATAACAAACTTCACTTACCTCGCGCAAGGCACTCAAATCAAGGAAGTCCACCAAATCACATGACACGCAACCCAATGCAAGGAAAGCCCCACAAATCCACACACGATGCTCACCTGACCATGGCTAAGGCAAGACGAGAGTTTAATGACCCCCAAATCCGAATTCTAAGGATGGAGGAGGTTTACTCAAACCTGAGAACCCCGAAGGAGTGAACCTCACCTTAGGTAGTGTCGTACCTGCAATCTCCTGCACTCATGAATCACGCAAGCATACATATACATATACATATTCAATGAAGGCGTTAACTCGAGATTTATCACAAGAGTTAGGAAACAATTACATATACACAAGAATCGATGCAAAAGCACAATAATAGGTATGCACGATTATTTATATTATCTAAACTACACATAGCACCACGGTTAACCTACCATTCAAGAATGCCACATAGGAAGTCAACCAAGGTCAAATGGGTTTTACAAGTCCAACTAGGGTAGGGGCATTACAGTGGCTATCAACGATGGATTAGATGAAGAAAGGTATGAAGAAAAAGCTTTAATATCTCATATAAATACTAATGATTCTTGGATCATAGATAGTGGTTGCTCACATCACATGACAGGTGATAAACACAAGTTTATTAAATTAGATGATTATGATGGAGGCTATGTAAGATTTGGTAATGATGCACCATGTCTAGTAAGAGGTAAAGGATCCATAACACTTCTTGACAATGCTAAATGTAATGATGTTTATTGGGTTGAAGGTTTGAAATACAATTTGTTGAGTGTAGCACAGCTAAACAACACAGGTTACCAAATAGAGTTTGAAAAAGGAATTGTCAAAGTTCATGACAAGCATGGAAAGTTAGCTGCTACCGGGACACAAACATGAGTTAATACATTTCATCTTGACTCAACTCGGAATAAATGTCTATATGCAAGGATAGATGATACCTGGTTATGGCATAAAAGGTTTTGTCATGTTAATTTTGATAATCTAATCCAAATAAGTAAGAAGCACCGAGTAAGAGGTCTACCGAGTCTTGAAAAACCTAAGAATGCTATGTGCCGAGGATGCTAGATGGGTAAGATGACAAGATCAAGCTTTACAAGTAAGTCCTACACTTCTAAGGGAATTTTAGATCTTGTGCATACTAATCTTTGTGGTCCTATGAAAGTTCAGAGTTATTATGGTGATAAATATTTCATATTATTTGTGGATGATTACTCAAGGATGATGTCAGTAATGTTTTTAAAAGAAAAATCATAAGCTTTTCAAATGTTTAAATGGTACAAGGCTAGAGTTGAAAATAAAACAGGAAGACAACTAAAATGTCTCAGATCAGATAGAGGAGGAGAGTTTACTTCTGATGAGTTCAACTTATTTTGCAATGATCATGGTATAAAAAGACAAGTCTCTACACCGAGAACTCCACAACAGAATGGAATAGCTGAAAGAAGAAACAAATCTATTGTGGATTGTGCTAGAACACTGATGATTGAGAAGAAAGTTCCACAAACATTTTGGAGAGAAGCAATAAGCACAATAGTTTACACCTTGAACCGAGTACAACTGAAGAAAGGAACTTTGAAGACACCTTATGAAATCTGGTATGACAAGAAACCTAATGTAAGTTATTTTAAAATCTTTGGGAGTAGATGCTATGTTCACAAAGATGATAGAAATGGTAAGTTTGATCAGAAAAGTGAAGAAGGAACATTTCTAGGTTATTCTTCTAGAAGCAAAGCATTTAAATGTCTGATCAAATCATCTAACAAAATAGTAGAAATTGCAAATGTGAAAATTGATGAATTTGCAGAAAGAAATGATGAAGGAAACTCCAAAGAGCCAGAAGATTATGAAGGATTTGTCTATGTTCAACCGAGAAGTCCTACCGAGAAGATTGCTGAAGAAAATGAAAAGAAGATCATATAGAGCCTATCGAGCCTGTATTAGCCAAGTATGTCAGAAGGAATCATGCACCAAGTCAGATTATAGGAGATAAGAATGATCCAGTGATGACAAGGAACAAACTGAGATAGAACACACGTCTAATATCTAAATTTGAACTGAGAATAGTGAAAGAGGCATTTAACAGTGAAGATTGGATAAATGCTATGGCAGAAGAGACTGATCAAATCAAGAAGAATGACACATGGACACTGGTCCCAAGACCGAAGGACAAAAATGTAATCGGTACAAAGTGGATCTTCAGAAACAAGCTAAATGAAAAAGGTGAGGTCATTCGGAATAAAGCAAGACTAGTTTGCAAAGGTTATGCCCAAGAAGAAGGAATTGATTATGGTGAGACTTTTGCACTTGTGGAAAGACTTGAAGGAGTAAGAACATTGTTGGCATACGTTGCTTACAAGAATTTCAAGGTATATCAAATGGATGTCAAATCTGCATTTCTGAATGGTATATTAGTAGAAGAAGTTTTCATTGAACAACCTGAAGGATTTGTTGAAGGAGAAAATAATGATCAGGTATGTAAATTGAACAAAGCTTTATATGGTCTGAAACAAGCACCTAGAGCATGGTATGAGAGATTGCACTCATATTTGATCAAAATTGGTTTTATAAGAACAAGTGAAAACAAGAATATGTACATGAAGAATGATGAAAATGGAATACTGATCTCAGCCATATTTGTTGATGATATTATCTTTAGTGGAAATGACTCTCTATGCAAGAACTTTGGAAATGAAATGAGTAAAGAATTTGAGATGTCATTAATTAGTGAGATAAAATATTTTATAGGCCTGCAGATACTGCAAATGAAAGATGAGATTTTCATTACCCCAATCCAAGTACATAAAGGAAATCTTGAAGAAATTTGGAATGGAGGATTCAAAACCAGTAAGTACTCCTATGACTACCAACTGTAAACTATCAAAGAATGATGAATCTGCATCTATTGATGAGACACTTTACTGATCTATGATTGGAAAGTTGCAATATGTTGTTCACAGCAGGCCAGATATAGCACATGCAGTAGGTATTGTTGCAAGATTTTCTACAGATCTTAAGGAAACACACATGACAGCAATCAAAAGAATTTTCAGATACTTAAAAGGAACTGAAAATTATGGCTTAGTATATCGGAAAGGAACTGTTTTTGATTTAAAAGTTTATACTGATGCTGATTGGGCAGGCAACATTGATGACAGGAAAAGCACAAGTGGAGGAGCTTTCTTTTTAGGAGAAAGACTAGTGAGTTGGCTTAGCAAGAAACAAGGATGTGTTTCTCAGTCAACAGTAGAAGCTGAATATGTTGCTGCAACACTGAATTGCACCAATATAGCATGGATCAAACAATTGTTGGAAGGTATAAATGAGCAAGTTACCAAGCCAGTAACTATATTCTGTGATAACACTATTGCCATTAACATTTCAAAGAATCCTGTTATGCACTCTAAGACAAAGCACATCTCTATCAAATATCATTATCTTAGAGAAGAAGTTCAAGAGAAGAAAGTGGTTTTGGAGTATGTTAGCACAAAGGAACAAATTGCAGACATCTTCACCAAGCCACTGCCAAAGGACACCTTTGAGTATCTCAGAAGTCAGTTAGGGGTCCTACCCCTATCTTCCATTCACTAACTGAGTTCGGTGAAAGCATCAATTTGATGACTCTACAGAATATCTTTTAGGAGTTGATATGATGAATACTAAGAGGGGGGGGTGAATTAGTATGCCAAAAATCTTTGCGCTAAAACACTTACATAGTCTAAAGATAAACTGGTAAAGCAGTCTGACAGTCAAACCGGTTACCACACATACAAACCAAAATGCGAATAAAACATTCATCCACAAAAGAAATACAACCATAACACAAGATATTTGATGTGGAAACCCAACTGGGAAAAACCACGGTGAGATGGAACTCACAAGTCACTATCTGCAGAATAGAAACCAGACCGGTTAAGGTCAGACCAGTTAAGGTCTTACAATGTTCTTCACCAGAACAGATCCTGTTAGGAATCTCAATCTCTGTTAGGAGATAAGTCCGATTAAAGACTACCTTGTTAGAGGATTTTAGATTCACATGTGTGAACCACCTTGTTAGAGGATTTTGTAAAGGCTTTGAGGCCTACCCAGTTAGGGGCTACTGACTTGTTAAAGATGTGAGTAATCAACAAGTGTTTGATCTATCTAATAGCACAAACTGCTTGGTTAGATCCAGTATTGCTCACAGCTAATGCATTCTAGCATTACTTCAGTCTTCTCTATCTCTCTCTCAGTTACAACTCGATCTTCTTAGATAAGACCACTCTTCCAACAACTCCACATCCACCTTAAACCCTAGCTCAACATTAACCCTTTTTGCAACAACCTAAAACCCTAGACATGATGTCCCTTTAAAGGAATCTGATTTCATGTCAGTCCAATAGGATTTCTTTACAATTTCCTAGGTTTAATGAACCTAGACATACTTAGTAACATGACATAGGGATCACTGTTAATGTGTCAGCACCATCAAACAATCGGTGGATTGGTAACTCATCACAAAATGCCGGTTGTAACTCATCACAGAGTATTACTGGTTCATACAAAATACCAGTTGCCGATTTGACAAAAATGAAGACTGGTAAGAATGTGTTGTGCCGCTTTGCTCCCTTGTACCACTTGTGATCTGCAAACCGCTTGGGGTCGACATGGTGCTTTAGACAGGGAAACACATTATGAAAAATCACTACTAGTCTAAAGACTAGAATACAACATTCCGATTGGAACAAATACTGGCTGAGCATGAGCTCATACATATAAAGGGGATCTCAATACAAGTGTGTGTCCATCAATGACAATCACAATATAAACATCAAAAATGCCAACATGATGCTGATTTACACACTTAAGGAGGTTTTCTAAAGGTGTGCAGGAAACAATAAATAGGGAACATGAATTAAAGACAAAATGCTCTGACCGAGACTGAATTGATACATAATAGCATGGAATTCACTTCTCAAAGGAAGAAATTATGTTTTTAGTTCTTTTCATTTTTGGCATTGTTGTCAATGGGGGAGAAGACTAATGTATGGGGGAGAAGTCTACTGACTGAAGGAGAAGACTACATTTCAGAACTAGAGAGAAGACTAATGACAGAGGGAGAGCATTTCAGAATTTCACAGCAATCTGAATCCGAATCAATAAAGTCAAATCAATTGGTTTTTCCATCAATGCCAAAGGGGGAGATTGTTGGCATTATAACAGACAAGAAGAAGGTTGGCATTCCAATTACAATGAGAGATTGTTGGCATTTCTTAAGGATATTGAGAAGGTTGTTGATGACTATGGATATAACTAATTAAGGATGATTACTGTCTTAATATTATTATTTTGTCATTGATGTCAAGAAATTGATTTTCTAACTCAGTATGATGTTGCCATATCTTAAGAAGTATGATTTGATGAGTATAAAGATGTCGGTAAAAGACACAAAAAGAATATGATGAATAAGGGGATAAGTTATTCAATGGGCGACTATTACTGAGTTAGACAATGATGAGATCATGATGTTTAGATTATTTTGATATCCTACATATGTTATTGTTTGAAAGGTTAATACTATACTATGTTCCCGAGCAAAGAACCTAGTTGGTAAACCCTAAGGAACCTAGTCAGTAAAACCCTAAGGTTATCACTATCGGTTAATGAAGGCAGAATGTCTACCAAGTGAAGTTTAGTATTCACCGAGTTGTTACCGAGTTACAACTGAGCTATAACAGAATGCATTATTTGTTTACATGTGATATTTAATGAAGGAAGCTGATGAGCTGGAGCGGATTAAATGATTGGTAAGCCCTATATGAATATTGTTAAAGAATCTATGGTAAAGAAAGATCGGCAGGAAGATCTACAACTCAGATTGAACCGCAATACCCTAACACAAGTTCCAAGGTGAAAATGCAAGTTCCAAGGCGGGGTAAAACATTTTCAGATCGAAGGATACATTGAACCTGGACAAGATTGAAGATCTGATGGCTATGATTGATCATGGGAAATGTGATCAAGGAGATTAAGTGGTTGGAAGATTGTTTATAAATAGGAAACTGTTGATAAACAATGTATGCGGGCAAGTGTATGCACAGGGATGCTACATAGTGATTACCGAGCACAGAAGCTTGAAGACCTGTTTTGATAACAGAGTATAGAGCCCAACAGAGGGACAAGATAAGTCCTATGAATTGATTGTATTGAGAAAATAAGAATCTGCTTAAGCATTTTTAGATGTGAAGTTGTAGACATATTTTTATTACTGTTATTTTGAGAAGTAGTAGAAAATCTCTTAACCGAGTGGACTTAACAGTCTTATTTGTAAAATCCTCTAGCAAGGTGACATTCTTATTGAGTGTTTGAAATCCTTGAACAAGGTCACTTCTAACAAGGTGAAGATCCTAACAGATCTGAGGGAAATCCCTTAACCGGGTCACATCTAGCAATGTGTTTGTAATCTTTAACAGGATTTGCTTTTAATCGAGCATACTCTAGAAGAGTATATTTCTTAGTGGGTCCGAAATCCCATAGTGGTTTTTCCCTATTTGGGTTTCCACGTTAAATCTGGTGTTATATGTTTGTGATCTTATCTATTTATGGGTCTGCATGCATTACTATTTTTTTGATAAGGTTACCGAGGTTGAATCTGTTGTTTTTATTGAAGATTAAGTTTGAATGATTCACCCCCCCCTCTCATATTGTTATCTTGGCATCTGTACTAATCATATTTAGTATCAGAACTATCACAACAATAGATTCATTTCTTGATAATTAGCCCTAAAGGGTATGTACAATTTTGTTATAAAATATCCACATGTCTATGCACCGACACCTGTGAATCATTATTCTTGAACCGAAAATTAATAGAAGAAAAACCGTTTGAGTCATGTTGTTATCACCCTGACACCTTCAGATGGCATGTGAGATGTTGTATTTTTGTACCATAGAGAATTTCCCTTCCTTAGAAAGGGAAACAAGATCCCAGAAAGAGGTAAATTCACCCCTCAAGATAGAGGGGGAACTCAACCTTTATGCTCAGGATCAAAGGCAGTGGGAGGTGAAGTTAGAGAAGAAACATAACATGTTGGGGAGGGGTCACAACTTCCATGAAACTACATGGATGGATTGTTGTCGCTCCCTACCTAGACATGTCCCTTTTTTGTTTCTCTGTGGGCTTTGTCTCAAAACCCTCTGCCACTTAGAGACTGAGTATACACAGAGGTTGTGCCATGCGTAAACTTTCTTTCCAGGAAAGGGCTTTCACGCCCCCTCTGGAAATCCTCCCCACTTTCACATCCCTTATGGAAATAGACATATTCACACATAAAAGAGAGGCTCCATTTGGTATCATAGAGTATATTGCAACTCTATCTATAAGCTTGCTCAAGCATCATTTCTTCTACAAAAAGAAAAACTGCACCTAGAAAATAAAAAGACTTCATACTCTTCTACCAATTTGATCACCACCTTGTTTTTGATTAAGTAAAAATAGGTTTTAAGGGACCCGAAACCCGATTACATTCTATAGATAGCCAAGAAGGAAACAAAACAAGACAACTGCAAAATACTAGCAAAAAAACCAACAACAAAGAAAGGGACAGCAAGAGGCCAGCAAGAAATTGGCCCCAAGCCCAGCATTACAAGTTAATTAAAAACTCTTAATCGATTCCTCAACATTCTTTACCAAGAGAATCATTGCCTTGGCCACTTCCCTCAGGTCATTGTTTTCCTGTCCCAGCTGGCTCTCTTTCATTTTGGTGTCCTTCCCAGTGGTGGTCTACCTAGTTCCATGTCTAGGATTTTGGTGGGTAGGACTGGAGGTTGGAGCATCTTCTATAATTACCAGGTTCTTATCCTGATTTTTCCTTTCCAAATGATCCACCAAAGTGTTCATATTCTGGGAAGAAACTTTAAGGACCTAGAGGCTGTGGTTCATGAGGCCTTTTAGAGCCTTCTCATTACGGGTGATCCGGGTGTTGATGTTGTCTTTGTCCTCCTCCGCCTGCTCTTTCAGAGTTCTGATAACATCCTCCAAGTGTTTCAGGTCCCCTTTGATTAGATCTTTCTCCAGCCAATCCTCCATCTCCATTTTCTCCTCAACTTCACTGTTTTCCATATCCTCATTCTATTTCCCAGAGTCAGAATCCTTAATCAACTTATTAATCTTATCTTCCAGCTCCCTTTGCTTACCTTGCATACTGGTGATGTTTTCGACAACCCATTTCTGGAAATTGAAGGATTCTAGAGTGCAGTTACGGGTGCTGTTCAACATGGTGTTCGCAGAGTCCTTGCCCTATTCAGTCTCCTTAGAGTTAGGGTTGTCATACTCCTTAGGATTCAGAGCAACATTCTCACTTTCTGAGCCCTTAGGGTTAGAGTGAGGGTTTTCGGAGTTACCCCCTTTCTCCCCTTCACCATAGTTCTCATCCTTATTTTTCTCCATTTTAGTATTAGTGTCCTTATCCTTTTCCTCTTCCTCATCACAATGCACCTCCTTTTCCTCATGCTCTGTTTCAACTTTCCTTTTTTTGTGGGTAGGGGTGTTGGGCTGATCCCCATTCGAGTCAGAGTCTTTACATCTCTCAAAGATATGAGCGTTAATGATCAAGGGGTCATCTTTGGTTGCCCTGGCCTTGTCCTTTAGATATTCATATAGTAGCAGTATAAGCCCCTGGTGGGCTAAAGGATAAGAGTTAGGCTTTTTAGCATGGTCTGCAAGGCTCTCATTTAGAGAGGACACTAAATAGAACGTCAGGGAAATTTTAGCCCCATGACGAAAATGGTTCAAAATAGCGAAATGATAGTTATAAATTTTTGTAAATCTGCCATCCACAGTCAAATACTCCAATAAAACCCTTAGAACTTTTTGCCAGAAGGGCTTTACCTGCTGAGGAGTGTAGTAGGAGATATTGTCCTTCTTCACCAGCTTGCCCTTCTCATCCTCTGACTTCGGGAAGTTTTTGAAAGCTTCAGCGACATACTTCCCATCCCTGTAGAATTTAGTCCCCTCCTTCTGAAGACCCGTGACCTTTGCAACCAAGTTTTCATCAATTTGCCAAATCTCCCTGAACAAGGTGACTTTGTTGTTACTCTAGCTTTTAGCAAACCCATAAGACACATAATTTTTGCTTTCGTGAAGCTTTTCCATATAGTCAGTAAAGCCGTATCTGTGGAGCCTTCTCCAGACCTTTCGTTCACTCTTCCAATTTTCACATCCTGGAGGCTCGTTCCTGTTTAGGTTACCACCCATTCTAAGCTCCAAGTAGAGATACCCTCTGCTACAATTCACAGTCCACGGGTGAAACCTTGAAAACTTGTTATTTCTGGAATTCCAATATAGAGGCTCTTTCGTTGTTTTGAAATTGCTGCTTATGGCCACACAAACCTAGTGATTATTACTATAATCTTTCTCACACATATGATCTTGGAAATAATGCCAAAAAACACTCATAAGTTGACAGTTAATTCACCCCCAAAATATATCTTTGGAATTCATTCCCTAAAAAGTAATCACGAGATTAACTTGACCCATTGATGCGATCAAAGTATAATTGCTCTTTAACCTCCCTTTTAATATGAGTTTCTCCAATGTATTTGACTTCCTTCTCCAAATTCACCCCTTCATTGGCTAGAATATCCGCAACCTTATTGCCTTCTCTAAAGGTATGAGTTATACTAATACTAACATAGTTATTTAATAGATATTTAGCACTTTTAACCAAATTAGTAATATTCCAGGAAACAGAGCTTATACCTTTGAGGGCATGTATGATGTTTAAAGAGTCCCCTTCGAGCCAAATTTTTTTGAATTTGAATTCCTAAGCTAGCTGGAGGCTCTTTAGCATTGCCAGAGCTTCAACCACATGGTTATTTTGGACCCCAAGAGGAGAAGAAAAAGCAGCAATGCAAATTCCTTGAGCATTTCTAATAACTCCTCCACCACCAGCCTTCCCAGTGTTCTCTTTAGCTGCCCCATCAAAATTTACCTTTATCCAGTCATAATCAGGAAAACGCTAGACAATGTTATCTCTCCTATTCTTATTTTCTGATCTGTAGACCTTATGTATTAGGTTCCATTCAGGGAGGATGTCTCTTTCCATATCATTCATATCAGTAACAAACCATTGCTGATTGTTCTTGTGAGGAATATTGATGTTCTCCTTTATAGCCCTACAGATTTTTTCAAAGACCACCTGAGTATTACACTTAGCTTCCCTAAATATCCTATTATTTCTTTCTTTCCAAATGCCCTAGCAAATCATGGGGAGGGTCAAAGACCAAAGGATCTTGATAAGTTCGCATTTGGTTGGAAAATTCCATTGCCAGATAATATCCTTGATACTCTTGTTCATAACCCAATTGATTTTCCATTTTTCCCACATTTTGCACCAAATATCCTAGGTAAAAGAACAGTGAAAAAAGAGATGATCAACTGATTCCCCCTCTTTCTGGCATAGCTCACATCTATTAGGGAATTTGAAACCTCTTTGGATTAAATTGTCAAGAGTAAGGGTACTATTATGAGAAGCAAGCCAAAAGAAAATGTTGACTTTAGGGATCAAAATGTTGTTCCAAACTTTACTCCAAATGGGATTACTGGTTTGAGAAAAGGTGGTTTTGTAGGCTGAGGCAACCGTAAATTCACCTTTAGGATCACTTTTCCAGAGGAATACGTCATCATAGTCTTTGTTAGGGGAAAAGGACAACAACTCCTTCTGGAGGAAGGAAAATCTAGAATGAATGTCATTAAGCCTAACCCACTTGTCCTCCTTCTAGTAGTCACACACCATTAGCCCAAACCTCCTTTTACAATCCTCAATAATTTGATTGTTACCTTGATGATAAAGAGCTTCATTCTTCATCCAGGGGTCTTCCCAAAACCTTATTCTATCACCTTTTCCAAGGACCCATCCAGCCCCAGCTTTTGCCACTTTTATGGATTTAGTAATGCTATTCCAGATGAAGGATCCAATAGGGATGTCTTCAGAATTAAGGATCCCTTGGATAGGCTGATTCTGAATGTATTTGTCAAACCAAATTTGATTCCAATCTTTCTTAGTATCATAGGCTCTCCATAATTGTTTAGCAAGAAGAGCTTTGTTAAAGGGTTTTAGAGCTTTAATCCCCAACCCCACTTTGTTATTTGGTCTACAAACTTTGTCCCAAGCAACCAAGGATATTCTTTTTTTTTCTTCCACTCCTGACCATAAAAATCTCTTATGGATTCTTTCCATTGCTTCAGCAAATTTAGCCGGGATACCAAATAGGCTAAGGGTATAAAGAGGGAGATTTTGAAGAGTATCTTGAAGGAGCTACAGTTTCCCAGCCTGGGATAAAATGGAACCTTGCCATCCAGTAAGTCTTTTATTGAATTTATCTATAAGCATATTCCAGAAGGAATTTGGGGGAGCTAAACCCAAGGGAAGACCCAGATAGGTGGAAGGGAGCATTTCCACTTTGCACCTAATAATTTTAGCAATTTTCTATTGTCTTATGACCAGACTATTCAGGAAGTAAACAGTCGATTTGTCCCAATTGACTTGCTGACCAGTAGCCAAAGCATAGGAATTAAGAGTAGTTTTGAAGGCATCAACCTCCTTAACAGAAGAATATCCCATGAGGATAGTATCATCAACAAACTATTGATGAGAGCAAAAAACATTGGCAGAGGAAGGTTGAAGACCTTTGATAGTTTTGCTTTGTTTCAAATTGTGAATCAATCTGCTCATACTTTCAGCCAAAATGGTGAAAAGGATAGGAGATATGGGATCTCCTTGTCTGAGCCCCCTTGAAGTTTTAAAAAAATTGGTAGGAGATCCATTAATCAGAATAGAGAACATAGGAGTATTGATCAACTCTCTGATTATTTTGGTTACCTTTTCATCAAAACCAAAAGCCCCCATAATTTTGAAAAGAACATTCCACTCCACTCTATCATAAGCCTTTGCCAAATCCAACTTTATCAAGAAGCCTTCTTTTTTAGCAGCATTGACGGAATGAATGTTCTCATGAACAAGAATAATAGAGTTCAGAATCTACCTACCAGGAACAAAACCTTTCTTCTCCTCAGAGATGATGAAGGGAAGCACCGCCAAAATTTTAGTGGTCAGAACTTTGGATATGATTTTGTAGAAAGAGTTACATAGGCTAATTGGCCTAAAATTTCCCATAGAGTCCGCCCCAGCAACTTTGGGGATTAGGGCTATAAATGTGGAGTTGAGTTCCTTAAGGATTCTTGTAGATCCAAAGAATTTTTTGATTGCATTAACTGTGTCTTCCCCCACAATATGCCAGAATTATTGGAAGAAAAACATAGGGAAACCATTAGGACCCAAAGCTTTATCCCCTTGAAATGAAAAGACAACTTTTTAAATTTCTCCAGCAAATGGGATAGCAGAAAGGGCCTTATTTTGAATAGGGTTAATGATCTTAGGAATAATATTAACCAAATTGAGTTGGTGGGTCTGATCAATGTCCTTGTTACTTGTGAGGAGTTGATTGAAGAACCTGATAGCTTCATCCCTGATTTCATCCTTATTAAGTAGAGTGTTGTTTTCAACAATCAGTCTTGTGATTCTATTCGCTGCCTTGTGTTTTAGAGAAGTCATATGGAAAAATTTAGTGTTTCTATCCCCTGCCTTCAACCATATAGCCCTAGATCTCTGCCTCCAATAGATGTCTTCCCTAGAAATAATGTTGTAGAGTTTGACTTGGACATCATCTTCCATGGCTTTGGAATACTTTTTGTAGCCTTCTTTCTGTATTGAATTTTGAATCTGGTCCAGTTCCTTCTTTAGTTTTTTCTTTGAATCAAAGATATCACCAAAGACCTTCTTGTTCCAAGTCTTAATGTTGGTTTTGATGTTTTAGAGTTTTTTAGCAACTTTATACATAGCGGTTCCATTAACATCAAGATTCCACTAGTTAGCAATAGATTTTTCAAGATTAGGGTGGGAAGTCCACATCTTTTCAAACCGAAAAGGGAAACTCTGATTATTCTTAAAATTCTCAGCAACAAAAGAGATGGGATAATGGTTAGACCCAATTCTATTAATAATAGAAAGGGAGCATCTATGAGAAAGAATCCAATCATTAGTAACAAGGGATCTATTAAGTCTTACCTGGATGAGATCTTCACCATCCCTTCGGTTAGACCAAGTGTAGGAAGCCCCATTGAGATCCATATCAATGAGAGCATTGACATTAATAAAGTCCATCAGGTCATATCTGCTGTCTGGTTGAGCTTGACTGCCTCCAAATTTTTCAATGTCTTGCAGAGGAGTATTGAAATCTCCCATCACAACCCAGCTGTTCAAAGGGAAGGAATTTCTTTTATGCTGAATTTTATTCTAGAATTTACTTCTAGTGGATTTGGAGTTAGGGGCATAGATATTAGTGATGACACATTCCTTACTATCAATGATGCTTTAAGCTTTTAGGGATAAAATATTGCCATCAACATCAATCATATCTCTAGAGGTTGTGCTTTTATTCCAAAAAATAGCAACCCCTCCAGAGGATCCATTCAAGCCCCTCCATTTTTAAAGAACTTTAATTTCTCCACTTTCTCTTTACTCATTTTGGTTTCCTGAACTAGGATAATATCCGGATTTTGATCTTAAATGAGGTTCCTTAATATATCCTAATTATTGAGACCATTTAGGCCTCTGATATTCCAAGATATTACCTTCATTTGGAAGCCTGAGGGTAGGATTCTTTGATAGTTCATTGCCTTCCATCAGCTATGTTTTGCTTTCTCTCCTGGTCCCTATGCCATTTCATAGTTTTGCATCCCGGTGGGGATTTTGAAGCCCCAAAATCAGCCTTGGATCTGGTTCTAGTTTTTACTCCATTAAGGCCTCCTACCTTCTTGGTTTTGATTTTCTTCCCTCCAGTTGTGTTTTCTTCTTGTTCTGCTCTAGACTCATCTTGCATATTGCTCCATAGATCTTCTCTTTTCTGGGATGATGTAGTCATATCGACTCCTATGTTCTGGAATAAGGCATTTAAGTTTACCTGAGGTGATCCAAACTTGTTATTCCATCCCAGTTTTATTTCATGTTCTTGAAAATCATCCTCTAGACAGTGTTCATCTTTTTTTGATATAGGTTCCTGAAAAGCCTCATGATGAGAATCAGTGATATTCTCAATCTCACCATCTTCAAGTGTCTCTTCACTTATTTCATTCTCCTTCACCTATGTCTGTAAAGCCTCAAAGGTATTGACTGTTTTAATCTCAAACTACCTAATTTCATTCTTTTTGTTCCCCTTCAGAGGGGGGTTCTTAGGAGGGTTAGTGCTATCTACTTCTAGTGGTTCAGATATATTAACCGAGTTTCCACTTTTTCCTTCTAACTTGTTACAGTCTTTGTTCTTATTTTTTTCTTTCCATACCTGTTTATGGATATTTGTCATCACAGGTTTTTTAGGGTTGCTGGGACAAGCCTTAGCCTAGTGACCAACTTTTTTGCAAGAAAAGAAAACAGAGGGGAGAGATTCAAATTCTATTGACTGTTCCCATAACCCAAGTTTGGAATTTATGTCAAGTGCTTGGGAGGTCCATATTTTGTGATATATTGACGTAGATACATGCATACACCAATCTCTTGCGGGCTTCTGTCATTGGGTCTATCGCAACAAGCTCCCCAAAGGAGTTAGCGATTCTAGAGAAAACATCCTCCAACCAGTATTCCAACGACAACCCAGGCAACCTAACCCACACCAGAGCAGATTCAAAGAAAGAATCATTGAGTTCCATGTTAGGAGACCATTTTCTAATAGAAAGAGAAGATTTGCCAAACATCCAAGGGCCACCACTTAAAGCAACTTCCATATCTTCCCCGCAGGAAAAAGAAAAAACAAAAAGCCTCTAGGCAAGGCAGAGACATCAACCTATCCTTTCATTCTCCATTTTCTCTTAACAAAGGACCTAACATCCTTAATATTAGGTCGAGGTCCAACAAACTTCCCCACCAAAGAAAAAGACATTAAAGAGATGCTATGATCAATAACTATATCAGGAATCTCAATCACAAGTTTACCTGTTCTATTATTTGATATATCTTTCACAAAGGGGAAAGACGATTTACCAGTCAGTTTTCTAGGTGCATTTCTTGCAAAAAGACTATACCAGGGTTTAGATATTCACCCCTCCTTGATATTTTCTAAGTCAAACTTCACCGCCTCGGGGCTCGATTCTTGGGAATCTTTTAAGTTTTCATGATCGGGAGGAGGGTCCCGTATTCGTGGGTCCCCATCCTACCTCCCATCCTCATCATCAGATGCTTGTCCTTGAGCTGCAGTGGATTCAGAACCAGAGGATCCAGCATCGCTGTTCCCTCCATTTCTCGATTTCAAATTTCCCATTGCAAACGTTGTTCCCTCCGCTGTTCCCTCCATTTCTACCGAGTGTTCTTTATAGCTTCACCACCTTGTTGTATTTATAGCTGAACCATAATTCATCAAGTAGTGCTTGCTCTTGAAACATCATCACTCTGGTATTCTCAATTTTCTTTGCTAGCTATAGACACTAGAATTCATGCATATCATATCTACTGTATTCTTCTATCAAATTTCCCTGATGCGAAGGATTTTATTCCGATCTTATTCCTCTTTTTAGTGTACAACCTCCTGCTTCAGGATTTTTGTCGACAAGCGAATCTTTGAATTCATCAGAGAACTCGTGATTCATTACACCTAAACTGGAAGCTTATCTGAATCCTTTCACATATCTGAGCTATCATATTTGACTGTCAAATCAATCCTGAATCGACAAGTCTGAATCCCATTCATTTTTCCCTTTTCCGCGAGCTATAACTAGTGCCTCCAAAATCCCTCCAAACTTCTCATTTGAAATTCAGCCACAGGTCACATCTAACTTGGCAAATCTAACAGTCATTTCCTGCCAATTTAGCAGTTTGACTTTCCAACTGTATCTATGGACCCGCAAACTCCTGACTAGATAGTGCCATATCATTCTTCGACCTAGCCCTATCAACAACCTCCCTACAAGCCTTCTTGATCAGACAGGGACACATGGCATCATCTCATGATATCGTGGTCCGTAACCACCTCACAAATTCCATTGTGGGAATACGAGGGTCGTCTGCTCTATTTGATCCTTACCACTTTTCATATTGCCCGCCAACTCCTTCAGGACTTAAAAGTTGAGCACCTTTTACCTTAGGATAAAACATCCTCATTCACTCTGAGCACATGCACATTGATGGGATTGTTAGTAGACCGAAATTTACCACCTACGAACCGGTATTACAAAGCTTTTGACCAGTTTCCCTACTTACCCTACCGATTTCGCTGATAACATGCGGCATCATCTTATGATGTTGTGGTCATCAAAATCCTCAAATCTCTATTTGCAAGGAAGTTCTAGCCATTAGATCTATCCATTCTTTAACAGATGGGTGGGGTATTTAGTATTTGCTGGACTTAGGAAAAATAAGCGCGAGCATTTAAAAAATTAGAAGGGGACCGGTAATAGGGATGCTACGCAGATGACTTAGGAAATTTCATCTCACGAATCGGTTGACCAAGTTTTTACTTAGGGAACAAATGGCCCCGTTCATGGAAAGGGTACCCTTGGAAATAGTGAGAATGTAATAAGTCTCGATAAATCCTAAACCCTAAGCCTTGAATTATTCTCAGAGGATATAAGTGACAACATGAAAATAAATGTTTTGGGATAAAATTTGAAAATTTTATGCAATCAATTCTTAGGGCTATCAGTGGCTCTAGTTGGGGACACTCATTTCTCAAGAATGAAGTGAGAGACTATAATCTTTGAGTAAAGTAGACCAACTGCAGGACAGACCAAGAAGAAATTACCTAAATAGGGTAACTTCAAGAAAATAAACTAAACTAACAAAACAAACCTAACTAATGCTCATGGATAACAACTACTTTAAGAAAAGTAGAACCTCAAAATTGTCCATGAACAGGCAATTGAGAGGGAATTTATTCATAACTCCATTGGGCATAGAGTCAAAGAAAACCACTCTACCCCAATTCACTTGTGGCCTATAGGATTAGACCAAGTGTGATGACCCAAAGCCATCTACCAATGTAACTTTTTCTTTCCTCTATCATAAATATGATTTTCTTTTAAAAGAATCAAATATAATCTAATAACATAAGTGGAAAACCATTTTTCAAATTTGCTGGCTAGTCCTGTCTATCCACTATGCTTAACTTTATCACTGCAATTACTATTGAAAACTGTGCAATGATATAGTACATATGCAATCTTGTAACATAAATGCTATGTACTCAATATAGCACACACCTTGAATGCAACCAATATCCTTTTCTGCAAATACATCATCTTTTTGGAAAATGAAAAATCTCATATTTTGGCATATAACTGAAAATACATGCCTCTTTTGCATTATCAACTTGCCTACTAAAATGAGGATTCTCTGAAAAATCCTCCTTCTTACTGATCATATCTAGCAAGCTGTCATCAAGGGGAAGGAAATGATCATAGGTGACCTTTTCATATGTTTCATTTTCTTGCTTTGTTTCCAATCTAATGTCAACAATATCAGCAATAGGGGAAAACTGTTCAATGTTACCTGCCTCTGAATTAGATATTGCACCTTCATCTTCACAATATTCCATTTCAGAAGTTGATGCAAGAATCTCCAGATTCTCATTTGTTTCTTCATATAAAGGGTTAAGAATAACATGAAGACCCTTCTCAAGAATATTGTAACCGAGCACCAATTGATCTTCATCTGAATCTTCATCAAATAATGCATTTATATTATTTCTGATCTCATCTTCAGGTTTATCAGGAAACCAGGATTCAAAATCTGAACTGGGACAACACTCAATAATACAATCCTCACAAATTTTTTCATTAAAAACTGATGGCATCTCATCATCTGAATTTTTATTATCACAATCCTACAAACCTACAACTATTTCAGACACAAGACTTTCCAATTCTTCATACTCATTATCATACCTATGTGAAACGCAAGACTGCAAACCAATTTCCTATGAGGTGTTCTCCTTGGAAAGATCACTGTTGTTGTCCTTCAATAAAGTAATTGACACCATATCTATCTCTTCATTTAATGTGTCAGACATTCTCTCATTAGCCTCTTCTTCATCCATATGAGGAATAACCACTGTCTGGGACAAGTCCTCTTCACTCACATTTTTGTTCATATCATAATAAATAACAAGGATGACTATGCAACCTTGGCAATATGGGCGCTAGAGCAGGGGTCTTGAAGGCCCGATATCAGTGACATAAATCCCAATTTGAGGGAAATCCTTATTTTAAAGAGATTCTCTGATACATCAAATGTCGAGGCCTCAAATTTAACTGTTGATGTGGCCAAGTTGGTCCATGAGACTTCCAAGAGGGAGGCTATGGAAAAAGGGGAACTTTTGAGGAAATGTGAAAAGATCTTTAATGATTATAATATAGCTCAGTAGAGATGTGTGGAATCGCAAACCAGAGTTCAACTTTTGGAATGGGGACATATAGGAGTGTCACCTTCTATTCCTTCTACTTCATTAGCGCCATCAACGTCCAGGTCTCCACTTGTCACCCATGTAGATGCAACAGTCCAATTTGACAGTGAGACTGATATCCCAAGCATATCATTGGTACCATATGTTGATGATGAACCTACTAGATCAATTGTTCCAATGAAATCCTAACTTTTAGAAAAGATCACTGAGTTGGAGAATAAATTGAAGGAGTTAGAGTATCAGTCCGCTTCCTAGCAAAGGGAAGTAGTTAGCTCAGAACTAACTCACTTGAATGAGAAGGTTGAGAGTAAGTTGAATAGTGTTTATTATTTATATTCTTTATTGTTTAATTCTATTCAAAGTTTTGATAAAGATAAGGAAGTGGCAATCCCTTTGTTTACAAAATGGTTGCAAATGGGAAATGAGCTCATAATAATGTTTATGGCTTCCAAGTACCATGATCAGAGGTCACTTGCACTCCAACCGACCTATTTGTTAGTAAAATCAATGCAGGAAGCCTAGATGCTACCTGAGAATATAGAGAAAAAGATAAGGGAGTTGATGAGGGATTTCAGTGAGCTTAATGAAATATTTCTTCCAGGCATTGTAAGTGAGGAGGGGGCAATTAAGCCTTTACAATTATGGAAAGAAGAGGAAGAAAGGGTCATCAATACCCAGGTAGATTTAATTTGTGATGCACTGGATATTGACATGCTAGTGGACGACATGGATAAAATTCTATGCACAAGGGTATTTTTTGAATCTTTTGAAAGAGAGGCAAATCAAGTAGCCATTAAGTATACTCCATATAGGGCAAAGGCTGATGAAGTCATAAGTTTCAAGTGGCCATCTAAGGAAGAATACAACGAATAGAGCAAGACATATTTGAATGAACAATAAAGGCTGCAAATTATCTGATGTGATAGTTTGGTTAATGGTTTTTGTCCTCTAGCAGTGGTCATCTCTGGAATTTAAGCAACAAAAAGGGTGGTGTAATGCACGAGGAGTGTCAAAGAGGCAGTTGCAGATATTTTGGCGTTGGTTGTGGTTTTCTTCTAATGGAATATTTTTGTAACAAAATACAGTTATATGTGATCATTTTAAGATGAAAGTTGTCTCCTCTGGCCTAAAGCTTGTTAGCTCCCTTGTTTTCTATAAAAGGGAATTCAGGCTATGAGACAAGGTTCCAATTTTGGTCCCTTTAGTGTTCTGAAATTTTGTTTCCAGTAGCATAATCTAGGTGAAACGAGCAAATTGTAAAGTCATTTATAGAGAAAATAGAAAAAGTCTTGTGTCTATCTCTTTGTAGGTTCTTGAAGGAGTGTTTTGATAGAGACAACTGATTTATTCAATATATATATAATTCAAATCCATCTCTCTCCAGTGTATTATTCTATCATATTTTGAATGAATAGAATCAAGGAATTTCTCATTCATTGCACTGTTGTGGTGTATGTATTTTATGTTCATGCTTTGGTCTAAAGGGTCAATTAAATGCTTGAGTAGAATTGCATAGTGGTAGGGCTATTGCAGGGATTTTGATAAGTAGTTTGGGTTGGGGTTGCATATTTGATACATTGCAAGGCAATACTATCTTAGATCTATATGTTGTTAAATAAAATTTTGTCAGAATTCATTTTATGTTGTATGAATTCATGTACCCAATGGAGTAAGGCACTTATTGTAGCTTGTAACTATCTTTAGTGTCAATTTTCTGTTCGAATTCATGAGCAACTTGCTATAATTGGTTAAATATCATAATATATTTTATTTTTATGTATGTTTCTATGCGCATATAATCATCTCATGCTCCAATTGGTTGAGGATCACTAAGGAATTTTCCATTCATGAGCATTCTCCCTTTCTGTTGAGCCTTTACATGAGATTGTCTTCTTTGTTTTATGCATAATTTGTGAATATAGCACAACGATCACAAACTGGCTAAGGGATCACCCTCCCAGGTCTTATAGAGCCCAAAGTGTGGAAGGATTTGCAGATCCTTTTCATAGTTGGTCCAAGTCTGAAGGATATTGATAATTGAAAGTGGTTTTCCATAGGTATTTTGAAGAATCAAGTTGGTCTCTGCCTTGTAGCAGTGTAAACCCGTTCCTGGGCACCAACATAATTGTCACTGGGAAGAAAGATACGGT
Organism: Cryptomeria japonica; assembly: GCF_030272615.1. NCBI lineage: Eukaryota > Viridiplantae > Streptophyta > Pinopsida > Cupressales > Cupressaceae > Cryptomeria > Cryptomeria japonica. The sequence goes on from NC_081409.1 coordinate 514,602,815, forward strand.
GCGAAGCTAAACCCATGACCCGTACTTCAGATGTATAATCCAACTAGTATACCTAAACTATACAGTCTCACGGGTGTCTACCTCAACTAAGTTATCGAACCCATTCTCTCTTCTCATTTCTTGCTAACCCTACCAATTTGTTGTCCAAACAAACCGAGGACAACCGACCCATAGATTTCTAAGGGTCCCATAAAATGATTGATTAACTTGTCTCCCCTCCTGCCAGGTATCACCAACCTGACCTGTACGATTATTTGGTCTCACCTCAAGAAAGTATATATCTCATAGTTCCTGAACCCATGAAGTAGCTCCCTATATGAGTTTTGGTCTCACCTCAAGCAAGTTGTTCTCAACACTGGGGTTGATAAGCCTACTGAGTGAGAAAAACCCCGTACCTCGTACTTCTATACCTTGGGTGGGATAAAGAATATATAGGAATGAGAATAACCACCTTTCTAATCTATCCAAGGGAGAATTACTCTTCCAAGGGATAATAGAATGAATAACTACCCAAGCCGCGATGATATATAGGTTGCCACTCTTCGGGACTTCTCATTTATAGTGAATATGTCATATTATTCGATCTATATACATTCTATTTGGTAGCTTTTGTTCAGTCACAGTTAATAAAGCCCTCCCTTTGGTCGGTCAATATCCCTAGTTGTCACTAATGAACCGATTGGATAACAACCACTTTGGATGTATTTTCCGCACAAAAAAGTCATGGATAGATTATCTGATCTTGGATGGATTTTTCTTTTGTTTGGAGAGATGCCCCTAAATTATATGGGTGAGGGCCCCTATCAATTCTATGGCTGATCCCATATAATTTTAGGCGATTAGAATTGGTTTAGTGCCTACCCCCTTCGGGGATTCGAGCCCTACTAAGCCCACACAGGATTCTTTTTCCCTCTAGGTGAAAGGCCCTATATATGTATCATATTGGTTCAAATGAAAAATATATAATATGAATATTCTAAATATTGCTAACCCTATTTCTTTAGGCTTGTGGGTGCGCCTGCCAATGATCCATCCACTACATCTGTTGTGTGGGGGAGTATATCTAAAAATAGAGTCAGTGTGCCTTTGTTTCGATGATTCTGTTGTTGTCAGTTCCTTTCCTCAGCTAACCTAGTTTATCCAAGCTACCTGATTAAAGAATAGGGGTCGTCAGCCACCTAGCCTTATTTATGCATGCATAATTTTAGGAGCTCCTATATCCCCCAGCTTGGCCGCTTATGCGTGCACATCATTAGAAGTTTCTCTTGTTTGGCTAACCCAACTTGGTTTCCAAGGTATGTATTCCCCAAGAGTATAATGCCAAAGAGTAGAACATAGTACTTGGTAGGGTGAACAACAATAGGAAGTGTTACTCCCCTACACGAAGTGTATTCCCCCTTTATTAGGTTGGATGGGGAGATATAGCTGGGGGGATAAAGTTGTAGGATGGGTGGGAGAGGCCCTACTATTCTAAATGGGCAGGGTGGGTGGGCCCTTCTAGCACTATTATCAAAGTAGAAGCCACTGATTGATTTGTCTATAACTGAGGTTGAGACCCTTCATCCATGTACTTAGTTGAGGATTAGTAGCCAAATCATCAAACCACATGATCATCCCTATATGCCCTTACCCCTACACACCTTGTGATCATTTCTATACACCTTAGCAACACGATGATTTATCAATATATCAGTACGTAGTGCTTGGATTGACTTAATCGAGTGTACCCCAACCTCTTTGGATTATCCCCTACATGTCCCACTATCTCGCATAATGATCGATCCGCATCAGAAGCACAGGGAACGGTACAGACAACATCCATTCCATTTTGAGAGTTGGGTGACAGGATGAGTTTCTGTTGATTTAGTTGGATTCAAATTCGATTAATCGAGTAACAGAAGAAGCATTTCAAGTACCCCCCCACCCCTTAGAGTAGTAGGGGATCGAAACCAACAACAAATCCTATTATATGGCATCCAAGCAAGGTGGGTCGGTTGGCCCTCCTTGATGGTTCGGTTCTCATTATATATGTGATAATCCAAACCGAATGTGGCCATCTTCTCTCTATCTGACGAATCACTCCTTGAGAAGTGGAGCAACTTTGGGTAAGTAGCATATTCTGAGAGGGGCAACCCCGCATATCTTGTTCATTCCTTTGGCTAGCAACATTCCCTTCAGTTTGAGGGGCATATCTTACTACTTCGATTCTGAATCCACTAGAGGCGAAGTCTCCAGCAACTGATCGAGATGCAGTTCACCTTGATCAAATTGCAGTTACCATTTGGGAATAAGCCGTTAAGCAAGTGAACCTATTGGTCCATATCTATAGCTCATAGTGAGATATCCTTTGACATCGGTTGGCCTTTCTTGGGTGTGGAAGGAGAGACATATGGGAACAAGTAAATAAATGGACATAGGGGTGCATATTGTAGTTCCCAGGGTTCATGGAAGCCTATCCCTAAGTATTTCAAGGCATCCTGAGCATACCTATTGGGTCCTTCTATTAATTCTCCCTTTAATACATAATTTCCCTGGGCCCTTTAGAATAGTAGGGGCTTATAGAATCGTAGGAGGGTGGGAGGCCCTCTTATTAATTATCCTGTTGGGCCTTCCCCACCCAATTTGGCTGGGGTTAGGGGGGAGGTAGCTCAATTGTAGGGGGCTATCCCTTCAAATAGTAGGGGGGGCGTAGATTATTGTAGGGGGCTAGACCTTCAAATAAAATTATAGTTGGGGGGTCCACTTATTAATTAGTAAATTAATCAGATCACTACCCTTTATAATGGTAGGGGGATATAATAAGGAATTATAGCTTTCTCTGATCGAATAAGTGCAATAGTTGATAGGTCAGGTAAGTGTGGTGAGCCCCTGGGTAAACTAACTTCCTGATCCGCCACCATCTTAGTAGAAGTATTTTCAAGTAAGGTGTGCTTCGCCTCCTATGACAAGAATGTATTTTACAACTTAATCCATTCCCAATGAGAATCCTTGGGACCAGAATGATTATCCATGTCTGATGGGTTTGCATTCATCCCCATCGTTGGGTACTGTTCACTTCCCAACAATCCTGTAGCCATCACCCGCAATCTACGCAGGTGTAACTGTACCCCAAACACGTCCCAAAGAAGGAGAATGGGAAAAGGGACAACTATAGTTGTTCACTTCCCCGTATGAGCATTAGGCACATGTATAGGTGGATAAGGCTCGTACTTGGGATCTCCCACCCTCCCTCATCTTAGCTAGGTCTAAGGGTTTGCAGTTCATTATTGTGCTTACACACTAAGCTACCCTTCTCTGAAAGCTTCATGGGACCACATACCACTCTTCTCCGGATCGGGTTTACCACATCCCCCCAGAAACTCCTTCCTCTCTATAGGTAAGCCTTTACCCCCCACCCCCTACTATAGTTTAGTTTAATTTAGTTTAGTCTAGTTGATCCCTATTGAACCCCCACTATAGAGGATAGAGTCAATCCCCTACCATTCCCCCCCACCCCTTTATTGATAGGGTCGTACCCTACCATTCCCCCCCACCCTTGCAGGGGTAGGAGCTATAGTGTCGGGGCCCTGTGGGAGGGTGATGTCACTAATGCTATTATAAGAGGGGGGAGAGAAACCTAATGCAGTGAGTGAGAGACAACGCCGCATAGGGTTCAATAGGGCTAGATTAAACTAAACTAAACTATCCCCTATTGCCTCTCCCCCACCCTCGGGGGTGGGGGGGTTCAATAGGGCTACCGACACTATAGCTATAAATCCCCATGAACACTTAATTATTTTGTATGGTGATAACTATGGCCCCCACCCAACCCCACACATGGACCAACTCTTGACCGATTGCACCATAAGGAGAGATGAAATATGGATTAAGCTTAGATTGGTGGCTCAGATCAGATAGATCTGGTGTATAGTGAAGTGAGCAAAGGGGGACATGTAGAGGGAAGCTGAACAAATGTTGGATGCAAAGCTCCGCACCTCAATAAGATCATATTGGCATACTCTGTTGGCATTTTGGATATGTTGATATGGTTTTGTCATTGATGTCAACACCTGTCATCGCTTGTCAACACTTATCAGGACTTGGAGATCTTTGGTTATGCTCACCGGCAAGTCAGAGACTTATGCATAGTCACCGGTATTTGGTTCACCGACAGATTATATTGTTCACCGGCACTTGGAATGACTTGGAGACTACTTGGTTATGTCGAAGACATTATTCGATCACTTGGTTTTGGCAATTTGGTTAATTGTTTATTCGGGTTTGCATATTTGTTGTTACCGACAAATAGGTCCAACACCGGCAGGTATATCTATTTCAGATCAGCACGAAACATTATGGAGATGATTTATTATTATTATAAATGTATTGAGCTAACATCATGCATCGGATATTGATTTATTTGTAATTGATTTTATTATAATATCTTTTAGTGAGCCGACCTATTCAATTGGTCTTAGGTTATGGTATAAATGTAAGATCTCATTTGTGAGATTGATATGTGATTGCGAATAGAATTGTAATAAGGTATATGCAAAAATAAGCAGAACTATACACGTAGACATCATTTGAAGGTTGAAGGAAGGCTTTGTGAAGGCAATTAGAACTAAACCGGTACTGAATCCAACATATGAAGATGCTATTTTATGCAGTACATTATCATTGGATTTAACCATCCAATTGTAGTCAGTGTGACTCTCATTTTGTGATTTAGCAGTGAGCTCTAGGCAGCTGGCCTTTCTGCATGTGCAGAATCCATAGTGTACACACATAGTATTTGCTAGTATCATTTAATTGTGGGTAAGGCTTCCCACCATGGTTTTTCCCCTTACAGGATTTCCATGTACAACTATTTGTGTTATGTGTTGTGGATGTTATTGTCTTTCTGTTTCATGCATTAATCTTTACCGGTACTGCAATTAGCTGTTAAGATTGTCTACCGACATAAAGTTTGGTTTACCTGTATTAAGCATTAAGTTTTGGTTGAATTTATTGGACAACTGATTCACCCCCCCCCTCTCAATTGTCTCCAGGACCTAACAATTGGTATCAGAGCCTAGTTCTCTTTTTATAGAAGTTTAACAACTTGAGGAGATCCAATGTCTTCTAACTATTTCAGGAAGGACAATCCGAAACTTGATGGAACTAACTATGTCATATGGAAGATCAAGATGGAGACACATTTGAATTGCATTGGAAAGGACATATGGGATGTTACAAAGAATGACTATACTGCTCCTACTCAAGGTCAACCTATTACACCTAACTTGGCTAAAGATGAGGAAAATGATTGCAAAGCAAGAGAAGCACTTTTGAGTGCATTATCAGATCAACAAGTCATGGGATTGTCAAACAGATCTATTGCTAAAGATATTTGGGAAAAATTGGATACATTGAATGAAGGAGATTCCACAGTCAAAATTGCAAAACTTGAATGCTTTCGAGTCAAGTATGAAAGTCTGAAAATGGAAGAAGAAGAAGAAAGAATTTCTGCTTTTATGGAAAGAGTAAATGAAATTGTTTTGGGTATACAATGTTGTGGAGGAACCTTAAGTGAAGATGAGATTGTTTCTAAAGTTTTAAGAGCTTTGCCACCGGTATATAAAATGAGAGTTATTGCTATAAATGAATTGAGAACAATGCCTAATGCATCAGTATCTAGAGACACTTTGGTAGGAAAACTTTCAGCTTTTGAACTTGAGGAATTTGGTCCTGTTACTACTATCAAGACAAATCTATCTTTCAAGGAATCATCATCATCATCTACAACATCATCATCATTATCTGATAAATCTAATTGGAAAGCCTTCTATGCAAGAGAACTTGAAGAACTTGAAGCACTATTTGCAAAGAAAATACCTAAAGGTCCAATTGGAAGTAAGTATGAACGTAAAGCACCCTTTAAATGCTTTAACTATAATAAGATTGGTCATATGGATTCTAGATGCCCTGATAGACATGCAAGATTAGGAGAAGAAGATAAAAGAACATATAAGCCTAACCCTGACTATTAGAAATACAAGTTTAAGAAGAATAGAGACAAATCTTGTTATTATGCTGACGAAGAAGTTACTGATGATTCTGATGAGGATCCAGTAGACAATGGATGGGATTTTGTTGCTATAAAAAAAGATCAACTGGCACCTATTGTTCAACTGGTAGATCAGACCCTGGCAGCTAAAGTTGAAGATAAGGATGAATGGATTATTGATTCAGGATGTTCACATCACATGAATGGTGATAAGAGTAAATTCTTAAACTTTCAGGATTACAATGGAGGTTTAGTAAGATTTGGAGATGATAAAGCTTGTTTGATTAAAGTAAAAGACACTATATCTTTTGATGGTAAGCACAATACTGATAATGTTTACTATGTTGAAGGTTTGAAGCATAATCCTTTGAGTGTTGTTCAATTAGTTGAGAAAGGATTTCACTTACAATTCAAGAATGGTAAATGCAAAATCTTAAATAGAGAAGTCTAACAATGTTCTTGATTTAATTCATACTGATTTATGTGGTCCAGAAAGAACTAGAAGTATACAAGGAGATAGGTATTTTATGCTAATCATTGATGACTATTCTAGAATGTGTTGGGTTACTTTTCTCAGGGAAAAATCTGAAGCATTTGTGAAATTCAAACTATTCAAGGTGATGATAGAAAATGAAACCAGTAAGAAAATCAAATGTTTGAGATCAGATCAAGGAGGTGAATTCATATCTAAGGAATTTAATTCATTCTGTGAAGTGAATGGGACCAGAAGACAATTATCAGCACCCTGGACACCCCAGCAGAATGGAGTTGTGGAAAGGAAAAACATAACTATCTTGGATGCAGCCAGAAGTATGATATCAGAAGCAAATATACCTCATATATACTGGAGAGAAGTGGTCAATACAACAATTTATACATTCAACAGAATTCACATCAGAGGTGAAACCGGTAAGACCCCACATGAACTATGGTTTGGTAATACTCCTACTCGTAAATATTTCAAAATATTTGGAAGTAAATGTTATATTAGAAGAGATGAGTATATTGAAAAATTTGATCCTAGAAGTGATGAAGGAATTATTCTTGGTTATTCGTCTAAGAGAAAGGCATATAGATGTTTTAACAAGAGATTGTAGAAAATTGTTGAGAGTGCAAATGTGAAGATTGATGAAAAGTTTAGAGGAAATTCAAGGTACACAGACTCTAAACTGGCAATAGAGATAATCACAAATGAACCTACTGTGAATAAACTGGTACAAAATGGTGATCCAGTTACACCGACATCATCTGGAGATTCAACGGTTACTGAAGAACAACAAGTAAAAACACCCCGATATGTAAGACTGAATCATTCTGAAGATCAGATAATTGGAAACAAATTTCAGGGAGTTATGACTAGAGGAAGATTGGAAAATGAAGAGGTATGTCTTATTTCTCAAATTGAATCTACATCAATTAATGAGGCATGTGAAGATAAATATTAGATTAAAGCTATGGAAGATGAATTGGAACAAATTGAAAGGAATAACACTCGGTCATTAGTTTCCTGGCCTAAAGACAAAAAAGTAATTGGAACTAAATGGGTTTTTAGAAATAAACTTAATGAAGATGGTAAGGTAATCAGAAACAAAGCAAGATTAGTGTGTAAGGGATATTCACAGAAAGAAGGAATTGATTACAATGAAACCTTTGCACTGGTAGCTAGAACTGAGGTAGTCAGACTTTTATTGGCTTTTGCAGCACACAAGAACTATAAAGTATATCAAATGGATGTTAAATGTGCATTTTTGAATGGAGATCTTGAAGAAGAAGTTTATATTGAACAACCTGATGGATTTTCTTTGATAGATAACAAAGATATGGTTTGCAGGTTAAGGAAAAATTTATATGGATTGAAACAAGCTCCTAGAGATTGGTATGCTAGATTTGACAAATATCTTTTGAAGCTTGGATACACTAAAGGTAATGCTGAAAACAATCTATACTACAAAGTGACTAATGATGACATCTTGGTTATTGAAGTTTTTGTTGATGATATAATCTTTGGAGGAGAAGATGGTTTGTGTAAAGATTTTTCTAACAAAATGCAGCAAGAATTTGAAATATCTATGATTGGAGAGATAAAATTATTTTTAGGATTGCAGATTTCACAGACTGATAAAGGTATATTCCTATGTCAATCTAAGTACTTGAAGGAATTATTAAAGAAATTTGGTATGGAAAACTGTAAACTGGTAAGCACACATATGACTACGATTGATAAATTATCCTTGAAAGATGAATCTACACCTGTTAATCCGACTAGATAAAAGTCTATGATATGAGGTTTACTGTATTTGACACAAACAAGACTTGATATTATGAATGTAGTATGTATTGTTTCAAGATTTCAAAGTAATCCTAAAGAAAATCATGAATCAGTAGTGAAAAGGATTTTCTGGTACCTACAAAGCACTACAAATCTTGGTTTATGGTATCCTAGAGATGAAAATTTTGACTTATGTGCATACAAAGATGCTAATTGGGCAGGAGATGTGGATGACAGAAAAATCACCACCGATGTAGTATTTTTTCTTGGTAGTAGACTAATTTCATTGTTGAGCAAGAAACATAGTTGTACAAGTCTATCAACAACAGAATCAGAATATGTTGCATCAGCAACAAATTGTACATAGGTATTATGGATCAAGCAAATGTTGAAGGACATAAAGGTAAAATGCAAGGAACCTATAACTATTTACTATGATAATATGACAGCAATTGATATATCAAAGAACCCAATATTTCACTCTAAGACTAAACATGTTTCTATCAAATTCAATTTTCTAAAGGAGAATGTTGAAGCAAAAGAAGTGAAATTGATTTATGTGAATACTAAAGAGCAGATTGTAGATATTTTTACAAAGCCTTTGCCTAAGGAAACATTTGAGTATCTCAAAGAGAAACTTGGAGTCCTACCCCCACCAGTAGAGACTTAGACAGTTGATGTTTGTCATCAACCGACAGAATTAACAGAAAAATCTTTTTTTTAGCTTTGATGAGGAGAGCTACTTCTCAGGGGGAGTAGTTCATATAATAAGTTGGTATTTTATATTTGGTTTTGCATTTCTTTGGAATTTGATGTCAAAGGGGGAGAGATTGATATGGAAAAACACATTATCTTTTTCTTTTGGGGAGAGATTATTCCTAGGGGGAGAGATATTATGTATTTTGATTTTTGGTTAATGATCTCTTTGGAAGACTATTGGTTTTTGTTTTTTTGGCATTTATGTTTTGGCACTTTGATGGTTTTCCATCTTATGTTGCCATCAATTCCAAAGGGGGAGATTGTTGGCATTTTCAATATGTTGATATGGTTTTGTCATTGATGCCAACACCTGTCATCACTTGTCAACACTTATCAGCACTTGGAGATCTTTGGTTATGTTCACGGGCAAGTCAGAGACTTATGCACAGTCACCGGTATTTGGTTCACCGACACTTGGAATGACTTGGAGACTACTTGGTTATGTCAAAGACATTATTCAATCACTTGGTTTTGGTGATTTGGTTAATTGTTTATTCGGGTTTGCATATTTGCTATTACCGGCAAATAGGTCTAGGATATTCACCGGCAGGTATATCTATTCCAGATCAGCATGACACTTTATGGAGATGATTAATTATTATTGTAAATGCATTGAGCCAACATCATGCATCAGATATTGATTTATTTGTAATTTATTTTATTGTATACTCTTTTAGTGAGCCGACCTATTCAATTGGTCTTAGGTTATGGTATAAATGTAAGATTTCATTTGTGAGATTGATATGTGATTGTGAATAGAATTGTAATAAGGTATATACAAAAATAAGCAGAACTATACATGCAAACGTCATTTGAAGGTTGAAGGAAGGTTTTGTGAAGGCAATCGGAACTAAACCGGTACTGAATCCAGCATATGAAAATGCTATTTTATGCAGTATATTATCATTGGATTTAACCATCCAATTGTAGTCAGTATGACTCTCATTTTGTGATTGAGCAATGAGCTCTAGGAAGATGACCTTTCTGCATGTGCAGAATCCATATTGTACACACATACTATCTGTAGTAGTATCATTTGATTGTGGGTAAGGCTTCCCACTATGGTTTTTCCCCTTACATGGTTTCCACGTACAAATATTTGTGTTATGTGTTGTGGATGTTATTGTCTTTCTGTTTCATGCATTAATCTTTACTGGTACTGCAATTAACTGTTAAGAGTGTCTACCGGCATAAAGTTTGGTTTACCGGTATTAAGCATTAAGTTTTGGTTAAGTTAATTTTGGTTGAATTTATTGGACAACTGATTCACCCCCCCTCTCAGTTGTCTCCGAGACCTAACATACTCCCTTGGAAGAGAAAGAGAAGACCCCATCAAAGATGAGATTAGGGTACAACAAGGCCATTTACCCCTTCTCACAGAGTCGTATGTGGATGTGACCGCTCATACAGCTCCCTGACGGCATCCCCATTATAAAGTGTGAATAGATCAAGAAGCTCTAGTATGCACTCAACCGACTTCAGTTAGGGCTAGACGCATCTATCTTCTCCACCATAAAATAGTAGGGGCCCACCCCGCTTGATTGCCTATCTCTAATTTCTATCTATACCATATATTATATGCTTATCTATAATGCACTTCAATCAATCAACATGTACTTGAAGGCCCGATGGCCTAGGGAACCACATCATCCATATATCTATCCTTTATATACGTGACACCAGTCATCAATCGCATCATGTATCTATTATTTCATCATTATTCACCATTATTTTGACCCTACTATAAGTATAATGGGGGTTGGGGGTGGGAACTTAAGAGAACCACCCGCCCCCCACCCATCAACTAGAATTTCCTATGACTGCACACAATAACAATTAATCTACCTCTAATTTATTAGTAAATGAATCAGCCCACTAGACCAAGACAAGCCCCCCTTATTAATCAATAATTAATTCTCTTTCTAGCCCTTAAAATGGTAGTAGTAGTAATTAATTTGGAATTAATAAACCTGCTAGCCCTTCTATCAAGAATAGTAGTAATTAATTTTCTTTTAGCGTATTCTAGCAAGGTTATTAGTTCCAAATTAAATATTGATTCCTGCTATTCGACTGGGGGCCCTACTATTTTCTATGGTCTTTTCCCTACAATTCTATGGGGGTAGGGGGCCCCAGTCAATTAATGTACGCCTGCTAGCCCTAGTCAAATAGTAGGGGCCCTACAATTTGGCTGGGGGGTTGTAAGGGGGTCCTTCTATCAAGAATGGTAGAGGGCTAGAATACGCTAGTCCTTCAAATAGTAGGGGGATAGGTCACGATTGATTCCTTCATTCATTGCCATCACCCCAGGTGGGTGGAGGCTATAGAAATCAGTATTTGGATAGATTGAATAGAGGATTAAAAGTAGCCCCTGAAATTCTATGGGGAATGTTCATGTGTTCAAAATTAAGGAAGGTCGCTTGACTCAACCCGACTGGTGCATTATAACAAATCGAAAACTGGACAAAGAAAGTTGGATCCAACTCTGAGCTACCTTTATCTTCCTCCTAAGATCCAACAACTAATCTACCTCCCCCCTACTATTTGAAGGATCCTCACCCCCCCCATAGAATTGAGCGGGGCTTGGGGGATCTAGTAAAGCCCTAAAATTTATTGAGGGGGCCTCCCATCGATTAATCTAACCCTACCGCAATATCGAGATCCCCCTACCCCTAGTAGAATTGTAGGGAAAGGGCTCAAATCTTCCTGCTAACCCTTTAGAATAGTAGGGGGCCCCAGTCAAATTGTAGGGTGAGAGCAACCGGGTCTCAATCTATCTGCTCGATTCTAGAAATATTTACCAAGCACATCCTAATTTAGAACAGTAGGGTTGATTAATTAGCCCCATAGAAGGGCCTTCGCAAATATAATAATCCTCTTTATTAATCATCTTGTGAGAATAGGGGGGTTAATTTGAGGAGTTAATTAATAAGTTGGCTAGTCTCACCCTTTAGCAGCTATCGGGGAGTCATCACATAGGTGGTTATCTAGACTTAATAATAATATAATTTGGATGGAGTTAGGGATTGAGTCTCCTTGCGCAAGTGGCCACCCAATCTAAGCACAAGTGACCCACTATCAAGTAAAATAGATTCCTTCTCATAGCTGTTGGTGTAACAAGCATCAGAAAGCAGTTATTTGTCAATGGAGATTGAAAGATTTCGGATGAATGCCTATAGCACTGAATCTAGGTGGTAAATACACATATTTCTCTATATACAATGTGTTCTTCAATATCGAAGCTAATGATCATACAAGGGTGGACCAATCATGATTCAATGAATCTCAGTCCTTTCCTTCCCCTCATTATGGGGCTAACCTTTGATTGAACAAAATAGTTTCCCCTTTAGAATAGGGTTTTCCAAGATAATGTGACTTTTTGGAGAAAGAAGGAGAAGCAAAGATATAGAAAGAAAAGATGGAGCTAGGAGAAAAGGTAGAAAAGCCAGTCATAGTGCTAGTTCTAGGATGAGATCAAGATCTTCAAGAGACTAGGGAAGGTGTAGTAGAGACAGCTACAAAGACTATGGTAGCGGAGACAACATTTCTCCACCAGCACTATCAGTAGCAGCTGAGAAAGTTTCATATCCTCCAGAAGCCCTTTAGATAGTATGGGAGTCAGTTGAAGAAGTATCATACCTAGCAGCAGAGGCAGAGTAGGTTAAGGTTGAGATGAATATTACTCTTGTAGATGTACTACTAGTGTTGACAAAAGGGTTGGTTGAGACTCTTTAAAGGATACAAGAAGACTCTCAACTATAGATGCAATTAAATAAGCTACCCCTATAAATTCATGGACATGGAAGGACCTATACTAATACCCCCACTAGCAGTTGTTCATGAGCAAGACAAAGATCCATAATCATAGGCAACAACATAGGTAAAAGAGACAAATATAGCTAGAGAAGAACCCATAGTGTAAGCCAGGAGCTTCTCGCAAGTGTCGAGAAGAGCCCACTATTGGGTCACGCTTCAAGGAAGATAGAGTTGAGTAGACCACTTTTGGATTGTATCAAAGAAGCTGTAACCTAGGATCCTCTAGCTATGGCACTAGTCAAGGAGGCTGAGAAACCATTGGGGATGAAGAGATTCTTTTTCAAGGATGGGGTGCTCTTTTTTTGGCCATCATGTGTACGTGCCTAAGTGGGGTAATATTCATAAAGAGTTGATGAAGGAATGTCATGATTCACTTTGGGCCAGTAATCCAAGATAGAAGCAAACACTGGCATAACTTGAGAAAGGGTAATTTTGTCTAGGTATGTGCAAGGACGTAGACAACTATGTCAGGTGTTGCCTTACATGCCAGCAGGATAAGGTGGAGACCAAATTCCCAGGAGGCCTAGTTAAACCATTACCTGTACCAGTTCAACCTTGGGCCAGTGTCAGTATGGACTTCATCACTTCCTTACCAAGAGTCCAAGGCTACTCAAGCTTAATGATGGTGGTGGATAGATTTTCCAAGTATGCAACCTTTATTTCATGTAAACATCCATGCACAATTGAGAGTGCTACAATGTGATTCTTAAAGAATGTGGTTAAGTATTGGTGCGTGCCGCTTAACATCATATTAGATAGAGATGCCCATTTCACCAATCACTTTTGGCAGGAGTTGTTCCATTTGATGGGAACCAAGTTGTTCTTGTTCACGACCCGCCATCCGAAGTTAGATGGGCAAATGGAGTAGATCAATGGGTTGCTGGAGGATTATCTAAGGCATTTAGTTGTGGTGGACCAATCTAATTGGCCTGATCTCTTGGATGCATCCCAGTTTAGTTATAATATTAAGAAGACAAATGACCCTTTAGAATAGTAGGGGCCAATTTTTCACCCTTTGAACTTGCCATGGGTCAGAAGCCAACCATACCACAGACTATTGTTGCTAGGTACTTTGGAGGTGTGGACGCAAGTACTCAACATTGAAAAGAATGGAAAGAGTAGGTGGACCTCGCTGGGTATCACTTGACTCAGGCCCAAGAATGGATGAAAGCTATTGCAGATACTAACCAAAGAGCCTTAGAATTCTAGGTGGGAGATAAGGTGTTGCTGAAGTTGAACCTGCACCAGTTTAAGTCACCCAAAGGCCAGAGTTCAAGTTTGTCATGTAGGTATGATGGTCCATTCCGGATAGTTGCCAATCCATACTAAATCTATATCCGGAAAGTATATAGATTAGTAAGGATTATTTTGACTTTAGGATTCCTTACCTGTGGGGATTCCTTATTGAGAAGTTGGTATGGAGTGGTACTAAATCTCCCTTAGAGTACTAGAGGGAAAGTAGCCTATAATAAATCTCCCTTATCCTCCAATCGCTATTACTCAATAAGGAAGTGGTATAAGCTTTTGGGAGTCTAAGTTCCATTCTAGTGGGACATGATTCATATTCAAGTTGGAGTTATGCCATTGGGTTCGCTACTCAATAACTCAAGTTGGTTACTAGGATATTGTGGTGGCTCTAAATATGCATCTAGGGTCACCAGTAGCTCTCCGTAGCCTCTTGCTTCTCTTCGTCCAATCCCAAATTCATATCTTCTAGTATAAGATGTTTCAGTGCTCATTTGAGCACCCATTTCAGTATCATCCCTTCTTTTTAGAAAACTAAATAACCCTACTCAGTCTCCCTTGGTTTAGTGGATCCAATCTGAGCAAAAGAACCCATTTACCCTAAACTTGTTCCACCTGCATCCACAGAGCCATTTGATCAAGATTGAGTAGATTCAGTTATGATTCATTTTCCATATTGAGTTAGAGATCCAATTATAGTTGGTAGGCCCTCGTTAAAGCTACAGGTCTTGGAGGTAGGTGCAAAGACAGAGGCAGACACATTGAAAGGAGCATAGTAAGCCCCACCAATAATAACAGGGGAAGGAGTAACGGTTTCAGTTGATGGCCAACTAGTTAAAGCACCATTTGATTCCATGAGTGTGCCCATTGATAAGCATTGCTTAGCTAGTGTTAGTAGATCCAGTCATGCCAATTTTTCATATCTAGTTCTAGATCCTATAAAAATTGAACTATATGTAACAATAAGAGATGCTCTGGCATTAGGGAATATTCATATAGTGTTGGTATTCCCACTTCTCCTTTGGTAGACATAGAGAAGACACCATATATCATATACCACATCAGGAAAAACCACACAAGACGTAACATAGCATAGTTCTAAATTGACCACAGGTAGGAAGAATGCTAACTAAAGGACCGGGAGGGAGCAGGGCTAATCCAAAGTCACCCTATAGAATTGGTAAGAGAAAAGCTCACATGAAGCCCGAACACTGACCAATTGAAGACAATATTCTCGCCAAAAACCAAATGCTAATGCCTAGCCCTTGCATATGAAGTCAACCCTGAATGTGTCACGTATATGTAGCATAGATAGGAGCATCATAGCTAGTTCCCATTGTTTACCTTGAATTAGTTTATGTTGCAGCAGGAGGCTTTCAGGAGTAGATCATCTGGTTCATTCAATTAGGACCAAACTTTGTTGGGGGTGGGTTGGAGGCAATAGCCAACAACCTACCGGGATGGATTCATGGAATGAGCATTATGTGGTAGGGGAGGCATGTTACGTATAGAATCTGGTGAATTGGGTGGGGCTTCCTCTTCCCACCCCTTTGATTGATTCAATTTGAGGCACTCCCTAATTTCATATACCTCCCTATAGCTCCCTCCACCATAGAATAGTAGGGGCTTCCATTAATCAACTTGCTAGAGTAAGGAAGCAATAGTGTAGGGAAACTAGAGTTTCGAGGGTGGGAAAACTAGAGTTGCCTTTCTCGATTCTATACGTAACATGGGTGAAAAATTTAATAATAGGCTGTAGATGAAGTGTCATTGGATGGGAAACTATAGTTGGGTTGGGTGGGAAACTATAGTATGGTTGAGTGGGAATATGGTGCCTACTAGCCCCCCTCCAATTTTAGTTGTTATAATAAGAGGATATAGTTGATAGGTCGATAATTTCATTAACACAAACATCTGCCCCATTAAATCACCTACTGGATCAACTTCTTATAGCTATGTCGTTGGCTCTATCTCTGCCTCTCATGCCCCTGGATAAACTCCTTTCTCTTATTCCCTCCCATCCTTAGATCTTGAAAGACTGAATCATGCTTAATATGTAACTAAAGACCAACATCAAGTCTAGGTCTTTCTCTAGTGATTTAAAATATCCTGATGAACCATCTGAATGGGTCGAGTGGGAGGAGATAGTTGGGAGGGACTCGATAGTTGGAAGGGAGGCTAATATATATAATTATTTGATTACAAGTTCAAATATTATTCACAGGCCTATGCTATCCAACGCTATGCAGTTGACTTGGAGCCCAATTGGGGTTTGAAGTGCAGCGATAAAGACAAAAAAGGAAGTGATGAGTGATGAAGTTGACTTGGATCGGTTTGGAGTATAGAGAGAAAAAATCCATGAAGTTGATAGCATGAGGAACCACAAAAATGATAGCGTGAGGACCCCTACAATCCACTCGACTAGATCACACACCCTGAGAACCCCTTAATCAACCCTACACCTGCACATTATTTGGGAGGATCCACAATCAACAATGCTTCTAAAGAAGAGAATTTTGTTTAGGCTCATAAATATTTTGTCTTTGTCTAAGGTTTGCTGTCTAGATACCCCAATACCCATGCCTTTCTTAATCCACAGAGAAATAATGATCGTGGGGACCCATCTATGTTAGGGACATTTCTCACAGGTGTAGGCACATGATCAAACCTCCTATGTTTAAATCCTTTTTCTCTTAATACACTCTTTGATCTACATAGTGAGGACTTATGGAGTGATCTATACTCTACATTTACTCAAGAATGGTATGTCCACACTATAGCAGAGGTGGATTAGGCTAACAAAACTTGTTTTGTGAATAACGGTCGACTATTCCATTATGTATGCTCCTCTTCTCTATAGGCTCCAAACTCATAATGCCCAGCCTAGATAGAAATCATGGATTCAATATAAGTTTGAGCTCAAATTTATTAGCAACTGTATGTGTGGCCCCTACATTTATCTTGAAAAGTTTCATCACTGATAGTTTACCTTTCAGTCAAGATTCTATACATAACATGCCCATGCTTGTAGGGGAGGGAGGGAATTTGAGTTCATTCATTGGGGTGGGACCCCCTTAGAAGAGTAGGGGCTGATTATGGAACCATATAATTATATGGGGGTGTTCTCCCACCCAACTAATCTAATCTTATTATTATTGGGGGGTGGGGGGGAATGGTAGGATATTTAGTTCATTAAGAAGCTTTCTATCCCTGAAAAAATAGTGGGGGGCTAACAGCTGGTGGGTGGAATTAGAATTTTGGAAGTAACCAATTAATGTGCTGACTACCTGGCCCCCTTTTTCCCTCCCACCCACCCCAACTATAGAAGGTTGGGGCTCAATGAACCAACCCGATGAATACCCACCCACTGGGTTCCTGGGTGGATATAGTTGTTGTTTTACCGATGCCATCATGTCACGCATATAATCTAATTCTATCATTATACACAAAGTGGCAACTACTCTAACTAGCCAACCTACAACTTTTCGATACTCTAGAAAGCTAATTAATTAAGGGTGGGAGGGCCCCTACAATTCTATGGCCCTACTATTCTAAAGGTACTGATTAATTCAAATTTTAGTTTGTTGGATCAATTCTGGAAACATATATTGGTCCAATGGGTACATATCCATAAAATTAGGGGCACAACTCAGACACCCATCATTGCCTAGCCCAGACCCAAAATGAAGCACAAAAATGATGCTTCATAGCATCATCTATCAATCATAGTAAAGCACAGCTAAGCATCCATACATAGTTGTTCCCAGTTATATTAGTTGCAAAGCAGACAAAGTTCAGGTGAGGGTTTATGGTTAACCTCACCCAACATACCTTACTAATATTCTCACTCTGGTAAGCATCCGAGTCAGTTTACCTTTTTCAAGAAGCATCCCCCTACTATTCTAAGGGGTAGCGTGATCCACCAGGGGAACCCTATATTTTCCTATGAACACCCGGCTATAGATTGGGTTGGGCCCCCTACTATTTGGTTGGCCCATAGAATTATAGGAGCCCTCCTATCAAGCCCCCAATCAAGCAAATAGTAGGTCCATAGAATTGTAGGGGACCTCCCATAGCCAAATTGGGCGGGCTTGACTGCAGTCCCATAGAATCGTAGAGCTTGATTGAAGCCCTTTACAAGCCCTAGTCAAGCCCCCTTAATTAATCCCCATGGAATTGTAGGGGGAGTAGGATAATTAATCAGTAAATCCCTACGGAGAACCCATGGCCCTAAAATTCTATGGGTAGGGCTTGATTGAAACCTCCAGCTATGGAACCATAGAACTATAACTATAATGGGGGGGTGAGTTTTGGGATAGGGGGGGCTTTAGAATAGTACAAGGGCTTGATTTAAAGTGAACCCTTCACGAATAGTAGGGGGGGTAACCCTTCAAATAGTAGAGGGAGGTAGCTCTATTGGGTGGGGACTAGAATAACCTTCCCTACCCTTCGCTGAACCAGCCAAACTATAGCTTGGGGCAGATAGGGTGGAGCTGGGGGCCTCAGTAAATAACTATATCCCTGCTAAAATAGTTCTAGAATCACCCGATTATGGAACCATAAAACTCTAGATTAGAGGGGTAGGGGGGGCCTACTATTCTAAGGGGCATGCAAGGTGGGTGGGAACTATAGAGATAAAGATTTAGGGTCCCTACCATTCTAAGGTAGTCGGAATATTAACTGGGGAATTATAGAAGACTTCAAGCAATGGCCCTGAACTGAACTAACTAATCATCGAGTTGATCCCCCTATAGATTAGAGTTCATGGCTAAGAACCTTGAACTATCATATGGAGCCTACAAATATTTCATGGGATTTCCTATAGAGAGTTCATGGCTAGTGGCCCTTCAATTCAATAGTTGGGTCAACATGATCCCACTATCTGACCTATGGCTCTTTGTGGGGATCGACTCAATGATTGCCTATAGAGAGTTCATGGTCTAGCAGCCCTTCAAATCAATAATTGGGTCAAAATTGATCTCATCCCCATAGAATAGTTCAAGGGAGGGATCCATCATCAGTCATCAGTCGATGTATCCATCCAGCCATCCATTATGATATGTGAATATCTATCTGGACTAGAGTTGGAGGGGGAGGGCAGCTGAGCTAGAGGGATAGAGATGGAGTAGAGTTGTTCCTCCCTATCGATGTACCCTATCTATATACATATCGGGTAGAGTGGCTGTGTGGGTCCCTAAACATTCTGAGTTCAGGATAGAGGGCGTTTCTCAGCTAGGTTGAACTATATAGTACTCCTCATCCTGCTCCAGTCGGGATCACGTCGAGAAAGCAGCCTATCTGAAGTAAAGTAGCCCCCAGGGAAAAAAAAAAAAGAATCAAAACTGCTATAATAGATCAATCAATAGTATTAGAGTACTTATTGGAACCTTTGATGTTAGTTTTATGGAGCAACAAAGGTCACTAATGAA
The DNA here is from genome assembly GCF_030272615.1 of Cryptomeria japonica. Classification (NCBI taxonomy): domain Eukaryota; kingdom Viridiplantae; phylum Streptophyta; class Pinopsida; order Cupressales; family Cupressaceae; genus Cryptomeria; species Cryptomeria japonica. The sequence goes on from NC_081409.1 coordinate 514,622,358, forward strand.
GAAATGCCTAGGTATTGCAAAGGACCACACACATTATTATGCGAACAGTACCAACTACTCAAAGAGCTCACACTACTCTTGATTTTGATGTAGTGGGTGGGAGGAAATGGCTAGGGGTGGCGGCCTTATGGACGCAGGCTGATGCCATGTTTCCCACCATAGAATAGTAGGTTGAATGACCCTAAATTAGAATAGTACGACCTGAGTAACCTTAGCCCCCTTGGGGTGGATGGGAGGCTACAGAAATAGGTTGGGTGGGCCCTCCCTTTCTATAGTTTTCTAAGGGCCCTATGGCAAAAAAACCCCCTATAGATAAAGCTGGGGCATTCAATCTCCAAGAAACCCCTACTATGTAGCCCAGGCTCTGAGATGGCCTTTCGGAAACCACTCTAAAGGTAGGGCCAATAGGGATAGAGAAGCGAGTCCAGGTCTTCTGGGGTAGCTATAGGTGGGACTTGACTCTCTTCATGCTCCCCAGTGAATTGTTCTTACAGTAGTAATATGAATGCTAATGTAGGATGGATGCCTGATCGCTTTGGTAAGACCATACGACCCAACTATAGAAAGAAAGAGCTTGATCTAGTAGAGAAGGAACTGATACTAAATTGGCTAGTTGCTTCATATAAGTTTCTTGATCTTGCCGGTGGTTTCAAATCGCCCTACTATTTTAAGGGTGGAGGACCTAATATTCTTAGGACTCCAAATAGATGGAAGGGACAAAGTGCCCATTTCTCATTCATATAGCGACAACTCCATAGAAGTGTAGGGGCAGATTCATCTTTCCCATCTACTCTGAGTCACTATAACCGAACTACTAAGAATGAGGGGGGGGGGGGGGGGAGACGTAGTACCCAATGCTTGGTAGAGCCCAATATAGGAATGGAGCTCTCTCCATAAATTGGTAAGTACCTATTTATCGATTTAGCCATGAGTAGGTGAAAGAGAGTTCAAACAAGCCTTGGTGGACCGAACCAATGTATATGACTAGGGGGGAGGGCCAACCTCGGATATTAGCTACCCCTAGTATTTTAAGGCACCATCCCACCCCTTTAGAATAGTAGGCAGATTTTTGAAGCAGAGCACTCAATATGGTGGGGTGGCCCAAAGCTTACCCAACATGGAAACCACCCCCCATTAGAATAGTAGGGTCCCAGGATCTCTCTTTCGTCGAGTCAATCTGCATAATGGACCTAATAGTAATAATGGTTGTAGGTTTGAGTCCTGCCTCGGTTGTCCATATTTAGATAATGTCAATTTTATACTACTCACTGCACTTCCTCCTCTTAGGGGTAGAACCCTACCCCTACTATTATAAGGGTAAGGGCGTTGCATTCCTCTATCTCTCTGTCAACTTCGAATGGAAGCCTCGACCCTACCTCTATAATTGGAATTTGTGCACTCTCTCCACTATAGATTAGATCTACCCAATATGTTTGTTGAGAACTATATTGTGTGCGAGGTACTAAAATATCTAGTGGCCCCATCAAAAAATACGCCCCCTGGCACATCGACATTATTGTAGCCTTGATTGGTCTGACAATGGAATATCCAAACATGGTTGGAGATTATTGGTACCCTTCTGGTAGGTCCCTATTTTCTTCTTTAACATTCAAGATCGGACCTATGCCCTACTATTCTAAGGGCCCCTACTATTCTATGGTCACTTCATAATCAAAGTTCCTAGGAGGGGCTTTCATCTCGAGAACATAATCCACTAGGCTGCAGAGATTGGTCCCTTTTAACTATATGGGATAAGCGGGAGACAACTTTAAAGGGAAGGTGACCTTTCCTGTAGAAACGTGAATCAAGACCTTTAGAATAGTAGGGATTGGCCCTTCTAAACATTTATGGGTTCTTGCGGATCATAATGAATCATTAGTGTGGAGCCAATTGATGGCTATGGGGCTGATCAATGTACCAAACCTTTAGAACCCTACTATTCGACTATGCGGGTTGGGTGGGAACCTATAGTTGGGTGGGCCCTACAGCTTTGCTAGGGCCCTACTATTATAAAGGGCAAATAGTAGGGATCTACCTCTGCATGCATGCACCAAAAATACAATAGAATCCTTCCCTATGCATGCATAGGCCCCCTGTGCACATGGAGGGTTCAATGGCTATTGCCGGTGAATAGGGCTGCTATGACCCCTACTATTTGAAGGGTCGATGAAGAGGGTTCATTGGCTATTGCGGGAGGGTATGTATATTGTCAGGAGGGTTATCTATCATTTACCGGTAGATGTCATTGTATAAGTTTGTACTATAGTTCCGATCCTTAAAATAGTAGGGAAATATAACCTCCCACCCCCCCTGTATATTAATTTGGGGTTGGGTGGGAAGGCCCCTACTATTCTATGGTAAGGAATAGTGGTTTGGGTGGCTGGGAAGTAGCTAATATTGTGGGAGGGCCCCTACTATTCTAAATCCCCTACTATTCTAAAGGGTTTCAAGTGTTCATAGGAATATAAAAGGGGGTCGGGTTGAGTTGGGACTATAGTTGAGATAGTTGAGAACATTCAACCTTGGTGCAGGAGCACCTAGTTGAGTCAAAACTCCATTTTTGGGTTTTTCATGCTTATATGTTTGTAAAGTCTTGTGTTAGGTTGTTTTTATTATTTTAGGTTGTTTTGATTCATTTGTAGTGGTTTTGATCTCATTTTGGGCTTGAGAGATCAAATCTTGCATTTCACGCCTTGAGTTAACAATTTTTGGCCAAAATGAGGAAAATGGACAAAAAGGTCTCCTAATGGTTTCAAGAGCATTGAAACATGTTTGTTTAGTGTTTTTAAGCATGTATAAGTTGTTTAGGCAAGTTGATGAGGTTAGATTGTGAAAAATGCATCTTGGAGCAAGAAAAGTTGTCATTTGGCTTAAGAAAGTTGTCAAAAATGTCATTTTCTTGAAAAATGTAATTATTGAAGCCCTTTGTCCGTACAAGGGTGTGGAAACCAACTGGAGAAACTATATAAGGCCTCCCTTTTCCTTGGAAAGGGTTGGTGATGGTAATTTCAAGAGTAACTTAATAGAAAACAAGTTTGTTTGGCTTTTATGACTGTTTTTGTTCCTTTTGAAGGGCAGTCCGTACCATAGCTGTACAATCCGTATTGTACCTTTTGGGAAGTTGAGATGTTGTTGTATTAAGACTTCTCATGTACTTGTTTCATTGATTTTTCATTTGTAAAGTGCTTATTCAAAAAGTTTTGTAAACTATGTATTTGCTGCCCTCCCAGGGGTTTGGAGTAGAAAGATGCATCAACTTGGTTGATCCAGGTTTGGGATCCCTCCTATGGATTCTACCAAGTTGATCCATGTGTATATAATGTACATATATTTCTTTTTGTGCTAGAAGAATGGTTTGAAGATGCTATTGAGTGATTACTAGGCAAGTGTTTGTCATTTGGCTAGTAACTTGATAAAAACTCATAGTTTGCACTCAAAAGTAATTTGAGCGAGAAACTGAATGTGACAAGGACCTGGAGATTTGGCCATGGGAATTGATTATCTTCTTGGATGGCTAATTTAACTAGTTCTTCAATCTTTCTCTTTGTAACCAAACAGTGAGTTCACTATTTTCATGAATTTGTAAATGACAAGAAAATGCCCATGGAATGCTTGCTCAGCATAATCCAAGCCTTGCATCTTGAAGGAAATGTAATAGGAGAAGAGATACATGTTTGAAGGCCTCTTAATGGTGTTTTCCCATTCCCAAATACTTCATTCTTGCAGGTCCCAAAGTGAAGATGCTGTTGACTGGTAAAAGGCAGAGAAAAGGGGCAGTGACAGTGACAATTTGTTGTTTTACCACTTGCTTGCCAAGTGTTTGACATATTTCTTGCAGGGAAAAGGTACGGGAAGGTTCTTAAAGATGTGGCAGAGGTTCCAAACTTTGGTGGAGGCTTGAAGAGTGGTGTGGAAGATATTTCCAAACATTGCATGCTCTAAACCCTACAAACCCTCATTTTATGCCATTAAATGTGGACAGTCTGAAAACTACACTAACAGTGGGATAAACCCCAAAAAACCCTGAGAAAACACTCCTAAAACAACATCCCTAACTTGCTTTGTGATTAAAAATGCTAGCATTGACTGAAGGGAGCAAAACAAGGCCAATTAGGCCTCCATGGGCTAGTAGCCCTGCTGCATAACACACAACTTTGACAGTTTTTGCAAATTTCATGTACCCCTAGATGGTGCGCAGCCTCATTTGAGGTAGTTGAGCCTTGTTAAGGACTTTGAGTAAGTTAAGGGCATTTGACCTCAAAACATGATCTTGAGCACCCAAAGATGAGCAGTATCTTGCTGCCCTTGCATTTCCTTGTGAAAGATGCCTAGATCATTCTAAAAACCTAAGGAAGGAAGCCCCAAGAACCGAGCACAATCAGTTGAAGATGGGAGGAACAAGCAATTTGAGTAGTTTTGGAGCATGAGAGTAAGCCATCCCCATAAAGGAAGTTTGCTAAGAAAGTAGACCATGGAATCCTTGGCATTACAATAACAAGATAGGTTGAGTAAACATACACATCAGATCCTACAAGGTTTTGGCTAATACATTGACCCTTTTGAGAAAGTTAGCCTTGTGAGAACTTCCCTACCAAGCTCCCTATCATAGTGGTATCAGAGCCAACAAAAGATTTAGGTGAAAGACACATTATGTAAACATGGTGACCAATGCAGAATTGGCTAAGAAGGTAGAGGACCAATAAGAGGAAAATAGGGCACTCAGAGAAAGACTAGATCAACTAGCAATGAAACTAGCTGAAGTAGCAGTCAAAACTCAAGAAGTACAGGATAAGGCTAGAGATCAGGGTAAAATGATGGCAATAGAGGATGAAGTCCCCATGCTCGACCCTGTCATTGAGCAAGAACCATTCTTGAAAGCCTTGAGAGCTATGAGTGGTAAGACCTTACAAGGAGTGGCTCTTTTTAGTGGGAAGATGGATCCAGATGCTCTAATAGAGTGGATCGAAGGGTTAGAAAACCATTTTGAGTGTAATGGAGTGACTGAAGCACAAAAGGTCAAGGTGGCAAAATCAAGGCTGAGAGGGGCAGCCTTAACATGGTGGAAGTTCATCCAAGAGGAAAGGGTGAAAGTAGGCAAGCAACCACTAGCCACCTGGAAGGCAATGGTAGCCAAAATCAAAGAGACCTACCTTCCTGAAGACTATGAGATACAACTTCACAAGAAAAGAAAAAAATTGAGATAGAAAGACCTAGATGTCAGTAGCTACACTGAAGAGTTTCAGAAACTATGCATGAGATCCAGAGTAGTGGAGGATGAAAGTATCAAAGTGGCAAGGTACTTGAATGGGTTAAGGTGGAACATCCCGAAAGAAATGAGCTTGTTGTGTCCACAAACCATACACAAGTGCTATCAATTGGCACTTAAGGTGGAAGAGAAAGGTAGAAGAAAGCAAGAAAAAAACAATAGAGGCCGAGGTAGGGGAAGAGATGGTAGAGGCCATAAAGGCAGTTTTGGGGGGAGAAGCATAGATCAACGATCCCAGGGAGAATCTAAGCTTATTGAGCAAAGTGGGGATTCTCAGAGTAAACCCAATTATAGGGGTAGGGGATCAAGCAATCTGAGTAGAGGTAGATCTAATGGACCAGGGAGAGGGTCCTACTTCTCAACCATGAAATGCTATAACTGCCAAAAACTGGGCAACCCTACCTATAGATACCCAAAGAAGCCTAGTTCATCCTATGGAGGTGAAAAGAGGGTAAATTATGTTCAGGAAGATGGATGTAATTCCAGAACTTCAGCATTGAATCACCTAGCTTCAAAAGATGGTGAGAGTTTGATGATCAAGAGAGTGTTAATGAAGAAACCACATAGTGTAGAGGCCTCACAGAGAAGAGAATTGTTCAGGATTAAGTGTAAAATCATGGGAAAGGTGTGTAAGGTGATCATAGATTCAGGATCCATAGATAACATCATATCAGAAGAAGCAATAAGAAAATTGAAACTCCCTAGGATACATCACAAGGAGCCATACAAAGTCACCTGGTTGAATAAGGGACAACATGTGTTGGTAAATGAGAAAGCTTGGGTAGATTTCCACATTGGGGGATATGTAGATAAGATCCTATGTGACATCCTTCCTATGGATGCTTGCCACCTGCTATTGGGTAGACCATGGCAGTTTGACCGAAAAGCACAGCATGATGGGGAAAGAAACTCCTATTCATTTTAGAAAGATGGAGTAGCATATCAGATCCAATCCCTCATTGAAGAAGGAGAGAGCAGCAATAAGGTGCCTAACATCTTGTTAGTGAATGAGAAAGAGTTCATAAAAACACTAGAAGAGGGTGAAGGAGTAGGATTTGCACTCATAGTGAAGCCTAAGGAAGAAAAGGTAGAAAAGAAAGTTGAGATACCATATGAAGTGCAGCAAATCCTTAATGACTTCAAGCACATAATCAGTGATGGTACACCTACAACCTTACCACCTCCTAGAGCCATTATCCATCAAATTGACTTCATTCCTAGAGCCTCTTTGCCCAATAAGGCAGCCTACAAGATGACCCCTGACCAAAACAAAGAGGTAGCAAGACAAATACAAGAACTCTTAGACCAAGGGCTGATTAGGAAAAGCATTAGTCCTTGTGCAGTACCTATAGTGTTGGCACCTAAGAAGGGTGGAACATGGAGACTTTGTATGGATTCCAAAGCCATAAACAAAATCACCATCAGATACAGATTTCCCATACCCAGGATAGAGGATTTGATTGATTGTTTGGGGGCTGCACAGTATTTCAGCAAGATTGATTTGAAGAGTGGTTACCATCAGATAAGGATCAAAGAGGGGGATGAGTAGAAGACATCTTTTAAAATGAATGAGGGTCTCTATGAGTGGCTAGTCATGCCTTTTGGACTCTCTAATGCTCCCAGCACATTCATGAGGCTCATGAATGAAGTTTTACATGATTTCATTGGAAAATTTGTTGTAGTGTATTTAGATGACATTCTTATTTTCAGCAAGACTAAGGAAGAAGACTTACAACATTTAGCTATTATTTTGAAACAGTTATCTGATGAACAGCTAACCATAAATCTAGAAAAATGTGATTTCATGCAGCAAGAATTAGTCTATCTTGGCTTTGTTGTATCAGGAGGCAATCTGAAAATGGATCACTCAAAGGTTGCAGCAATAACCAGTTGGCCAACTCCTAAGACAGTCAGTGATGTCAGAAGCTTCCATGGTTTGGCTTAGTTTTACAGAAAATTTATCAGGGGATTCAGTGAGATTTGTGCTCCAATGTTGGACACCATCAAAGGGGGTGTAAAGGTAAAGTTTCAATGGACAAGTGCAGAAAATAAGGGGTTTGAATTACTGAAAACTAAAGTAGCTACTCAACCAGTGCTCATTTTGCCTAGTTTTGATAAACTTTTTACTATTGAATGTGATGCTAGTAATATTGTTGTAGGAGCTGTTTTAAGTCAAGAAAATAGACCAGTAGCATTCTTTAGTGAAAAGTTAAATGATGCAAAGAAAAAGTACTCATCCTATGATTTAGAACTTTATGCATTGGTACAAGCACTTAGGAAATGGAGACACTGTCTTCTTCCTAAAGAGTTTGTTGTATACACAGATAATCAGGCACTCAGTTTCTTGAACTCACAGGATAAACTGAATCATAGGCATGTTAAATGGGTAGAATATCTACAAGCTTACACTTTTAATCTTAAGCATAAGAAGGGTCAGTTGAATAAAGTAGCAGATGCTTTGAGTAGAAGATTGTTAACTATTCATGAGATTCAAGTTCAGAGTATTGGTATTGATAGTTTCAGGGATATGTATCCTACTGATAATGATTTTGCTGAATCTTATAAAGTTTGTACAGATTTTGAGAATAACTTCCATGGTGCATATGCTGATTTCACTTTGCAGGATGGTTTGTTATTCAGGGTGGATAGTTGTGTGTTCCACAAGGTTCTATGAGAGAGAACCTCATTCAAGAGAAGCACAATGGGTGCTTAAGTGGACATTTCGGTCTCAATAAGACCTTAGAGCTGGTTCAAAGGTTCTATTGTTAGCCTAAGATGCATAGAGACATCAGGAGGTATGTTGAGCAGTGCTTGGTATGCCAGAAAGAAAAAGGTAACTCCTCTAATGCCGGTTTATATCAGCCTCTTCCCATTCCACATAGGCCTTGGGATTGCATTAGCATGGATTTTGTAATAGGATTACCTAGAACTCAAGCAGGATTTGATAGCATCTTTGTAGTAGTTGATAGATTTAGTAAGATGGTTCACTTTATTCCTTGCAAAACAATACATGATACAAGTCATATTGCCAATTTTTTTTTCAAAGAAGTTGTTAGAATTCATGGTTTGCCTACTAGCATTGTTTCAGATAGGGATGTGAAGTTTCTTGGTCATTTCTGGAAAACATTGTGGAAGAGATTGGGTACTAATCTCTCTTTTGGTTCAGCTTATCATCCAAAAACAGATGGCCAAACTGAAGTTGTGAACAGGTCTCTTGGAAACATGCTTAGGTGTTTGACAAAGGAATATGGGCAGAGTTGGGATCAACTCATTCATCAAGCAGAATATGCCTATAATGATAGTGTTAACTACTCTCCAGGTAAAAGTCCATTTGAAGTTGTTTATGGTATGCATCCAAGGGGTATATTGGAGTTAAGGGATATCACTAACTTGCAGCATAAGAGTGGGATAGCAGCTGACATGGCTCACTCCATGAAGGAGGTTCATGAGCAAGTGAGACAAGATCTCCAAGACACCTCTCAAAAAGTCAAGGCAAGAGTGGATGCTACAAAGAGAGATGTTTAGTTTGCCATAGGTGATTATGTGATGGTTCATTTTAATAAGGAAAGGCTACAAAAGGGAGTGCCAAGCAAGCTTCAGATGAGGAGGATAGGCCCTTGCAAGATCTTGGCTAAGTATGGGTCTAATGCTTATAAAGTTGATTTGCCTACTAATGTTTCTTTGTCCCCCATTTTTAATGTTGCAAATTTGATTGCTTTCAAAGGGAAGCCACCTGAGGAGGTTCAAAGAGTTTCAGATGTTTCCAATTCCCTTTCTGATCTATCTCTCCCTTCTCTTTCTTTTCCCCATGCTGAACAGGTTCTAGACTCCAGAGTTCTCAAAAAGACAAGGAATCATACCTACATGGAGCACCTCATCAAGTGGAAGGATAAGCCTACTTCAGAGGCCACTTGGATACCTGAAGCTAACTTTCTAAAAGTTGGCATTCCTTCTTCTTTGTTGCCTCAAGGAGTCACATGACTTCTTTGTTTTTGGGGGAGTATGGTGTAGGAGCACCTAGTTGAGTGAAAACTCCATTTTTGGGTTTTTCATGCTTATATGTTTGTAAAGTCTTGTGTTAGGTTGTTTTTGTTGTTTTAGGTTTTTTTGAGTCATTTGTAGTGGTTTTGATCTCATTTTGGGCTTGAGAGATCAAATCTTGCATTTCAGGCCTTGAGTTGACAATTTTGGGCCAAAATGTGGAAAATGGCCAAAAAGGTCTCCTAATGGTTTCAAGAGCATTGAAACATGTTTGTTTAGTGTTTATAAGCATGTCTAAGTTTTTTAGGCAAGTTGATGAGGTTAGATTGTGAAAAATGCATCTTGGAGCAAGAAAAGTTGTCATTTGGCTTAAGAAAGTTGTCAAAAATGTCATTTTCTTGAAAAATGTAATTATTGAAGCCTTTTGTCCATACAAGGGCATGGAAACCAACTGGAGAAACTATATAAGGCCCCCCTTTTCCTTGGATAGGGATGGTGATGGTAATTGCAAGAGTAACTTAATAGAAAACAAGTTTGTTTGGCTTTTATGACTGTTTTTGTTCCTTTTGAATGGCAGTCCGTACTGTAGCTGTACAATCCGTATTGTACCTTTTGGGAAGTTGAGATGTTGTTGTATTAAGACTTCTCATGTACTTGTTTCATTGATTTTTCATTTGTAAAGTGCTTATTCAAAAAGTTTTGTAAACTGTGTATCTGCTGCCCTGCCAGGGGTTTGGAGTAGAAAGATGCATCAACTTGGTTGATACAGGTTTGGGATCCCTCCTGTGGATTCTACCAATTTTATCCATGTGTATTTAATGTACATATCTTTCTTTTTGTGCCAAAATAATGGTTTGAAGATGCTATTGAGTGATTACTAGGCAAGTGTTTGTCATTTGGCTAGTAACTTGATAAAAACTCATAGTTTGCACTCAAAAGTAATTTGAGTGAGAAAATGAGTGTGACAGGGACCTGGAGATTTGGCCATGGGAATTGAGTATCTTCTTGGATGGCTAATATAACTAGTTCTTACTTCAATCTTTCTCTTTGTAACCAAACAATGAGTTCACTATTTTCATGAATTTGTAAATGGCAAGAGAATGCCCATGGAATGCTTGTTGAGCATAATCCAAGCCTTGCATCTTGAAGGCAATGTAATAGGAGAAGAGATACATGTTTGAAGACCTCTTAATGGTGTTTTCCCATTCCCAAATACTTCATTCTTGCAGGTCCCAAAGTGAAGATGCTGCTGACTGGTAAAAGGCAGAGAAAAGGGGCAGTGACAATGACAGTTTTTGTTTTACCACTTGCTTGCCAAGTGTTTGACATATTTCTTGCAAGGAAAAGGCAGGGGAAGGTTCTTAAAGATGTGGCAGAGGTTCCAAACTTTGGTGGAGGCTTGAAGAGTGGTGTGGAAGATATTTCCAAACATTGCATGCTCTAAACCCTACAAACCCTCCTTTTATGCCATTAAATGTGGATAGTTTGAAAACTGCACTAACAGTGGGCTAAACCCCAAAAATCCTTGAGCAAACACTCCTAAAACAACATCCCTAACTTGCTTTGTGATTAAAAATACCATCGTTGACTGGAGGGAGCAAAACAAGGCCAATTAGGCCTCCACGAGCTAGTAGCCCTACTGCATAACACACAACTTTGACAGTTTTTGCAAATTTCATGTACCCGATAGGAGATGAAACTTGGTGACTCATGAAATGAGATAGAAACATTCCAAGCAGTCCACCAACTGTATTTTGGGACTCCTAGATGGTGTGCAACCTCATTTGGGGTAGTTGAGCCTTGTTAAGGACTTTGAGTAAGTTAAGGGCATTTGACCTCAAAACAAGATCTTGAGCACCCAAAGATGAGCAGTATCTTGCTGCCCTTGCATTTCCTTGTGAAAGACTCCTAGCTCATTCTAAAAACCTAAGGAAGGAAGCCCCAAGAACCGAGCACAATCAGTTGAAGATGGGAGGAACAAGCGATTTGAGTAGTTTTGGAGCATGGGAGTAAGCCATCACCATAAAGGGAGTTTGCAAGGCAAGTAGACCATGGAATCCTTGGCATTACAATAACAAGATAGGTTGAGTAAACATACACATCAAGATCCTACAAGGTTATGGCTAATACATTGACCCTTTTGAGCAAGTTAGCCTTGTGAGCACTTCCCTACCAAGCTCCCTATCAAACCCCAAACAAATATATTTGATTTAGAACCCTATATATAGTGGGTTGACTCTCTCTACTAACCATTCCCCGACATGAGTAGCGGAGGGCTACATTGTTCTGTTCGAGACCCTAGGCCAGTAGGTAAAGAGGTGGCCCCTATAGATAGTAGGGCCAACACCTAAGCTGATCGATTTGGATATGATACCCTCTCGACACCCCTATATCTCTATGGCATTGACAGAGATGAGCAAGCCTTGAAGGAGAGGGCGCTATCTATATATAGTGGGGGATGCTAGGGGATACGGGGCCCATCATCTATAGATTTTGGTAGCGAATCCACTTCGAGAATTGGTTGTCACTCTCATTGCCTCCTCTATAGGTCCACCTCTAATGGGTAGAAGAGTTTGGACTGTTGTGGTTGGCATGGATAGAGAATATGACCAATGAACCCTCAAAGTTTTGATCAAACCAATTGATACATCGTGTGTGGAGATGGGTGGAGGGTTAAGGGCCTCCCACCCACCCCCTTTAGGTTAAGATTATTCGCTCCCTACCATTCTAAAGGGGCAACAAAGAATATGGTTTCACTGATCATGGTGTGGCTGCTTCATAACCTGGAACCGATGAATGAATGTTGGCCCTTCTAGAAATGGGAATAGAAAGCTTGGTTTCCTCATTAATGGCCAACACATGCCCCAGATATAGATAAGGCTTGTGTAGAAGCCTTGTTATAAGAAAATGGCATTTCAAAGCCCTATCTATATATGGGGCGAACCCAAATGCATAGCAAAATTCCTAGCCAATGTTCCCCCATAGACTTGTAGGGGGCCAATGCCATTCTTGCTGCTAATCCAAAGTGGAAAATCTCAGTCCATTCGGATCAAGCTATGTGGCAGGGCCACTTCCAAGCCCACCCCCTACTATCTATAGCTTCGTAAAGTGCCATCAGAAACTCGATATGCCAATTTCGTTGCCTTTGCATCACAACACATAGGAGTTGGTAGTTCCATTGATTGAGTTAGAGGAAATAGGCCCTTATATGCGCCCTACTATTGGGGATGGATTTTTTAGGAAAACCCAACTATAGAAGGTTGGGTCCCTACAATTTTATGGATAAGCCTGCTAGAATATCTTTCTCAAAATTATCAAAAGAGCATTTGATTCAACGGTCATTGTTTCCATTCTTTGTTCCACATGCATGATGGTGGGTGTTCATGGAAATCACTTCTCAGTTTCTTTTGTCAAGCTTCATAGGCCTAACTAGTCAATGGGTCAAGAGAAATATAGTTTAGTTATGACCCTTAGTCTCTTTGAAAGAACTAGGAAGATCAGGGAGAGGAAGGAGCACAAACCAAACTACTTCAGAATAGGGGCAATAGTCGAGTGTGAGAAACACTTTGTATACTCTACCCAGTTTCTATGGGGAGAAACTCCTCACTATCCAAATGAAAGACGATCGGTTATCTACCCAAGGGGATAGAAAATCCCACATACGGAAAAAACTCGTAGGGAGAGTTAAACTGAGTGGCATTGCAAAGGCATAGTGATAATAGGGTCGGGATATCCCCACCCTACGAACCGGCCGTGAAGGTCCCCCCTCATCCCACTCTTTGTAGGGGAATCTTCACTCATTTCTTCCCCAAATATACCCCCTTTTCCATATCATGGTGAGGTTTATAGGAGATCCCAGAGGCTCGCTCAGAAAGGTGCTTGCTATAGCAGTTCGGCTGATCCTGCCAAAATCATTACTATCCATTATATCCCCTGTGCTCTAGCAATTACGCCTCTTGGACTATAGATTGATGAAAAGAAAGATCCAAATGATATATAGAATGGAATGATGATGATGCCCCAACACACTGACAGGGCCTTCTTTATTGTCCTCTGATGCCACCATAGAATAGTAGGGGCTGCCATTAATCAACCCCAGCCGAATTGGGCGGGGGTCCGCCCCCCCACCCCCATTATAGTTGTTATTGTAGGGGAGCCCATAGAGTAGTAGGGGCCCCCTTAGAATAGTAGGGCAACTATCGAGTGCAAGTTTATTAATGAACACACTAATCTACCAGTCTCGTACTATTCTATGGATTAACCTGCTAGCCCCAACCGAAAAGTAGGGGTCCGCCTAGTAACAAATATGTTGGGGGGGGGGGGGGGGGGGTAGGGGGGAGTAACAATTCTAGTTGGAGGGTGGGACTTGATTATTGGCGGTCTTATAATCCAACCGGCCCCACCCCCCACCATAGAGGATAGGTACCTGTATCTATAGTTGGGCATCACCCAGGGCTTCACCGGCATGGAATAGGGAATATAATGCAATGGGATGGTATAGGGTTGCCTACACCTGCGATGATTGTCCCCTCGTCCATAGGGACTGGCATACTACAACAACGACTCCTGCTAGATAGCCGCTCTTTAAGGAAAACACTCACTTGACGAGCTTAACCACCCGCTATCTATTGAGCCCCACCCAACCTTAATTTTAGCAAGTATAAGAGGCAAGATTCAATCAAACCCTACCCTGCTACCCCCCCATCATAATTGTTATTGTAGGGGGTTGGGTCCATAGAATTTGAGGGAATGCATCCCAGCCCCTTACAATTCGATGCGGGTAGGGGGCCTTTAGAGTAGTAGGGGGCTCAAATTAACTATGTAGGGTGGGTGGAATAGCCCATGTCTGGGGTAGCAGGGTGGGGGGCTAAAGTTCTCCCACCCACCCCTCGGCCATTCTCCCCACTTATTAATTAGCTTGCTAGCCTTAGAAAACTATAGAAAAAGGGGGGGTTGGGTGGGACTATAGTTACGGAGGAAGATAAAGGTGGTGAGGGTCTATCCAGCCTCATGGAAAGAGGGGGATTCATTCTTGCATGATGGAACTACTAGAAAAATCCGGTCTTAATTCCCCCACTACCACCAGCGGAAGGTTCGTAGAGTCAGGTTTACCATTTACCCATAATAGAGGAGTCACCCCTCGCCAAACCCTACCTCGATAAAGGGTAGGGCTCAATATGTGACAGGCGGCCACGAGTTGTAACACACTCCTTGCACGACGAATCCACTTTGAAGTTGACTCATTCGCTTGGCCAATTGTCGGAATGTGTACAAAATGCCATAAGGGCCCAATATCTCAATAGCATCTTTTTTTGAGGCTTCGAATGAGACTTCGTATCTAAAACGCGAGAACGATCTGACTATGAAATTATCAAAGATTTGATTGGGGAACCAACATTTATTTAAAGAGAAATAGAGTCGATTACCTGAAGTACTAGTTTTAAAGGCTCGTTGGAATGAATCCGCTATGAGATTGACATGATACGCCATGAAAGCACCTAAAGTACTAAATGGAATGGGTATTAGTTCGATAATGGTTGGTGCAGCAAACTCAAATTCGATGAGAATCTCATTTTTGGGTGGTATGGAAGGGGGATAAGTCGGGAAATTGGATAGGGGGTCAACACACTATGGGCCAAGTTCCCTCCGAGCCGCGTGAGATGGTCGCCTTTTACATGGGTCACAAACTGTCTCACTCTGCATTTGGGGGTACCTATTATTCATTCGTTACTCGCTATTCATTATCCATCTAGGCACCACAACCAAATGATTACCCAAATGAAATGATTACTAGCAATCTATAGGTAGGGCAGGGTAGGGTCCCATGTAGGGTGGGCCCCCACTATTCTATGGTATTGAAGGACAAAAGGGTCTTCTGGGGGCCTTACTATTCTCAGGGGGGGTGGGTGGGCCCCTACTATTCTATGGTGGAGGACTAATCCTATATCCTTTGTGTGTGGGGTTGGGTGGGGGGCATGGGCCCACCCCTGTCTTCCTATGAACCATAGGAACTGGGGAAATAGGGTGGGAGAACTTTAGGGATTTCCTCTTATTGAGGCACACTGCCATTATGGAAGCAGGGTGATAAATGGCCCCTACTATTCTAAGGCTAGCGTATTCTACAATTAATTTTGGATTAATTCACTGATAAATTATAACTATTTAATTTCATTTATCAGTCACATACCCTCCTACCACCCTTAGGGTGAGTCATTCATAACTATACCCCCCACCCAACCCCACACAGGCCAGTACTCAATAGTTGCTAGAATCGTCCATAGAATTGTAGGGGGCCTTAGAATAGTAGGGGGCCCTTCAAATAGTAGGCCCCAACTACCTTCCTATGAACACCCTGGAACTATTGCTTCCAACAAAATAGTACGGCCCACCCTACACAATTCGCCCTCATGCACACCCTACTTGCAGGGTGGGTTGGGGATAAGAAGGGTAGACGAGAATTCTAGTTCTAAAGTTCTCGCTTGTATAGCTAGCTAGATAGAATTCCTGGCTAATCCCTCTTCCCACCCTACTATAGCCTCCCATCGGGCCCCTAAAATTATATGGGATTGAGGGAAACCCTACTATTCTATGCCTAGTTCGAGTGATCAGAGATATAGATGGGGGCTGACTGCCAAGAAAGAATGATGTCATACCATAGATAGTGATAACACCATCTACCACCATCCACCAGACCATATATTCCATATATTCTATTATATACGTGATACAACCAATCATCATGAGCGATACAACCAACCCCTTTCTTTCTATAGTGGGTCATATCACGTATATAATGGATGGCCCTACTAGAACTAACTAACTAACTCAAATATCGCAGCGGTCGTCCTACGGTGGAGTATGGGGGCAGCTAGAATTTAGGATGGAAGTCAGTCGAATAACTTATAGCGGTCCACATAACCACTCCCATTACTAGAAGCACTGCGATGACTAATATTGAATTATTTAGGGGCGGCTGGTCTCCAGGTGGAGCTGTCATTTGTTCCCCCGGTTGAGCCCCTACTAGAATTTCGGTTGCAGTTCCCAGCTGGACAGCCCCATGTCCTTCAAACCCCCAAATATATGGTGATACAATCGACGATATCTTCCTGCTCCCAAAATTTTTAATAACCATTATTATTCCCAATGATAAGAGGGAGACCTTGATCTAGTCCCTCAGCTTGTTTCTTGACGGTTTGGGAGGTCGAGGAGAAAGCGGTTCGAGGGGACAAGGATTCTCCTCTAGCATCACTTTTTGGCTGCTCGAAAGCGTCTCTGCATCACATCCCTCCATTGATTCTCTCATTGATGAGAAATAGGTTTAGACTATCATTTTCAGAGTCCCAACAACACGCTCTTTAGAAAAGATACCTCTCGGGACATCCACCACCTTCACGAAACCCCTCGCGCTCAGAGGTAGAACCTCCTCGTTGTCTCCTATCACGATTTTTGGTATATTCCGTTTGAGGTAGATTCTCCCTTCTATTGCCAGATGCATCGGGGTACCCTCTAGCAAACGTGAGAGGGGAAGAGTGCTATGCAATTCTCCAAAAGGCGACAATGAATCACGTAGATCTATCTCCCAGAAATCGGACGATGTAGAGGCATCCCAAAAGATCGGGGATGAACTACATTTACTGTAGAGTCTATAGAACCGCCCCAGCATTGAGATCAGGTTTTTGATCCTAGAGTCCTTACCACCACCCCTAACAAATAAGTGTGCGCTACCCACCAGCTTGTGGTACGGATCAATTCTCGCCTGAGCCACGACATGATTGGATATATTTGGTCCTCGAAAGTATAAGGTTCCACCACCTTTGAGGTTTCTAAAAGATATGTACAGACCCGAGACCTATCTAGGATTGACGACTTACTCAACTGGATGTCGTGAAAGATCTTCTTCGTGGAAGAATAGCGAGCGAATAACACCTTTTGAAGACGGGGCTCCCTTACAAATTCCTCCCAGCTATCTTTTGACGCCAATACTTTATATAATTCCTCTGTCGAGAGGACCCCCTTGCTATGGCTAGATTGATTGAAATCTACATCATGCTCCGGGTTGAAAATAATCCCCCTATCCAAATCCCAGTTGAGTACGATTTTCCCTTTTCCAACGTACCGCAATACTGTCTCATAGCACTTGTTAAACAACACATTTAGTGAGCCTCCCCCGAACCAAGGAAACGCGTCATGGAGAAGCCGTAACGTGTTATATCATGTCGCCGTTGTATTCAGAATCTCCACATGATAGTGTGCCCCACGACCTCTATGGGGCTCTTCTCCTATCTCAACCCGTCGGCATTCAAATAATTCCACTACACGGTTCAATACCCGGTCCGCTCACCCTTCTCCTTATGCGATAGCATTAATAAGATTCTCGACTGCAGATTCCCATTTTCTATATGCAGAGCAAAAAGAAACTCTCACCACTTTTGTGAATCGAAAGGAGAGTTTGAACAATCACTAAATTGACGGGAACTACCAAAGCTACTAAATTGACGGGAACTACCAGAGCAACTAAATTGATGGGAACTACCAAAACTAATCATAACAGACTTTATACTACCAAAGCTACTAATCATCACGGATTGAGTCAACATAGTATGGATCGAGGAGCAGAAACCTAAAACACTCAACATCTCTACGAATACTTTGCGGTTTTTGACTGACTGAACTGCCGAAAATAGGGTTCCTTGTGAGAGTTTCATGGTTTTTGGTGTGTCGTCATAGGGGTAGCGCTTACGTCTAAATTGAAAACCATATTGGATGTATCATTGGGATGGAGTTGTTTGAGGTCGGCCAGGACCTCAAACAATGAGGGAATCTGACTGTCTTGAAAAAGCGGCTAGGCTATTGGAGACAGACTGAATCAACCATGCATGAGGGATGGAACCAGCATCACTCACATGTGATAGATTTTCTTCCAATACAGTAGGCATTGAACCGACTGAACCTACAATGGCGTTTACCGACACATCTAATCTCCACCCGATGACAATTTCCCTACTATTCTAAAGGCTCGATTCTATACGTAACATTCCCCATAGAATAGTAGGGGACATCCCTCTCCATTCATGCCCCGAAAAGAATAATCTAATAGTAGTGCCCCTAAAAATAGTAGGGGTAGGGGCCATAGAAGCCCAGGGCTTGCCTGTCAGTGCATGCATGCACAGGGAGGTAGATTACTATAAGTGGGAATGGAACGTAGCCATCCCTCCCATAGTTGTTGAATAGAATGAGAAATGAGCAATAGTTCCGGGTAGGGGGTAGGGGCATATTCTATACGTAACATGTCCACCCCCCCTACAATTCGGCTTGGGTCGGGCTCCTCTGAAAAGGAGGAGGAGCCGGGGGGTGTTGCACTCACTTTGGGTGATGAACCTTGAGATTATGAGTAATGGCAGGAACACACAAAATCAAAGCTCTTTTTTCAAGATACCGACTATAATTCTTAATACGAGCAGTGCCCTACTGTTACCTATCCATCTGATGCGCCCCTACCCCGACCTATTAATAGTCTTCATTGCCGAATATAGACTGTCTTATCCCTCCCACCCGATAGTTGATCGAACTCGATTCTATACGTAACATGGATGGGTGGGAGTTCTAGTTTAGTAGGGCCATTTGATTGATTCTATATGTAACATGCCAACACAATAATCACCCCCCATGATAATTGTTATTATAGGATAGGGGCCCTTTAGATAGTAGGGGACTAGAGTAATAATTCCCCCTACAATAACTATAATAGGGGGGTATTGAGGCATTCTAGTTGAGGCGTCAGGAATGGGGACCCGAGACTAACTTGAACTGAACACCCCCTTGAAGGGAAGGGACTCCGCTCAGAACTTGAGAGAAGGGAAGATAGTCTATGGGACTAGAGGCAAGAAAACAAAAATGTTTGCTCAGGTAGGCTCCTTCCTTCCTTGTTGCTAGTCAATGGTGCATTGGATCGGAAGCAGGCCCTTGAGAATGGCCAAAGCAGGAAAGAAAGAATGTTAATCGGATGCATCCCATAGGTGTAGGAAGGTAATGAACTATCCTTCTGATTCTTGTCGGCAAAAGATAGGTGTCATTGAACTCCATGAAGAGTGGGAGGGAGTAGATAGACTAGTTAGGGCAATCCAATGAAGGGGAGTTGGGAAAGCAACACAATAACTACTATCCTTATTCATGCTAGGTAACCGATGGTCCAGCTAGATGAAGGTAGGACCAACTATCCTATTTCATTTGTCATGTTAGAGGATTGAACTCCTTTCCTTTATTGTATTCCACTCCACTGAACTGAACACCCCCAACACCATCTTGAACCCCCGATGGATAGTTCAACAAAAGTATTCTCGGCTAGGGCTCCTCGTTGTTGAGTTAGGGCAGGTGTTAACTTCTAGGAGGGCAACTTCCAAGCACCAGAGCTAGTTGATTGAACCTTCCAAGAACCAGCTAAACTCTTTGTTGCTTTCAAGAAAGGAGCAAATCCTCAACTCGTTAATTAGGCCATCCGGGGTTTAGGATCAGGTAAACTATCCTACAATCTATTCAGAGAGAAGGGCTATCCAAAGAGCACTCTCGGAACTAATAAATACCGGGTAATGGAATTCCTTCCAAGAACCGTAGCAGAGAGAAAGCTCCTTTCCGCCCTAGGTTAGCCTACTTAATCAACTAATTTGGATTGACCTTCCTTCCCAAACAATCATTCTTCTTCCAGTTGGTTGCGGGTGGGGGGGAATTATAGCTTATTTTAGTTGTTGAACTGCTTTCTCATTGATATTACATGAAGTCTTTCCAGGGGTGGGTGTGTGGATGATAGTTGGGCCAAACTAATCAACTATCGAGTTCCATCTGAGCATGCTTTCACAGTGAAGGCATGGACCTCCCTTCCGAATAACTATAATACAACATACTCAAAGTAGTTGATAGACCAGTCTAGTTGATGATATGATGCTAGAAGTAGGAAAGCTAGCCAGAAGTTAACTACCTTGACCAAGATATTTCTCAAAATTTATGAGATCGATCTTAGAAGTTTATGTTACTTCCATTCAATTAGAACATCTATCCTTGACTTCCATCTAGTTCTATTAGGACAGGTGTTAACTTCCAACCCGTACGAGTAGTAGGAATGATACACCTTCCTTCCGTTTGTAGGAGCCCACCCAACCCCATGCATCCTATAGTTGATATTGCCTGGGGCTTCTGGTTGCCCTCCTTCAACTAGTTGTTGATGATGTGATGCCAAAGAAAGCTATCTAGTAGATGATGTGATGACAAAGAAAGCTATTTGTCCAAGCCGAGGAAAGCTATTTCTCGAAGTGAACTTGATACCTAAGATGAGGGGAGTTTGCCTTCATCCCATCCAAAGTTACCTGTGGGTGAGGGGAGACAAACTCCAACCGAGGGTGCTCCATTTTAGAGGGCCCTTAAAAGAAACTAGTCCAAATTCAAGGATGGAAGCTTGTCGCCTCACTGAGATCCTTGTTCTTGTTCAACTAGAGATGGGTTAGGTAGCTAGAATGAGGGAAACTACCTTTATCTTCCTCCTAGATTAATTTGTGGGAGGCGAGAGGGTTGGGAATTATAGTAGTCGGTAGAAACGTTGCTGGGTGGGTGGAAGAAACATTTTTGTTGGCATGCTACATATAGAATTGCCAATACCGGCAACGATGATGTCTCTTCCACCGTCCCACCCACCCCACCCTTCCCAATTGAAAATATCATCCAAACTTAAACCAGCTCCTACTTTCTTAACTTTTAAACTTTCTTAGGAAAGGGCAGAAACAAAGTTGTTTTCTAATCAAATAGTCAAAAATGGAGTTGTTTGAATTCTCCCATCCGTAGGGGTATGGGGTGGGGTTCTAATAGCCCTACTAGAAAGATTCTATATGTAACATGCCAACCACTTCATTGAATATCGGTGGGAGGCAATATAGACTAAATTGGTGCCCTATTATCAGATTATTCCCCTATAATTCTATGGGGCCATTATTTTATGGGAGGGACTATAGTTGGGTGGGCCCTACATGCAGGGGAACTATGATGCCCAATGAACCACCTACCTTGTTATTCTATTATGACCCACCCTATTCATTACAACTATATCTTCTTGGGAGCCCCACCCAACCTGATAGATTTAGTTGTGGGCATGTTACGTATAGAATCGAGACTCACCTGAACAAAGTGAAGGTTACGAGTTAATCTTTAGAATAGTAGGGGCCCTACTAAACAATTAATATACCTCTGCACCAAAAGGGGGGTGCTCCCACCCACCCATCTTACATGAATGAGTCGAGTGCAACCTCTAGGAGGCCCATAGAATTTCAGGGCCTTCCCCTTCCCCGCAGGGTTCTGGGAAGGGCACTAGAGCTACGATAGCCCTACTCTTTGGCAAGGCTAGATTCTATATGTAACACGCCAACTATCAACTATCAGGGGTGAGATTCTAGTTAGAGAGAGAATTAACGAGGAAGTAGAATACCTTTATCTTTAATTCCAACAGGGAGGAAGGAAACAAGGAAAAAAGAATGGAGTGTTCTAGTTGTAGTTGGAGGGAGCAGGATTAGCCCATGGGAGGGAAGATAGAGAAACCTTACTATAACGTTAGGAAGGGCTCCTTAATGGACTCAATAAAGTAGTTGTTGAACTCGAGAGGTAGGAATGTAGTAGGCAGTCTCATCTTGGCTGTAGCAGCTTCAAGTAAGAGCTCATCCCTTTCGAATTGGTGGGAAAACACAAATAGAAGTTTAGTTCAGGTAAGCTATAAGCTTAAGTCTCCATCCTCACCCTGGGTTGTTGTATTATTGGGTTGCAGGAAAGAAATTTCCTACCACACCCTCGATCCTTTCCTGAGAAAGCAGGTTGAAATGAGGCCTCCCACACCCCAGATTGAAATGAGTAGGTAGGTAGGTTGAGCCAATGAGACCCCCCAATAGGAAGGAAGTTCTAGCCCTCGCAGGTATAGCCTAATCTGCTACCCATAAAATAGTAGGCCCCCCCACCCATTTCTAGCCAATTGTAAGTTGAGCAAATCCTCAACAGTTGCCTCCATTTTGAAGATGAGAAACCGAGCTACCTCAATGCAAGAGATAATTTAGTTGCATCCGCTAGCTACAAGGTTGGGAGGTGGGGAAATATACCTAGCAGTTCAGTCCTTCTCGGGTGGGAGAGCCCCCTGGGAGGTTTCTAGTTGTTGGGCCCCCCGATTATCTTTCTTTCTTCCATCTATAACTCAAGCTCATATTGTAGAACCCATTTTCCTTCTTGCCTCCTAATTTTTGGGAAGGATGGATGGCGGTAGATGGTGGCATCACTATCTATGGTATGGCATCACTCTTTATCGACAGTGAGCCCCCATCTATATCTCTAGTCGCCTGAAGTAGCCATAGAATAGTAGGGGGGCCCCAATCCCATATAATTTTAGGGGCCCTATGGGAGGCTATAGTAGGGTGGGGGAGATTAGCCTATAATTATAGCTAGCTAGCTATAGTGCTGAAAACTTTAGAACTAAAACTCGAAAGGTAGGAATGTAGTAGGCAGTCTTAGCTTGGTTGTAGCATCTTAGGGTAAGAGCTCATCCCTTTCAGAGTGGTGGGAAGACACAAATAGAAGTTTAGTTCAGGTAAGCTATAATCTTAAGTCTCCATCCTCACCCCCAGTTGTTGTATTATTGGGTTCTGGGAAAGAAAGTTCCTACCACATCCCCAATCCTTTCCTGAGCAGGTAGGAAAGCAAGCAGGCAGGCAAGTTGAGCTAATAAGATCCCTTGATAGGAAGGAAGTTCTATCCCTCACAGGTATAGCCTAATCTTCTACCCATATAATAGTAGCCCCCCCCCCACCCATTTCTATCCAGTTGTAAGTTGAGAAAACCCTCAACAAGTGCCTCCATTTTGAAGATGAGAAACCGAGCTACCTCAATGCAAGAGATAAATTAGTTGCATCCGCTAGCTATGAGGTTGGGAGACATGAGGTTTCTAGTTGTTGGTCCTCCTAATTTTCTTTCTTTCTTCCATCTGCAACTCAAGCTCATGTTGTAAAACCCATTTTTCTTCTTGCCTCCTAATTTCTAGGAAGGATGGATTGTGGTAGAGGGTGGCATCACTATCTATCGTATGGCATCACTCTTTCTCGACAGTGAGCCCCCATCTATATCTTTGGTCACCCGAACTAGCCATATTATAGTAGGGTCCTCCCAATCCTATATAAGTTTAGGGGCCCGATTGGAGGCTATAGTAGGGTAGGGGGGATTAGCTAAGAATGTTAGGTCCCAAAGACAACTGAGAGGGGGGGGTGAATCAGTTGTCAAATAAATTCAAACCAAAACAACTTAACCAACCTTAATGCTTAATACCGGTAAACCAAACTTTATGTTGGCAGACAGTTTATTAGTTAATTGCAGTACCGGTAAAGATTAATGCATGAAACAGAAAGACAATAACATCCGCAACACATAACACCAATATTTGTACATGGAAACACTGTAAGGGGAAAAACCACAATGGGAAACCTTACCCACAATCAGATGATACTACTGCAGATAGTATGTGTATACAAATGGGGTCTGCACATGCAAAAAGGCCGAGCACCTAGAGCTCACTGCTCAAACACAAATAGGAGTCACACTGACTACAATTGGATGGTTAAATCCAATAATGATGTACTGCTTAAAATATAATCTTCATATGCTGGATTCAATACCAGTGTAGTTCTGATATGTCTTCACAAAAACCTTGCTTCACCTTCAAAATATGTCTGCGTGTATAGCTCTGCTTATTCTCGCATATACCTTCTTACAATTCCTTTTCCCAATCGCATATCGATCTTACAAATAAGATCTTACATATATACCATAACCTAAGACCAATTTTAGTAGGTCGGCTCTAAAAGATATTAAAATAAAATCAATTACAAGAAAATCAATAACTGATGCAATATCCGATTCAACATGTCGGCTTAATGCATTTACAATAACAACAAAATCATCTCCAAAGCGTGTCATGCTGATCTGGAATAGATAAGCATGCCGGTGCTTATTCTAGACCTATTTGCCGGTAAAAGCAAATATATAAATGCGAATATATCAATGAATAAATCTCCAAGACAAAGTGTCCAAATGATGTCTTCAACATAACCAAGTGTTTTCCATATCATTCCAAGTGCAGGTGAACAATATATCCTGTCGGTGAACCAGATACCGGTGACTGTGCATAAATCACTTGCTTGATGGTGAACATTGCCAATTCTCCAAAGTGCCAGAGTTGATAAGTATTAATAGGTGTTGACATCAATGACAAAACCATATCAACATAACCAAATTACCAACAATCTCTCCCTTTGGCATTGATGGCAACACAAGATGGAAAAACCATCAAAGTGCCAAAATAGAAATGCCAAATACCCAAAACCAACAATCTCCCAAAAGAGATTATAACCAAAAATCAAAATTCAGATACATAGAGTAACCAATCTCTCCCAAAGTAACAATCTCTCCCCCTACGAGTAACATGTGTTTTCCTTGTGTTTTTCCATATCAATCTCTCTCCCTTTGACATCAAATGCCAAAATTACTACAAAACCAAGTTCAAATACAAAAGTCCAACCAATTCAGTATACCAACTACTCCCCCTGAGAAGTAGCTCTCCTCATCAAAGCCGGAGTAAAAGATTTCTCTGTTAATTTTGCCGGTTGATGACAAACATCAACTGCCTAAGTCTCTACCAGTGGGGGTTTGACCCCAAGCTGATCTCTGAGATATTCAAAAGTCTCCTTAGGTAAAGGCTTAGTGAAAATATCTACAATCTGCTCTTTAGTATTCACATAAACCAGATTTACTTCTTTTGCTTCAACATTCTCTTTCAGAAAATTTAGTTTGATAGAAACATGTTTAGTTTTAGAATGTATTACCGGATTCTTAGATATATCAATTGCTACAATGTTGTCACAATAGATAGTTATAGGTTCCTTGCATTTTACCTTTATGTCCTTCAACATTTGCTTAAGCCATAATACCTGTGTACAGTTAGTTGGTGCTGCAACATATTTTGATTCTGCTGTTAATAAAGATGTGCAACTTTGTTTCTTACTCAACCAAGAAATTAATCTGCTTCCAAGAAAAAATGCTTTGCTGGTGGTGCTTTTTCTTTCATCCACATCTCCTGCCCAATTTGCATCTGTGTATGCACATAATTCAAAGTTTTCATCTCTAGGATACCATAAGCCAAGATTTGTAGTGCCTTGTAAGTACCGAAAAATCCTTTTTACTGCTGATTCATGATTTTCTCTAGGATTACTCTGAAATATTAAAACAATACATACTGCATTCATAATATCAAGTCTTGTTTGTGTCAAATACAGTAGGCCTCCTACAATAGATTTGTACCTAGTCGGATTAACAGGTGTAGATCCATCCCTTAGTGATAATTTGTGATTTGTAGTCATAGGTGTGCTTACCGGTTTAGAGTTCTCCATCCCAAATTTCTTTAGTAACTCCTTCAAGTACTTGGATAGACTCAAGAATATACCTTTATCATTTTGTGAAATCTGCAATCCTAAAAAGAATTTTATCTCTCCAATCATAGACATTTCAAATTCTTGCTGCATTTCAATAGAAAAGTCTTTACATAATCCATCTTCTCCTCCAAAGATTATATCATCAACAAAAACTTCTATAACCAGGATGTCATCATTAGTCACTTTATAGTATAAGTTGTTGTCAGCATTACCTTTAGAAAATCCAATCTTCAAAAGATATTTATCCAATCTAGCATACCAAGCTCTTGGAAATTGCTTCAACCCATACAAAGCTTTCCTTAACCTGCAAACCATATATTTGTTATCTGTCAAAGAAAATCCATCAGGTTGCTCAATGTAAATTTCTTCTTCAAGATCTCCATTCAAAAATGCACATTTAATATCCATTTGATATACTTTGTAGTTCTTGTGTGTTGCAAAAGCCAAGAATAATCTGACTGCCTCAATTCTAGCTACCAGTGCAAAGGTTTCATTATAATAAATTCCTTCTTTCTGAGAATATCCCTTACACACTAATCTTGCTTTATTTCTGATTACCTTACCATCTTCATTAGGTTTGTTTCTGAATACCCATTTTGTTCCAATCACATTTTTGTCTTTAGGTCAGGGAACTAATGTCCATGTGTTGTTCTTCTCAATTTGTTCTAGTTCCTCTTCCATAGCTTTAATCCAGTGCTTATCTTCACATGCCTCATTAATTGATGATGGTTCAATTTGAGAAATAAGACATACCTCTTCTTTTGCCAGTCTTCCTCTTGTCATAACTCCTTGATACTTGTTCCCAATTATCTGATTTTCAAAGTGGTTCAATCTTACATATTGGGGTGTCTTCGTTTGATGTTGTTCCTTAGTTACAGTGGAATTTTTAGATGATACCAGTGTAACTGGATCTTCATTCTGTACCAGTGGATTCAATGTAGGTTCATTTGTCAGTATTTCTATTGCCGGTTCAGAGTCTATATACCTTGAAGTTCCTCTAAAATGTTCATCAATCTTCACATTTGTACTCTCAACAATTTTCTGCAATCTCTTGTTAAAACATCTATATGCCTTGCTCTTAGATGAATAACCAAGAAATATTCCTTCATCACTTCTAGGATCAAATTTGCCTATATACTCATCTCTTCTAATATAGCATTTACTTCCAAATATTCTGAAATATTTAAGAGTAGGAGTAATGCCAAACCATAGTTCATTAGGGGTCTTACCGGTTTCACCTTTGATGTGAACTTTGTTGAATGTATAGACCGTTGTGCTTACTACTTCTCTCCAATATACATGTGGTAGATTTTCTTTAGATAACATACTTCTAGTTGCATCCAAGATAGTTCTGTTTTTTCTTTCTACAACTCCATTCTGTTGTGGTGTCTGGGGTGCTGATAACTGTCTTCTGATTCTATTCACTTCACATAATGTATTAAATTCCTTAGATGTGAATTCACCTCCTTGATCTGATCTCAAACATTTGATTTTCTTACCGGTTTCATTTTCTACCATTACCTTGAATAGTTTGAACTTCCCAAGTGCTTCTGATTTTTCTCTGAGAAAAGTAACCCAACACATTCTAGAATAGTCATCAATGATTAGCATGAAATATCTATCACCTTGTAAGCTTTTAGTTCTAGCTGGACCACATAAATCAGTTTGAATTAAGCTGAGAGCATTATTGGATTTTTCTAGAATACTTTTAAAATATGCTCTAACTTGTTTTCCAAATTGACATTCCTTACATACCAGATTGTGAGGTTTAACAATCTTAGGTAAGTCGCTAACTGCCTTAGTAGTACTGATTTTTACCATGCAATCAAAATTTACATGACAGAGTCTCTTATGTCATAGCCAACTTTCATCAATATGTGCAATCAAACATGTCTTTTCACTATTATTCAAATCAAAGATGTTACCTCTAGTTTGATTATTGGTTGCAATTTCCAAACCAATTATGTTCATAATTTTGCATTTTCCATTCTTGAATTGTAACTGAAATTCTTTTTCAACTAATTGACCAACACTCAAAAGATTATGCTTTAAACCTTCTACATAGTAAACATTGTTAGTATTATGCTTACCATCAAGAGATATAGTACCTTTTCCTTTGATCAAACAAGCTTTATCATCTCCAAATCTTACCAGACCTCCATTATACACCTGAAAGTTCAAGAATTTACCTTTATCACTAGTCATATGATGTGAACATCCTGAATCAATGATCCATTCATCCTTAACTTCAACTTTAGCTACCAGGTCCTGCTCTACCAATTGAACAGTAGGTGTCGGTTGATCTTCTGTTATAGCAACAAAGACCCATCCATTGTCTACTAGATCCTCATCAAAATCATCAGTGACTCTTTCATCAGCAAGATAACAAGATTTATCTTTATTCTTCTTAAATCTGTATCTCTGATATTCAGGGTTAGGCTTGTATGTTCTTCTAGCTTCTTCTCTTAATTTAGCATGTCTATCAGGGCATCTTGAAGCCATATGACCAATCTTATTACAGTTAAAACATTTAAAGGGTTCTTTACCTTCATACTTACTTCCAACTGGACCTTTAGGCATTTTCCTTGCAAATAGTGCTTCAAGTTCTTCAAGTTCTTCATTTTCTCTCCTTCTTTCCTCAAGTTCTCTTGCATAAAAGGCTTTCCAATCAGATTTGTCAAATGATGGTGTAGATGATGTTGATGCCTTAAAAGCTAAATCTGTCTTTATAGTAGCAACATGACCAAATTCCTCAATTTCAAAAGCTGAAAGTTTTACAATCAATGTGTCCCTAGTTACTGATGTATTAGGCACAGTTCTTAACTCATTTATAGCAGTAACTTTCATTTTATATGCCGGTGGCAATCCTCTTAAAACTTTTGAAATAATTTCATCTTCACTTAAAGTTCCTCCACAACATTTAATACCCAAAATAATTTCATTTACTCTTTCCATAAAATCATAAATTCCTTTCATCTTCTTCCATTTTCATATTTTCATACCAGACCCGAAAGCTTTCAAGTTTTGCAATTTTGAATGTGGAATCTCCTTCATTCAATGTTTCCAAATGATCCCAAATAGCTTTAGCAGTAGATCTATTTGATAATCCCATGATTTGTTGATTTGATAATGCGCTCAAAAGTGCTTCTCTTGCTTTGCAATCATTTTCCTAGTCTTTTCCTAAGGTAGGTGGATTAGGCTGACTTTGAGTAGGAGCAACATAGCCATTATTTGTAACATCCCAAATTTCCTTTCCAATGCAATTTAGATGTGTCTCCATTCTGATCTTCCATATGCCATAGTTGGTTCCATCAAGTTTAGGACTGTCCTTCCTGAAATAGTTAGTAGACATTGGATCTCCTCAAGCTGTTAAACTTCTGCAAAAAGAGGACTAAGCTCTGATACCAATTGTTAGGTCTCGGAGACAATTGAGAGTTGGGGGGGGGGGTGGTGAATCAATTGTCAAATAAATTCAAACCAAAAAGACTTAACCAACCTAAATGCTTAATACCGGTAAACCAAACCTTATGCCGGTAGACAGTTTATCAGTTAATTGCAGTACCAGTAAAGATTAATGCATGAAACAGAAAGACAATAACATCCACAACACATAACACTAATATTTGTACGTGGAAACCCTGTAAGGGGAAAAACCATGGTGGGAAATCTTACCCACAATCAGATGATACTACTGCAGATAGTATGTGTATACAAATGGGGTCTGCACATGCAAAAAGGCCAAGCGCCTAGATCTCACTGCTCAAACACAAATAGGAGTCACACTGACTACAATTGGATGGTTAAATCCAATAATGATGTACTGCTCAAAATAACATCTTCATATGTTGGATTCAGTACTAGTGTAGTTCTGATATGTCTTCACAAAAACCTTGCTTCACCTTCAAAAGATGTCTATGTGTATAGCTCTGCTTATTCTCACATATACCTTCTTATAATTCCTTTTCCCAATCGCATATTGATCTTACAAATAAGATTTTACATATATACCATAACCTAAGACCAATTTTAGTAGGTTGGCTCTAAAAGATATTACAAGAAAATCAATTACAAGAAAATCAATAATCGATGCAATATCCGATTCAACATGTCGGCTTAATGCATTTACAATAACAACAAAGTCATCTCCAAAGTGTGTCATGCTGATCTGGAATAGATAAGCCTGCCGGTGCTTATTCTGGACTTATTTGCCGGTAACAACAAATATGTAAATATGAATATATCAATGAACAAATCTTCAAGACAAAGTGTCCAAACGATATCTTCAACATAACCAAGTGTTTTCCATATCATTCCAAGTGTCGGTGGACAATATATCCTATCGGTGAACCAGATACCAATGATTGTGCATAAGTCACTTGCTTGTCGGTGAACATTGCCAATTCTCCAAAGTGCCAGAGTTGATAAGTATTAATAGGTGTTGACATCAATGACAAAACAATATCAACATAACCAAAATACTACTAGAGAATTCTAGCTAGCTAGCTATAGTGTCGGGAACTTTAGAACTATAATTCCCGCCCAACCCTTCTTATCCTCAACCTACCTTGCAGACAGGGTGTGCATGAGGGTGAATTGTGCAGGGTGGGCCCTACTATTTTGTCGGAAGCAATAGTTCTAGGTTGTTCATAGGAAGGTAGTTGGGCCCTACTATTTGAAGGCCCTCCTACTATTCTAAGGCCCCCTACAATTCTATGGGCAATTCTAGCAACTATCAAGTATAGGCATGTGTGGGGTTGGGTGGGGGGTATAGTTATGAACGGTTCACCCTAGGGGTGGGAGGAGGCTATGGGACTGATAAATGAAAAGCAATAGTTATAATTTATCAATTAATTAACCTGCTAGAGTAATCTTGAATATGCCAGCCTTAGGATAGTAGGGGCCATTTACCACCCTACTGCCATAATGGCAGTGTGCCTCAATAATAGTAAGACCCTAAAGTCCTACCACCCTGCTGCCCCAATTCCTATGGTTCATAGGAACATGGGGGTGGGCCCATTCCCCCCACCCAACCCCACAAATGGAGGATATAGGATTAGTCCTCCACCATAGAATAATAGGGGCCCACCCCCCCCCCCCTTGAGAATAGTAGGGCCCCCAAAAGACCCTTTTGTCCTCTGATGCCATAGAATAGTAGGGACCCACCCTGCACGGGACCCTACCCTACCCTACCTATAGAGTACTAGTAATCATTTCATTTGGGTAATCATTTGGTCAGTGGCCTAGACGAATAACAAATAGTGAGTAACAAATGAATAATAGGTACCCCCAAATGTAGAGTGAGGCAGAGTTCGTGAGTTGTGTAATAGAAAACCATCTTGCACGGTTGGGAGGGCACTTGAATCGCAATGTGTTGACCCCCTATCCAATTTTTGGGCCAATTCCCCTTCCGTACAACCCAAAAATGAAATTCTCACCGAATTTGAGTTTGTTGCACCAACCATTACCGAACTAATACCCATTTCATTTAGTACTTTAGGTGCTTTCATGGCATATCATGTCAATCTCATAGCGGATCGATTCCAACGAGCCTTTCAAACTAGTACTTCTAGTAATTGACTCTATTGCTCTTTAAATAAATGTTGGTTCCCCGATCAAGTCTTTAATGACTTCATAGTCAGATCGTTCCTGCGTTTCAGATACAAAGCCTTAGAGAAAGGTGCTACTGAGATATTGGGCCCTTATGGCATTTCATACACATTCCAACAACAAATGAGTCAACTTCAAAGTGGATTCGTCATGCAGGGAGTGTGTTACAACCCGTGGCTACCTGCCCCCTATTGAGCCCTACCCTTTATTGAGGTAAGGTTTAGCGGGGGGTGGTGGCTTCTCCGTTGTGGGTAAATAGTAAACCCAACTCTACAAACCTTTGACCGATGGTAGTGGGGGAATTAAGACTGAAGCTTTCTAGTAGTGCCAACATGCAAGCATGAATGCAAGTGAATGAATTCCCCTCTTTCCACAAGGCTAGATAGACCCTCACCGCCTTTATCTTCCTTTGTAACTATAGTCCCACCCAACCCCCCCTTTTTCTATAGTTTTCTAAGGCTATTAGGTAATTAATAAGTGGGGGGCATGGCCCAGGGGTGGGTGGGCTAATTTTAGCCCCTCGCCCTTTTTCCCCACACACGGGCTATTCCACCCACCTTGCATAGTTAATTCAAGCCCCCTACTACTGTAAAGGGGCCCCTACCCCCATACAATTATAGGGGGCTGGGGTGCATTCCCTTAAATTCTATGGACCCAGCCCCCTACAATAACAACTATGATGGGGGGGCAGGGTGGGGGGTAGGGCTTGATTGAAGCTCGCCTTGTATAGTTGGTAGAATCAAGGCTGAGTGGGGCTTGATAGTTGGTGGATGGTTAAGCTCATTAGGTGAGTGTTTTCCTTAAAGAGCGGCTATTTAGAGGGAGTGATTGTGGTAGTATGCTAGTCCCTATGGACAAGGGGAGAGTCATCATGGGTGCAGGAATCCCTCTACCATCCCATTGCATTCTATTCCCTATTCCATGCCGGTGAAGCCCCGGGTGGTTCCCAACTATAGATATAGGGCCCTATCCTCTATAGTGGGGGGTGGGGTTGGTTGGATTACAAGATCACCAATAATTGAGTCCTACCCTCCAACTAGAATTGTTACTCCCCCCCTACCCCCCCATCATAGTTCTTATTGGATGAGCCCCTATTATTCGGCTAGGGTTAGCAGGTTAATCCATAGAATAGTAGGGGACTGGTAGATTAATGTGTTCATTAATAAACTTTCACTTAATAGTTGCCCTACTATTATAAGGGGGCCCTACTATTTTATGGGCTCCCCTATAATAACTACTATAATGGGGGGTGGGGGGGGAGGGCCCCTACCCAATTTGGCTAGGGTTCATTAATGGAAGCCCCTACTATTCTATGGCAGCATCGGAGGACAATAAAGAAGGCCCTACCAGTGTGCTGGGTCATCGTCATCATTCCATTCTATATCTCACTTGGATCTTTCTTTTCATCAATCCATAGTCTAGGGAGCACAATTGTGAGAGAATAGAGGATATAATAGATAGTAATAATTTCAGCAAGAGCAACCAGACTGCTATAACAAGAAGCATTTTTGAGTGATCCTTTGGGATCTCTTGTAAACCTCCCCATAATTTGGCAAAGGGGGGATTTTGGGGGAAGCAGTTAGTGGATATTCCACTGCAGAGAGCCAGATGAGGGGGAACCTTCATGTCCGGTCCAGAGGGCGGGGATATCTCGACCCTACTATCACTATGCCTTTGCAATGCCACTAGGTTTAACTCTCCCTGCGACTTTTTTCCATATGTGGGATCTTAAATCCCCTTGGGTAGATAATTAATCATCTTTCATTTTGATAGTGATTAGTTTCTCCCCATAGGAACCAAGTAGAGTATATAAAGCATTTCTCACCCCCGACTTCTGCCCCTATTCTGAAGTAGTTTGGTTCATGCTCCTTCCTCTCCCCAATTCGGTTCTTTTGAAGAGACTAAGGGTCATAACTAAACTATAGTTCTCTTGAGCCATTGACTTGTCAGGCCGGTGAAACCTGACAAAAGTAATTGAAAAGTGATTGCCATGAACACCCGCCATCATGCATGCGGAATGAAGAATGGCGACAGCAACCGTTGAATCAAATGCTCTTTTGATAATTTTGAGAAAGCTATTCTAGCAAGATTATCCGTATAATTATAGGGACCCAACCTTCTATAGTTGGGTTTTCTTGTAGAATCCATCCCCAATAGTAGGGCGGATATAAGGGCCTATTTCCTCTAACTCAATCAATGGAGCTACCAACGCCTATGTGTCATGATGCGGAGGCAACGCAATCGGCATATCAAGTTTTTGATGGCACTTTTCTAAGCCCTATAGATAGTAGGGGGTGGGCTTGGAAGCGACCATGAAACATAGCTTGATCTGAATGGACTGGGATTTGCCACTCTGGATTACCAACAAGAATGGCACTGGCCCCTACAAGTCTATGGGGGAACATTGACTAGGAATTCTACTGTGCATTTGGCTTTTCCCCATATATAGATAGGGCTCTGAAATGCCATTTTCTTATAACAAGGATTCTACATGAGACCTATCTATATCTGGGGCATGCACTGACCATTAATGAGGAAACCAAGCTTTCTATTCCCATTTCTAGAAGGTCCAACATCCATTCATCGATTCCAGGTGTCTCACAATAAAATGGTTAGTGCATGATTAATATTGAATAAAACCAAAAACCATTTCAATGAGATATCAAGAAAGATTAAACAAGAACATCATGAAAACAAGACAACATAAATGGAATATACTCATGAAGCTCCCATTGCAAGTAACTCTTCCTTGTCCTCCTCACCTCCAAAAACATTGCTAGCTCCAAAGTTTCACTAATGGAGAGTTGGAGAGAGATGGAGTGAATGTGGATTTCTCTCCTTGTGCTCAACAAGATAGGTTGGATCAATATTTGTATTGGATTGTGATAGATAGATGAGGATTTGGATTAGAAGAGGATCAGAGAAGAAATAGGCAACATGACAATGCATGAGAAGTGGATGATATGTGAGGAGAATAGGCTCCAATTTATAGATTGGAGAAGGCCAATGGAGGGCCAAGATTGATTTGATCATGAAGGGTTGAGATTGATTTTAGATAGAAGGCATGGATCAAGGGTGCCTTGGGAAAATAAATAGGAGTATTAAATTCCTTGGGAAAAAGGGCGGGAGAAATTTGAATTTCAAATATGAGGAATTAAAAATTCCAAAATAAGGATGCATTGAGGGATTCAAAGAAATTTGAATTTCTTTGAGAGACTCAATGTTTTGATTAATGTGAAAAACAGGTTTTAAGGACCCGAAAAATTTAACATAGGAGCATATAATAGTTCATCAAAAAGAATCTAGACCAACAAAGAACAACTTACAAGATGACTAGCAAAGAGGCCAGTTAACCAAAAGGTCAGCAAAAGAAAGGAACAACAAAGCAGAAAAACCAGGGAAAACACATCACAACTATAAAGACTTAAGGAGATTCGCCGCCTTATTGACCAGCTGGTCATAGTTTTCCATAGCAGCTTTGAGTTCTTCCAGGTCCTTGTTTGGCTTCTTCTCCTTCTTTTTACCTCTGGTCCTTGTTCTAGGTCCTTGCACTTCTCCTGTGCCTTCAATGTCAGGTTCAATCTCCAAGGAGTCCTTCTCCTTCTCCAGTTTGTTGATGAGGATTTTTGTATTGCCAACAGAAGCCTTCAAAATGTTTAAGCTTTGCTCTGCAATACTTTTAAGGTATTCCTCAATTTTGTTGACTTTACTATCAGTTTCCACCATTCTTTGATCCATAGCATTATCATTAGTTTTTCTCTCAGTCGGGTCTTTCTCAATTTGCTCGAACCTAGGGTTGAAGGAGTCTCTAATGTCTTCGGCTCTGATAATAGTTTTGGTCAACATATTCTCCCATAGATTTGCCTCCGCCAATATTGATTGTTTCTAGAATTTGGACTCTGTGGTTAAGCTTCTTATTGTCCTCCACAACTTTCTTGTAACTAGTAATTAACCAATCCACGGTGTCCACAAAACCTTTCAAACCCTTAGGAGGAGGATTTGATGAGGGTGTTTTCTCACCAGAATTGTCCTAATCCTTTTTAGAGATGTCACCACCAGTAACTTTATCAACTTTTCCATCGACCCTCTATTCAAAACCTTCCCTAGTGGTCACCTCCTCCACATTTTGGTCAACTTCCAAAATCTTTGTCTACATTTGTTCCTCTGGCTTCTTAACAATGTCTTCTTGTCTCTTCTGTTTGTTCCTATTAATCCGTTTCATTATTATTTTGTCCATTTATGATCTTTGGGGTGCTATTGTATCGATCCTTAAAAATGATTGATATGACGTCCTAGAGGAGGCCCTCTTCTCCCTTCCATGTGACCATTTTTTCTTGATTAATTGCCACTTTGGCAACCCAGTCAGCTGAACAATTAGCTTCATGATAAATATGAGATATGAAGCTTTTCTCAAAAGTGTTGATGAGGTCTCTACCTGCCTTTATTATGTTATTGATAGTCCATGAAGGCTTAGAGGTTCCCTTTAGTCATTCGATGATGTTGTTAGAATCTCATTCAATCCACGGGTAGGGACAATTCCATCTTTTGGCCAGGAGAATACCTTGGAGTGCAGCCATTGCTAGACTCAATGTTGATATGACATGAGTGGGATTTAAAAATTAAGGGATAATGATAAGCATGATTATGAGAGATTCTAGAAGGATTAATTAGGTTGAGTGGGATTAGGAAAAGTGATTTGTAGGAATCACATGACTAGGTTAATTAATTAGAATTAATTAACTGAGTGGGTTTAGAGGAAATAATTATTGGAGGGAACTTTAGAAGAATAGGGGAATAATTCATTTATTTGATAAATTAATTATTAGACAATAGTGATAGGATTAATTAAATTAGATTTAATTGATTTTGAGAGGAATAAGGATAACACAATTAAATTAATTAATTGTGTTGATAGGCTTAAATTAATTAAATATTAATTTTAGGTGTCTACACCAGGTTATGAAGCAACCACACCATGATTGGTGAAACCATAGTTCTCTGCTACCCCTTTAGAATGGTAGGGAGTGAATAATCTTAACCTGAAGGGGGTGTTGGTTCCCAAAATGGACGACGAGTTTACACTGCTACAGGGCAGAGAGCAAGCTGATTTCCTCCAAACATCTATGGAGAGCCACCTCCAACTTTCAATAAATGTCTGGCTTGGACCAACAATAACAAGGACATAAACTCCTTCTACACTTTAGGCTCTGCAGAACCAGGGAGGGTGATCCCTTCAGTAAGATCTCCTACTCTCTGCAATGATACTCAGGAACTTACTGAAACAAAGAATATTATCTCATAATAATACTTGACAGAAAGGGAGAATGCTCAAGGATGGAAAATCCTTCAGTGATCCTCAACCTTAAGCTAGAGTATGAGAGAGGGTACGATGACTTTCATAAAATACATAAAACTTAGCAAATGATATTCTGATATTTATAAGATTCATTCCAAGAAATCATAAAAAAAAACAAAACTAGAAGCTGAAAACCTAATGACATTTGCTAGCGAATACCGGTTCCTTATTTATTTGGGTTACAGTCTATGAAAAGTGCTACTGAAAATCTGATAAAATTTCATCTAATAGCTGGTCTAGCCTAAAACAATGTTGTCTTACAATATTGTTCTGCTTATCAAATCCTATGGCAAGCCTTATTTTCTCTATAATCTCATTCAAGCATTTTAATTAACCCCTTGGACTAAAGCATTGAATGGAAGAATACATACATCATAACAATGCAACAAACAAACGAAACCCTTGATCCCATTTGCTTAAAAGAAGATAAAATTGCACACAAGAGAGTAAAGATTAGGAAAATATATTAGCATTAATATCATAATCTATCTTTTATCAGATGATAGCCAAAAAATTCAAATACAGAATAACCCATTTGAAAAAGGGAACTTGCAACTGTTCTATTACTTTTTGCTCTGCAAAATAACATTACAGTTCATGTTATTTACTATGACTCTCTACAACTACCTAGAAATTAACCCTACAGAACAAATCTATTTTTACAGAGATCTTTCTCAGAAAGTTGGGACCCTAACTAATGGCCTTGAATTCCCTTTTATAGAAAACAAGGGAGCAACAAGCTTCAGGCCAAAAGACACTTGTTAAAAGAACCAAGCCTTAGAA
The DNA here is from genome assembly GCF_030272615.1 of Cryptomeria japonica. Lineage (NCBI taxonomy): Eukaryota > Viridiplantae > Streptophyta > Pinopsida > Cupressales > Cupressaceae > Cryptomeria > Cryptomeria japonica. The sequence goes on from NC_081409.1 coordinate 514,659,847, forward strand.
GTTGTACACAATTCTATTACAAAATATTCTTATCCACATGTTGATGCCCATGATCAGGTGGGACAAAAATCCTCGACCAATTTTTGGTAGAAACAAAAACACTTGAGCTGCGCTGATATCACCCTGACACTCCCAGATGGACCCCTAGATGCTCGGTTTGTTCCATAGAATTTCTCTTCCTAAAAAGGAAAACAAATCCCGACATGAAACAAAACTTTCCCACTGAAATGGAAGAAAGTCTCCAGCCTTTATGCCCCGGATCAAAGAAAATGGAAAGAGGAACTTGGGGGTAAACATGATTTGTTGAGAAGGCGTTGCAGCTTCCATGTTGCTGTAGAGATGTGTAGCTACAAATCCTCCCTCAAACAAATCCTTCTTTCAGTTCCCCATGAGCTCCCTCTTGGAATATTCTGCTAACAAAAAGTAGAGTAAGAGCAGGCAATAGGCCCAGGGTGACTTTTCTTGAAAAGAAAAGGATTTCACACCCCCTCTGGCAATCCCCTGATCTTTCACAACCCCTCTAGAAATGAACAACATCATACTAGAGAAAGATCATCCATCAAGTGTCACAAAATATGCGACGACCATTCATAATTCTGTTCGAACAACTTCCTCTCGCTGCTGAATAATCACTCTCAGAAAATGAATAAGCTTGTATCTGTTTCTATCCATTTTATCATTTTCCTAGTGAATTTATAATTAGAATTCCTTTCAATGTGGTGGTGCTAACCCATGTGAAGAATCATCATTTGATACTTCTTCTCACCTTTCAAGCTATGGATTTCAGCAATCATGCATACGACTCAAGACATCACCATCTTCTAGGCCATTACTCCATTGCCACCTGCATGTGTTCACCTTACATGAATGATTTTATTCTGATCTTATTTCTTTCTCAGGGTACAATCTTTTGCTTTAGGATCTCTGCCAACAAACAAATATCTGAATTCATCAAAGAAATCATGATCCATCACACTTGAATTGGAAGCTTATCCAAATCCTTTCACATCTCTGGGCTATCATCTTTGATTGTCTAATCAATCCTGAATCCCATTCATTCTTCTTTTTCTCGTGAGCTACGACCGATGCCTCCAAAATCCCTCAAAACTTATTATTTGAAACTTAGCTGCTCTCTTCCAATTTGGTAGATCTAATGGTCATTTCTTGCCGACTTAGCACTTTGAATTTCCATCTGTATCCGTGGACCCACAAAATCCCGACTGAACAGTGTCATATCATCCATCGACCAAACTTCATCAGCAACCTCTCCGTAAGTCTTCCTGATCAGCCTGGGACACATGGCATCATCTTGTGATGTCGTGGTCCGTAATCTCCCTCCAACTTCCATCGTGGGAATACGAGGGTCGTCTGATCTGTTCAATCTTTACCACTTTGCATACTGTCTGTTAACTCTTCCAGGACTTAAAAGTCGAGCACCTTTTACCTTAGGATAAAATATCTCCATTCATTCTAAGCATGTACAAATTGATGGGATTGCTAGTAGATCGACCTTTACCAACTGCAAATCGGTATCACAATGCTTTCAACCGGTTACACTGCTAACCCTTCCTATTTCCATCGATAACACACGACACAATCTCGTGATGTCGTGGTCATTATGATCCTTTCATCTTTGATCATGGGGAAGCACTAGCCATTAGATCCATTTTATCTTTAGCAAACAATTGAAGTACTTAGGGTTCTTTAGACTTAGGAAAATACAAGCGCGAGCTTAAATATTTTAAAAGGAGACCAACAATAGGAAAGTTATATGCATGATAGGGAAATTATTATTTCACAAACTAGTTAATCATCACTTTGCTTAGGGAATAAGATGGCCCCGCTCATGGAAAGGGTACCCTTGGCCTTAAGTGGGAAAAGGTAACAACAAAATATATAATTGCTAGGGTTTTCTTCATAAAATGTAAGAATTTTTGATAAACCCTAAACCCTAAACCTTGGATCGTTCACAGAGGATACAAGTAAAATCTGAAAATCAATGTTTTGAGCTCAAAAATTGAAAATTTCATGCAATCAATTTTCGGAGCTATCAGGGGGATGGGTGGTAGGCCCTGAACCCCCCACCCATCCCTAGACATGATGTATCAATCTGTTTGATCTAAAATCTGATGATTCATTGGTCATATTCTCTATCCATGCCTAGTAGAACAATCCAGACTTTTCTAGCCATTAGAGGTGGACCTGTAGAGGAGGCAATGAGAGTGATAGCCAATTCTTGAAGTGAATTCACTACCAAAATCTATAGATGATGGGCCTCGTATCCTCAGGCACCCCCCACTATATATAGATAGGGCCCTCTCCTTCAACGCTTGCTCATCTCTATCGGTGCCATAGAGATACAGGGGTGTCAGGAGGGCATCATATCCAAATTGATCAGCTTAGATGTTGGACCTACTATCTATAGGGGCTCTCTCTTTACCTACTGGCCTAGGGGCTCGAATAGAACAAAGTAGCCCTTTGCTACTCATGTTGGGGAATTGTTAGTAGAGAGAGCTGCCCCACTATATATAGCACTCGAATTCAAATATATTTGTTTGGGGTTGAACATTCTCAACTATCTCAACTATAGTCCCAACCCAACCTAGCCCCCCTTTATCTTCTTATGAACACCCGAAACCCTTTAGAATAGTAGGGACCCTCCCACAATATTAGTTACTTCCCATCCACCCAAACCACTATTCCTTACCATATAATAGTAGGGGCCTTCCCACCCGCACTATAGTTCCCACCCAACCCTGAATTAATATAGATGGGGGGTGGGGGGCTATATTTCCCTACTATTTTAAGGACTGGAACTATAGTACAGACTTATCCAATGACATCTACTGAGTAATGATATATAACCCTCCCAATAATATACATACCCTTCCACAATAGCCATTGAACCCTCTTCACTGACCCTTCAAATAGTAGGGGCCATAACAACCCTCTTCACCGACAATAGCCATTGAACCCTCCCTGTGCACAAGGGGGGCGCCTATGCATGCATAGGGAGGGGTTCTATTTTATTGTTGATGCATGCATGTAGAGGTAGATCCCTACTATTCTCCCTTTATAATAGTAGGGTCTTGGTGAAGCCATAGGGCCCACCCAACTATAGCTTCCCACCCAACCCACATAGTCAAATAGTAGGGTTCTAAAGGTTTGGCACATCGATCAACCTCATAGCCATTGATTGGCTCCGCACTAATGATTTGTTATGATACGCAAGCACCCAAAAATGTTTAGAAGGGGCAATCCCTACTATTCTAAAGGTCTTGATTCACGTTTCTATAGAAATGGCTGCTCGCCCTTTAAAGTTGCCTCCCTCTTATCCTATATAGTTCAGAGGGGCCAATCTTTGTAGCCCCAAGGATTATGTTCTCGCGATGAAAGCCCCTCCTAGGAACTTTGATTACAAAGTTCCCATAGAATAGTAGGGCATTAAACCCCTTAGAATAGTAGCGCACAAGTCTGATCTTGAATATTAAAGAAGAAAATAGCGACCTACCAGAAGGGTACCAATGATCTCCACCCCCGTTTGGATATTCCATTGTTAGACCAATCGGTGCTACAATAATGTCGATGTGCCAAGGGGCATATTTTTGGATGGGCCCACTAGATATTTTAGTACCCCACATGCAATATAGTTCTCGATAGATAGATTGGGTAGATCTAATCTATAATGGAGTGATTGCACAAATTCCCATTATAGAGGTAGGGTCGGGGCTTCCATTTGAAGTCGATGAAGAGAGAGGAATGCAACACCCTTACCCTTATAATAGTAGGGGTAGGGTTCTACCCCTAAGAGGATGAAGTACAGTGAGTGGTAGTGAACTGACATTACCGAAATAGCGACAACCGAGGCAGGATTCGAACCTACAGCCATTATTACTATGAGGCCCATTATATAGATTGACTCGACGAAAGAGAGATCTTGGGACCCTATTATTCTAATGGGGGGTGGTTCCATGTTGGGTAAGCTTTCAGCCACCCCAGCCTATTGAGTGCTCTGCTTCAGAAATCCACCTATTCTAAAGGGGTGGGATGGTGCCTTAAAGTAGTAGGGGCAGCTAATATCTGAGGTTGGCCCTCCTCCCTACTCACATACGTGGGTTCAGTCCACCAAGGCTTGTTTGAATTCTCTTTCACCTACTCATGGGTAGATCAATCGATAGGTACTTCCCAATATATGGAGAGAGTTGTGTTCCTATATTTGGCTCTACCAAGCATTTGGTACTAAGTCCCCCCCCATTCTTAGTAGTTCGCGCATAGTGACTCGAAGTAGATGGCAAAGATGAAGTATCCCCTACAATTCTATGGTGTTGTCACTATATGAATGAGAAATGGGCACTTCGTCTCTTCCATCTATTTGGCATCCTAAGAATAGTAAGGCCTTTGCCCTGAAAATAGTAGGGCAATTTGAAACCACCAACCAGATCATGCAACGTATATGAAGCAACAGGCCAATTCAGTATCAGATCCTTCTTTGCTGGATCAATCTCTTTCTTTCTATAGTTGGTTCGCATGGTCCTACAAAAGTGATCGGGAATCCATCCTACATTGGCAGTCATATTACTACTATAAGAATGATTCATTGAGGAATGTGAAGTGAGTCAAGGGCCACCTATAGCTTCCCAGAAGACCTGGACTCACTTCTCTATCCCTATCGGCCCTACCTTTAGAGTGGTTTTTGAAAGGCCATATCATAGCCCTGGATAGATAGTAGGGGTTTCTCAGAGATTGAATTCCCTGCCTTTATCTATAGGGGATTTTTCATCATAAGGCCCTTAGAAAACTATAGAAATGGGGGTGCACCCAACCTATTTCTATAGCCTCGCACCCACCCCAGGGGGGCTAAGGTTCCCTGGGCCCTACTATTCTAAGTCGGGACCATTGCTCCTACTATTCTATGGCGAGGAACATGACATCAACCTACATCCATAAGGCCAACACCCCTAGCCTTTCCCTCCCACCCACTGCATTGAAATTGAGAGTAGTGTGTGCTCTTCGAGTAGTTGGTATTGTTTGTATAATGATAAATGGGCCCAATATAGTAAATCAAGTAACTTTTCGGAACTCTGAGAATACTTGTAGGTAAGTTGTTGGTTCAATAGGTGTTTCTTTAGGTGACTTTGCCTTTCCTGCTACTAGTGATTCTATTTAAATTGATACTAGGATGGGGGGCCAACAATTCTATGGTAGTTGCTACTAGTTTTTTATCTCGATCTTGATCAACAAATTCTTTTACTGGATCAATCGACCCTACCTTTGCTTTTGTTTTCTAAGAAAGCTCCACTTCTTATGCTTTCACTCAATCTACTTAATCTACTATCATTGGTGCTAGTGGATGAGTTGGATCAATGGTTTCTTGATCTGGTCCATCTTACCTTTATTGGTTTCAGGTTTGCTTGGTCAGCTCGATCTCGATCCCTTGTGGGTGGTGGATACACAATAACTGGATTTGGCTCATACATTGACTATCAAAATGGAAGTGATGTTGATGCTTACTATGGAATTGGATTAGCTCCCCGACGTAGCTCACACGTCAAGGCAAATGAATAGATTCTATTGAAATCCAGAACCACTCACAATAGAAAAGCTTGTGGAGTCCATGTCTGATGCGCATGAGAATGGAAGTGACCAGTCTGTCAATCAATGGCGGATATGTGCATCATGATCAAATCTTGACGTGGTGAAATTGCTCTTCACTATTGGAACAACTGCAATGAGAGTTTGATTGGATAATCTTAAACTAGAGGTTATGCTCCTGCTTATACACCTTGGACTGGGTATGCTTTCTAAATCTAGATCTACAAGGTTAGCTTCTACAAGAATGAACTGGAATTGGATTTGCTAAAACTTGATCTTAGTCTGCGGCCTTTTCCTTTGCATCATCCATAGGCTATGATGGAACAAAGATCTTATAAACACGAACTTATGCTGGAACCAAGCTTCTTATAAGTACACACTCTTGCTCTGCCTTAGTAAGTGTTGCCTCAATGAGGTAAAATAACTCTGTTACTGCACCCATGTCTGGGCTAGGCTATGGCTCTCAAACTGGAAGGCATGCTTATCAAGGGTAATATATAAGGAACTGCTCCAATTTCTTGTGACTCTATTACTACAGCTTCAGAAACAAAGAAGTAGAGATTGATTTTTCTATTGCAACTAGCCTTAGAATAGTAGGGGCCCCCACTCGGAACTATACTATTCCCTCCCACCCGACAATATAACCCCCCACCCACCCCGATCTATAGGCTAGGGTTATAGCCATTTATCGATAAGGGATTGGCTAGAACCCCAACTGAAGCCCTACTATTCTATGGCCCTACTATTCTAAAGGGGGTTGGGAAGCCCCTAAAATAGTAGGGGTTTCCCCTTAGAATAGTAGGGACCTGAGGAACCGGGTGGCAGGGCAGGGCCCCTATGATTCCCTCCCACCCCGCTATAGATCAGGGTGGGTGGGAAACTAAACTATAGGAAAGGGTGCTCATGAGGATAGCAGGAGAAGTCCGGGTGGGTGGGAATCATAGGGTTCTCAGTTTGTTCCGAGGGGTTAAGGTGCCTATCATTTGTTGATGCCCACACTCCAAAATAAGGGAAGAGGAGCTGAGATCTCCCCGTTGCTTCTAGTTCAGCTCCACTGAAAGAGTATTCTCCACCGGCCCCGCATAGCAGTTTAGGGAAAGCCCCCAACCAGAATGAATATCATATCATTCATTGGTCGGCCCAACAAAATAAGCATCTGACCATTATTGGAAGCTTGTATCTCTTATTCCTATCGACATTGCACGAAGATTGCACTAATGAAGTATAGTGTTGTCATTGATGTCAATAATAACTGGTAATGGAGTTGTATTGCAACTAGTAGTGATGCAGTAATGGAGCCGGTAGTAGAGAAGTGAAGGAAACTAGTATTGGTATTTGAAATAGAGAGATCAACCGATAACCCTAACCTATTGATATGCCAAACCCTAACCGATGGAGCTAGGTGAATCATTTTGATTAAGTAAAAGAAGGCATTTGAAAGGTACCCGAACCTTGTACAAGCCAAGAGAACAGAACTGCGAGAAAGACAAGTGCCTGATCACTTAAAAAAGATAGAAAGATCCCATCGAAAGGGATCATCTTACATAACATATCATAAAAAAAACTAGAAACAGATAGCGAAAGGAAAGCACAGCGACAACAAAAAGATAGAAACAAGGAACCCTGTAGAAAAAGAGATAGAGACCTAAATCTTTTCATGATTTCCTCAGCATGAACAACCAGTTGTTTCATGTTGTTTGCCGAGGTCTTTAATTCCTCCAGCTCATGATCTTTGATGTCGCCCTTAATCTTTGTGTTAGCTCTGGTCCTCGTTTCATGACCCTTCTTGTTTGGATGCTCTTTATCACCATCCTTCTTAGCATTGTTCTCAAACCGGTTGATTAGGATGTTCATGTTATCCACCGAAGCTTTGAGGATCTGAAAATTTTGGTCTGCAATCTTCTTAACATTTAAGCTCCAGCCTGTCTATTTTGCTGCCTAAGTTGTTCATTTTATTTTCCATTTCCTTTTTATCTCCCATCTCATTGACCTTGTTTCTGTTGTTATGATTTTCCCCACCATACATTCAATAGCTTCCGCATTGTGCAAAACAACAACCAATTCTTTAACATGCTCTGCCAGGGGCTTATCACCAACCATAACTCTTGTGATAGCCTTTGTATCCATCTTCAAACTATTGAGATCCTTCACCATGGTAACGATGGTCTCACAGAAATATTTTATAGTATCATTATCACCATTCCCACTTTTATCCCCTTTATCTTCCTTTTGCAGATTTGTGGTATTCTAGACCTCAATGTTGTCCATCACCGGGTTAACCTCCCCTTCTTTATCCTAACCCTCATTCTTCTTGTTCTCTTAAGCATCCTCCTCAGAATCAACCAGAATATGGCTGATGTCTTTGTTGTTACCCTTTTTAGTGTTCTTCTAAACCTACTTTCCAGTTGCTTTCCCTTTCATTTTTTTAACAGTTTTTTCTCAAAGGATTCAATTTCAAACTCCGACATGTTTGAATCCACCACAATCCTTTTCCTCTTATCCTTATTCCTTCCTTTTTTACTAGTCTCTTTTGATTCTCCCTCAATCTCTGAGTCAAAGTTGAATCTGCTAGCTTCACTCTCCATAGTCTCATCTCTTGCATTTTTGCCTTTAATAGGCTTTTCAATGCACTTCCCCTTAAGCATTTTATAAACTAGGACCATAAGCCCCTGGTGGAGAGCATGGTCACCTTTAGGATCCTTCTCAACCTCCTTGATAGTGTGGTCCATGGATCATGCAAGGTAATAAGGAAAGCTCACCTTTTCCCCATGGCGGAAATGGTTGAGCAAAACAAAGTGATGACCATAGGCTCTGGTAAAACTATCGTCTAAAGTAATCTAGGCAATAGAGGCAAATAAAACAAACCTCCATGGCCTGCAAATCCTCTTTGGAGCATGGTAGGAGTTGTCAATTTTAATCGTCTTTCTCCTCTCTTTGTCTGTGACTGGAAACTTATCCACCGCTTTATCTAATATGCTAGGTGAATCGCTTGTGTTGGTGCATGTGACGAGTTTCAAAGTGGTTTTGGCATGAAAAGATAACTATTTTATCTTGGGAATGAGAAAATGCATAGCATGAAGTAAATAACACATGATGAGTTACAAGATCCAATGTGGGGTGATCCAGGAGCGTTTGAAGTTCTCTTGAATAATGTGCAGTTGATTGCTATGTAATCCAACAGTCATGTTTGAATTGATATGTTTGTAATCTCTATGAGATCTTAGGTTTTGTGTTGTATTAACGACCTATTGTATTGCTTATAAGGTCCATGAGTTGTTTTGTAATAGTGTTGGCAATTTGGTTAAGTGTGGTAGTGTGATCGATTGCTGAACTAGAAGGAGTATCTGCAGGATGTTTTGAAGGCAAATAAGAGCATAAAAGGATTTGATTAAGCATAGTAGTGCTATTACCAGATCAAAAAAGACCCTATTGTTCTCTAACCATTACAACAATTAAATCCCTTAACCGGGTAAGCTTTAACAGGCTTGGTGCTTTCTAAATCCTCTAACCAAGTGATCCCTTAGCTTGGATTTGAAATCCTCTATCGAGGTTACTCCTAATAGGGTATTTCCTTTAACAAGGTATTGTAGTAAATACCTTAACCGGGTGGTCCTTAACCGGATCTGTTCCTAACAGGACATTTTTGTAAAGCTTCTAGTAAGGCTTGGCTCCTAACAAGGTGAACTTCAGAAGAGTTCAAAATACTTGTGGGTATTCATCCCCATTGTGGTTTTTCCCATTTGGGTTTCCATGTCAAAAATAATTATGTCAAGTGGTGAATGATTTTGTGGTTATATGTTTTGATATGGTTAATATGTTTTTTAGACACCTAAAAATGGTCAACGCTTGCGGAATTGTACTTTAAAATTTGCGCATTGCTTATTTTAGGGTTTTTGCATCGCATTAACATTTCTTCTATGTCACCCACTTGGTTTTTATCATTTGCGAGCATCGAGTCCTTCTTCTGTATTCCTCATTTTTTATCGCTTTTGAATTAGGTCTTGTTGATAACAATCTTCAGTCATGATTTTGGTCAATCCTTGTCCTTGGCAATTTTGTTATTTTGTGATCGATTTGTCATCGATCCTTGTCCTCTTATCAATCTTGTCACCTTGCGATCAATTTGTCATTGATCCTTGTCCTCTTCAATCATGTCAATTGGCGCATATCAATTTGGTCTCTTTATCAATATTGGTCAATTTGTCAATCAATCTCAATTGTTTCTCAATCAAATCAATTCAAAATCATAGTCGAATCGACATCAAATCAATCTTACATCAAGACCTAATTGTCGTCTTTGCATTTCTAATTCATCTTCTAAGGTTTTATGATTTATTCATTTAATCTTGATTGTCATTCTCTCCTTTAGGTTAAATAATTTATTTATTTATCCTAAGTCTTTTTGTCACAATTAAATGTTTATTTAATTGGCTAATTAATTTCCTCCTATTTTTGTGAATTAATTAATGAATGGGAAATTATTAATTAATTTACCTAATTTTCATCAATTTTCTAATTTCCAAGTCATTATTTCTAACCTAATTTTCTAATTTCTCCTAAATTCCTAAATGTCTATTTCTATTTCAAATTCATGTCATAAATCCTTGCATAGCAATTTGTCATAAATTGTCATAAATCCTTGCATAGCAATTTGTCATACACTTGTCATAACTTTGCTATTCTTGATTTGAATTTCTATTCAAATCACTGTCATGCTAATCTTGTCTTTTCTCCAATTTATCTATAAATTGGATGAATTTCTTCAATCAAGGCCCCTGATCCCCAATCTAATCACATTCTCGATCTAATAACCACTTTGTCGAATCAATCACGCTTCGAGTATTCTTGAGCAATCAGAGAAAGAAGGACAATGGAGCCACATGAAGGAGACATTCAGATCTGCACTTGGTTTGCTTAATTTTAAAATCTTGAATGTTTTGTTTTCATGTCTTTATTGAGTGTGTTAGGATTGATCATTGCATTTGAGCTTTTGTGATTGAGCTAGATTAGTATTTTGATTTGCTTTGATGATTTCCGATTTCCTAGCTACATGTTTAACTGGTAAAGCCACTTAGATATGTTTAGATGACCGGAAGTGATTTGAAATGAGTTATTACTGATGTTATTAAAGTGGTTTAATGTTTTGGTTAAATGAAATGAGTTATTACTGATGTTATTAAAGTTGCAGTTTATGGTATAGTATCTAAACAAGTTAGTTTTGCAAGTTGTTTATGAGTTGGGATTAAGTTTGGTGAAAGTTTAGTTTTTTTCTATCTACCGATTCACCCCCCCCTCTTAGTAGTTGACCGTATCCTTATTGATTTATCATATCATCAATTGGTATCAGAGCATTTCAAGTCCTCTTGTGTTTAAGCCTAACAACTTGAGGTAAAGATCTAGGATAACATGATGAATAAAGAAGTTCTAAATTTCAATAGGGAAAACTACAGAATCTAGAGTGATAGAATGAAGATCTATATTGAGAGTCTAGGAAGTCAATATTGGGAACATGTTGTTACTAGAAATAACTTGCCTAGTGGGATTTTGTCAGATGATCAAAAGAAGGAGCAACGAGAGAACAATCAAGTATTGGAGGCCATTATCAGTTCCTTGTCAAATTCAGAGTATGTTGATGTCCATGGATTGGAGACTCCATTTGAAGTGTGGAAGAAACTTGAGGATATCTATAGCGGTGATGATCATGTGAAGATTTCCAAAGAGGAGAGTCTGAGAGGTAAATTTGATGATATGTGGATGGCTGAAGGTGAGAACATTCAATAGTATGGTCAAAGGATCAAGGAGATAGTCAGTTAGATCAAACAGTGGATGATACCACAGTGGTTAGCAAGGTGTTGAGAACCCTTCTACTGGTCTACGCTATCCGAATTGTAGCCATTCAGATTCTCAAGTCTATTGATAAATCAAAGGTAACTATTGACTCCATCATTGGTAAATTATCTGCATTTGAATTAAATGGTTTTGATGGAAGTGTTTAGAGATTGGAATCTACATTTAGAGCTTCAGTTTCAAATCCACCGATAAGGAAAAGCACTTCAGTTTCAAATCCACCGATAAGGAAAAGCAGAGAAGCTAGTTACAGTCATGAGTCTAGATCCAGCATAGAGGTTGATGATTAAGATAGTCTGATTGAGCTTGAAGTATTGTTGGCAAGTCGTTACCTAGAGGTACCGGTAAGTACAGAGGTAAATTACCTTTGAAGTGTTTTGCATGTAACCGGATTGGACATATTGCTGCTAAGTGTCCAAATGGAGATAATGAGCAGAAACGTGAGAAGTATAAGAAGTACAAAGGCAAAGGCAAAAGAGATTGTCTCATTGCAGTGGATGGAGGAATTACAGATGAGGAATCTCAGGAAGATGCAAATGAGGACATTTTCTTTTTTTCCATTAAAGAAGAGACATCAGATTAGAAGGCATTAGTCTCTCACACAGATAGTTCTGATGATTGGATTATAGACAATGGTTATTCACATTACATGACCGATGACTGGAGTAAGTTTCTTACTTTGAAGGAATTTTATGGAGGTGTTGTGAAATTTGGGAATGACTCACCCTACATGGTAAAAGGAAAGGGAACCATCTCTCTTAATGATAAGAGTAGTGGAGATGATGTCTACTGGGTTGAAGGATTGAAACACAATATTTTGAGTGTAGCTCAGCTCAATGACAGAGGTTATCCACTGGAATTCTATAATGGGATGTGCAAAATCTATGGAAGCAAAGGTGAACTGATTGGAAATAGCAAGCAGACAAAAGGTAACTTGTTTCACCTAAGTTATAAAGTCAACAATTGTTTAATTGAAAAAGTAGAAGATAGTTGTCTTTGGAATCAAAGATTTTGTCATGTAAATTTTGATAACATTGTAAAAGTCAGTAAGTCCAAATCAGTAAGAGGTTTCCCTCAGTTGGACAAAACAGTGAATGCTTTGAGTAAGGAAAGCCAGTTAGGGAAGATGACATCCTCAACTTTTAAGAGAAAATCTTTCTCAACAAAACATTTGCTATATTTGGTTCATACCGACCTTTGTGGACCAATAAGGACTAGGAGTATTCAAGATGATCGGTATTTTATGATTTTTACTGATGATTACTCAAGGATGATGTGGGTCACATTCTTGAAGGACAAAACAAAAGTATTTAGCAAGTTTAAGGCATTCAGAGCCTTAGTTGAAATAGAAAGTGGAAGAAAGCTTAAGTGCTTAAGAACTGATCAAGGTGGTGAATTTACTTCAGAGGAATTCACTAAATACTGTGAAGACATTAGAATTAAGAGGAAACTTTCTACACCTAGGACACCATAGCAGAATGGTATTGCAGAGACGAATAACTAATCAGTTGTTGAAGCTACAAGGACTATGCTAATACAAGGAGGTATAGCTAAGACATTCTAGAGAGAAGCTGTCAGCATTGCTGTCTACACAATAAACCAAATACTGGTTAAAAGAGGCAAGGATAAAACTCCTAATGAATACTGGTATTGTAGATCACCTAATGTCAATCACTTTAAGATTTTTGGTAGCAAATGTTTTATCAAGAGATGTGACTATGTTGGTAAGTTTGATGCTAAGAGTGATGAAGGCATATTTCGTGGTTACTCCACCAAGAGAAAAACCTACAAATGTTAAAACAACTACACAAATAAGATCATTGAAAGTGCTAATGTCTAAGTGGATGAGTTTCCTGAAGATTCAGAAGAAATCATTAAGGAGAAGGAGGAAGATGAACCTTACATTTTGGTTTTGGAACTAGAACCGGTGAAACCAGAAGTTGATGAAATGCATACTGCAACACTAGTTCAACCTAAATAGGTAGATTCTATAGAAGATGAAGAAAGTGAAGAAGAAGAAGAGTCTGAAGACCATGATCATGTTTTTCCAAGGTATGTTAGACTCAATTATAATCCTAATCAGATTATTGGAGATAAAGATGCTGGTGTGTTAACCAGAAGAAGAATAAGAGATAATTCTTGTATGATCTCCACTATTGAGCCTAGAACAACAAATGAAGCTTTTAGAGATGATCACTGGATCAAGGCTATGGAAGACGAACTTGACCAGATTGAGAAGAACAATACTTGGTCATTGGTACCCAGACCAGAGAACAAGAATGTAATAGGTACTAAATGGGTATTCAGAAATAAATTGAGTGAAGATGGAGTAGTGGTAAAAAATAAAGCCAGACTGGTATGCAAAGGTTATGCACAAGAAGAAGGTGAAGACTATGGTGAGACATTTGCACCAGTTGCAAGATTGGAAGGATTTAGGACTCTACTTGCATTTGCAACATACCGAGGATTACAATTATATCAGATGGATGTGAAGTCAACATTTCTAAATAGAATATTGGAAGAGGAAGTCTACATTGAACAACCAGATGGTTATGCTTTGACTGAAGCAAAGGATATGGTGTGCAAACTACATAATGTACTACATGGTTTGAAGCAAGCACCTAGGGCATGGTATGAAAGACTGCATTCTCACTTGGTGAAGATAGGTTTTCAGAGAACCAATGAAGACAGTAATATATATCTCAAGACTGAAGGAGATAAGATACTAGTTAGTGAGGTATTTGTGGATGATATCATTTTTGGAGGCAATGATGGCATGTTTCATGACTTTGCAAATGAGATGAAAAGTGAATTTGAGATGTCTCTAGTAGGAGAGATAAAATTATTTATAGGTTTGCAAATTCAACAGATGAAGAATGGTATTTTTATCACACAGTCCAAATATGTGAAAGAAGTATTGAAGACTTTTGGAATGGGAGACTATAAACTAGTTGGAACACCAATGGTTACAAACTGTATATTGTCTAAGGAGGATGATTCTGCATCAGTGGATGAAAATGAGTATAGGTCAATGATAGGTAAACTATATTATGGTGTCCACAACAGGCCGAATATTTCTCATGTAGTTGGATTAGTTTCTAGATTTCAAAAGAGCCCGAAGGAGACACGCATGGTAGCAACTAAAAGAATATTCAGATATTTGAAAGGCACAATTGATTATGGATTATGGTATCCATATGTAGGTAACTTTGATTTGAAAGTCTGTACAAATGCAAACGGGGCAGGTAATGTTGATGACGGGAAGAGTACAACTGGAGGAGCATTCTTTCTTGGAGGAAGGCTTGTATCTTGGAGCAGCAAGAACCAGAGTTGTATATCACAATCAACCATAGATTTTGAATATGTTGCAGCGTATATGAATTATACCCAATAAATATGGATGAAACATATTTTGGAAGGTGTTATCACTATTTTGGATGGTGTTGAATTTTTCCTGATATCCTTAAATTTTCTAATTTTTTGGATTGTTCCCTGTCTACAAGTAAATGGTTTCTAAGGGTTTAGGGTTTAATAATTTCAAAATCATTTGGTAAAAAACCTCTATGTCGTATTGTCTTAAAGACACATTTGTTTGTCTGCTACCTTTTTTCACTTAACCGGAAGGGTCACCACGTCGTTAAAAGGGGCCATTTGAGCTTTAGGCTTAGGCGGGCTTTATTAAAACTAAAACGCTTTATGTTTTTCCTAAAGTCCTAAGTATGTTTCTTAATGCATGCATCGAGTTCTTAAAGACCGGGTAAGTCTTGTTTGATCCTATAGTTCTTGTGATACCACAATAATAAGTCGCACGTTGAATACTCATCGTGACTCAGCGACAAGCCACTAGTGATAGGGCCACTCAGAGATCCAACTATGATGGTTAAGTGCTAACAGTCAAGCGGTAGCGGTTAAGTGATGAAGGGACCTTAAAGATTGAGCGGTAAGGATATGATCTAATGGTTGTCGCTAGACCGTGATGAAGAGTTGTAAGTCCTTTACTCTTCGCGGACTAGCGACTGAATGGTGGGCCCGACCACTATGAGCGGCCCAGGTGTTTTAAATGGTTGACAAGTCTAGGGGAAATCAACGGTTGTCGTTATACCGCGATGGGAAGATGCTAGTCCTTTACCCTTCATGGATCAGTGACAAAGGGTGGGCGGGTGACTAAATGGTGGGCCCTCTTCGAAGGCTCAAGTGATTAAAAGGTGCGCTAAATCTGTGTGATCTAGTGATTGTCACTAGGGCATGATGGAAAGTTGCTCGAGTTTTATTCTTCGTGGATCAGTGACTAAAGGGAAAAACATACTGAAGAAGCCCTTTTGGTTCATTGGAGCGAAAATTTGAAATTTAAATGTAATTGTAGAGCATGTGGCTTCATTGATGAGAATTAATGCTAATTTTCTGTCGAGGTTGCTTCATAAAACCTTGTTTTGAGATTTTAATTGTAAAAGGCATTCAAGAAGATTAGCAATGACAAGATGTGTAGTTTCTGTGAATTATTAGGTGACAAGTAAGTTAATTTGTGACTGTGGTTTGCAATTTCCGCTTGTGTTGATATTGTCTAGTGCTAGAAATTCTGAAGGGTTGTTTGAATAACAAAATTGAAGTAAGATTAACCTTAGATTGTTAAAATGGCACCGCAAAGAGGATTTAAGGGAAAGATAGACTATCAGGAGAAGGTTATTTGTGATGATTTTTTGGAACAGTTTGTTCAGTCCATGAATAGTGCTACCAAGATAAAGGAACTTGTGCCCAAGTCTCCCCGCCTACAGAATGGTGATGGTTTATATTGTGTGTGTGAAAAGGTGAACCTGTAGCTGCAAGAACAACACTTCAATTAAGTCATTATATACATGGTTAGTAATCAATAATCAATAAAAATAAACCATAGCAAAGCGACCCATTGCCTTCTAAATGATGTGAGTATAAGATTGCTCTCAATTTGTTATAAGCAATACCAGTGACTAGACTACACCAAGACGAAGGATTTAATCTATATGATATTAAGCTATATGGATGCAAGATAAATGAATAATTCAAGCAAAAAATCACTTCAAGAAACAATGGATGCAAGCAATAATGAATGTAAAATGGATGCAAGATAATCTAAAAAAAAGCAATAATGATCAATCAATGACTCCAGAGCAAAATCAGTATAATAATTGTGTATTCTCAAAAATCTCCGAGGTGAATTGGAATGAGAGTTGAAGATTGAATTTATAGAGAATTACAGAGAGATGATGAAAAAGCTCAATTTAGGATTAATTGAAAATAATTGAGAAATTAGGTTGAGTTGACCTTGAGATAGATTCCAATTATAGTTTAATTGAAATGCATTCGAATTAGAAGTCCAAGTTGCATTGGAAAACAATAATAAATTAATTCCATGCATTTGTGATAAAAATAGATAATTCTTCAATTTAATCAAGAAAAGAGTCTTCTTAATGCAACTGAACTTCTTTTCTGAAAAGCTTTGAGTTCCAATTTAAGAGAATAATTAATAATTCAATTAATTGCTTTTTTGATTTCAAATTCTCAATTTAGAAAAAGAAATAATATCTCAAGTTTGATTTCTCTCTCAATTCAATTTCTTTTTTTTATTTTTGTTTCAATTCAACTCTTTGTTTTGTAATAAATTCTTCTTTTTGTAGCAAATTCATTCTTTTTTGCATGATTGAATGGCAAATTTATTAATTTAATTAAATATGCAAGGATATTTAATAAATTAAAATGAGATAATTGATCAAAAAATGATATTCTTGGAATGATTCAATTAATTAAATAAATATTTAATTAATATTGGGTAATTGATTTTGCCATGTGATATTTGATAATTAAAGAATTAATTATGTGCTCAAGATTGATTTAATTGCCTTTTGGTTAGGACCTTGGTGATGTTGTCGAGATTAGGGGCCCATGGTTTAGATGACCAATTTTAGGGTATTACATTTGCCCCTCTTTGAATTAATGTGCGAGTAGCGCGTTGGTTCAAAGAATGTGTGATATCTAGGAGATGTTAGTTCTGAACTTGATTGATCACGAACTAGATAAAAAAGAAAGGTGTTAGCTTGATTCGAAGCGACAAAGCTAAATGAAGTTTGATTAAAATGACACCGATCCCGAACTTGATTGAACTGAGGAACGATAGAAAACAAAGATACCAAACTTGAACTTGATTGATCAAGAAGCGGATCTTACTGATCTAGAACTTGATTGATCTTAGATGCAGTGAGTGATGATAAAAATTGATCTTGAACTTGATTGATCAAGACATGATGAGCGAAGAATAAACCATCCAGCTTGATCAAGAAATGAATACTGAACACCTGCTTAGATTTAGAGTGATCAAAGAAACTCTTTAATCTTTTAATTGAGTTTAAACAAATAATCAGCTTGATTTGAAGCAATGAAACTGATTAATGTTAAGAGATTAATTCAAATGAAGACAAATATCAGCTTGATTTGAAGCGATGAAACTGATATGCCCCTAGCGATTGATTTGATTCAGATGATCGAGAGATCTCAACTTGATGTGAAGCAATGAAGCTGAGATGCCTCTTAGCAATAAGGATTGATTTTCTTTTAATTGAAAAGATTTTGCTCGACTTTTGATGAAAATTTGAAAAAATTCTCGACATTGTGAAGAATGTGAAGTCATAAGGTCACAAGTATGCCCCCTCGGGAATGAAATTGAAAGATAACAAGGGTAGTTGAGTTTAGGCAATTTTGAGCGATGATAAGTCATTTAAGCACAAATTGATTTTGAAGAATTTTGAAGATGGAATTGATCACAAAATTGATTCGTAGAATTGAAATTGAGATTCAGTGTTGAAATTGACATTGAGATTTGAAATTGAGAGCAAATCGAAGAAAGACTAAGAATTTGATAAAAAGAGCACTAAGTGGTCCAAATTCTAAAATTGACTAGCAAGATAATCTCGAATTTCAATTTCGATCCCGAAAATGGAATCAAAGCAGGCACATTAGCTAAGGGTACAATTTTTGTGACCATCGGAGCAAGTTAAAAATTAGGTTTTTGGCTATATATAGGACAAAAGTGTCATTTTCAATTCATTTTAACCCTCCAAGTTTGAAAATTCAAAAAGCCTTCAGCGAAGAAAAATGGTGGTCCCTACTCGTCAGCATCGATTCAAGTGCTAGAGACGTCACAATCGACCCCGAAACTATGAGCCAATGGTAAGTGATCGATCATTAGCCTCTGTATGTTTCCAATTTCAAATTGTTTCATGCATTTTTCACGTTTTCACATTTTTTGGGTCGGGTATTGCGGTTTTTCGTGCGAGACAGGATCTTTCATGTTTTTTGGGTCAGGTATCATGGTTTTTCATGCGAGACAGGATCCTGTCTCGTACGAGAAACTGGCATTTTGTGTTTGCTCATTTAAACCCATTAGAATTATCGTATTGGAGCTACCCTCATGTCGTGTGGCAGGTCTATTAAAAGACCATTTTGTCGTGCGGGGTATGAAAGTTTGTCATTTGATTATGTTTTCTCGTATGAGAGCCATTTCTAACTCATACGAGATGTTGTCTAACTGTGTTTTGTCGTTCGGAAAACGGTGACCATTTTTTAAAGTGTAAACATGAAATTTTGGTTTTGTATTTGACTTATTTGGATTTGCGTGATGTTTAACTTCTCTTGTAGGATTATTTGGAATGTTTTCTGATGTATCATTGTTGGATTGTTGCAGGTTTGCTTACCTCCTGTGCTCTTCAGATGTGTATATCCACCCACTATGGCTTTAGTTCAGGATTTGTCTGAGGTTGAGCAGGCCCATATTGATATGTGTGGCTTTACCCACCTAATGGGGTTACCTGATATCCGTGTGAACCACGGGATGCTCACAGCATTGGTAGAGCGATTTCATTCAAAGCATAACACCTTTCATTTGCTAGTTGGGGAGTTGACCATCATCTCGAGGATGTGTACAGGATCCTTCGTATCCCTTTTATTGGGGATAAGGTGGACTATGATACCGCATTGTTACCTGGATTGTAGGCACTGAGGAACATATTCAGGGATCCAGATATCTTGACTCGTTCCATGAGTTGGGATGTATTGATGGGTAGGTACAATGAGGAGTATCCGCTGGCATGTGTCTTAGCAGGTTTCATCGGTTGCTTCCTGATGTTGGACAGAGGGCAACAAGGTTTTTAGAGTGGATGGGGCTGGATGCTCGAATGATTGATAGAGTCCCCTTAGAGACTAGGCTGGGGTTCATGCTTACTGGCCCACATATATCGAGAGATGCATGAGATCGTTTATAGAGAGGGGCAGAACATGGCTATTGGGGTGTATATTTTGTAGGTGTGGGCATGGGAGCACCTTCCCATGTGTCGACCGATAGTGACAGACAACAGGGAGCCAGGACAACCGATCATTTATAGATATGCTAGATATATCACGCAGCCCCATCTAGGCCAGACAGACTTTTGGAGATGGCAGCTCGATGACTTGATAGCTTTCATATGGCGACCATATAGAGGGTTAGAGCTGTGGGATGACTGGTGGGCAGTGCGGAGAGATCTATTTGTCACACGCCCACTGATTGGGAGATCACAGACTGTTGTGGAGCAATTCATCATTTCACGAGTGATGAGGCAGTATGGCCGGCCTCAGGGGATCTCACAGGAGTTTACAGCATATGCTAGGTATGCTGATGAGGAGAGGCAAGGTTGGGCACCTAGGCTATCGTATGCCTTGGCTATGTAGGAGCTGACAGGTTTACACTGCCTGAGGTGGGATTGCCTGGATGATATAGTAGATGCAGGGGTATTTCCCTAGTACAGAGATTACTTTCAGCAGCATTCTTTCCCATGTTTGACAGATCCAGGTGAGAAGGCTCCTCACATTGATGGTGTTGAGGAGGATGTCCCTACACCAGCACAAGGATAGGGCCAGAGATAGGGATAGGGCCAGAGACCAGATGCTCCATGACAGACTGGTGGTGATCCTGGTGCCAGTAGCAGTGGAGTGTGAGCCGACATTGGATAGCAGAGGGGTGAGGGTGGATCCCTTGGGAGAGTAGGCATGAGGGTGGGTGGGGGAGAGGAGGAGAGAGCAATGCCGAGGTAGGTCCGTCAGTGGCGAGAGGAGCAGGGTGGAGCCACAGGTGGAGATGGTGGTGGAGATGGCAGCGGAGAGCCTGCGAGAGAGCAGGGGGCTGACACAGGTCGGTCGATGAGAGCATGCCTTGTAGAGCTACAGTCACAGTTGATAGTGGTGCAGCCTCAGCTGGCAGAGCGAGACCGACAGCTGGCTGAGTTGAGGACTGAGCATGATCGCCAAATTGCGGCTTTGAGAGCAAAGTCCAGAGTAGAGATAGAGTCTCTACAATAGGAGGTCCTTCCCCAGAGTAGTAGGGCATCTTATTACGTAGCAACGTATAGTGTTGTAGTTCTTGTTGCACAGCAGGTGCAACCTTATTCGCAGTATATGGCCAGATCAGAGGGAGCACAAGCACCTCGATAGGATCTCAAGCATCAAGCTTCTCCTCCTCCACCAGGTAATGAGGGAGAGGGTGCTAGCTAGATGATTCTTTTTGTAGCTGGGATATTTTTTTTGTATACACACCCATATTTTTGTAGCCTATACGATTCTTGCTCCGATGGGAGTTTGTACATGTCATTGGACATCATTTTGTACTCTTAGACTTGAGATGATATATATATATATATATATAAGATCCGATTTGACTTCATTGTACTTGTGTCAATTGGTTATGAGATGTTTCTATATGCTTTATTCTATATGTATGCATTTCTGTTTCAGCATGAATGTATGTATTGCAAATGATTATGGATGTCTATGTTTTTGTTTCTTTTCATATGCAAATAAATGAATGAAAATGAGTAGTAATGAAATGAATGAATCTATATAAGATGTTTATTTTATGTATGTAGCTAATCATCTCAAAACACAAGTACTTGATCGAAGAAATGATGAAGAAGAGACCACTTAGCGAAGAAATGAGGAAGCTTCCAGCTCTTGTTCAACAAATAAAGAGATCATTATTATTACACCAAAATCACTCTAAAGTCACAAAATGCAAAATGAAATGCAAAATGATATGCGAAATGCAACCTAAACCTAGTCACTAGATTTAAAATGCTTAAGATTCATCGTTGAGCATAACGAACACAACAGGCAGGTTAGAGTTCCTTTCTTTTTCAATGTGCAATATTAATTATCTTGTCCGCAATGACCCTTTTTTTGTTCATATCCTTGGATAGATTTCGCAGGGACCCAAATTGCATCATAAAGAAATTCCCTCAAAACAGACAAAGAAATGATATGGACCTCCCTGTAGCATACAAATAAGCGGAGTCGAGGTATGTGAGGCGATTTCACCTTAATGTGAAGGCTCTTATCACAGACACCCAGCTAATTTATATGTTTCCAGATCATCGGGATCATTCCTACAAGCAGAAAACAAAGAAAATATTATGCCCCCAATCCTTTCTCCTCTTAGTCAATACAGACTTCCTTGAGTTACTCAGGGGGATAATAATCAAAAACCAATATAAAAGACAACATACAAAGAAAATTTTCATGCATAGCTCAAACTGTTTAGTGATTGTTTTGTGTTATGGTGTTTTGCTTGTTAACTCAGTGATAAAAAACTCTGTAGTAGTCAGGAGACAGATGACTGACTCGGAGTGGACAACCAGGTTTCACTGACGGAATAATGACTTGGTTGACACTGCTTAGGATATGTAATGTGCTCTATCGATTTTCCTAAGACTAGGGCATTGATAAGTTTCAAGTCATGTGGGTTCCAACGAACCAGGGTGTCACGAAAGTGACTACAAAATATGTACAAATGAAAGCAAAGATGCATGAAAGCGGGAAATGCCAACGTTGCGTTGATAGATGGAGCGCTTGAGTACAAGAGGCACCTGTTTACCAAGTTTTCACCTGCTTGGCAGAGAATCAAAATTTTTTTTACCAAGGTGCCTGTTTACCAAGTTTTTACCAGGGCATTTTCTCTTTTACATTTTTTTATTTTTTTGTATTTTATGATTTTTCCATTTAAAATTTTTTTTTTTCAAGACTATTCCAATTTTTAGGATTTTTTCAGGACTTTTTCAGCTGTACAGTTTGTTGGAGCAGAGAATGCTAAGTAAAGAATCTTTTCAGGTGGATGGTGTTAATTGGTTCTTGGAGCTATTCTCCTTCCGATGTTGAGAGCTAATAGGCACCAGAGCCGAAGACTACAGTAATGATATAGGGACCCAGCCAGTTGGGTTCAAACTTCCCTTTGTTGTCTCAAAACTGTTGATTTTTTGGATTTTCTCTTAGTACTAGGTCTCCAACCTGAAATTCTCTTTGTCTAACCTTCTTGTTATATCCTCTAGACATTCTCTTTTGGTACACTCTGAGATGATCAAATGCCACTTGCCGACGTTCATCCAGAAATTCGAGTTCTTGCAATCTAGATATTCTACAATCTTCATCAGTAACAAGACCTTGCAATGAAACTCTTAGAGATGGTATTTCTACTTCAATAGGTAATACCGCTTTGGACCCATACACCAAAGAGAAAGGTGTAGCCCCAGTAGGTGTTCTGATACTTGTTCTATAAGCCCATAGTGCAGGATTGAGCTGCAGATGCCAATCCTTCCCTGATTTGTTCACTATTCTGTGCAAGATAGTCAGTAGGTTTTTGTTAGATGCCTCGGCTTGTCCATTACCTTGAGGGTAATATACTAATGACCAGTGTTGCTTTATTTTGAATTTCTCACAAAGTTCATCCAAGTCTTTATTCTTGAACTGTCCTCCATTATCAGTCACGATGGATGAAGGTATCCCATACCTGCAAATTATATAGTTTAGGATGAATAAGGCGACTTGTTTACCAGTTGCTATGATGAGCAGAACTGCCTCTACCCACTTGGTGAAATACTCAATGGCCGTTATGATGAATTTATGTCCGTTGGATGATGCAGGATATATCTGACCGATGAGATCAAAGGCCCATTGCTGAAAAGGCCAGTGTGTAATGAATGGTATGAGATCCCTCGCTGGGGCATGTATGAGATTTCCATGAAGTTGACATTTCTCACAAGTCTTAGCAAATTTTATGGCATCTTTTTCCATATCTGGCCAGTAGTAGCCAACCCATAATAGTTTCTGAGATAAAGTAAAACCATTTGAATGTTATCCACAAATACCTTCATGGACTTCTGATAATGCACGTTTAGACTCTTCAGTTTCTAGACATCTAAGCAAAGTACCGTCCAAACCTCATCTAAATAAATCGCTAGCTATGATAACATACCGTGAAGCATTTTGAGTTAGGTTTCTTTTCTCGTTATGAGTAAGGTTTTTAGGGATAACTTGATCACATAGATAGGAATAGATGTAGCTATATCTAGATGAGTCGTGTCCAATAATAGAACAGACTATTTGGGTTTCAGGGGAATCATAAGCGGGGTAACGTAACTCTTCCACCAGGAATTCAAAGTGAGAATTGAACTCTTGTAGCTCAGGTATAAATGCCAAGGTAGCCATAGCATCTGGTACTCTATTCATTGATCTAGGAATTTGTTGGAATGATACAAAAGCAAAATACTTCTTGAAATCATCTACCATCCTCTTGTAAGGCATCAATTTCTCATCTTGAGTATAATATGTATCATTGATTTGGTTGATGACCAATTGAGAATCTCCATAAATATGTAATTCAGCAACCTTCCATTCAATGGCTAGTTTTATTCCATTCACCAAAGCTTCATATTCTGCAATATTGTTTGTGCAGGGGAATAAAATCTTGTAAGATTTTGGGATGGAGTACTTCTGAGGAGTAATGAATAATATGCCAGCACCTGAACCATTTTGAGTAAAGGACCCATCAAAGAACATCTTCTAGGGTTGTTGAGTAAGATGCATTATTGATTCATATGGGAGCTCAATATGTAGTGGTTGAGTATCCTCAAGTGGAGCTTCAACAAGTTGATTAGCAATTACCTGCCCTTTTATGGCTTTGCATTCCACATATTCAATGTCAAACTCTGTAAGGATCATTACCCACTTTGCCAATCGTCTGGTTAGTGTTGCTTTATTAAGAAGATACTTGAGTGGATCAATTTTGGCCACCAACTTGACCGAATGTGTGAGCATATAGTGCCTCAGTTTCTATGATGCAAAGACTAATGCCAAGCATGCTTTTTCTATTATACTGTAGCTCATTTCATAAGACACCAATGTCCTGCTGATGTAATAAATAGCTCTTTCCTTTTTGTTGTCATCCTGTTGTGCCAGAAGTGCCCCCAGTGATGAATCAGTTGCTGATATATATAAGATTAGTGGTTTACCCTGAATAGGTGGCATTAAGATTGGTGGATTTGACAGGTACTCTTTTATCTGCTAAAGATGTTGTTCACACTGTTGATCCCAATTGTATATTATTCCTTTTCTCAATACTTTTGTAAAAGGTTGAGCCTTGTCTGCTAGTTGAGAAATGAATCTTCTAATGGATTGGAGACGTCCTTGTAGACTTCTCATTTGATTGATGTTCTTTGGAGGCAGCATTTCCATTATAGCTTGGACCTTCTCAAGATCAACCTCAATGCCCTTCTTTGAAATGATGTAGCCAAGTAGTTTACCAAATGTCACTTTGAATGCACACTTCTTTGGATTTAATCGGAGCTTGAACTTTTCCATTCTGTCAAGGATAGGACCTAACTCTTGAATATGTGTTGATCTTTTCATAGTCTTCACTAAGGTGTCATCAACATAATCTTCCATATTCTTATGCATCATATCATGAAAGATATTTGTAACTGCTCTTTGATAGGTCACTCCTGCATTCTTTAACCCAAATGGCATAACATTCCAGCAAAAGGTTCCCCATGCACAGGTGAAAGCTATCTTTTCTTGATCTACAAGATTGATTTTAATCTGATTGTAGCTGGAAAATCCGTCCATTAGTGAGTACATCTCATACCCAACTGTCATGTTGACTATCATATCAATATTTGGCAATGGAAAGTCATCTTTTGGACATGCTTTATTGAGATCTCTAAAATCTGTACAAACTCTGATAGATTTATCTACCTTCGACACATGTACTATGTTGGAAATCCATTCAGCATAATCTATTGCTCTGATAAATCCAGCTTTGAGTAGTTTCTCTAGTTCAGCTTTGACCAATAGTGCGACATGCGGGTGCATCTTACGGAGTTTTTGTTTAACTAGTTTTACTCCTGGTGTGATTGAGAGATGGTGCATAATGAGATCAGGATCTAAGCCTGGCATATCAGAGTACGTCCATGCAAAATTTATTTTCTTCTCTAAGAATAGCTGAGTGAAATCCTTCAATTCCTCTGCTGATAGTGATTGAGCTACGTGAATAATTTGTGGTGTCTCTTGATTCCTAATATTCACTGGCTGAGTTGGCTTGATCAATATGGAAGACCGCTCTTGAAAATGACTAGGCAGTATACCAAGTATCTCACCTTCAGGAACCTTAGAGAGGTTTTCACCTTTAGGTACGTCCTTTATTTTCTCTTTTTTAGATTCTAACACCACCACTATATGGTTTTCGCCATCAGGTCTTTTATTTTTATTTTTCTTGTTTTTGCGACTAAGATACTTGATATCCTCTTCAGTCATATTTTCACTCCATTCACTGGTGGAAGAGTTAATAGATTCAACTGCATTGAGATAATAGGATAATGTATAGTCATTAGCAAAAGTAGGTATATCCATGGGTTGATTCTGTAAAGTACAATTAATCAATTTGGGATGTATTAAGGACAAATTTTGGATAGGTTCAAGAGCATTCACGATATTGTTATCACAGCTGCGGATCGAAAATTTGAGTTCCAGAATGATACCTTGCATAAGTGTCTCGAGACCAGAAAGAGTCGGATCATGATTATTAAAGTTCACATTAATATTTAATCGATCTAATCCAATAGACATACTTGTAACGTCGTTTACTACGCCGGACAGGACGTCATGTCATGGTTTAATAGCAATAAGACTAGTAGACAATTTTTCATTGTTTGTATCAGATGATTCAGAATCTAAGGATGAGTGGGTATCACCATGAACAGGACTATGATCAGAGTCATCAGAATCATCAAGGTTATCGGATGAAGTTTCCAAGTCTCTTTCAGGTGATTTAGTAAGCATATGTATGGTATCAATACTAACATCTTTAATGCTACAAATTCCTTCATATTGTAGTTCATTTGTCATTTGTATCTGACACACCTGTTAACATGATCTCATTGTTTCTGTGACTTTTTTTCGTCTACTCCATTCAGCTTCTAGACTGATAACTGGTTCTTGTTCTGCAGCTTCTAACTCTTCCTATGTAGTGTTATAACTGATTTGTTCTATTTTAGGATAAGGATACATAGATGAGAAGCTTTCTGGTATTGTTCCTTCTTTCAATGCTTGTTCATACTTTGCTTGCCTCTTTTGTCTAATTTCTTGTATTTCCCTCTCTAGTTTTATGCGCATCAGCTCTTGAGTATCATCTATGACACCGCTAGATTCTTCTAGAGTTTCTATAGCGGATGTGTCTGAAAGATAGTCAGGACCCCATTCATACTCATTTGAATCAGTCTCTGAATCATCTACTTGTTGCCTACTAGTATATGTGACTGGAACTTTTAATGGTGCAAACAATTCTTTGATTCTCACAAATTCATCTCTCATATCCTCAGGAACCTCGACTTCTTGTATTATTGTAGCTGATACCGCCGAAGCTTGAGCACTGACTATTTATTCTTTCTTGATCATTGATTCCTCTTTCTCTTTCTACACTCTTCTTTTGTTTGTTTAGTGTCTTCTTCATGTAATGTTAAAGGTGATATCTTTTTCAAGCCTTTAGATTTAGAAACATGTTCTTGTTCTGATGTCTTTTTAGGATTGTATCCCAGTCTAGCCTTATCATTTGTGGATTTGGTTTGTAGCTGAATTGGTTCAGTAATACCTTCTTTTTGTTTGCCCAAAGGATCAGTACTTGAGTACCCCATGCGCTGAATCATTTTGTAACCATGACCATATTGGTTTGAGGAAATCTCACAATGTCGTACTTCCTCATTTGGACTATCTTCCTTAAAGAGCTAGTTAAGCACAACATCCTCTTCTATTTCATCCGCCAAGGAGGTAGAAGACTGTATGAAGAGACCATCATATATAATATTTAGAAGTGAAGTTTGTGTTCTCGTAGCCTCTGATGGCTTGCCCAACTATTTTGGTGATGGAGGGAGAGAAACTAATGATAGTACCGGTTCTATCTTGTAGCCATCCATGCTGGTATCTATAATCTTCAATCTCTTTTCTAAGTCTTTCATCAATGTTTCTGGATCTTCATTTGGAGAGGCTACCCTATTATGAGGCACAAAAGTATCTGCACCTTTTGTCAATGCATTACAGATGACATTTGTATCAACAGGAATATTGACTTCACCTCCATTATAAGGAAACTTTAAGCATTGGTGATATGTTGACGGTATTGCCTTCATTTCATGAATCCATGGCCTACCCAGTAATATATTGTATGACAATGGAATATCGAGAACCTGGAAAAGGACATCTCTCTCTACCGGTCCCACTCTGATTGGTAATGATACCAAACCTTTGGAGGTCCTTTCTTCTTCATCATAGGCTTTAATTGTTATTTTCTTGCCTGGATCAATGACATTTTCAGAGAATCCTAGTTGTGTAAGTAGATGATAAGTATAGATATTCAACCCCACGCCTCCATCTATCAAAACATGTTTAACTCTGTGTTTGTGGATCATGGCTTCAATATGCAATGGCTGGTTATGTGGATGATTTAATGAATTCTCATCTTCCTGAGAGAAGGTCAAATAGTGAGGTGAAGTCAGATGACCCACCATAGACTAAAACCGATCAATGTCTAAATCTTTTGGAACATTGGTAGTGAGCAATGCTTTGTCTAGGATTTCCTTGTGAGCAGATGAGAGCTATAGCAATTCAAAAATTGAAATTTGAGCATTTGTCCTTTTCAACTATTCAACCACGCTGTATCCAGAGGATGATGATGAGGTTAATCTTTTAAATTTGTCCAAGGTTGATTCATTTTGTTTATTTGGCAAGGCTGTTGGATTTGATGTTTCCTGAGCCGGTTTGGAAGAACTAGCTCCTTGGAGGGTAACTTTCTTTTGAGATCTGGTAAGAGCTTTTGCATATCGTGATTCATTTGGTTTATCTTGAACTATAATCACATTGAAATATTCTGAGTGTGAAGGTTCAATCATGTTGATAACGTTGTCCTGGCTGGCATAAGCATAATTTACCTTGTCACCTCCTTTGGTCTTTGAGGAATCACCTTGTTCATAAGCAGACAAAGGGTCTTTAAATGCTTTATGATCAGCATTGGTTGGATGATTCCCAACAACAACTTTACTAGTGTCTATGAGATCCTGAATCTCATGTTTTAGCTTCATGCAATTGTTTATGTTATGACCTTTATTCCGATGGAAGTCACAGTATTCATTTTCTCTCCACCATCTTGGTTTGACTTTTGGATCATATGGTCTGGAGTTATCTGGTAGTGTTATTAAGTTGTTTTCCAACAAAGTTTTAAAAGTAGACTCATATGACTCTTCAAGAGGAGTAAAATCACGCTTCGGTTTGGAAAGCCAAGGCTTGTCTTTGAACCATTCCTTTGTTTTCTTTGGCGGATTCTCTGCTGCAATCTCAGCGGCTTTAAGTGCTTGTGTACCACTAGCCAGGTTGAATATTGTGGATTTTGAGTTGGTTTTGATAGTGTCTACTACTCCATCATTAACAACATTCTTGTTGTTGTCTTTGGCAAATTTCCAATACTTGTTCTTCTCTTTAGAGCTAGATCTTGTTTGTGTTTCTTTCCAAGGTGTGATATCCCCCTTCTTTATGAGCACATCTTCCATTCGAATGGCATTATCTACCATTTTGTTAAATGATGGGTGTACTTGCATTTGTATGCTATATTTCAGTTCGGGGACCAAGTTATTGACAAATATATCCATTTTCTCAGAGTCTGGAATAGGTCATGGGTACCTAGAGAACATCCTTCTCCAGTGTTGGAGAAAAGTAAGAAAAGGTTCCCCTGTTTTCTATTGAGTATTACAAAGATCGATCATAGTCACAAGATGTCAAATGTTGTATGAGTATTGTTGTAAAAACAATTGGATTAGTTCATCGAATGTTTTTATTCCTTTGGGTAGACTTGAGAACCATTCCATTGCTTGACCCCCTAAACTCCTTGGGAAGAGATGCATGAGGTACATTTGATCGTGCATGAATTCCATACAAGCATCACTAAATTCCCTCACATGATCTTGAGGATCTGAGGTACCGTCATATTTGTCAAATTTTGGGATTTCCACTCGTGATGGGAATGGAGGCATGTGTAAATTCTTGTCAAATGGGAAGGGACATATTGCTTCTAGAGAATATTGTTTCGGGGACTTGTCCTTATTCTTCAGCTCTGTGAGCTTTGTCCACAAAGCTATTAACTATTTGTGTACCATGATTATAGGTGAGTCTTCCCTTTTAGTAACAAGTGTCTGAACATCATATCCAATAGGAAGTTTGGCACCTTGATTTTCTAGTTCTAAGAAATAGTCTTCCTTTTCTCGGGTCATGATAGTTTTCATAATTTTTCTAAAGTCTTTGTCTTTCTGACAGTCACGGATTGCTTTTTCTGGAGGTTCAGTAGCTTCGTCAATCTCACTTGATGATGATGAATCATTATGATTTTCAGAAATATTATGGTCATTTTTGTTTCCATCATTGTATTCTGTCTCATGTATAGTGGGAGATTTTGGTTCATCAAAAATTGGTCCGCCTGATGACGATGGCATGTCAGTGAGGGAATCCTTCACATAGAATGGGTTATCTTGACAAGTGAAGGTTTGTCCTTTGCCTTTGGCTTGTTTCTTACGAGAACTCCTAGTTTGAATAGGCATTTTTATGGATTAGTGTGACCTAGAGTTGTTTTTGATGCAGAGGTCAAGATCAATTTCAGTACTAGTTTGTTCGGTTTAAGTATTGTTTGAGAGAAACAACTGAGATTTAGTCTAGTTTTAGGAAAGATCTATCTTGTATAAGACGTTCACCTGGGTTGATTCTAAAATAGTAACTAAGATTCAGTCTGATTCAGGAACGATATATCCTATGTAAGACGTTATCTAAGTGACTTGAGTTTGATAGGTAGTTTGATTGAACTAGTTGAAGGGTGATCGACCAAATCATGCAACAAAAAATGGCAGAAGTACACTATCTTGATCTGTTTTATGCTCAAGAAAATTTGATAACCAGTATTATGTTCACGGTAGACTGTGTTTTTGGCAAGTTTGACTATTCTGTCTGACAAAACCAGAGACTCGTACGACTGGGTTTTCTGAACCGGATGACAATTTAGCAGTTACAAGATGATAGAAGTTCTGTTTCGTATGAGTTGCTGCCTTGTATCATATGACTTATGGGCATGTGCAGGACGACAAAATATTGAGATCGATTTTGACTCGTATGAGACAAATACAGTGCAGGATGATGACTGATTTAGACTCGTACGATAGAGAATCAGCTAAAGGATGACAATTGAGTAGATTTGTATGACACAGGACTGGTGCAGCACGATAATTTATCAGACTCGTACGACTGTTTACAGGGCAGAGACTAAAAAAATCTGAGTTTTTTGACTACTGAGTATCAACGACTGAGTATGACAAATTTTGAGATGGACTAATTTTTTACCAGGATATACTAATTTCTGACACGGATAGAGTTTTGACTCAGGATGGACTAGTTTCTGACACGAATAGAGTTTTGACTCAAGATGGACTAGTTTCTGACATGGACAAAGTTTTGACTCAGGATGGACTAGTTTCTGACATAGACATAGTTTTGACTCAGGATGGACTAGTTTCTGACATGGACAGAGTTTTGACTCAGGATGAACTAGTTTCTGACACGGACAGAGTTTTGACTCACTGAGTTTGTTTCTTGTCTTCTCCAATTTTGGTATTCCAAGTTTTGTTTCAGGGATGAAAAACATAGAAAACAAATAGTATTTATAGTGACTCCAATCACAGCATGCAAACCCTAAGGAATTTGGTGAGGAAAGAAAACCTTTACTTGTAGACTCAGGTACACACCCAATAGCTAATTAGAATATGACTGTTGAGTCTCACGCAATGGATTCTC
The DNA here is from genome assembly GCF_030272615.1 of Cryptomeria japonica. Lineage (NCBI taxonomy): Eukaryota > Viridiplantae > Streptophyta > Pinopsida > Cupressales > Cupressaceae > Cryptomeria > Cryptomeria japonica. The sequence goes on from NC_081409.1 coordinate 514,691,485, forward strand.
AACACCGTATTATTCGACTCCAAATGCTAATGGGGGCACGAAATGACAAGTATCTTGAGAGAGTTACTATCTCTCTTGCACAAAGATTATCTCCCTTTCGGAGGTGAACCGGGTAGCTTCTAAATTTAATTGGATTTAGTCAGGGGTTCGTTTGGCGCGTTGAGGTATAAACTCAATTAAGAGGTCTCCCAACCTTGAAAACCAAGGTTTAATATACCCGAAGGTACGAAGGAGAGCTATTCCCGAGCACTGTCGATGACTTGATTTTCATCAAATCACGTTTATTTTATAGTGGGTTGGAGTACTTGGCGTCTAGCCATTCCCACTTAGGTCGTTCCCCTCACACTAGCCGTAACGGCTTTAAGAGTTTTTCAACCCCTCGGGAGGGCAAGCCTGCTAAAGATGTACAAATCTCAAACAAAGAAAAAGCTTCAAGGGTCTAGATTTCTGATTGTCTAGAAAAAGACGAGCATACTCTCCTACCTCTCAGAATCTTCTAAAAGCACAAAAGATAGATTTGTTCTTTAACCAAATAGCAAGTTAGGTCCCTAAAAATGAATTTAAAAAATACATGATGTCTAGTCGATTCTCCTTCAGGAAACCTACAAAGATAATGAATCAGTAGTCATATTGTCTTTATGCGACAAGCAATATTCTTCGACAAGCGTTCTGCAAAAACTAGTTAGGCTGTGAAAAATTCTGAGACAGACAGATAAACAGTTAGGGTCAGTCGTCAGAATAATCAATTAGAAATGAAAAATATGAAATTTGCCTCCTTTACTAGAAAATACAGAATCATACGATAGAGTCTCGACTCATACGAGACCGGATGCAGTATAGTACGAGACTAGATTGCTGATGATGTCTGCTCGTACGACAGAATATTTGTCTCGTACGACAGAATATTTGTCTCGTACGACAGAAGATGTGCTAGTATGATAGGATATGGAAATTTGTGCGACACCTGCAGTTTATCGTTCGAGCTGTGGTAATTTTCGTACGAGATGTACGGACAAAAAACCGAAAAATCAAAAAACCTAAAAAATAACAAAAATAAAAAAAATCAGTCTTGGAGGCTGAAAAAGAAGTAGTCTTCGGCCCCACGGTGGGTGCCAGAAATGTGTGTGTGAAAAAGTGAACCTGTAGCTGCAAGCACAACACTTCAATTAAGTCATTATATGCATGGTTAGTAATCAATAATCAATAAAAATAAACCATAGCAAAGCGACCCATTGCCTTCTAAATGATGCGAGTATAAGATTGCTCTCAGTTTGTTATAAGAAATACTAGTGACTAGACTACACCAAGACAAAGGATTTTATCTATATGATATTAAGCTATATGGATGCAAGATAAATGAATAATTCAAGCAAAAAATCACTTCAAGCAACAATGGATGCAAGCAATAATGAATGTAAAATGGATGCAAGATAATCTAAAAAAAAGCAATAATGATCAATCAATGACTCCAGAGAAAAATTAGTATAATAATTGTGTATTCTCAAAAATCTCCGAGGTGAATTGGAATGAGAGTTGAAGACTGAATTTATAGAGAATTACAGAGAGATGATGAAAAAGCTCAATTTAGGATTAATTGAAAATAAATGAGAAATCAGGTTGAGTTAACCTTGAGATAGATTCTAATTATAGTTTAATTGAAATGCATTCGAATTAGAAGTCCAAGTTGCATTGGAAAACAATAATAAATCAATTCCATGCATTTGTGATAAAAATAGATAATTCTTCAATTTAATCAAGAAAAGAGTCTTCTTAATGCAACTGAACTTCTTTTCTGAAAAGCTTTGAGTTCCAATTTAAGAGAATAATTAATAATTCAATTAATTGCTTTTCTGATTTCAAATTCTCAATTTAGAAAAAGATATAATATCTCAAGTTTGATTTCTCTCTCAATTCAATTCTTTTTTTAATTTTTGTTTTAATTCAACTCTTTGTTTTGTAATAAATTCTTCTTTTTGTAGCAAATTAATTCTTTTTTGCATTATTGAATGGAAAATTTATTAATTTAATTAAATATGCAAGGATATTTAATAAATTAAAATGAGATAATTGATCAAAAAATGATATTCTTGGAATGATTCAATTAATTAAATAAATATTTAATTAATATTGGGTAATTGATTTTACCATGTGATATTTGATAATTAAAGAATTAATTATGTGCTCAAGATTGATTTAATTGCCTTTTGGTTAGGACCTTGGTGATGTTGTCGAGATTAGGGGCCCATGGTTTAGATGACCAATTTTAGGGTATTACATATATGATAAGGGATGTTGGCTAAGAGATCCCCAGATAGGCATGTCAGGTCTAGGTCTGTTAAGGGTAGGGTTTGGTCAATGAAATGCACCTGCTCCTACAAATAACATATGGGGATTAGATGTTCAGAAATTGGTGGTCCCTGGGGTTTTCATGGATATTGTTTTGTTGATTCAGATTGCAAAGAGCTATGACCCCATCACCAGGATTGTGAGGAATATAAGTGGAGGCCCCCTAATTGAAATTATAGCCGATGAACATAAGAGCGTATTCCAGCAAAATGAAGCCTCAAGTTATCTAGAGCCCATTGATTTTGAAATGCTGAGAAAGGTTTATGATGACCAGAAGGATCATCTTAGGAGTGGGCCATTGAAGGAATTTTTCGCAAAGATAGGAGGACTAACACTGGTAGGCCCTAGTACAACAGAACCTTTCCCTATAAATTTCTTTACCTTGAGGGCTAAGGGTATATATTGGTCTTTATGTCAAATTTTTGGAGAAGATGCAGAGAATGCCATGCCCACTCATTACATGCCTATGATTGCACAAATTCTGAACCCGTCCATAGCAGTAGCATATGACTTTGCACCCTACCTTGCAAATGTCATCCATGAGGGTTTAATTGGGATCAATAATGCCAAAGTGGATAGACCTTTTGGTTGGTATTCCATGTTAATGCATATGTTTTTGTTTAAAAGTGCAGGATATTTTGCAAAAGGTATGGACCTGTTAGGAGAAAAAGATGATGAAGACATGCCAGTCCAATTGTGGAGTTTAGATTTGTCTTGGGACAGAGAAGATGCCAGTTATCTAAAGTTTGATAGATGTTTTGCATCTAGGCTTAGAATTCTTCTATGTGAAGAGAACCCTAGGATCCCAAAGGTTCAAATTCATTAGACCGAAGGTTTTTGTAGAGGACATTAATATTGTGCATAATTGGGGTGACATCATTTTATATCATGTTTCTACTATTTTTAGAGTATATGGTTTCAGGTGAACCCCATACTTGCTCCCCTATTAGGTCCCCTAGAAGATTGGTATTGCTGAAATTATAAGGCAAATTGGGGGTCTGCAAGAAGCAGAACTAACAAATAAGGGAAGAGGGACAATCTTTCCAACTGTCACCATGACACATCAATTTGTTATTACCAAAGGGGGTTGGCCACATTTTTAGAAGTTCCTCCAGCCATACAGATTGTCAACAACAGTGGATAGCTTTGCTGGTCCTAAAGACTTCTTTAATGGTTGTTTAGGAAGAAGGTCAGGTGTGAGGTCAAAGTTCATCAATTCCACTTCCTCGAAGATCTAATAAGGAATGAATTTAACTTGGCTGAGCAAGAGGTGAAAAAGGAAAAATGGTTAGTAAACAAGAAAACTCTTGATTTTGTCCAACATTTTGATAATAATTATGATCCATTAAAGTGTTTTAAGCCATTTGAGGAAAATATTAATTTTTTGATAGAATATTTTGAGGATGCCATGCAAACTTTGAATGAGAAAAATGATGGAGTAATGAAGGCAGACCCTAAGAAGGCCAATCTTATCTTGACCAAGCCCATGTTTGCTAAGATTGTTCCCCCTAGAGAGTATGTAATGTATAAAAAAATGGGATACAATGTAGTGATGCCTAAGGGGGATGAACCTTCCACATCAAAGGGAAAAAGGCCAATGGAGGATGCTCCAGAATCACAAACCTCCCCAAAGAGCAGAGATTGGAAAAAGAGGCCCAACCAAGTGAATCTTTGTATTCACCTTCTCAATCCCCATTAACTATAGGTGATGAGCAGGCAGTTGCTGAACAATTAATGTAACTAGGAAGGATGGGGGATATTTCATTTACTTATGGAGAAAAGCAAGAAGGAATGCCAGAAGAGCCAGCAAGTGCTAAAATGGACCTGACTACTGAAGAATTTGCAGGTAGAGTGTTGGATCCAGTCATTAAATAGGCTAGTGATGAATTTTTGGCCAATGACAATTTTGTAAAGTCAGGAGCCTTTTTGCAATTTTTTTGGAGGAAGCATATGGGGTAATTTAAGGAAAGATGTGAAAAGAAGAAAATTGAACAATCCCATAAAGATACATCTGCTATTGAAGCAGAAATAAAGCAAGAGATGCTAAAAGAGTTTGAGACAATAACCCTTGAGGAGGGGAGAAAATTGATTGTAAATGATGGAGTGATAATTCTCCCAGAATGGGACATAGCCGATGCAATAATTTTTGATGCAGTAAGGAAAGAAACCAAACCCTTAGAGGGAATAACTTATAATGATGACCATGCAGCCCTAGTAATGTGGTCACTTAAAAGAGAAGAGAATAGAAGAAGGGGAGAATCCTCATGATATGACTACTTAGGGGGCATGATTGTAAAGAGAGTCAGAGATACAGGGGTAATTGAAGCAGCTAGCACGACCTTAAAGTCTACTAAATTTGGAATGGCAGTGGCTGAAAAGGAAGCAAAAGAGAAATATGATCTCCAAGTAAAACTAGAGGTAGTCATCAAGGCCTACAATGAAGAAAAGCTTGAGATAGCTTCTAAAGATAACATCATTGCGGAGATGAAAGGTAAATTCGAAGGACAGTATCAAAAGGGTGAGTCTTCCCAACTAATGATTGCTTCTTCTCTTGCTAGGCCCCCTCCTTCTAGTCCTATTGTTTAATTCTCTCCTTCCCCCATGACTTCTGGCTTCCAATCAGTTGAGAACATTCAAGATGAGATTGATAAATTGAAGCAGACTCAATCAATTTTTGCAAACAAATATGAGGAAAAGGTCAAGGGTACCATTTTAAAATTTGCTAACACTATTGGGGCAACATTTGTACATTTGAATATGATAAGAATAATCACTCTTTTGGATTCTTTGAAAGAAGAAAAGGCTACTTTGGAGCTAATTTTGGATAAGTGGGCTGCCAGAGAGGTGGACTTAGAGTCCATATATTCTTTATCCCAGGAAGAAGTAGGTGTTGATGATACTATCAAACCTACTTATGAATTAGCAAAAGGTTTGTCCAGCTTTGAAGTGGAAAGAGTGAACATAGAAAGAAGGGCAAACTTGTACCGAAAAGAGTACACAAATGAAAAATCTGAATTGTTTCTTGGAGGTTTTTTAAGTGCCAGTACAATGAAGGATAAAGAAGTATGGATTAAGGAGCTAGGTCATAGGCTGTCTCAGAGAATAAATAATGTTAGAAATATGGACAATACTTCTTTATTTATTCAAACTATTGAAGAAATTAAAAAAATAAAATCACATTTTGGCTTTTTGGAGAAGGAAGTTAAACAGTTAAGGGAAACATGGAAAAGTTTAAATAAACTGAAGCAAAAAATTATTAGCTTCTCTTGGCCCGATGATGATATATTCAAGGTATGGGAAAGCAAATATGTTTTGAAAGAGACAGAATCATAGGAAGATCCCACCGACGCTCCAGCATGTGGCAGTTCACAGGCAACCTGAAGCGGTTAGTTCTTGAAACAATTTTTTTGGGTAACTGGAATTTTGAGGAATTAAAGACACCTGACACCTGATCTACAAATATTGAGAAGTTAGTTGGCCATTTTCTAGCTGGACAACTAATTAGTTGTGGAGGAGTACATTCCAAAATCATTTATTCTCCTACTTCAGTTGTATTTTTGTAATTGATGTAACTTTTGGGGGGAATTATGGTTAGGATAGGAATATTCTTCTAGGGAACTCTAAAGCTTGTTGCATCCAATTTTTATAAATGGATACCAAGACTACCTAGAAAAGGATCACATAAATTTTGTATCAAAGCTCTGGCAAAATATATGCAGGCTTTTGTTCTAGCATTTTGAGTTATTCTTGTGTCTATGTAAAATTTTGATGAGAGAATAGTAATATACAATCAGAATACTTTTTGAGCCGATATATGTGTTGTCTTTGTGTTTGTATGCTGGTTATCATTTACGATTAGATGATCAAGGATTGTTTGGTTAGATGATTTGCAAGGAAAATGATGGGAATGTTTTAGGTCTTGTCCTCGAGGAGGAGAATTAAATATACTTAATTCATCTTCATTGATAATTAGTAAATTTACATGAATTTGATTTTTGGGTCTAGCATAGGTTAAGAGTTTATATATGTCAGACATATATAGATTCAGTAGATCAAAGTGGTGATATGTGTATGAGTTCTATTGTCAAATTTTAAATTAATTTTGATGACTCTAAGGCCTAGATAAGGCACTGGTTTAAGTTGCTAGTGTTCGTGACTTTCTTTGTGATCCTTTGCAATGAAAACAAATCTTTCATTTATGTTTGGTTTCACTAAAGTGAAAAAGTTTGCAGAAATTTGCACTGGTTTTTTGTAAATCATCTACTAAATTGTGAGAAAGTAGTCACAAGTAGTTATACCCGCCTAAGCTTTGTCAATCTTGAAGTGTAGGATGTTTCCTTGTAAACCTTGTTAATTGTTGTCTTGTTTCCTATTCTTGTGTTTATCTTCTTTTGTAATCAGAGGCAAAAGATTTTGAAGAGAAAACAAAGTAATTGGAAATTAAGACCAACAAGAATTGGTGACTCTGCTAGGGAGAGTCATAATATAAGTCTTATAATGTAGATAAATGTATACATTGCATAAGTTATAAAAAATAGAGTATCATGTGGTCTTCATGAAAAGCTATTGACCCTACATTTACCCGTGTCCCTATAATAGTCTTTTTCCATTATTGCATTGTTCAAATATTTCTCTAAGAGTAGCGTTCTCATTCTGTAGTCTCCTATGAGTAAGCTACTATGTTCAAAATATTTTCAATTCCTAATCAATTGGGTGGTGACTCTGACAACAAAAGGAAGGCGGTGCTATTTTTATATAATCACAGATCACTTCAAGGAAGTTCACATAATGCAGAGATGAAGGAATGCCAGGTCCTACATGAAGAAGAACCTCAAGAGAAACTGCAAGGAGGATTGCCCGAACCGGTCCGGAAAGGCCAGAGAGAAAAAACTATACATGAACCAGTTAATGCTTTGTGGAGATAAAAAGGCAGCCATATGGGTAAGTCCTCTGGACGACCAGTGTATGCAAATTCTAGTACATCATCTCATGAGTCTAAACAAGACATTATGGGTTTTCATATGGGTCTATTTGGTAATAATGAGGATATTCAAACTTTTCATCAAAGATTTTCTCATACTGGCATTTCTGTGAGAGATAGGAATAGCTCCAATGTTAGGGTAGATTCTTTGCCCTGAACTGTAGATGGGAATGTGAGTTTGATTGATATTGACCATGTTAATATATCCGATTCAGAGGAAATTTTTCCAGACCCTGATGAAGTTTCCCAGGAAATCGAGGCTCTCAATAAAAGAGTCCATCAGTTAATCTCCTTAAGAAAACAAAAGGAGATGGAGAAGGAAAATGAAACTAAGGCAAAACTTATTGAGAGGGATAGGTTGTTGAGATAGATTGCAGATCTTGAACTATTCACTCAAGAAGAGCCTAAAAGTAAGGAGGAGGGCCCTGTTATTAGAGAGAATTTGACTGCCACAATTAGTTTTGCACCCAAAGTTGTTGTGCAAACTAATAGGGAGATTCACAGTGATCCACAACCTACCAAAATCTATACTGACAAGGGAAAACATAAGGTTGTAGAGATTGGAGATGGTTCCAAGATTGCAGATGTAATATCAGGAAGTGGAAGGGTACCTCATGGAATGTCCTTGCATGAAGTTGAAATAGAGAGAATGACAAAAGAGAAGGACGATTTGCAGAGGGAATTGGAGAAAGTTGAGTTAGAAGCAACCAATACCGAAGTCAGAAGAAAAATTGACTACCTAAAAGCCCCTCCTATAACTTTTCCTTCAATAGATTAGAGTAAACCTATAACTCAACATAGCTCACATTAGATAATGAAAACTCAATCAACTATGCCCATGAATACTATTCCCCTTGTTAACCAAAATAACCCTGCCTTTTTTTTTAATGCTACTCCAGTAAATCAAATACCTCTTGGACACCCCCCCAACCAGAATAACCAAGTTTCTCAAATTGGCGGTCCAAGTTCAAGAATGAATACTGGAAATATTTGTGTTGGTAACCAATTCCAGAGAAGACCCATCAATGTTGAATTGTATAGACAACTTTTCTTTGATGGGATACCAGGTTATCCAAATCATGTCCCTATTGAAATGAGGGACAAACTTCAGAAATTTGCTAGAAACAACGCCATAAGTGCATTTTAGCATCTGAAGTCTTTCAGTTATATGATTAATGATTATGAGATTGCAAATGAGGATGTGATCATAAAATTGTTTGTGCAATCTCTAGTTGAAGATTCTAGGGATTGGTATAGAGGGTTGCCTATAGATAACATAAGTTCTTGGGAAGAATTCAAGAATTGCTTTCAAGAGCAATATGGGGACAAGACAAATGTGAGCTTCATGCTCAATGAATTTAATAATATGAGAAAATCTAATAATGAAGTCATTACAAACTTTAATGCAAGGTTCCAAAATGCAATGCATAGATTATTTCAAGTGATGAGGTTAGATGAAAATGTATGTTTAACCACCTATTATAATGCCTTTGACCCAAAGATGGCCTATATCCTCAAGGATAAAAACCCACACAGTCTAAGGGATGCTTTCAGAATCGCAATAAATGTGGAAAGTAATAGGAAAGCATCAGGCAAAATCGGAAGAAGAACTAATGGCAGACTGTGGCAAGAGAAAAAGCCACAACCAAATAAGGCCTCTAGAGAAGAGGATAAGATTGAAAAATTGATTAGTGTTGTGAAAGACCTCACTGCAAAGGTGAATAAGAATGATAAACCTTACTACAATTGGCAAGATAGGTCTACCAGGTTACATGATATGCCATATAACACTACCTGGAAAGATGGCAAACCTGTGCAAGACAAGCCAAGAAGTACACAGAATCATGATACTTGTGACCCTTTAAAAGGTGGAAACATGCATAATGTGGATAATACTCCTTGGTGTGTAGCATGTGATGGACCACATTCCCCTTACCAATGTGTTGTGGCTCTGGCTTTAAATGAATCTATGAGGAGTGTAGGTGAATTGAGATATCAAAATGAGAATAAGCCTACAGTAAATATGTTTGAAACCATTGTTGAAAGTGACTATGAGTCTTCATAGGATGAAGCAAGTGAGTATGATGCATTAAGCAACAATGCAAATTGCCATGGGCAATTAACAATTGATTGGCATCCTACCTTAAATTTGGTGACAATTGAGGATGAAGAAGTTCATCTTAGAAGGCCTAGTGAGGAAGAAGTCAAGAACCTCACCAAAGCTGCAATAACTAAGGCCAAACATAATTATAATATGAGAATTAACAAGAAAGATGAGAATCAGGGTGAGCCTGGTTCCAAGTTTATTAAAGAAGTTTTCCAAAAAAGGGTGGCTGATGGTAATACTTCTACCAAAGATAGCCATGCTAAAAAGGATCAGTCCAACACTTTAGGGAAACCTGAGTATTTTAATGCAACTAGTGATTTATTAAAGACCGCTATTGATAAGAAGATAGGTCACCAAAAGGCAGACAAGGTTAAAGACCATACTGGGTCAAACATTAATTCTGCATTTGATATGACTTAGTCTTTAACCCAGATGAAAGTTACCGTACCACTGATGGAGCTGTTAAAAACAAAAGAACACAGAGAAGCCGTGTTTTCTCTACTTTCTAGTATATCAGATATAGATGCATCTTCACCTAAAGGTACTGAAAAGGATAAAAAGGATCAAGAGCAAAAAATCCTAGAAATTTATGTGAGAACTACAATTACTCAGGAACCTTCTCAAGTTGATCCTTTTTATGTGACATTATTAGTCAACAATAGACTAATAAAAAATTATATGATAGATTTTGGGGCTGTTGCAAATGTGATGCCATATGGGGTCATGAAAGAGTTGGGATTGTCAGTAAATACCTTTTATGGGAAGTGTTACACTATGGATAACAGAGAAGTACTTGTTGTGGGTACACTGAAAGATGTAGAGGTGAAAATAGTAGCATTCCCTGAGGCCACCTATAAGATGGATGTCATAGTAATTGATACCAAGCCCCATTATGGGATGCTTTTATCTAGACAATGGGCTGGAGCAGTTGGAGGAAATGTCCAACTAGACCTCTCATATGCAACCATCCCAGTGAATGGAAATCAGGTGAAATTATATAGAGAACCATGTGCCCCAAGGGTCATTGATAAAATAGATCCTAACATGCTTAATTGCATGATTGATGTGGACCTTGACAACTTTAGAATTGAACCAATTCAGCCTTAGCTAAAAAATAAAGACCCTATTGTTAATGAATTGGAATTTCAACAGGAAGGCCTATGGCAGATGTACTTTGATGGAGCTTGTTCCAAAGAAGGATCTGGAGTAGGAGTACTTTTTGTCCCCATCAGGTATTACTTTTAAATACTCCTTTCTATTGGTTTTTAAGTGCACAAATAATACAGCTGAGTACGAGGCCTTATTATTGGGATTAGAAATTGCTAAGAAACATGGGATTCAAAACTTGTAGTATCTTAGATAAGATCAAAATATGCATCTAAGAATGACAGGTTAAAAAGGTATAAACATGTTGTTTGCAATGTGATTGAGTACTTTGATGCATTTTCAATTGACTGGATTGAAAGGTCAAAAAATATTATGGCAGACTTCTTAGCTAATGTTGCATTGAAAAATGATGATGTAACACTAACTAGAGTATCAATAGTTGAGATCAAGGCCAAACCTACTATCCCAGAGAATGTGTATAACTGGCAGGTGTTCGAAAATGATGATGGTATACAGAGGTTTGTACAATGCATTAATGAATATGAAGGTCAGAAAATTGATTGTAATGCATTGGTAGAAGTAGTAGATGAGAAAGAAATAGTTTTTGGAAATGACATAGTTCAACTAGAAACTAATGAGATACCCAGAGGACTAGTGGAGTTATAGGGTATGTTCAACTATAGTGACAGTCATTTACACCAGAAGTCATCTACTAAGTTGGAAGAACTGGAAGAGGTAAACCTAGGGACAGAGTCATCCCCTAAGTTGGTGTATATTGGGAAAATTTTTCCTTCTCATATCAAGGCTAACCTCATTAATCTGCTAAAAAAGTACAAACATGTTTTTTCTTGGTCTTATGATGACTTGAAGGTGTATAGACAAGATTTATTTCAGCATGAAGTACCTCTGCATCCTGATGCTAAGCCTTTTAGATAAAAGAAAAGACCTATTAACCCCCTCTTGGAACCCAAAATGCAACAAGAACTAACCAAGCTAAGAGAAGGGGGAATTATAAAGCATATAAGGCATTCATCATGGGTATCCAATCGAGTTCCTATCAGGAAGAAGAATGGGGACATAAGGCTCTGTGTAGATTTTAGGAATTTGAATGTCGCTTCTCTTAAGGACAACTACTCATCACCAAATATGGAAGCTATGCTATAGAGGGTCACTGGGTGTGACCTACTATCAATGATGGACGACTTATTTGGTTACAATCAAGTATTGGTAAAAGAGTCTGAGCAGTTCAAGACTGCTTTTACTACCCCTTGGGGAACCTGTGTTTATGTAAGGATGCTATTAGGTTTAAAGAATGTTGGGCCAACTTTTCAGAGGGCTATGGATGTAGCCTTCAAAGAATTTATTAACATCATAATGGTTGTTTACCAGAATGATCTTACATGTTTTTCAAAGAAGGCAAATGATCATTGTGGTCATTTGGAAAAACGTATTCTGTAAGGCCTTGGAATTCAGTGTGTCTCTAAATCCCCAAAAATGCCACTTTGTTGTAACTGAAGGAAAGCTAATAGGACATATTGTTTCTAAGGAAGGAGTCGAGATTGACCCTAAGAAAATTGAGGCTATTAAAAATGTGCCTCAACCAAAGAATGTTAAAGGAATTCAATCTTTCTTGGGTAAGGTGAATTTTGTCAAAAGGTTTATAGCCAAGTTTGCCGAGATTGTTAAGCCTACTGTTAAGCTACTAAAAAAGGATGCTAAGTTTTCTTGGGATGAGGAAGCAACACAGGCCTTTGACAAGATTAAAAAGGCTATTCAAGAAGCCCTAGTGCTAAAATCTCCTAACTACAGTAAGCCTTTTTCATTATTTTCCTTTGCTTCTTACCATACAATAGCAACAATTTTGCTTCAGAAGGATGATGAAGGGTATGAACATCCAATTTCTTTTTATAGTAGATCCCTACAGGCTGTTGAGTTAAAATACGAAATTATGGAAAAACAGGCATATGCTTTGGTCAAGGTTGTTAAAGCATTCAGGCCTTATCTTGTAAATGCAAGAGTAGTTGCTTATGTCCCACATGCAGCTGTCAAAGACATTTTATCCCAGTTTGAAGTTACTGGTAAAAGGTGTAGGTGGATAAATAGGATACATGAGTTTGATCTTGAGATCAAGATCACAAAATTGGTAAGAGGACTGGGCCTTGCCAAACTAATGACTGAATCAAATCTTGCTAACATTGACATCAACAATGTTGAAACTAAAAAGGTTATGGTCACTAGTATTGAAATGCGGCCATGGTATTCAGAGATTGTGCATTTCTTATAAAATGCAGCATGTCCAGAGGGAATGACCCACAATCAGAAGAGAACACTAAATTTGAAGTCATAGAAATATGTTCTCGTTTAGGGAGACCTATACTTGAGAAATAGAGATGGGGCATTATTGATGTGTCTAGATGATTCTGAAGCTCAAAAGGTGCTGACAGCGATGCATAATGGAGTATGTGGAGGTCACTATTCAGCAAAGATAACTGCTGGCAAAATAATCAAGGCAGGATATTACTAGCCTACCTTGTTTAAAGATACTCACAAGTATGTCCAGAAATGTGACCCTTGTTAGAAATTTGCTTCCAAATTGAAGTATGCAGGCGCCTTGCCACTTAACCCTATTATAGTTGAGGCCCCTTTTGTTCAATGGGGCATGAAATTCATTGGAGAGATAATAGAAAAATCAAGCCGAGGTCACAAGTGGATCTTGGTAGCCACCGATTATTTTACAAAATGGATTGAGGCCATACCTACAAAACGGGCAACTAGTAAAGTTGTTATTGAATTTTTAATGGATAATATATTGACAAGGTTTGGTGTGCCTGTGAAGTTGATTATGGATAATGCTATGTGCTTCAGGTCAGAGGAATTCATATAATTTTGTGTAAGTTATGGAATTATCATGTCATATTCCTCACTGTATCACCCACAAGGCAATGGCCAGGCAGAATCAAGCAACAAAAGCCTCCTGAACATCATTAAGAAGATTCTTGAGCAGAATAAGAGATCTTGGGATCAAAAGCTCAAGCTAGCTTTATGGGCAGACATAATTACAGTGAAGAAGGCCATTGGTATATTTCCATTTGAACTAGTATATGGAGTATAGAGTAAGGTACCTGTAAACAATCTCCTCCCTGTATATAAATTCTTGCAAGCTGAGGAATTGGAAGTATCTGAACCCATGGAGGATAGAATGATCCAATTGGTAGAATTGGAAGGAATGAGAACTATGTCTCATAAAAGGAATCTAAAAATTCAGTTGCAATCAAAATATCTTTTTGATAAAAGAACTACAACCAGAAAGTTCCAGATTGGTGATATGGCTCTTCAGTGGAATGCTAGAGAAAACGACAAGGGAAAGCACGAGAAGTTTGAATAATTCTGGATAGGCCCTTTGATTGTCTTTGATATCAATGGAAAATATTCATACTTCTTGCAAAGAATGAACTGTGAGTTACAGGAATTCCTAGTGCATGGACAATTCCTAAAACATTACTTCTCATGACTCATTTTGTCCATGCACAGTAGTTGTAAATTTGTGTATATTAGGTTTGCTTTGATTAGGGTTTTGTTTTGGTTTGTGTTGTAAAGTTTTGCTAAGTTCTTGCGTTGGTCTTACATCCAACCATCCTTAGTCAGAGTCGTTGTTATCAATATTTTGGATGGTGTTGCATTTTTCCTAATATCCTTAAATTTTCCAAATTTTTTTTGGATTGTTCCCTAACTGCAAGTAAATGGTTTCTAAGGGTTTAGGGTTTAATAATTTTAAAATCATTTGGTAAAAAACCTTTATGTCGTATTGTCTTAAAGACACATTTTTTTGTCCATTACCTTTTTTCACTTAACCAAAAGGGTCACCACGTCGTTAAAAGGAGCCATTTGAGCTTTAGGCTTAGGTGGGCTTTATTAAAACTGAAACGCTTTATGTTTTTCCTAAAGTCCTAAGTATGTTTCTTAATGTATGCATCGGGTTATTAAAGGTCGGGTAAGTCTTGTTTGATCCTATGGTTGTCGTGATACTGCAATAAGAAGTCGCACATTGAATACTCATTCGACTCAGTGACAAGCCACTAGTGGCTGGGCTGGCTAGAGCTCCAACGATGGCGGTTAAGTGCTAACAGTCAAGCGGTAGCGGTTACATGATGAAGGGACCTTAAAGATCGAGTAGTAAGGATATGATCTAATGGTTATCTCTAGATCGTGATGAAGAGTTGCAAGTCCTTTACTCTTTGCAGACTAGTGACTGAATGTTGGGCCTGACCACTGTGAGCGGCCCAGGTGTTTTAAATGGTTGACAAGTCTAGGGGAAATCAATTGTTGTCATTATACCATGACGGGAAGATGCTAGTCCTTTAACCTTCATGGATCAGCGATAAAGGGTAGGCGGGTGACTAAATGGTGGGCCCTCTTCCAAGGCTTAAGTGATTAAAAGGTGCACTAAATCTGCATGATCTAATGGTTGTCACTAGGCTGTGATGGAAAGTTGCTCGAGTTTTATTCTTCATGGATCAGCGACTGAAGGGAAAAACATACTGAAGAAGCCCTTTTAGTCCGTTGAAGCAGAAATTTGAAATTTAAATGAATTAATTACAGAGCTTGTGGCTTCATTGATGAGAATTAATGCTAATTTTCTACCGAGGTTGCTTCATAAAACCTTGTTTTGAGATTTTAATTATAAAAGTCATTCAAGAAGATTAGCAAAGATAAGGTGTGCAGTTTCTATGAATTCTCAGGCGACAAGTAAGTTATTCTGTGACTGTGGATTGTGATTTCTACTTGTGTTGATATTGTCTGGTGCTAGAAATTCTGAAGGGTTGTTTGAATAACAAAATTGAAGTAAGATTAACCTTAGATTGTTAAAGTGACACCACGAAGAGAATTTAAGAGAAAGGTAGACTATCAGGAGACGGCTATCTATGATGCTTTTCTAGAACAATTGGTTCAATCCATGAATAGTATTGCCAAGATAAAGGAACTTGTGCCCAAGTTTCCCCGCCTGTAGATTGGTGATGGTTAATATGATAAGGGATGTTGGCTAAGAGATCCCCAGATAGGCATGTAAGGTCTAGGTATGTTCAGGGTAGGGTTTGGTCAACGGAATGCACTTGCTCCTACAAATAACATATGGGAATTAGATGTTGCGAAATTGGTGGTCCCGGGGGTTTTCATGGATATTTCTTTGTTGACTCGGATTGCAAAGATCTATGACCCCATCACCAGGATTGTGACGAATATAAGTGGAGGCCCCCTAATTGAAATTATAGCTGATGAACTTAAGAGGGTATTCTAGCTAAATGAAGCCTCAAGTTATCTAGAGCCCATTGATTTTGTAATACTAAGAAAGGTTTTATAATGTCAAGAAGGATCATCTTAGGAGTGGGCCATTGAGGGAATTTTTTGCAAAGATAGGAGTACTAACACTGGTAGGCCCTAGTACAATGGAACCTTTCCCTATGAATTTCTTCACCTTGAGGGCTAAGGGTATATATTAGTCTTTATGTCAAATTTTTGGAGAAGATGCAGAGAATGCCATGCCCACTCATTACATGCTTATGATGGCACAAATTTTGAACATGACCATAGTAGTAGCATATGAATTTGCACCCTATCTTGCAAATTTCATCCATGAGGGTTTAATTGGGATCAATAATGTCAAAGTGGATAGACCTTTTGGCTGGTATTCCATGTTAATGCATATGTTTTTGTTTAAAGGTGTGGAATATTTTGCAAAAGGTATGGACCTATTAAGAGAAAAAGATGGTGAAGACATGCCAATCCAATTGTGGAGTGCAGATCAATCTTGGGATAGAGAAGATGCCAAATATCTGAAGTTTAATAGATGTTTTGCATCTAAGCTTAGAATTCTTCTATGTGAAGAGAACCCTAGGATCCCAAAGGTTCTCCTTGAATTCATTAGACCTAAGGAGTTTACAAAGGACATTAAAATTATGCACAATTGGGGTGACATCATTTTATATCATGTTTCTATTGTTTTTAGAGTATACAGTTTCAGGGGAACCCCATACTTGCTCCCCTATCAGGTCCCCTTGAAGATTGGTATTGCTGAAATTATAAGGCAAATTAGGGGTCTGCAAGAAGCAGAACTAACAAATAGGCAAAGAGGGACAATCTTTCTAGTTGTCACCATGGTACATCAATTTGTTATTACCAAAAGGGGTTGGCTACATTTTGAGAAGTTCCTCCAGCCATACAGATTGTCAATGGCAGTGGCTAGGTTTGTTGATCCTAAAGACTTCTTTAATGGTATGTTTAGGAAGAAGGTCAGGTGTGAGGCCAAAGTTCATCAATTCCACTTCCCTGAAGATCTAATAAGGAATGAATTTAACTTGGCTGAACAAGAGGTGAAAAAGGGAAAATGGTTAGTATACAAGAAAACTCTTGATTTTGTCCAACACTTTGATAAGAATTATGATCCATTAAAGAGTTTTAACCCATTTGAGGAAAAGATTAATTTTTTGATAGAATATTTTGAGGATTCCATGCAAACTTTGAATGAGAAAAATGATGCAGTAATGAAGGCAGACCCTAAGAAGGCCAAGCTTATCTTGACCAAGCCCATGTTTTCTAAGATTGTTCCCCCTAGAGAGTATGTAATGTACAAAAAACCGAGATACAATGTAGTGATGTCTAAGGGGGATGAACCTTCCACATCAAAGGGCAAAAGGCCAATGGAGGATGCTCCAGAATCCCAAACCTCCCCAAAGAGGTAGAGATTGGAAAAAGAGGCCCAACCAGGTGAATCTTTGTATTCACATTCTCAATCCCATTACCTATAGGTGATGAGCAGGCAGTTGTTGAACAATTAATGCAACTAGGAAGCTTGGGGGATATTTCATTTACTTATGGAGAAATGCAAGAAGGAATGCTAGAAGAGCCAGCAGGTGCTAAAATGGACCTAACTACTGAAGAATTTGCAGGCAGAGAGTTGGATCCTATCATTAAATAGGCTAGTGATGAATTTTTGGTCAATGACAATTTTGTAAAGTTAGGAGCCTTTTTGCAATTTTTTTGGAGGAAGCATATGGGGCAATTTAAGGAAAGATGTGAAAAGAAGAAAATTGAACAATCCCATAAAGATACATCTTCTATTGAAGCAGAAATAAAGCTGGAGTGCTAATTCTACCAGAATGGGACATAGCCGATACAATAATTTTTGATGCAGTAAGGAAAGAAACCAAACCCTTAGAGGGAATAACTTATAGTGATGACCATGAAGCCCTAGTAATGTGGTCACTTAAAAGAGAAGAGAATAGAGGAAGGGGAGAAACCTCATGATCTGAGTACTTAGGGGGCATGATTGTAAAGAGAGTCAGAGATACAGGGGTAATTGAAGCTGCTAGCACAACCTTAGAGTTTGTTAAATTTGGAATGGCAGTGGCTAAAAAGGAAGCAAAAGAGAAAGTTGATCTCCAAGTAAAACTAGAGGTAGTCCTCAAGGTCTACAATGAAGCAAAGCTTGAGATAGCTTCTAAAGATAACATCATTGTAGAGCTGAAAGGTAAATTGGAAGGACAGTATCAAAAGGGCGAGTCTTCCCAACTAATGATTGCTTCTGCTCCTACTAGGCCCCCTCCTTCCAGTCCTATTGTTGAATTCCCTCCTTCCCCCATGAATTCTGGCTTCCAATCAGCTGAGAACATTCAAGATGAGATTGAGAAATTGAAGCAGGCTCAATAAATTTTTGCAAACAAAAATAAGGAAAAGGTCAGGGGTACCATTTTGAAATTTGCTGACACTATTGGGACAGCAATTGTACATTTGAATATGAGAAGAATAATGACTCTTTTGGATTCTTTGAAAGAAGAAAAGGCTACTTTGGAGCCAATTTTGGATAAGTGGACTACCAGAGAGGTGGACTTAGAGTCCATATATTCTTTATCCCAGGAAGAAGTAGGTGCTGATGATACTATCAAAACTACTTATGAATTAGTAAAAGGTTTTTCCAAGTTTGCAGCGGAAAGAGTCAACATAGAGAGAAGGGAAAACTTGTACCGAAAAGAATACGCAAATGAAAATTTTAAATTATTTCCTGGAGGTTTTTTAAGTGCCAGTAAAATGAAGGATAAAGAAGTATGGATTGAGGAGCTAGGTCATAGGTTGTCTTAGAGAATAAATAACGTTATAAATATGGACAATACTTCTTTATTTATTCAAACTATTGAAGAAATTGAAAAAATAAAATTACATTTTGGCTTTTTGGAGAAGGGAGTTAAACAGTTAAGGGAAACATGGAAAAGTTTGAATAAACTGAAGCAAAAAATTATTAGCTTCTCTTGGCTTGATGATGATATATTCAAGGTATGGGAAAGCAAATATGTTTTGAAAGAGACAAAAGCACATGAAGATCCCACCAATGCTCCAGCATGTGGCAGCTCACAAGCAACCTGAAGCGGTTAGTTCTTGCAACAAAGTTTTTGGTAACTAGAATTTTGAAGAATTGAAGACACCTGGCACCTGATATGCATATATTAAGAAGTTAGCTAGCCATTTTCTAGCTGGACAACTAATCAGTTGTGGAGAAGTATATTCCAAAATCATTTATGCTCCTACTTCAGTTGTATTTTTGTAATTGATGTAACTTTTGGGGGGAATTATGGTTAGGATAGGAATACTCTTCTAGGGAAGTCCAAAGCTTGTTGCATCCAATTTTTATAAATGGATACCAGGACTACCTAGAAAAGGATCGCATAAATTTTTAATCGAAGCTCTAGCAAAATATATGCAGGCTTTTGTTCTGGCATTTTGAGTCATTCTTGTGTTTATGTAAAATTTTGATGAGAGAATAGTAATATACAATCAGAATATTTTTTGAGCCCAGACCTATGTTGTCTTTGTGTTTGTATGTTGGTTATCATTTTTTATTAGATGATCAAGGATTGTTTGGTTAGATGATTTACAAGGCAAATGATAGGAATGTTTTAGGTCTTTTCCTCAAGGAGGAGAATTAAATATACTTAATTCATCTTCATTGATAATCAATAAATTTACATGAATTTGATGACTGGGTCTAGCATAGGTTAAGAGTTTATATATGTCAGGCATATATAGATTTAGTAGGTCAAAGTGGTGATATGTGTATGAGTTCTATTGTGAAATTTTAACTTGATTTTTGGTGACTCTAAGGACCAGATAAGGCACTGGTTTAAGTTGCTAGTGTTTGTGACATTCTTTGTGATCCTTTACAATGAAAACAAATCTTTCATTTAAGTTTGGTTGCACTAAAGTGAAAAAGTTTGCAAAAATTTGCATTGGTTTTCTGTAAATCATCTACTAAATTGTGAGAAAGTAGTAACAAGTAGGTATACCCGCCTAAGCTTTGTCAAGCTTGAAGTGTAGGAGGTTTCATTGTAAACCTTGTTAATTGTTGTCTTGTTTCCTATTCTTGTTGTTCTCTTCTTTTGTAAATAGAGGCGGAAGATTTTGAAGAGAAAACAAAGTAATCGGAAATTGAGACCAACAGAAGGTTTCAAGTTGAAGATTTTAGAACCAGTAAAGATTTTCATTTCAAAGAACCCGGTGTTGCATTCTAGAACCAAGCATATAGCTAAAGTATCATTTCTTAAGAGAGAAAGTGCAGAGTAAAGATGTGTCACTGGAGCATGTATCTACTAAGGAACAACTAGTGGATATCTTTACTAAACCTCTGCCTAAGGCTGCTTTTGAGTATCTTAGAGGTTAGTTAGGGGTTGTACCCCTACATGAGGTCAATTAAGCTGATGGGGAAGACATCAGTCTTGGAGCTTATTAAAGATCTTGAAGCAAGATTGGTGTAGAGTGGAGCTATTCCACAGGGGGAGAAACAAGTTGCAGATAGTTGTTGTAGATCGGTGAAGCATGGAATGGTTAGCCATCTAATATTGATATTCACTTTGGCAATGTTGTCAAAGGGGGAGAAGAATTGTATATGATTAATAGCCAGTTATGAGCTGAAGACATGGATACACAGTTGAAGGAGAGTACATGGAAAATGTAAACCAGGATTCCTATACCCATGTATATGCATTACTCTCAATCATCACAATCAAAAGGGTATTGATATTTGTATTGCCATCAATGCCAAAGGGGGAGTTTGTTGGCATTACATGAAGATTGCATTAATGAAGTGTAGTTTTGTCATTGATGTCAATAATAACCAGTAAAGGAGCTATATTGAAACCGGTAGTGATGCAGTAATGCAACTGGTAATAGAGCAGTGAAGGAAACTGGTATTGGTATTTGAAGTAGAGAGATCAACTGGTAACCCTAACCTGTTGATATGCCAAACCCTAACCGATGGAGCTTGGTGAATCGGTTGTGTTGATCTATGACCAAATGATGATTGGAGATGGAGATGCCACATATGCATGATGCATGTGATGAGTTTCAAAGTGGTTTTGGCGCGTAGAGATAACTATTTTATCTTGGGAATGAAAAAATGCATAGCATGAAATGAATAATACGTGATGAGTTACAAGATCTAATGTGCAGTGATCCGGGAGTGGTTGAAGTTATCTTGAACAATGTGTAGTTGATGGCTATGTAATCTAATGGTCATGTTTGAACTGATATGTTTGTAATCTCTATGAGATCTTAGGTTTTGTGTTGTGTTACCGACCCATTGTATTGCTTATAAGGTTGATGAGTTATTTTGTAATAGTGTTGGCAATTTGGTTAAGTGTGGTAGTGTGATTGATTGCCGAACTAGAAGGAGTATCTGCAGGATGTTTTGAAGGCAGGTAGGAGCATAAAAGGATCTGATTAAGCATAGTAGTGCTATTACTAGATCAACAAAGACCCTGTTGTTCTCTAACCATTACAACAGTTAAATCCCTTAACCAGGTAAGCTTTAATAGGCTTGGTGCTTTCTAAATCCTCTAACCAAGTGATCCATTAGCTTGGATTTGAAATCCTCTATCGAGGTTACTCCTAATAGGGTATTGTCGTTAACAGGGTATTGTAGTCAATCCCTTAATTGGGTGGTCCTTAACCGGATCTGTTCCTAATAGGACATTTTTGTAAAGCTTCTAACAAGGCTTGGCTCCTAACAGGGTGAACTTCAGAAGAGTTCAAAATACTTGTGGGTATTCATCCCCACCATGGTTTTTCCCATTTGGGTTTCCATGTCAAAAATCATTGTGTCAAGTAGTGAATGATTTTATGGTTATATGTTTTGATATGGTTAATATGTTTAATTAGTAAAGCCACTTAGATATGTTTAGATGACCAGAAGTGGTCTGAAATGAGTTATTACTAATGTTATTAAAGTGGTTTAATGTTTTGGTTAAATGGTATGTGAGTTTCAGATTTATTACACTGTTATATTGGTATTCTAGTCAATTGGTAAAGCTTGACAGTGCAGTTACAGTCTATGGTACAATGTCTAATTCAGTTAGTTTTTCAAGTTGTTTATGAGTTGGAATTAAGTTTGGTGAAAGTTTACTTTTTTTTCTATCTATTGATTCATCCCCCCCCCTCTTAGTAGTTGATCGGATCCTTATTGATTCATTATATCATCAATTCCTCTCTACCCGCCAATTGATTGCCTTTCATGAATTCCCTACCTGCCTAGAAGAGGACTTGACCTGCATGATGGAGCCCTTTCCATCATCATCATTGGATCTGTTGGGATAGGGGAGAGGGACCTCCTTCACTAGAAACATCTCTATTCGGAGGATAGAGAATTCCTCCTAATTTCCCACCCAGCTTTAACTGGACTAGCTGCTCTTCTAACCCGGTCGAAATCAATTCGAATTCATCTCTCAAAGGAGGAGATTCAATGGGCCGCTTCTTATATTTATTTTGTATGGATGAACAAATTATCTATGGAGATTCAATCAATAGAAAATGGGGGATGAGGGATAGGAGGAGGATCCAATGATGATGATGGGAAGGGCTCCATCAGGCAGGTAGATTCCTCTTCTAGATAGGTAGGGAATTCATGAAAGGCATTCAATTGGCAGGTAGAGAGGAATAAGAGATACAAGCTTCCAATAATGGTTTGGTGCTTATTTTGGTGGGTTGACCAGTGAATTATACATAGATAAATAACATCACGACTTGCCCCCTTATAATAGTAGGGGCCTGGAACTATACTATGGAACGGGTTCCCGGGGGGGCTGCTATTCTATTGTAGTGGTGGGCCCCTACTATTCTATGGGAACATAACCCCACCCCCACCCCTTTAGAATAGTTCTATTCCCTATGAACACCCATCTTCTGGGGGTGGATATTCATGTGGATCTAGGATAAGTCTGGGTGGGTGGGAATCATAGGATTCCCTGACAAACCCCTGGATATAGTTGGCGGGTACTCGCAATTCTATACATAATATGCAGGGGTGGGTGGGAGGAGATAGTTCCCTCAAAGATAAAATATGATCTATCAGAAGGCCCCTCTTTTATATTATTGTAGTTGGGGCTACCTCTACCTCCCACCCTTATCTCACTATCTGTAGCTACTGGTGGATCTAGTAATAGACTTGGATCCACCTTGGCTTCATCGACAGGATCTACTTAACCTAGGTATGGAACTACTCATGCTGGATCAACATAATAGACAGAAGCAAATGCTCAATCAACTTAATTGACAACCCCTATTTATTATGGTTGTTGGGTATTGATATTGATGTGGAACAGTACTCTCCTCCCACCCACCTCGATGTTGCTACCAAAGCTATGGACATTTCTAGTGTTGGTGTTGAGCCAACGAAGTAAACTATAGGTGTTGTCAGTGCTAGTGATGGTTCTAGTGTGAGTAGTGGAGGTGGTAGTGGGTAAGCTAGTGCTTCTACTAATGCTGGGTATCGATCCCACTCTTGATCTAGAAATGGAACTATGACTACTAGGTATGGACTTTATCATGCCTCCTATGCTACTAGGTATAGTTCGAGAGATGCTTATGATGTTATTGTATGAACTAGTAGGTGGGCTTGTTGCATATAGATTCGCCAACTCTGTTGGGCCCCCCTAAAATCTATTATTGTGGGTTTGTCAGCTGCTAGTATGGTTCTATTAGAAAGAAAGAAACATAGTTTTGATCAATTCTATACAAAACATAGTAGTCGGCCATTACACCACCCCACTTCCTCACAACCAAGAGTGTTACGTATAGATTCTCTACTCTATTGTAGCTCAGTCGGTGGAGATTGGTGGGGGTATGAAAGCTTCAGATGGAATCAAATTACTAGATGGGATGAATATCCATTTGGGCTTCTCTTTCTAATGCTGGAGTGGGCCTAGGAGGGGGTACTCGATTGACCCCCTCGATTTCTGCAAGTAGAACTATCTTCGAGTGGTTTCGAGTAGTTTCCTACTTTTTCAATGCTATGCTCACCGACTACCTTATAATAGTAGGGGTGGGTGGGATGTGGGGAGGCCCTACAATTTTATGGTAGCTATTTAAAGTGGTTCTAGGAGATTAAGTCATTGGGATAGTGCCCCATATCTATACTAGAGGCCCTTGAGTTCATCATATAGGTAGGCCAACGGAGAATGCAACTTCTTAGATTGCAATGAACTAACCTCCACAAGAACGGGTCGTTTAGTTGAGGTTGAGCTAGTTTTGTTGGGTTTGCCACCCTATATAGATAGATGGGCAATCAGGCTTCAGAGTATTTAGGCCTATCGATAGGGAGAGGCACTTGATTGGTAAATGTCCAGCACTCCCCCAATGATGCAGGGGAGAATGGAATATATCTACTCTACTAGGGGTACTCGATCGATAGAAGACGTCCATCTCATCTATTCTTTTTTTTAGAAGACAATAGGAAGCCTATGGATGTTTGTGCCCTATCTATCTCAAGCCGATATATGTGGTTAAGAATATATCTAAAATGCTCTATTCTCATGAACGATCCTCAATCCAAGTGCTCAGGAGAGCAAAGGAACAGAAACTATTAAGATTGTGTCGGCCAGAGATAGAGGCACTCGACAGAAAGGAACTGAAAGGAGGGGTTCGATCATTCTATTGTATACATATTAACAACTCTAGAGGTCAGGAATTTGGTATTCTTTTTGAATCATAGTAGGCCCGAAGGGTGGTAACCCTAGAGAAGAGGGAAGGCGGAAAGTGATCTGATTGCAATGGTTTCATTTCCACAAGTTGAACACTGACAAGGCCCCCACCCAACTCTTTCATTTGTCATTGCTATCTCATTCTAGTCAAGACTTTCATCAATCCAATCTTATGTTCTTATACATATATTACCAAATACATGGGAAGTGTGGGTCGAGTTACATAATCCATCCGAAAGAATGAATCAAATAGTTTCAGTGCCAGTGGGAGTGCTTTTGAGAGAGGGGAAGCTAGAACGTTTCTCTCTCACTCTATATCCTTCCACCTACCCTGGAATAGTGCTGAAGCAACAAGTAGAAGAGATTCAAAGGCATGGCCTTCCTCAACTCGAGATATCTATCCATCCCATACTACAGTTCCCACCCACCTGGCCTTGCTATTCTAAGGGGATGGCAATTGTTGGAACATAATACGTATGAAATATAGGAAGATGCCCCCTTTCTATAAATGTTGTCTTTGTTTCACTAGGGATGAAATCTTGTTGTGTGTTATCGCACCCAGGTGGGAGAGGGGAGAGAAGGAAATGAGGTTGAGAGGTAAAGTCGCAAAGGGGAAGAGAAGTCATAGAAAATCTATCAATTCAATTTATTCTGAGAATATGAAGAAGGGTGAAGGTTGGGTGGGCGGCGGATCCACAAGAAAGATTGACTTGAAGACCTCTCCTTCTCACTCTTTTATATTGGATAGAGCAGCAAAAGTCAACCAATCCCCTACTATTCTAAAGGTGGTAAAGAGAGCTGTTGGATTGGAAAGTTCTATCATTTCATTTGACAGAGCTGGAGATTGATACCCATCGAGTTGACTAGGCAAGAAGCCTCATGAAAAATCCTACTCACCATGGGGTGAATGGTAGCAACCCTGACTCAATAGGCAAACGATAAAGATTTTGTCTACTCATCATGTGTAACATAACATTTTGGATCGAGCCATTTTGAGGTTGATTGTTATAGACATATTAACTGACGCAATCGATTGATTGAAACTGAATTCTGGATGTATGAGGCGATCAACCCACATAGGCAGGGGCTACCGGTTCCCACTCGAGTTTATGCTTTTCATTTCCACCTCCCTTAAAATAGTAGGGGCCTATATATTGATATGGGGTGGGTGGGAAACTATAGGAAAGGGTGAATCTGCTGTAGTTGGAATCGACTGTGGACCAAGAACACAACTAGCGAACACCCCATAGAATAGCAGGGCCCCCCCACCCTGGGAAGATAGTTGTCAGGTTGGGCCCTACTATTATATTATTCCCTACAACATAATTTTAAGGGGATAAGGGGCAGTGGGAGGATAGCTGACTATATCCTCCCACCCACCCCACTATTCCTCCCACCCTAGTCTCAAATTGATCTCTCTCTATAGATGGAGTTGGGGGGGAAAGAAGGAAGAAATGAGAGGTAGGACCAGAACAGTGTTTCTAAAAAAGTATGGTTGGGGCAGAGGAGGCATGTTACGTACTAATCTGATGATGCAGCATCTCTCAATATTGACACATCGATGGACTCTTTTCTAAAGGTGGGAGAGATACAGTTACTCCTAGAAGGGATCCATCACTCCTCTTTAGTGGATGGGAAACAATAGTCCCAGGGTGGCACAAAGAGAAATCATCTAGTGAGTGGGAGGAAGAAGGGGAGAATCAAAATGAATGGGTCATTGGCAGGGGGTGGGCAGGAGAACTTAAAGTTGTCCTAATTACTCAGCTTGCTAGAATAAAGAACTATAGTTGATCAATGGAGAGATGGTTCCACCATGTTTTTGTGTCTATATACGTGATTAGGTATGGATGTCGATAAGGTACGAATGTAGTTGATTTTGCATGAATAAGGGATGGTTTAGGGGTGTTGGTTGTGGAGTGCTATGGTTGGGAAGCATCCTGGCCCTAGCCTTAGACATGGACATGGGATCGGTATAGGTAGGCATTTATTATGGTTGGATGTGCTATTGGATGGATGTACTACAATTTTGATGGGTCCAAGCACTGGATAGGAGTGCAATTTGTTGAGTGTGTAGATGCATATGTAGATGTTGCAGCCTCCGACCAAAACTAGTGTTGGATAAGAGGAATAAGCCCAAGTAGATAATAATGTGGGAGTCAAAGTGAGAGCACCAATTAGAGGAGGTGAAACAAATCTATGGTGCAGGTGGAGAAGTCAATTTGTAAGCTATATGGTGTAAAATTCGGATATGGTTAGGTGGTCGCTATAAAGAGATGCCCTATCCCATGTGCCCCTAGTCAACGAACCTAAACCATTGACATGTTGGCGTTAACCATTGAATTGTTAGTGTGGGTAGAACTGATAGTGTAATGGCATACCACCCCTATCTTCCTTTTGGTTAGTGCCTATTATGGTAATCCTCTTCGCCAGTGCTCTATGCCTTTGTGAAGTGCCTGTTATGGTCAACCCCTTCATCAGTGACTGTTATGTTAAAGGGGGTCTCAGCTCCTTTCGGTGAAAGGCATTGGCTGGGTCTCAGCTCGCACATGACCTTGCTCCTATGCAAGACATCTTCTCCCATACCACGCCTAAGGTTGTTTCAACTTTGTTAAAGCATACGCCTACTAGGCCAAGTTCAAAGCCAATCTGGCCCCTGTGTAGTGTGCACCCTTTGGTCTTCCTTTAGTTTCTCTAAGTCTCTATGTACGTGGTCCTAAGTCTCTAATAGTGGTCTTTATAAGGGCCTCATCCTTAATAACCCCCTCTTCCAGCCACTACACGACTAGTTTATGAACCATACTTTTCGTTTAGGGTGCCTGCCCCTCCTCCGGGTATAGTTGACATTCCCTGCTACTTATGATGCTACTGCTTGAATAAACTGATGGTATGATGAAATAATAAGTATTTGGACAACTACTGAGAGGGGGGGTGAATCAGTAGATAGAAAAACTTATAATAAACTTCACCAATCTCAAAAATCAATCTCTCAAAGTAAACTTAGAATAATAACTCTGTCAAGATAGAAACTCATAAGATAAACTGGTTGACTGTTACAACAAATTATTAGTAAACAACTTCTTCACATCTCAATTCTTCCAGTTATCATGACTTATCAGAAATAGTTAAGTAAATCAACCATGAAAACATAACCACAAAAATATTCACCACTTGACACAAATATTTTTGACGTGGAACCCAAAATAGGTAAAAACCATGGTGAGATGAGACTCTTGAGATAACTATTTGAACTCTTTTGAAGTTCACCCTATTAGGAGCCTAGCCTATTAAATCTTTACAAAACGTTCTATTAAGAATTGATCCTGTTAGGAATCACTCAGTTAGGGGATTGACTACAAATGCCTTGTTAGAAGCAATACCCTATAAGGAGTAACCTTGGTAGAGGATTTGAAAATCCAATCTAATGGACCACCTTGTCAGAGGATTTGAATAGCACCAAGCTTGTTAGAGCTTACCCGGTTAGGGGATTTCAATTCTGTTGTAATTGTTAGAAAACAACAAGAGTTTGTTGATCTGTCTGAATAGCACTACACTTACTTGATCAGATCCATTTCATGCTCTTATCTACCTTTACTCAAACTACAGATACATCATCCGGTTCGGCAACCACACACTCAACTAAACTGTGTCTATCTCTTTTGCCAAATCTTTTTGAAACTAAACAACTTCATCAACCTTAAATACAAATCAATCAGGTCAATAACACAACAAAAGCCTAATTCTCCTAGAGATTACAAAAAAATCGGTTCATGTATGACCGTTGGATTACATAATAATCTCTGCACATCAATCAAGAAAACCTTGATCGCTCCTTGATCACCACTTCATCTAACTTAGTAACTCATCACGCGATTTGCATTAGATGCAATAAATTTGCTCATTCCCTAGATAAAAACCATTACAACAACTCACCAAAATCTCTTGGAACTATCTTCATACAATAATCATGTGTGTCATAATCATTACCGCTCATCATCATATCATAAACCAATATAACCGATTCACCAAACTTAATCGGTTAGGGTTTATCAAAAATAATAGGTAGGGTTTACTAGTTACATCAATAGATAAGGTTTACACCGGTTACCAATTCACTCCACAAATTCTTTCTACTAGTTACAGTAACAATATTACAACAATATCAACAATATCATTACTGGTTTAATTAATATCAATGACAACATAACATATCATTAATGCAATCGTCATGCAAATGCCAACAAACTCCCCCTTTGGCATTGATGGCAATACAAATATCAACACCATTGATTATTGTGTGATTGTGAATAGGAATCCTGGTTTACATTACCAAGTATTCACCGTGCTCTTCATGTCTTCAGCTTGTTGTTGGTTCTCCTTCCCATAATCACATAATTCTTCTCCCCCTTTGACAACAATTCCAAATTGAAAGTAAAACATGTAATGTCAAATTGCACTAGGCATCATCAACATTCGGTAACTTGATGCTCCCTCTATGGAATAAATCTACTTCTACACCAATCCTTCTGTAAAATTCTGCAAGTACCTCTGGGACTGATGTAATCTACATCATACTTAATTGACTTCATGAAGAGGGACAACCCCTAACTGACTTCTAAGATACTCAAAAGTAGTCTTAGGCAGAGGTTTAGTAAAAATATTTGCAAGCTGCTCCTTGGTAGAAACATGCTCCAAGATCACATCTTTACTCTGAACTTTTTCCCTCAAGAAATGATACTTCAATTCAATATGATTGGTTCGTGCATGCAAAATAGGGTTCTTGGAAATATTTATGGCAATTGTATTATCACATAAATTATTTATAGGTTGTCAAATCTTCATCTTAAAACCTTCCAAAATGTGCCTCATCCATATAGCCTGTGTGCAGTTCATGTAAGCTACAACATACTCAGCTTCAACAACAGATTGTGAAGTACAACTCTGCTTCTTACTACTCCATGAAACAAGTCTTCCTCCAATAAAAAAATGCTCCACCGGTTGTGCTTTTTCGGTCATCAACATTTCCTGCCCAATCTGCATCTGTGTACACCTTCAAGTCAAAATTTCCTCCATATGGATACCATAACCCATAATCAATAGTACCTTTCAAGTATCTAAAAATTATTTTGGTTGCTATCATATGTGTTTCCTTAGGATTCTTCTGAAATCTAGCAACTATGCCAACTGCAATAGCTATGTCTGATCTGCTGTGAACAACATAGTGCAATTTTCCAATCATTGACTTGTATTCCTTCTCATCAATAGATTTGGACTCATCTTCCTTAGACAACTTACAATTTGTAATCATAGGTGTCCCAACTGGTTTATAGTCACTCTTGCCAAATGTCTTCAAGACCTCTTTCACATACTTAGACTGTGTGACAAAAATACCATTCTTCATTTGTTGCATTTGCAAGCCTATGAAATTTTTTATTTCTCCCACTAAAGAAATTTCAAACTTTTTCATTTCATCCGCAAAATTGTTGCTCATGTCATCATTACCTCCAAATATGATAAAATCAACAAATAATTTGCAGACTAGTATTTTATCTCCTTCAAATTTGAGATATATGTTACTATCATCACCGGTTCTTAGAAAGCCTATCTTCGTCAGATGTGTATGAAGCCTTTCATACCATGCTCTTGGTGACTTCTTTAATCCATATAAAGCTTTATGCAATCTGCATACCATGTCTTTATTATCAGTTAGAGCATAACATCTGGTTGCTCAATGTATACTTCTTCTTCTAGTATTCCATTAAAAAATGCAGACTTAACATCCATCTGGTATACCTTGAATTTCTTATGTGCTGCAAATGCAAGTAAAGTTCTGACACCTTCCAATCTTGCCACTTGTGGAAAAGTCTCACCATATTCTTCTCATTCCTCTTGTGCATAGCCCTTGCATACCAACCTAGCTTTGTTCTGAACTACAACACCATCTTCATTCAACTTGTTCCTGAAAACCCACTTAGTACCTATCACATTTTTATTTATCGGTTGGGGTACTAGGGTCCATGTGTTGTTCTTCTCAATTTGATCTAATTCCTCATAGCTTTAACTCAATGATCATCACCAAATGCTTCCTTAGTAGTTCTTGGTTCAATAGTGGAGATCATGCAAGAATTCTCTCTAATTCGTCTTCTAGTTAGTACTCCAGCATCCTTATCCCCAATAATCTGTTCAGTATTGTGATTTAGTCTCACATATCTTGGAATAACATGATCATTATCTTTAGGTTCAACTTCTTCATTATCATCATCTTCTTCTGAATTTAT
Organism: Cryptomeria japonica; assembly: GCF_030272615.1. NCBI lineage: Eukaryota > Viridiplantae > Streptophyta > Pinopsida > Cupressales > Cupressaceae > Cryptomeria > Cryptomeria japonica. Next base: position 514,722,319 of record NC_081409.1, read on the forward strand.
TTGTTCCAGTTGAACTGGTACATCAATATTTGCTTTGCCGGTTTCAGATTTCACAGTTTCTGGTTCCAAAAACAAAATGCAAGGATCTTCATCCTTTTTCTCTGAACTGGTTTCCTCTGAGACTTTAGGATTTTCATCCACTCAAACATCAGCAATCTCAATAATTCTCTATGTCTGGTTGTTAAAACACTTGTAGGCCTTACTCTTGCTAGAATAGCCAAGAAATATACCTTCATCACTTTTAGCCTCAAATTTGCTAATATAATCACCTCACTTAATAAAACATTTTCTTCCAAATATTCTGAAATAACTAACATCAGGTGATCTACCATACCAATATTCATAAGGAGTCTTGTCCTTACCTCTCTTTACTAGAATCTAGTTCATATTGTAGACAGTTGTGCTGACAGCTTCTCTCCAAAAATTCTTCGCTACACCTCCTTGTATCAACATCATCCTAGCAGCTTCAACAACTGACCGGTTGTTTCTCTGCGATACCATTCTGCTGTGGTGTTTTCGGTGTAGAAAGTTGTCATTTGATACCATTTTCTTCACAATGCCTAGTGAATTCCTCAGAAGTAAATTCACCACCCTGATCTGTCCTCGGACACTTTATCTTCTTACCACTCTCTTTCTTAGCTAAGGCCCTGAATGCCTTGAACTTATCAAAAGCTTTAGTCTTATCCTTCAAGAATGTGACCCACATCATCCTTGAGAAATCATCAATGAAGATCATAAAATATCTGTCACCTTGAATACTTTTTGTTCTCATTGGTCCACAAATATCTGTATGAACCAAATCTAACAAATGTTCCACTGAAAAAGATTTTCTTTTGAAAGTTGAGGACGTCATCTTTCCCAACTGACATTCTTTGCACAGAGCATTAACCAGTTTGTCTAACTGAGGCAAACCTCTCACTGTCTTGGACTTACTCACTTTAACAATATTATCAAAGTTTATATGACAAAATATCCTATGCCAAAGCCAAGTATCATCTACCTTTGCAATTAAATAGTTGCTGACTTTAGGATTAAGGTGAAACAAGTTACCTTTAGTTTTCTTCCCGGTTGCAATCAGTTCACCTTTATTGTCATAGATTTTGCACATACCATTTTTAAACTCCAATGGGTATCCTCTGTCATTGAGTTGTGACACACTCAAAAGATTATGCTTTAAACCTTCAACCCAGTAGACATCAATTGCACTACTCTTTCCATTAAGAGAAATAATTCCCTTACCTTTAACCATGCAGGGTGAGTCATTGCCAAATCTTACAACTCCACCATCAAATTCCTTCAAAGAAATAAATTTGCTCCAATCACCGGTCATGTGATGTGAACAACCACTATCAATGATCCAATCATCAAAGTTATCCATCCTAGATACTAATGCCTTCTGGTCTGATATCTCTTCTTTAATGGCTACAAACACAATGTCTTCATTAGCATCACCATCAGATTCCTCATCAATGATACCACCATCAATAGCAATAAGACAATCTTTTTTGCCTTTACCCTTATACTTCTTTAATTTCTCTCGTTTGTACTCATTATCACCATTAGGATAGTTAGTAGCAATGTGTCCAATCTTGTTGCATGCAAAACATTTCAAAGGTAATTTACCTCTATATTTACCTGTACCTCTAGGCAACCGCTTGGCCAACAATGCTTCAAGCTCAACTAAACTGTCTTCATCATCAACTTCTCTATTGGATCTGGATTCAAAACTATGACTGGCATCTCTACTTTTCCTCATAGATGGGTTAGAAATAGAAGCTCTAAATGCGGACTCAGATTTTTGTACACTACCATCATAACCATTTAATTCAAAAGCAGTAAGCTTGCCAATGATGGAGTCAAGAGTTACCTTAGTTTTGTCAATGGACTTCAGCTCCTGAATAGATGCAACTCAGATAGCGTAGACTAGTAGCAGGGTTCTCAGTACCTTACTGATCACTATGTAATATTCCACTTTACCTCTTGCACTTTTAGTTTCACCGACTATCTCTTTTATCCTTTGACCATATTGTTGGATATTCTCACCTTTAGCCATCTGCATGTCATCAAATTTTCCTCTTAGACTCTCTTCTTTAGCAATCTTAACATGTTCATCACCGCTATAAATCTCTTCAAGTTTTTTCCATACCTCATATGCAATTTCAAGACCATGAACATCTACATACTCTGCATCAGACAAAGAACTGATAATAGCCTCCAATGCTTGATGATTTTCTTGTTGCTCTTTCTTCTGATCATTAGCCAACATCCTAGCAGGTGCAACATGCTTAGTATCGACATGATCCCAATACTGACTACCCAGACTCTTGATATAAATTTTCATTCTGTCACTCCATATCCTGTAGTTCTCTCTATTAAACTTCGGACCTTCCTTCTTCATCACGATCAACAGATATTTACCTCAAGTTGTTAGGCTTAGACCTTAGAGGACCTGATTGGTTTGATACCAATTGATGGTATGATGAAAGAATAAGTATCCGATCAACTACTGAGAGGGGGGGGTGAATCAGTAGATAGAAAAAATGATAATAAACTTCACCAATCTCAAAAATCAATCTCTCAAAGTAAACTTAGAATAATAACTCTATCAAGATAAAAACTCATAAGATAAACTGGTTGAATGTTACAACAAATTAACAGTAAATAACTTCTTCATATCTCAATACTTCTAGTTATCATGACTTATCAGAAATAGTTAAGTAGCTAAGTAAATCAACCATGAAAACATAACCACAAAAACATTCACCACTTGACAGAAATATTTTTGACGTGGAAACCAAAATAGGTAAAAACCATGGTGAGATGAAACTCAAAAGATAATTATCTAAACTCTTCTGAAGTCACCCTATTAGGAGCCTAGCCTGTTAAAGCTTTACAAAAAGTCCTATTAAGAATTGATCCTATTAGGAATCACCCGGTTAAGGGATTGACTACAAATGCCTTGTTAGAAGCAATACCCTGTAAGGAGTAACCTCAGTAGAGGATTTGAAAATCCAATCTAATGGACCACCTTGTTAGAGGATTTGAATAGCACCAAGCTTGTTAGAGCTTACTCAGTTAGGGGATTTCAATTCTTCTGTAGTTGTTAGAAAACAACAAGAGTTTGCTGATTTGTCTAAATAGCACTACACTTGCTTGATCAGATCCATTTCATGCTCCTATCTGCCTTTACTAAAACTGTAGATACATCATCTGGTTTGGCAACCACACACTCAACTGAACTGTGTCTATCTCCTTTTCCAACTCTTTTTTAAACTAAACAACTTCATCGACCTTAAATACAAATCATTCAGGTCGGTAACACAACAAAAACCTAATTCTCCCAGAGATTACAAACAAATTGGTTCAAGTATGACCATTGGATTACATAGCAATATCTGGACATCAATCAAGAAAACCTTGATCACTCCTTGATCATCTCTTCATCAAACTTAGTAACTCATCATGCGCTTTTCATTAGATGCAATACATTTGCTCATTCCCTAGACAAAAACCATTACAACAACTCGCCAAAATCTCTTGGAATTGTCTTCATACAATAATCATGTGTGTCATAATCATTACCGCTCATCATCAGATCATAAACCAACATAACCAATTCACCAAACTTAATTGGTTAGGGCTTATCAAAAACACCAGGTGGGGTTTGCCGGTTACATCAATAGATAAGGTTTACACCGGTTATCGGTTCACTCCACAAATTCTTCCTACTAGTTACAATATCAATATTACAACAATATCAATAATATCATTACCGGTTTAATTGACATCAATGACAACATAACATATCATTAATGCAATCGTCATGCAAATGCCAACATAAACTAGCTATGAATCCATATCTTTTGTTGGGTGGTCACTTGGTTCCAGGTAAGCAATTGGAAAAAGTGAGGATGTCGGCTAAGATCCTGGCTCATATGAACTACCTCTGTATCTGCTCCTACTAGCTTGACTCTTGCTACCTATACCTCTAGTGCTAGCTACATTGTGGGCTCTATAAAAATGAGCTTTAGGGTATATGCACTTGGATAATAGAAAATTGGGACTCTCCCTTACTCGCATGAGGTGTAGGTAAGTATCTTTGATCCCTAAGTGTGATACCTGCCCGTCCCTCAACGCACAAAATATTCTGTATATAATGGTGGGGCAGGAGATCTACTCACATCTGGTGGGGTATTATAGCTATTGAAGTTAATTCCTACCTGATCCGACACACATACAAGGCCAATCGAGGTGTTATTCCTTTAATAATCTATGTAGAATGGGTCAGGTGAGACAGGTCGATCCCGGTGAAGCAAAAAAATATGCTAATCTTGTTTGGATCAATAAGGTAGGGCGAACAATCTGAGATATAGGAATAGATTAGGGAAACACATTCTCCAAAAAATCCATGAAGATGAAGATGAAGAATTAATTCACTAATGAGGGAAAGAAGGCATTCATAGATAGGAATGACTCACCCTACTCTTCTCTCCTGGGGTGGGATAGAGAAGTAGTTCATCTTCATGAACCATCTTCATGATATAGCTAGGTAGGTGCTACCTGGTGAACACACCACCTAGGAGGGATAGACTAATCTATTATTTCTCAAAGTAGAGACCGATAAAAGAAGTTGTTGATTTCTCACTAGCTAGCTTGTTCTTTAGTGAGTAGCTAGCCAAAAGCCGGATAAAAAACCTATGCTATGCTATGGGTAAACTATCTAGAGGAATTGGTTGAGACGACTAACTATCTGGTACTTCCTACCTAGGGGAATGGTTGAAATCACTATGCGTGGCATAAGCATCTAACTATCTATGTCTCACTATAGCAGCTACTTCTCATTCTATCTAGAACACAATGATGAAAGAATGGCGATTCACACAGGTGTGATGCAACATCTCAACCCACCCCCTCTCGATTATCATTTGCTTATTCCACCCCTAGCACTATAGAATTATGGAGGGGTTTGACATATCTTTGTATTTACATTTCTCAACCAGATAAGATAGCGGTTTCTCAGGAATGAAAGGTCCAGAACGGATGGAGGGTAAGTAGTTGGACGGGAATGTTGGGGCGCTTCCTCTACCATTATATAAGGGGGGCCTTTATATATAGATAATAACTCAAATTTTTCTTTGGATAGGAGATACTAAGCGATTGCATTCACATTTTTCATTTCACCAAATTTACTCTTTTTCTTGAATTTACTCAATTGACCATGGAGGGCTTCCCACTTGTACAAGCTCTTATGGGCCTTCACAGATAAGAAAGCATTATATGCTATGCTTAACACAAGAGAATACAATCAGCGCTTTAGATATGATATGCGCTCGCCTTCATAAATCACTAAAGATAAGATAACACCACACTATTTAAGTCCCATAAACCCCAAAATAAACATAAGTAAGGTAGGGACAAGACATCGCCTTGAGGCTTATACCCAAATAGGCTCAATTCGAACCTGCAACCAAAAGAAAGCGACGAGCCTATTAAATAATTAATAAAATTGAGAAAATCAATCTTATTCACTTCGGTAGGTCAGTTCAAGAGGAAAGCAAAGCAGTTCTTCAATCAAAGAGGAAAAGTGTCTTTCCCTTGAAATCCAATCAATGTGTTGACTCTACCAGCTCTATCGGCTCTATAATCTCTACCAGCTATACCATCTGAATTCTTTAGTCAAAGCAGCATAGGTAGCACGAGTTGCCCTGCGCTATAAGGGTTGCACTAGCTTCACCAGTTACCAGAGCAACAGTCATAGCAGCCATGGATTCAATGAATGTCTTTCTCTTTCATAGCCTCATAGGTCTCAATTGTATCGAAGCTGCGGGTATCTATACATGTCTTTCTTTGTCGGTTGGTTTGCTTCACGAGCTTCAGTGCTTCAAGAGGGCTTGGCTTAACTAGCACACTCTAAGCGTTGACCCGCTTAGGTGGCTGATATGGCCCCAGCTGTTGTAGAATTTTGAACCTGACCTATCCTCTTTGAACCAACTGATTAGCAAACAATAACAACAAAAAAGAAGAAAACACCAATATCTTTATTGAAGCTTAATTAAAAAATTACATAGAGGCTATATATATAAAGAATTTGTAGTCTAGAAGAATAAATAATAACTGCAATTCTAAATATATTCCTAGCTTTGCATGGAAAGCTACTAAGGCTCTCAAACTAAAAAATGAAAACTACTCCCTAAATTAAGAATACAATAAGTGCATGCACAACATGCTTTATTTACTAAAAACAAACTCATGCAAAAAGCAAAACTAGAAATAGTCCTAAGGATTCATGCATGCTGGAGTACATGCTTTATTTGCATGAATAAACAAAAAAAACTATTAACTAAAAATAGCTTATGCATGGTGATGAATGGATAGCTTCATGTCCAAACTAGAGTTGCATGGAGCTACATGCTAGAGCAGCATCACATATCAACATACTTCCCCTTGATGCTGAGAGGGCTGACAATCTTATCTCGTAGTGCTATAAACTGAGCTTTCGCAACCGCTTTGGTGAATATATCTGCTAGTTGATCCTGGGTGTTGATGTGCTTCAATTCGACATCCTTCTTTTGCACCAAATCTCGTATGAAGTGATATTTCAAATCAAAATGCTTAGTTCTGCTGTGATGAACTGGATTCTTAGCTAACTTGATGGCACTCACATTGTCACAATAAATTACTGTAGGCTGAATTTGTTTTTCTCCAATTTCTTCCAAAACTTTTCTAAGCCAAAGAGCTTGTGTACCTGCTGAGGTAATTGCAACATACTCCGCTTCTGTAGATGAGAGGGCAACAATACTTTGCTTTTTTGAGCTCTAGGTAATTAAACCAGAACCAAAAGAAAAATAATTTCCAGATGTAGATTTACGGTCATCCATACTACCTCCCCAATCTGAATCACTAAAGCCTACTAGATTGAACTTTTCAGAAGGGTAGTAATGAATACCAAAACTTAAATTCTCTTTCACATACCTCAAAATCCTCTTGGTTGCCTTCATATGTATTTCAAATGGATTTTTCATATACCTTGAACAAGTGAAACTGAATAGGCAATATAAGGCCTCATGTGGATTAGAAACATCAAGCTCCCCACAATACTTCTGTAAGTTGTCTCATCAACTAAATCAGCACCATCATCTCTACATAACAAATCTCCATGAGCACTTGGAGTGGAGGCAAGGTTACAATCAGTCATATTAAATTTCTTCAGCATATCCTGTGCATACTTTGTTTGACAAATGAAATCTCATCCTTACTTTGATAAACCTCCATTCCTAGAAAATATTTCATTAGACCAAGATCTTTCATCTCAAATTCTTTCATCATAGCAGCTTTGAATTCATCTTTCATCTTAGAACTACTACCCATATACAAAAGATCATCAACATACAAACTTATGATGAGAATATCAGTACCTTCTTGTTTGTAGTATAGGGTAGGATCACTCTTACTTCTCTGGAAGCCATTCTCCTAAAAATATCCATCAATCCTGGCATACCATGCTCTTGGTGCTTGCTTGAGGCCATACAAAGCCTTCTTCAACTTGTAGACATAATTATCTTTTCCTTCCACTTCAAAACCTTGTGGCTGCTCTACATATACTTCCTCTTCTAAGTACCCATTCAAGAAGGCACTTTTCACGTCCATATGATGTATGCTCCACTACTTCTGAGCTGCTAATGAAATCAGCATTCTTATGGTCTCTTGTCTTGCTACTGGTGCAAATGTCTCTTCATAATCAATTCCACACTTTTGTGTGAAGCCTTTAGCAACTAATCTCGCTTTGTGTTTTTCAACACTCCCATCACTGTTAAATTTGGTCTTGTAGACCCATTTGGTGCCAATCCTTTTTTTGTCATGTGGAAGTTCTGTTAACTCCCAAGTATCATTCTTGTGAATGGAATCCATCTCTTCTTCCATGGCTTTCACCCAAACCTCATTAGTACATGCATCTTCAAAACATGATGGTTCAAAATCAGCCTTGGCTAATAAAGCAAAATTCACTGTCTCACCTATTGGGTTTTCTTCATGTACTTGATTTCCACTGTTTTGGTAGATATCACTCAATCTCCTTACTTTCCTTGTAGAACTTGGAGAAGAAGCTGGACTTGAACTTGGTACTAAAGTACTTGATGAAGGATTGCTTGGTGGAGTTAAACCACTGGATATAGAAACATTAGATGGCTGCTCATGATCAATATCAGCAATTATATCATCATTCAAAATAGATTTTGGCTTCTCAACATGGCCTTTTTTATGACCATAAACTCCCCCTTCATCAAAAATCACATCTCTTGAGACAATAAGCTTCTTAGTGAGGGGATTATACAATCTATAAGCCTTGCTTTTCTCACTATACCCAATAAAAATACATGACTCACTCTTTGCATCTAACTTCTGTCTATTCTGATCTGGTACATGCACATAAGCCAAACAACCAAAAACTTTGAAATGATTAACATTAGGCCTTTTACCATACCAAGCTTCATAAGGAGTCATCATTTCTAGTGTACTGGTGGGGCTACGGTTGAGGATGTACACCGCTGTAGCAACTCCATCTCCCCAATAAGAATTGCTCAATCTCTTGGTTTGTAACATGCACCTTGCCATTTCAACCACAGTACGATTCTTCCTTTCAGCTACTCCATTCTGTTGAGGTGTGTATGCAGTAGTAAGTTGCCTCTTGATGCCATTAAAATCACAATAACTTTGGAAAGCCTTTGAGCAAAACTCTCCTCCATGATCAATCCTTAAACATTTGATCTTGCACCCTTTCTCATTTTCTACAAGGGCTTTAAACTTCTTGAATGTATCCAAGGCTTCATCTTTGGCCTTCAAAAAATATACCCAACAATTTCGTGAGTAATCATCAATAAAAGTGATGAAATATGATGACTTACCCAAACTCTTAGTCTGCATAGGACCACATATATCTAAATGAACAAGCTGAAGTGGGTGATGAGCCCTCCATGCATTTCCCTTTGGAAACTTTTCTCTTGCATGCTTTCCTTTAGCACAACCTTCACAAACCTCCTTGTGTTCCTCAACCTTGGGCAAACCAGAAACTAATACATGTGAGGTTAGAAACTTCAAACTATGAAAATTTAAATGCCCATACCTGAGATGCCATAACCAACTTGAATCCTCATAAGCCATATTTGCCAAACTGTTGTTATGTTCACCAAACCTCAAAGGGAACATCCTATTTCTTGTCATAGGAACAACAGTGATCACCCTATTATCCTTATTCTTATCATAGATAGTACAAGTCTTATTCTCAAAGACTACTTTATAATTTTTCTCACATAGCTGCCCAACACTTAACAAATTGTGCTTCAATTGTGGAGTATAATAAATATCATGAATATTCTTTATACCTTCTTTTGTTTGGACCTCCATAGCTCCTTTGGCAGCAACCTCCAATGATTTATCATCACCAAGCTGGATCTTGGATTTGAAACTTCCATCCTTTGTTGAGAACAACTTCTCATTCCCTGTCATATGGTTAGAGCATCCAGAATCTAGGTACCAAACATCTTTACTAGTATTTTCACCCTTGGCATAAGATAAAAATAAGTGATCAGGAGGATTGTCACTATTTTCTTGAGCATAGTTAGCACTTTTACCTTCTTTCAATCTGCATTCTCTTTCAAAGTGGCCATACCTATTACAATGGTAACATTGAACATTTCTCTTATCAAATCTGCCTCTACCTCTTCCTTTGAAACCACCACTTCCTCTTGAGCCACTTCTTCCTCTACCTCTTGAAGAATTTTGGCTTTGCCCTTTACCTTGGCCTTGATTGATTTTGGCACTACTACTGCTTGCATCTTCATTTTTTGTGATTAGCAATTTAGAGGAAATGCTTTCTCTACACCTTCAAAAGAATCTTTCAATCTTTCTTCATGAGACATCAGGGATCCAACCAGTTGATCAAACTGTAGTTTTGTCAAATCCTTCCTTTCTTCTATGATTATTGCTACATGATTCCATCTGGGTGTCAAAGATCTCAACACCTTTTTAATCAAAACTTCATTGCTTACAATTTCTCCAAGTGTAGCCAATTTATAGACCACATCTTTGACTCTGACACAATAATCACTTATACTTTCAGCTTCTTGCATCTTCAAATTCTCGAACTCTCACTTCAATGTCTGAAGCTTGACCACTTTAACTTGATCACTACCCTAGTAAGCTTCTTGTAGAGTCTTCCAGGCATCTTTGGCAGTTGTTGCTCTTGATATTCTTGGAAATAAGCTCTTATCAAGAGCTATCTGAATGTGAAACAAAGCTTGAGCATTCTTTTTCCTTGCTTCCTTTCTTGTTGTTCTTTCATTGGCTATAAGGGCATTCCAATCAGTTGGCTCTTCATAACCTGATTCAATAATCTCCCACAAATCTTTTCCAATCAAAAAGGTCAGCATCTTAATGCACCAATAATCATAATCATTCCCATCAAATTCTGGAACGGGCATATGGTTAGAATTCGACATGATTAACTTTGGCGAAATTCCAACAATAAAACTTTAACCCAAAACAATTTTACCTGCTCTGATACCACTTGTAGAATTTTGAACCTGACCTATCCTCTCTGAACTAACTGATTAGCAAACAATAACAACAAAAAGAAGAAAACACCAATATCTTTATTGAAGCTTAATTAAAAAATTACATAGAGGCTGTATATATAAAGAATTTGCAGTCTAGAAGAATAAATAATAACTGCAGTTCTAAATATATTCCTAGCTTTGCATGGAAAGCTACTAAGGCTCTCAAACTAAAAAAAGCAAACTACTCCCTAAATTAAGAATACAATAAGTGCATGCACAACATGCTTTATTTACTAAAAACAAACTCATGCAAAAAGCAAAACTAAAAATAGTCCTAAGGATCCATGCATGCTGGAGTACATGCTTTATTTGCATGAATAAACAAAAAAAACTATTAACTAAAAATAGCTTATGCATGGTGATGAATGGATAGCTTCATGTCCAAACTGGAGTTGCATGGAGCTGCATGCTAGAGCAGCATCACATATCAACAGCTGTGACTCATCTTCCTTCAGTTCACCGTTAACGGAGGCTGTTTGGTGGTTGCGTCTAGATTTAAATTTTAAACCACCTTCTCTTCCTGCCCAGCTGCGTATGACTTAAAGTTACCGCACTGTAGGACAGGAATTTTGTCAAATGTTGTTCCCTCGACTACCTCTCATCTTTATTTCCTTCCATTCTGAAAACACACCTTGCAGAGAAGAAAGAGGACTTCCTGCCAAATCGCTTAGGCATATTCGAGAAAAGAAGAAGCATGTTCTAATAGACATCTATGCGAAATGTGGAAGCCTTGACAAGCGATGCGAACTGTTTGACAGAATGCTTCAAGAAAACGTGTTCTCATGGAACGCCCTGCTTGTAGGATATCTACAAAGTGGGTTTGTTGAAAAGGCTTTAGAAACTTTCAAGAAAATACTATTTGCAGATATAAATCCAGGCTCCTCAACCTTTTCCAGCATCCTCAATCTTTCGAACAGGCTATGCATACCCATCACATGATAAAGGATAGAGATGTGTAAAATGTGGATGCTTTGACAAGGGACTTGAACTGTTTGACATAATGCCCCAAAGAATGCATTGCTTGCAGAATATTCACAAAATTTGAAAAGGCTTCTAAAACTTTCAAGCAAATGCAATTGGTAGGTGTTAATCCAAACTCTACAACCTTTGCCAGCATCCTTGTAGTCAATGCCGAATTCCTAGGAGCTTTGGAACAGGGTATGGATATCCATAAAAGCATAGAAGATACAGGGACTTTGTCAAATATAGTTGCAACCGCTCTAGTAGACATGTATGCAAAATGTGGAAGCATAGATGAGACATGCGAACTGTTTCACAACATGCCTCAGAAATTTGATCTCGTGGAATGCCATGATTGCAGGATATAATGAAAAGGAAATTGTTGACAAAAAATTACAAACTTTCAAAATAAATGAAATGGGTAGTTGTAAAGCCAATTCTCTCCTGCTTGTGCCAAAATGGAAGTGTTAGGGACTATCCTATCTCCTAATCTATTTTTTATACTTAGATCTTTCTCTCTTTATCTTTTTTTTTTGTTTTGTTTTTTTGGTCTATTTAATCAAAGTTCTTTTTCTATCATTATCTCTTGGTAATTGAGCATCTAAGAACTCACTTCGTTATATCTTATCACAAACCTCCTACACAATTGCTTCTTGATCTTGCTTTCTCTAACTTATCTAAGGATTCACTAATTATTTGATCTCTTTACAATCAACATTGAAATTGGCTTGGTTATTAAAGAATTATCTTTTGATGGGTTTTAATTGGTTGGTTGAGTTTATACAAGTCTATGTTGCATTGAGTAGTTGGGAACAAGGGCTTGGGCTTACCACATGCTAACTTGATTTTAAGGAAGTTCGTATAAAAAGTCTTACAAGTTTAAAAGGAAAAGATGCCAACAAGAGCAAGGATTGGGGAAAGGGATACTCAATACTAATCGAAGAAGTAGGATCAAGGTGAGGAAAATTTTGATACTACTAAATATTATAGACAAAAAGGTAAAAGAAAGGGATTAAGGATCAAGGATATAAAGAGCTATATGCAATTTTTGGTAGAGGAAACAATATAAATCCAAAGATTGTGATTCAAGATAAATGGATAAAAGATCATTAATCTAGAGTGTCTAATTCTAGAAGAATAAAAAAGCAGGAGAAATAGGGTGGAAGGATTTCAAGCTTTAGAGATTATTTGTACTGGTCACATAGCTTATACCTTTTTGAATGATGGTATGATTAATCCTAGAAGTATGGGTTCTACATGGAGAAAGGGAATTGAGAAGTGGGGTGAGAGAAATGAGTAGGTAAAATACTAAAAGCCTAAGATTTTGAGACAAAGGAAAAGTGGATCCTCAAATTCAGAATTGGGTTTGGTAAATACTCCATGCTAAAGGAGAGGAAGAAAGGAAAAGAGTGAGCGGAGAATAATTGAGGTTTGTGGATTAGTATTATATCTTAAGAAATCCACAATTGTATTGAGATGTAAAATCCTAGGGGCAAAGACAAAGATAGAGTAGAGAATGAAAGCATGGGGAAATCTATTATAAAAGACCTAATTACAAAATTAGTATGGCATTATTAAAGTCTTTAAATTATTGAATCTTGCAAAGAGCCATAGGATAGTGATTTCAATTATGGATATATTAGAATTTACCTGAAAGTGTTTTTGTAATACTTGCCTTGCTGATATATCCATGGGGTTTACATAGTTAGATCTTAATAAATATTGATGTATGTAGGCATGCACTTTATTGATCTTAAGAGTGGCCTTGGACACCCATCAAGAGGGTTTTTGAATAGGAAATACATCTAATATGACCTTGTATTTGATAATGCATTAGGGCATATTTTATATGTTTTGTATGCTTTTAGAAGTACAAGTCTTATTCACAAACCATATTTCTATTATCACTTTCCTCTAGTACATGAGCTGAATTCAAGTTCTTGATCTAACATATTTTATTAGAATTAATCAAGTTCTTATTCTTCTCTATTAGCTTACTCTAGCTATTATTTTCCTCATCAAATTTGAGAGAATAATTATGTGATTCTATTCACTTTTGAATCTCATGATATACAACTTAAAACACACATCGACACCTACTTGGAAAGACAATATCCATCCTAATAATGTATATGATTATGTTATTCATTTTCCTCACTTAAAACTTGCAAAGCTAGCTAGAAACATGTTCCTTGCATACACACCCCATCTTCCCCAAAAGAAAAATGAAGCACTTTATTTCTTTTCAAGTTTTATGATCAAATCTTCTCCTATATTTAAGTATTTTAGTTTTACTTGGTTCTTGATGAATTGATTAGAATTGTGAATCTAACATTTATATTTTTGATATGAGGTATTAGTTTCGTGGTATCAAGATGTGAATTGGGTTCTCATATTCTCCTCTTGTTTATATTTTATTTCTTAGCTCATTTATAAGTTACTATGATTATAATTCTTTATTTGAGTGTTTAATGAGATTTTTTATGTTATGTTACTATCATTCATACATTGTAAAAGTCTTTAAGTGTTCGTTATGAAATAAACCCCTTTAAACTCTTGTGAAACCATTAGATAGTCTTGGAAATATATTGGAAGTTGTTTTAGTGTATCTACAACCTTTACAAAACCTTCTTGAAGCATTGAAACCCTTTATTACAACTCTCAAAATAATAATTTTTTTCACTAGTACATTTGGGCCTAATTTCCAACGGCTAATTGTCGAAAGTCCGATGACACCACGTCAGACTTCCGACCAATTTAACCATTGAAAACTCATCGTTGGTCTTCTCGACGATGCCATTTGTGTCAAACTTTCGATGACATTATGAACTCTTCCGACGACGACTATATTAGCTGCCCCGGCCAAAAATTTCGATGGATTACGGTCGGAATTCTGACGGATGCTATGTTTACTTCTCGATGACTTTCTGACAAGGAAGTGACGTTGGATATATAGCATCCTTGTCGGATGTTTCTTTAGTTGTCATCGGAATTCAGACGGTATCAAATGTTGTGGGTCAGACGGCTTTGTCGTTGGTGCATGAAAGCATTGAACGAGTTCTACTTTTTAAAATTGCATAAAACATTTTTTATTTATTTGATTCAGTGTTATTTGCAAAAAAAAGGTTATCAATGATGTTTCCTTTCACCAAGAATTGTCTAGGATCTTTCCGTTAGATAATATGTAACATCCAATGACTAAATATTTTCTTTAAAAATGCTTATTTTATTAATTATCATCTGAGCGTGAATTATAATTTATATCTATGTGGAAGCATAAGATACAAGCTGAAGACTGATGTGCAAGTAAATTTCGTAAAAGAAAGTAAGTAGACATTATCTTGAATGACATGGAAACAAGCTCATCAGCTCATCAGCTGCTGCAGAGGAAAGTGTTAAAGGGTGATAAATAAATAGAGAGTATGCAATACAAACAAACAATGTCTGGAGTGTGTGATGTGATGTCTCTAATTTATGTCCGGAGGGACTAACTAGTTTTGGAGTTCCTGGGAAACCTATTGGGCCAAGCTTGGAGGAAATCAATGTGTTCCTGTAAGGACCACCTTTTTTCTATTATGAGAATGATGCTTTTGCGCCGAAGGATATTTGGAAGGAAATATCCGAAAATTTCTATAGTGTGGAACCAGAGTTGGTGGACTCGAACTACTTTTCAGCTTCCAAAATACCAAGAGGTTATGTACACAATCTCCCAATAGAAGGGCGATTTCAAGCATTACCTCTCCCCCCCATGACTATTTAGGAAGCACTTCCTTAGACAAAGGACTATTGGCCTCCATGGGATCAAAGAAAAAAATTGAAGCATAGACTCTAGATGATGTGGTGGTGTCCTTCGTGAAGAACTCTACACTATAATTGAAAATTCACAAGGGAAACTACAAGATAAAATGCCATCAGGATAAAATGCTTTCAAGACATATAAATGGTATGCAAGTGTATCTATTTGGAATTCATTACCCAAACAACGCAATCGA
The DNA here is from genome assembly GCF_030272615.1 of Cryptomeria japonica. NCBI lineage: Eukaryota > Viridiplantae > Streptophyta > Pinopsida > Cupressales > Cupressaceae > Cryptomeria > Cryptomeria japonica. The sequence continues at coordinate 514,737,881 of NC_081409.1, forward strand.
TCAGTCACACACAAAGTTCCACGAGTGTGATATTTTTCAAATTCTAATATAATTTATATCTCGTCAACCTCTAGAGGAGCCACCTGACTTGGCCCCACCCAAACCAAGTTTCATTCTTTGCACTTTTCAAGAATATATTTATGTTCACTATCTTGCAGTTTCTGTCATGAATTTTCAATTATAGTGCAGAGTTCTTCACGAAGGACACCACCACATCGTCTACAGTCTATGCAATTCACTTTTTTTCTTTGATCCTATGGAGGCCATCCTTTGTCTAAGGAAGTGATTCCTCAATAGTCATGGGGGGAGAGGTAATTCTTGAAATCACCCTTCTATTGGGAGATTGTGTACATAACCTCTTGGTCTTCTGGAAGCCGAAAAGTACTTTGAATCCACCAACTTTGGCTCCACACTATAGAAATTTTTGGATATTGTCTTCCAAATATCATTCGGTGCAAAAGCATTATTCTCATAATAGAAAAAAGGTGGCCCTTGCATGAACACATTGATTTCCTCCAAGCGTGGCCCAATAGGTTTCCCAGGAATTCCAAAACTAGTTAGTCCCTCCAGACATAAATTAGAGACGTCACATCACACACTCCAGACATTGTTTGTTTGTATTGCATACTCTCTATGTATTTAATACCCTTTAACACTTTCCTCTTCTTTTCTCCAATTGCTCTCTTCTAGGCAGATGATGAGCTTGTTTCCATGTCATTCAAGATAATGTCTTCTTGCTTTCTTTTACGAAATTTACTTGCACATGAGTCTTCAGCTTGTATCTTTTGCTTCCGCACAAATATAAATTATAATTCACGCTTAGATGATAATTAAATAAAATAAGCATTTGTAAAGAAAATATTTAGTCATTGGATGTTACATATTATCTGACGGAAAGATTGTAGATCCAATTCTTGGAGAAAGGAAACATCATTGATAATATTTTTTAAAAATAACACTGAATCAAATAAATTAAAAATGTTTCATGTAATTTTTAAAAGTAGAACTCATGCAATTCTTTCATGCATCGACAACAAAGTCATCTGACCCACAACATTATCCATAATAGAACAAATCACTATAATAGGCTATTATAAAGTATCTATACAAAAATATGAAAGAACATTAAATTACCATTACAAACCCATAAACCATTAAATAGTGAAAATAGATATAAATTTGTAAATGTCTCCCTACAAACACCACAACCATAACCAAAACAAAACAAAAATCTTACCCGTAAAAACTAAGTAGCTGGTGAGTTGCAAGTCTACAACATCTCTCAGATGATCGAATCATTTCTTAATTTTGTTCTTTTGATTAGTCAATGGATTTAGTTGCATGTACAAGTTTTCTATTTGAAGCCTTATGTTTCCTTCTGCATCATTCTTCATGTCTATAGTATTGGATAGTTGTACAATTTGTGATGCTATAATATCTATGTGACCCTTAATATCCTTAGTATATTTAGGCCATTGCCTTTAAAACATGTATGGCGCCACTACATCCTTTACACTTTTCTAAAAAAAAATTATGCTTTCTTGTAGTTGGATATGTGTTGTTGCACATCTAATCACCAAAACTTCTAGTCTTTTCTCTTCCACCTTCTTCTCTACATCCTTCAAAACTTTGGCTTCCAATTTGAAAGCACGTTCCTTAAATCCATTAAGCATCAATTGTATTTTCTTTGCACTTGACAAAGACTCATCCAAAAATACTTCTAGAATTCCTTCATGAAGGATTTTCACTACATCATTAATAAGTTATGATCCCTATATTTGAGACTTAATAAAATTCTTGTGAGTAGAATGGTGAAGTTTATCACCCGAACAAATCATATGCAAGGGAGACAATCACTTAAGGTCCATCTGATCTTGAGACATTGATGCCCACTTTAGCATGTCCCATCCTAAATTGACAAGACTAGGATGCCTTAGGTGCCCTGGTACTCGTGATTGGGACCCAAAATATTACCCCTCATTTCATGCCTCATGTGTGAGAAAAAATTCAAACACTTTATGTATGATTAGGTATAAAAGGAAGCCTACCCTGTCATTTGAAGGGGTCTACCTACAATTCAAGTGATCTCTTAATTATTAAATCAATTCAATTCCAAGTTAACAAGTAATCAAGAATTCATCAAACATTGAAGGAGAATTCAAGTTAAAACACAACATTCATGATCAACAGTCTGCATGGCATCCTAAAACCTTGTGTGAGGATTCAAGAAAGATTCATCAAGGTATCATGTTCAATTTTAAACATTTTTAGATTAGATCTATCCTTTCCCTCAAAAGGAAAACCTTATACTTCAAGGTTAATTCACAACCCAAGGTTTGACCTAGGAAATCCCCCATCAAAAAACCTATTTTTGTCATTTTATGTGTAGGAAATTGATTCAGGAGTTACGTGTGAAGAATTTGGCAAAGTAAATGATGACAATCAAACTCAAATTTTGATGGCATGAAAAGCAGAAGAGTAGGCCAGTTCATACCTCCTAGTCCCAAGAATTTTTGACAACCTTTTGATAGTAGATTATGTGTACCATCCTAATCCAAAAAGAATTCATTTTGTCTACATCCAATGGTCATTGCTAAAATCAGTTTAAAGTGTATTCATTTAGGGACCTTTCATAAAATATTCTCAACTTACACATCATAAAAGAATCTTAAAATATTCATTGTTTATAATGATAAGAATTTGGTTGTTCCATACACCTTCCTTTACTATTTTAAAAATATCATCGACCAAAATATTGTGCAGCAGTAGTATGGAGTGCATTTCATCTATTTTATGCCCAAAGATTTCATCATACCACTTTCTTTTCAAAGGCACCCAAAATTTGATGTGTAGTTACTTCCAAAATCTCTAAAATAACCCTACTTCTTGGTGTTGGAATTAGTTCTAAGATTTTATAACAAGGGTTTCTATATTTTAAATGTTTGTATTAATGTTAGGATTCCCAAAGATATTGAGAGGGGGGGGGTGTGAATCAGTATCTGACCGGTTAGTGAATTTTCTAAACTTATTATATGAAAAGTGTAGATCAGGAAATTGAAAACCATCAAAACAATAGCAATTAGGACAACCACAAAACCTAAAGCTGCTATGAAAGCAATCCCAATCCAATCAATGAAGACATAAAGACAAGATATTCAAATCAAATGAAATTGAAGCAAACCGACGCAGATATCTCCTTCATGTGGCTCCATTGTTCTTCTTTCACCTTCAAATTTGATGTGGATCTCACCTACAAGTGCAAAATGCAAGTGGAAAGCAAGTTGTTGATGAAATTCACAGTATAAGGTTACTCAAAAATGTGATTGATCTCCTCCTTTCATTGAAGAAAATCATCCAATTTATAGACAAATTGGAGAGAGGACAAGATTAGCATGAAGAGATTTGAAAGGAAATTCAAATCAAAAATGTCAAAATTATGACAAATGTATGACAATTTCTATGCAAGGTGTATGAAAAATTATGGCAAATTATGACAAGTTGCTATTCCCATGACAAAAGGGAAGAGAGAAAATAGCCTCCATGATTGCAACAAATGGAAGCATAAACATAGGAGAAAATGAGGGAATGAAATTAGGGGAAATATTAGAAAAATTAAAGAAAATAGGAGAAATAGAAATTAGAAATTAGGAGAATTTAGCAAATTAGAAAATTGAGGAAAAAGATGAAATTAAAAATTAGGTGAATTAATTAATAGGTTTTCATCCATTAATTAATTCATGAAAGAGACCTAGGACTAAATAAATAGATTTATTTAACCCACAAAAAGAAGAAAAGGATTAAATGAACAAATCATAAAACCCTAGAAATAAGAGGACAAGGAATTAGATCAAGACAACAAGAAATTAATGTAGGTTCGATCATGATTCTGATTGGCAAAGGACCAATGTTGATAAATGATTGAGATTGGTTGACAAAAATCAATGACAAATTGAGCAAGATTGACAAGGAGATCAAATTGATAGGCACCAATTGACGAGGAACAATGACTAATCGATCCAAATTGACATGATTGAAAAGGACAAGGATCGATGATGAATCGATCGCAAAATGACAACGCTGACAAGGACAAGGATCGATGACAAATCGATCGCAAAATGACAAGGCTGACAAGGACAAAGATTGATGATGAATCAATTGCAAAATGACGAGATTGACAAGTTGATAATCGTAAATGATTACTAACAAGCTAAAGATGATTGAAAGATTGACAAGAGGACAAAACCCTAATTCTATCATCGATTAGGATTGAAGATGTCCAAAATGATGATAAATGAGCACGCACCATGATGCGACAGGATAAGATCGACCAAAATCATGATTGAAGATTGCTATCGACAAGACCTAATTCGAAAGCAATAAAAATGAGGAATACAGAAGAAGGACTCGATGCTCGCAAATGATAAAGACCAAGTGCGCAACATAGAAGAAATGTTAATGTGATGCAAGAACCCTAAAATAAGGCAATGTGCAAATGTTAAAGTATGACTCCATAAGTGTTGACCATTTTTAGACGTCTACAAAAAGCATTACAAAACTGTGTATCGGTAAACCAAAATTAATGCAGTAAATAAGAATAATAAGCACAACATGAAAGACACACCATAACGCAATATTTTAACGAGGAAACCCAGTGTGGGAAAAACCTTGGTGGGATTTGTGACCCACAATATTCGATGGGATTTGTGGCCAATAAGAGAATATTACTGTTACAATAGGGGCCTGCACATGTAGGAAGGCCAAGTGCCTAGAGCTCACTGTTCAGTTACAAAAGAAGTCTCACTGGCTTACAAAAGTGGATTATACAAATCCAATGTCATGTGCTGCTTCAAATTAGCATCTGCTATGCCAGGTTCAGTACCAGTTTAAGCTCTATAATAATCATAAACCCTTATCCAAAATCTACCTTACAATTCGCACATTAGGTCTGCAATAATCTAACCATATCCACTTATACAAAATGATCTACAAGATATCATACTTATATGAGTCTTATTACAATCTGCCATGTCGGCTTACAAAAAAAATTTATAATTAAATACAAAATACAATTAAACAAAATTCTTGCCGGCTATGGTGTCGGTAATCAATATTTTCGATGTCGGTGTAGAGTCTGCCAGTGTCGGTGCCTGCCGGTAACATATGATTGTAAGGTTGCCATCAATGACAATACCTTCAATCACCTACAATCTCTCATTGGAGTGTTTATTTTCCAACAATCTCCCCCTTTGGCATTGATGGCAACACTCATGAGAAAAATCCAAAAAGTGTCCAAAAAAGAATCTACCAAAACTTGTCAAAACTGTGTTACCAAAATGTGTGCTCCCCCTAAGCTGATGATGTCTTTCTTCTGATCATTTTTCTCATCTCCACTACTCCCCCTTTGGCATCAATGACAAAGGTTGTCATTCACTGTCAATGGAGTGTGGTTCCTGCCTAAATCCTTGTAACCAGTGGGTTACAATCTGATAGATGTTCGCCAATGCAAAATTTTGACTGTCACTGAACCTTTCCTTGTCCTTTAATTTCGCTTCAGTTCTCTGAATTGTACTGGTGACTATGTGCATTTTCTCTTCCGGTGTCTTAAGTCCTGGAACCATAGCCTCATAAATTTATTTTCTCAAAGAAATGAGGTAATCCAATTTAGGACCTAGTTTTCATTTTAAATCCTTTCCCTTAAACTTTATCTTTTTCTAACTTTTCAATTTTCTCCTCAAGAACTGCAATATTCTTTTCAACTTCCAAAAATGAATCTGATGTTCCTATTAAGTTGTCAACAATATTGTTGATTTCTTTTTGTGCTTTGCTAATCTCTGGATCTATGTCCTCTGTCAAAAGATCAGTTTTGCAGGTATCCCTATACAATTTCTTGAAATCCAAAATTGTTTCTCCTAATGCTGGTAATAAGGTTTCCATTTGTTCCTTATTCTTCTTCACTATTTCCTCAAAGAATTTTTCTTTCTCCTTATTCATTTTCTCTTTGAATGTACCTTCATTTATCTGGTCCAGTGTTATTAGGTTGTCGGTTATATACTTAGACAATGTGTCTAATTGGCTCAAATAATCTTTATTATCTATGATACACTTTGGAGCTATCATCTTCAAAATTGGTAAAGTGTCATCTATAGCCTTATAAGCTTGTGCATTGCACTCTGTTATTTTATTTATTGAATCCAAGAGTACCTCTATTACATTTGTTGGCCTGAATTCAGTCATTGATGTGTTAGATGACTGTCCAACTGTTCTTACAATCTGTAATCTGCCGGTTGTAGTAATAGCTTTGCTTTCCTCTTTCTCTAAAGGATCTTTTTGAGTTTGCATTTCCACTACCAAAGGCTTGGGCTTTTCAGATGAAGTCGGTGGTATAGTTTGAGTAGGTACCTGAGAAGGAGCCTGTTGCTCAACTTGTTTCTCTGTGTTTTCCTCAGCAAGAGCCTGTTGCTCTGATGGTTTCTCTATTTGTGCTTCAGATGATTTCACTGTAGTGTCCACTGCCAGTTTTTCTGTGTTTACCTCTATGTTGTCTACTGTCGGTGACTCAGTTGGTTTTTTAGTTTCAGTGGTCGCCGGTGGCTCTATAGATGCATTAGTATGCACATTTGTGGCCTCTGTCTTTCCAGTGTCCAAGGGATCATTTGATCCTTCAGTTTGTTGTTGCTCCCCAATTCTAATGTTTTCAATTTCAATATTTCATGCTGGTGGCTCTGTTGCCACATCTGTCTTCTCAGTTGATTCCTTATCCACCACAATATTGACTTCCTGAGTGTCAATGTTCATTGTGTATAAAACCTCAGAATCAGGATTCGTATCCTCATGTGGAGTCTCCACATTCTTAGTAGCCAATGAACTATCAGTTAGTACCAGTGGAGTAACTGAAGGTGGTGGAAAATTGTCTGTCACTTTTATATTTGGTGGTCCACCTACTTTGCCTTTTCCTTTGTCTTTATCTTTTTGGTATACCTTAAAGGGTTTTGGTCTTTTTAGTTGTTCTTGTTTTTCTTTCTCTACAGAAAATATACCCCACTGATCTACAGTCTCTTCTGTTATTTCATTTACTCTACCTGCCATAACTGCAACATGTCGATGTCCAGTTGAGAATACTATCCGGATTGCTTCATTGATCAGCTCATCAATTTCTTGTGTGGAGTTCACTGGGTGAACTACAAGTAGCTTTTGTATTTTGATTTTCTTATATAATTGAAAGGGAAGGAAGTAGCAATGGAGCCACAGAGATCTAGAGATTTTGGGAACTTCCTTCGCCAATATTTGACCTTTAGGCAATAGTTGAGGTGCCTCAAATAAAAGGCTTTAGAATGGTCATGGATTGTTTAAGCAATGGAAAATAGGCAGCCAATACAAATCACAAGGACACATAGAGGATGGTGGATGGTGATGGCATCCAAGGATATTCGAAGAAACCCCTAGGAATGGCAAATAGGCAGATGCGATGGGCAGATGTCATTTGACGATCATGATTTGGCTCAATTACAAACTTCTGATCATTCTCCTCAATGGGTTGTCAAGGATGGTCGTTGGCATGACTTGGCTTATGACAAATTCCTACCAGCTTCATCATATTTTCGCAAATTTACAGGTAATTCTATTCCAAAACCTTCGCATTCTTATTATAAATCTTTTGTTCTCAAGGCATTAATATTTCAAGGCATTCTAGGTCCTCATCCTATTGATCACCCAAAAACTCCTTTTAAGCATTTTAATTCCTTTTTTGGTTCTAAAAAACCTAGGAAGCATAGATATGTTTCGCCTCAACCACCATTCGACATCTGTGATGGTTCCCCGCATCCTGATGGTTTTTCCCCATTAGCTTCTTCTGGATCTCCCTCCCAAGATTGTAATCCTTCCCTCCCATCTTATGTCACCTAGTCAAATAACACTTTGGTTTTGAACCCTCACTTCATTTCTTCCCCTAATGACATTCATGTTGCTAAACGAGCTCCCTTCCATCCAAATCCACTTCCCCATAACTCTCCCTCTGCATTTTCCAATTCGATAAGGGGTAATCTGCATTCTTTTGTGCAATATAAGGTTATATTCCCCAATTACATGATTCAGGACTCTGTGAAGTTATTGCGTTCTACTACCCTCATTGGTAAGCTTCTTTCTTTGGTTTCTTTTGGTAAATTGTTAACATGGGCAAAGTCTAATTGGGATGGTATGAAGGATTTATTTCTATTTAATAAAGATTATCTATATTTCACTGTGATTTTTTATTTTGAAAAGTATAGGGATTGTGTGCATAGATTTAAAGGGTGGTTTTGTTTTGGGATAGGATTATTTACCTATGCTTGGTCTCCTCATTTTAATATTCAATCGGCAAAGCCACAGTTTATGCCCTTCTGGGTGACTTTCCCGGGTCTTCCTTTGGAGTATCGTGATATGTATATGGTTGAAATCTTGGCAAACAAATTGGGCATTTTTATTAAGCATGATTTAGTTCTTTTCGAACAACCTCATCTTCCGGTTAGGGTTTGTTTGTTATTAAATTTGTCTAAACCCATTCCCTCTGAGATTACTATTTGCTCCAAATATGGTGCATGGATTCAGCCTATGGTGATTCAAGGTTCAATCGCTATTCATTCTTGTGCTCCATTACTTGGCCATTTCACCTCTCAATGTTGTGGTGATTCTGATGCACCTTTACAAGTTTGTTCAGATTTTTCATCTGATTTTCACCAATGTTCCCTTTTTAAAAGTAAGGATCGTCAGTCTTTAAAGGATCATGATGTTAAGGATTCTGCTCCTTTACCTCTTTCTATTACATCTCTCATTCCTTTTTCTAGATATACAATATGTGATGTGCCTCTGATGGATTTTACTTTTCTCTGCTTTCTGGCTGTGTTCTTCTTTGTTTTGTCTACCATTCATTGGTTTTGTTCTATTAAGTTTCTTCCTGGTCCTTTCAAGGATTGTTGGTCTTCTGAATTTCATTTTGAGCCTTTTCTATTCTCCTCTGCAAGTTTTTTTCAAATTTCTTGTCCTTCGGTTCCGTTTCCAAAATTGTTGTTACCGAATGGTTATACAAATCATTGTTTTGTTAATTCTTCTCCTCATTCTTCTTTTGTGGGTCTAGCGGATGATACCAAAATTGTTCATAGTTTGATTTTTGATAGTGATTCTTTTTTTCCCATTCCAAGGTCTCCTTCTTCTCTTTCCATTTCTGAAGAGAAGATTCAACTTATTGCTTCAGATATTTTATTTTCAGTTTCTTCTGATCTATTTCATGAGATTGTTGCAAAGGAATTTCTTGAATTTACTTTTTCTTCTACTTCTGCCTCTTCGAGGCCTGTCCATGATGGTTGTCATGTTTCCTCTTCTCAGCCAAATCCATTTGAAGGTGTGAATGCGAATCTTATTGATAGTCCTTCTTCAACTATTTCTAATGTGTATGGATTTGATTTCTCTCAGAAGCTAGCCTTGGAGCAATCTCCTTCTGTTTCCCCCCCTATTGTTAAAACTCCTAAGAAGAGGGGTCGAAAACCAAAATTGGCTAAAATCAAGGAGGAGATTGCGGCTGGTACTCAATCCACTATTGTAGAGAAATTTTCTTCCCATGTCAAAACAAGGAGGGCATGTTGCTCTCCTTGTGATAAATGAGGATTTTATCTTGGAATGTCAAGGGCTTAAATGCCCGTGACAAAAGGGGAAGGATCAAGAAATTTCTTGATTCTTCAAAAGTGGACATCATCTTATTGCAAGAGTCTAAACTTTCTCAAGATTCTTTTGATAACATAATTTCCAAATGGTCCCTTTGGAAAGCTATTCATGTTCCTTCTTTGGGTGCTTCTGGTGGTCTTATAACTTTATGGAATCCTAAATCAGTCAAAGTTGAGATGTTATCTTTTGCTTCTCATTGGCAGTTGTTAAAGGTTGACTAGTTTGAAGTCTCTTTTGTTCTGTTTAATATTTATGGTCCGACTTCTCCTTCAGATAAAACTGACATATGGGATTCCTTATCTGAATTGTTTTTATGATATGATGATTTTTTTATTGTGCTTGGAGGTGATTTTAATGCTCTCCTTTCCTCAAATGAAAAAAGAGGGTGTAATCCTACAGCTCAGAGGTTATTAATGACTTTTCTTCCTTTGTACAAAACAGTGTGTTATTCGATATTTTCCCTTCTAATGGTTCTTTCACTTGGACTAATAGGAGATCTAAATGCCAGATTGCCTCTCGCCTTGATAGATTTCTTATTTCCCTAAACCTAGGTTTGAGCAACTTTTCCTTTTCTTCTGAGATTCTTACTTCCTCAGATTCTGACCATTTCCCAATTTTGCTCAATCTTGATAAATTGGATCATGTCCCCTCTGTTAGACCTTCTTTTAAGTTTGAGAAAATGTGGTTCACTCATCCTCATTTTCTTTCTTTATTAAAGCAATGGTGGATAAGTGCTCCATTTTGCAAAGGTACTAAGCTGTTCCAGTTTTATTCCAAACTGAAATTTGTGAAATCTCAAATTATGGCTTGGAATAAATTGGTCTTTAAGAATATTTTCATGAAAAAGAGGTATTTTCCAATGATTTGAAGGTTGTTAATGAGGAGATTATTAGACATGGAACTAATTCCTCCACTAATGATGCTCAAAAGAAATTGCAAGCTTACTGGGAGATCCTTTTCTCCCGAGTTGAAATCTATTGGCAGCAAAATTCTCGTGAGGTTTGGCTTAAAAAGGTAATAGGAATATTGCCTTCTTTCAAGATGAAGCCAAGCTTAAAAGAGCTACTTCTACAATTTTTAGTATTAAGGATTCTAAGTCTGGTTATGTCCTTAATTCAGATGAGCGGATTAGAGAGGAGTGGGTGTCATTTTTTAAGGAATTGTTATCTCCTTCTTTTTTTTCTTCCTCCATGGATCATCATGTGGATTTGCTTTTAGATTCTATCCCCTCCCTTGTTTCCCACGAGGATAATGACTTTCTTATGAGGCCTTTTTCTTTAGATGAGCTTCATTCTGTTGTTTTTTCCATGGCCCCTGACAAAGCTCCAGGTCTTGATGGGTTTACTATCTTGTTCTTTTAGAAATGTTGGGATTTTATTGGTTTTGACTTATTAATGGCTTTGGAAGAGTCCAGGAGGGGTGGGTATATCCTTAAAAAATTTAACATCACTTATATTGCCCTTATCCCAAAATCTAAGAATCCCCAAACTTTTGTTGAATTTAGACCCATTTCTTTGTGCAACTCTATTTACAAAATCTTCACCAAGGCTATTTATTTAAGACTTAAAATTCTCCTTCCTCATATCATCTCTCCTCAAAAAGGAGGTTTTGTTTCAGGTCGGGAAACTCATGAGGGAGCAATTGTTGCTCATGAAACTTTACATTCCATAAATTCGTCCAATATCCCAGCTTTTGTGGTCAAACTTGATATGATGAAGGCTTATGATAAAGTTTGCTAGGCTTTTTTGCTCAAAGTTTTGAGAAAATTTGGTTTCTCTGAAAGCTGGTGTAAATGGATCAAGAGTTGTATTTCTACTGCTTCATTTTCTGTCATCATTAATGGAGCTCCCTCTGGATACTTTTCTTCAACCCAGGGTGTTAGACAAGGAGATCCTCTATCTCCTTTCTTATTTATCATTATGGCAGAAGCTTTTATTCGATTGGTTATTAAGAAAAGGGATCTGGGCTTTTGGCAAGGGGTATTAATTCCTAGATCTGATATGTCAATCACTCATAACCTTTTTGCTGATGATACACTTTTATTTGGGTCTTCTTCTATTCAAGAGGCTATGCATATTAAATTTATTCTGGATACTTATACTGCTGGATCTGGCCAATAGATTAGCCCCCATAAATCTAAGATCTTCATTTTTAATACTCCTCAGTTGGTGGCTGATAGACTTGTGAATATCTTAGATTTCCCAGTAGACTCTCTTCCTTCTACCTATTTGGGGATTCCTTTCTTTATGGGATCTGCTAAGTCTTCTATTTGGAATTCGGTTATTGAGAGACTTAAATCTCATATTTCTGCTTGGAAGGCTAGGTGGTTGTCTCTTTCAGGTAGGATACTTCTCATTAAAATGATCCTATCTTCCATTCCCAATTACTATATCTCAGTTCTTCAAGCTCCCAGATCAATCATCTCCCAAATTGAAAAGATTACTCGATCTTTTCTTTGGAAAAACAACATGATAGAAGATAAAAAAGATTCCACTGATTTCTTTGACCAAGATGTCTCTTTCCAAGCAAGTTGGTGGTGTTAGGATTCAAAACTTATCTAAAAGAAATAGGGCTTTTGGGGGCAAACTAGTTTGGTCTATGTATACTAAGCCCCAATCTTTGTGGTGCCAAATTATGCAGGCTAAGTATTTGGATTCCCAGAATCTTGCTAGGATCTTCACAATTTCTAATCCTCCACAGGCGTCTGCTATTTGGAACTTTATGATCTCAGGTATGGAAGTGGTCTCTAATTTTCTCTCCTGGCAGGTCCATTCGGGGGAGGATATTCTTTTTTGGAAAGACTCCTGGAATGGCCTCCCCCCTCTTTCACAACATGATTCTCTTGCTTCTATTTCAGTTGTTCTTTCTCAATCATGGGGAGTTAGATTGGTTGATTATGTAGATAGTTTTGATCTATTTTCTCACAAGGTCTCATGGAAGGATCCCTCTACTCTGCCATTGTCCTTGCAAGAAATTCAAAATTTTAAATCTGTTTTGCAAGACCGAGTGGCTTTCCTTTCTAACATCAAAGATCAACTTATTTGGTGCCCTTCTAAATTGGGAAACTACTCTATTAAAGAAGGATATTTTGTTGTTCAACAAATGGCTAATCAAAATGCTCCTCATCGTGCCTTTTTGTTCTATTGGAATAATTTAGTATTACCTAAAGCTGGTGTTTTTTCCTGGCTCGTGCTGCAAAATAGAATTTTGACTAGTGATCGTTTAGTCAAATTCAATATTGTAGCCTCCTTTTCTTGTGTCTTACGTGGTAAAGCTCTTGAAGATGTCAATCATCTTTTTCTTCATTGTGAGTTTGCGAGTAATTGTTGGCATTTTGTCCTCAAAAAGTTATCTCTTTCATTCCCTTTACCTTTATCTTTATGGGACATGTTTCAGTCTTGGCCAGTTTTGTATTCATCTTCTCTATTTGCTTGTTTGTGGTTTATAATTCCCTCTTTAGTCATATGGGCCATTTGGTGGGAAAGAAACAAGTGCAATTTTAGATGTGACTCATCAGATTTATCAGTTGTTCTTAGGATTTTGGAAAGAAGTATTATTGAGCAAGTTAATGCTCATGTCCAAAAATATTTTAACGTGAATTCAGAGTTCTCTTCTTGGGACAATTTTATGATCTCTTCTTGGAAAAGTATCATTATTCCTGTATCACCCGCCTTTCCAAGGATTTGGAAAACACCTATAAATAGAAATTCCATAAAATGGCATCCTCCTAATACCCCTTTTTGTAAATTGAATTTTGATGGATCCTCCCATGGAAATCTTGGTGATTCGGGAATAGGGATAGTTTTTTGTGATCATTTGGATTCTTTATTAGCATTAAAAGTTATGCCAATTTCTCTTGGCACAAATGATATGGCCGAGGCTTGTGCTCTTTTAGAAGGTCTTGTTATGGCTAAGGATTTGAATTTTAAATACCTTCATATTGAAGGTGATTCAGCTATTGTCATTAATTCTTGCAAGGCAAGAAAAGATGATAATTGGCATTTCTAGTATATTCTTGAACAAATATGGACTCTTCTTGATATGTTTGAGCACCTCATCATCTCACATGTCTATCGTGAAGGTAATGCATTGGCTGATTGCCTCGCTAATGTGGGTTGTGACAAAATTGTTATTGATTCCTCTCGATTGGGGGGTGATTTCATGAGCTTCCCAAACCTATTAATTATAGCCTGTAGAGAGTTGAGGATTTAATCTTTCTTATTATATGATTGCTCATTTATATGAGTTGATATTCTCTTCTCTTGGTGAGGTATTTCTTTTCATAATTCCATTTGGTTTTGATTTGAGGTACTTTGCTTTACTTGATCATCACTTGGCATTCATTAATGATGAGTTGGTTGTTATTGATGTTGTTCATGTGTTTGGTACTCTCTTCTGGTGTGAAATCTAGAGATATTTATTTTCACATTGGGAATCTGTCCTTCATATGTCATTTAAAGTTTGGCGTAGCATTGTTTTCATGATTATCTCTGTACACCGCTTTTTTGGTTTGTCAAATTTTTTATGATATATCTCCTCTTTCTTTTCATTTACGACATAAAAATTTTGGGCTTCATTTCTCTCTAGCATTTCCACATTCACCTCTTCTCCTTTGGCATTTATCTATAATGGCAGACCGCAGATCTCATGTCATTGGTGTCAGTCATGTTTTGGAACCTAGCGTTTCTTGTAAATTCTCTGCGTTTTGTAGTATATATATTTTGGTTGCAGTTGTTTTTTGGTGCAGGGGCATGTCAATTTTGATTGCAGGAGGTCTTTGTTGCAGGGCCTTCAAGATATCTCGGGAACTTATTTTGTAAATAAGCTTGCATGCTCCTATTCTGTAAAATGAGCTTGCATGCTCCTATGTGTAAATGAGCCTGCATGCTCCTTTGCTGATCCCTATTTTGTAACTAGCTCCGGCTAGAGGATTGTTCACTATTTATCTTCTATAATCATGTTGATGAGCAATGACCAGAGTTTTTCTTGCTGGTTCTTTTCTCTGGGAGCTCAATTTGAACTTGTTTTTAAATATATTGTAAAAATTATTTATTATTAATAAAATATATCAAGTGGCATTGCCACCTTGCCAAAAAAAAACAAAAAACAATAGCTACCCTTCTAGCTTCTAACCTTCTGTATAAATCATTGGGCGTCTCATCCACAATTTCCATCAGAAATTTCTTATAAATGTTTAAGTGTAAGATTACACTATTTTCTATGTTCTCCTTTTTATAATTTGATAGTGTGTTATATAACTTACTAATGTTTTTCAATTTCCCATCCTCGGTTATTTCATTTAGAAGTTTATCAAATGGTGGAATAACCTATCTTTCTTTTCTTTTCTTTGGTGTTAATTTCTTTGGTGCCATCTTTTTAGCCAGAGGCCTAACTGCCTGTTGTTTTTGTGTAGTCCTTCTGAGTGTAGGTGAGGGTGTCGGTGAGGTTTTTCTTTTTCTTTCTACCCTTTTGAATATAGTCAGTATCTCACCGTTAGAAGAAGTTGCAACCGGTGAAAGATGTACTTCCGGTTGAAGTCCTTCCAGTTCACTTTCCTTAATACCAGTTTTATTCAAAACATCTTCCTTTATTGCTTTCTCAAGTTTTCTATCTCTACCGGTGTCAGAATCTTCCTCAAGCTATTAGGATTTTGAAAATAGAGGACCAGGCTTTGATACCAATTGTTAGGATTCCCAAAGATATTGAGAGGGGGGGGGGGTGAATTAGTATTTGACTGGTTAGTGAATTTTCTAAACTTATTATATGAAAAGCATTCCAAAACTGTGTACCGGTAAACCAAAATTAATGCAGTAAATAAGAATAATAAGCACAACATGAAAGACACACCATAACACAATATTTTAACCAGGAAACCCGGTGTGGCAAAAACCTCGGTGGGATTTGTGACCCACAATATTTGCTTACTAGCCAAGAAGAGAATATTACTGTTACAATAAGGGCTTGCACATGCAGGAAGGCCAAGTGCCTAGGGCTCACTGCTCAGTTACAAAAGAAGTCTCACTGACTTACAAAAGTGGATTATACAAATCCAATGTCATGTACTACTTCAAATCAGCATCTTCTATGCCAGGTTCAGTACCAGTTTAAGCTCTATAATAATCATAAACCCTTATCCAAAATCTGCCTTACAATTCGCACATTAGGTCTGCAATAATCTAACCATATCCACTTATACAAAATGATCTACAAGATCTCATACTTATATGAGTCTTATTACAATCCGCCATGTCAGCTTACAAAAAGATTTTATAATTAAATACAAAATACAATCAAACAAAATTCCTATCGGCTATTGGTGCCGATGAACTGTATGTCGGTGTAGAGTCTGCCAGTGTCGGTGCCTGTCAGTAACATATGATTGTAAGGTTGCCATCAATGAAAATACCTTCAATCACCTACAATTTCTCATTGGAGTTTGCATTTTACAACAATTAAAATATCCATAACACCCCCAACATTCAATTGTTGTGCTGGTATATAAGAAATATATGCATATCAAACCTTGTTCCTAAAATCTTTATTTTTTGAAATCATGGAAACATTACATAACTTAAACGAAGGCAACCAAAAGAATGCAGAGAGATAAAAAAAACTCTATAGAGCAACTATTTTACATACCTCAAAAACAAAATTGTAGGGTGGAACAATAAAAAATTAAAGGTAGTCATTATGATGATTTATTTGAGGTCATTATGATGATTTATTTGAAGGTTCATTTGAAGGTTCATAAGTTAAAGGTACTCACTAACATATAAAGAGTGAATAAAGGTCAATATGATGATTTATTTGAAGGTTCATAAGTTGAATGTAGTCACTAACATATAAAGAGTGAATAAATTGAAGAGCTCGATGAATTGCCAACGTAGCATGAGGATGTATGATGTTAACAATAGAAATTTGATATTATGATGGTGGCAAAACTACAAAAAGTTTTGATCATATTTTTATTGAGCATGAAAGCAACCATCTTGAGCTCATGAATTATAGGTATCGTGTTGTAGAGTATCAACCCTTGTTGAACAAGGGTGTCACATTTTTTAGGCTCGATCAGTGCAAGGAGACATTTTGTGTATATGAAGTGGTTTCAATTAGCTATTTTGTGTATAAGTAGGGAGGAGAGGTCTATGTCTTTGTTTATTTGCCTACAAAACAATGAAAGAGGTCCTAATCAAGGAACACACACGTCCAAGCAAGGAGAGAATTTGGATTGAGGGCAATTATATGCAAGAAAGGATATCAAGTTATAAAAGATAAAAATCAACAAAGGTAAAGTGGATCCTTAAATAAGGAACAATTGACAACTATTATTCTTGCTCCACAATGTAGAGACAAGAATAACTAGGCTATTATGTTGCCTCCCAAGTACGATTGCACATGAAATCGTAGTACCATGAATGACAATGAGCCCCTAATAGGTAATTAAGCTACCGATGTCATATAGCAAGATAAAAACATAATAGGTTATAAATGTCATTTAGAAGGGATATGATGAGTGTATAACTCATTGTCACCTAATATTTAAATGTTACTAGAACTACAATAAGTTGTTGAATTTTAATCTCCAAATCATGAAATTCATTAGTGGAATGGTTGATGTTGCTTGAAAAAAGGATTGTCCTAATTTTGTTTATGGTTTTTTCTTCAATTTTTCAAGGGGAGAGTAATAAAGTTGGCTTTAAGAAACTCATACAAAATTATCTCTTGTTATGATTAAAATTCGTTGGAAAAGTCATATATATATTAGACAATGGGGGAGGGGATGTCAACAAAGGAGGAGGATAGAAACCTAAATCTTCTTGAGAAAAATGTAATGTATATTTCTCATGAACCTCCACACTTCATTGCACACATCCTAAATCATGTCCATTGAATCCATGTGTTTAATTAAATGTGATATTTAAATCATGTCTAGAGGAGTGTGTTCATTCATATTTTCAAAGTTTAAAGATCCTCAACCATCATCAAGACATGTGTTGGAAGAAGGGGTTGGAATATATTTAGAAGAAGCTTGAATAATTGACACATACAACTCCCTTGAGACTTCATATTTGGATAGAGGGACCTTATATCAAATTAAGGAAGGCATGAGAGTGATATATGTATTAGTGTAATTATTATACTTTTTGAATATTTATCCGTAGCATAACATTGGAAATAGTATCTTATACTAATTAGGGAGTCGTAATTAGGATATTATTTTCCTATTTTTAGTTGTTGATCTCATTATTTAAGACACAAATGATTTTCATCATTTCTTTTCTTTGTGTGGAATATATATCTAATGTAATTATTTATATTTTTAATAAGAAAATAAATCTATTGTAGTAATCATGTGGTTTTTTAATTTTATCTCTTGTCTAAGAGAAAGTATTGAAGATCATAACTCTAACATGGCTTTATTTTGGATGAGTAATGCTGGTGTTTACATCGCCAAACTTGGGCATAACTTAATCAAGTTCTTCAGACCTCTTCTTTCATTGTAATTTTGAGATATATGCTTCAGTTAGTGACTGTCTAATGTCTTCAAAAAATCAGTAGCATATCTCTTGGTAGTAAACCTATGTAAAGATCCTATAATTGCATTGGAACTGGTTTATAATAAAATTTGAATGGGCTTGTAGCTGTAATATGTTTTTAGAGGTTGCATGACATGTTTGATGAAATGTCAATAAACTAGTGAAGTCTGATTTTGATACATTATTGTGACAGTCCATGTAATTTTACATTAGCTGCCTATAACATGTATTCATGATTGTCAATGAGGCATTTGTTTGATTTAGATATGAAATAAGAGGAATTTGAGGTTGCATCATCATACGCCAATTTTTTGAGGACTCTTGCAGATTTGACAGCGAATATTCCTTGTTTTTCAATCATCATTGGACAAGGGATATTACACAATCATGCTAAATAGATTTCAAACCTCATAATTCATATAGAGAACAACAAATTTGGACTCAAGAGCTTCTGGAGTAATTTTTGAGGTTAAATGAATCTATGAACAATAGTTTAAACATGAATAGTGTTTATTTACACTATGAATATTATTTGATGTTGTGATTAATGTCTTAGGCATGGACAATGTTTTAGGTGTGAATAATGTTTTCAAGTATGAATAGGTTTTTTTGGTAATGAAGAGATTTTCTAGGGGCTATGAATAATGGTTTAAGCCTTGTGTAGTTTTTTCAGGCTTTTTTTGCTTGCCTAAAGGAATAGTTTCATGAAAATAGACATCAATTGGGAATACGATATCCAAATTTTAAAAAATAAATAGCCATTGGAATTTTGATTCTATGATATGAAACATCTTTAAAACATGTACCCTGGCAATTGCAGCTACAACATGTGACAAAATTCCTCTATTATTTATCCTATGATAGATGTTCATACCTTGTTCAAAAACTTCCAATTTCTATGAGGCAATTTGTCAAACAATCTGCGTGCCATTTCAAAGCTCCCATTTTCGTACAGGTTGGGGGATGTTGACAGAGCTTTACACCTACGCCCAGGCCAACTGAGAATCAGAAACATCACTATCTGCAGGTGCAATATAGATGGGTGACCGATACTAATGAATGAAAGAAGGGGAATGAAGCCTATTGGTATTTAGTCGAACACAATGATCGCTGGGATTGCACAAAATAGACCTTTTAAAATGTTTTAGAAACTTTGAATACTATGAAGACATCAACAAGGAATTCAAACTGTTAAAATTCCTCACAAAAATGGCATCTCATGGAATGCACGATATGCAAAAAGTAGATTTGTTGAAAATATTTTTGAAACCTTAAGGAAAATGCACATGGTAGGTGTAGAACCAAAATCCACAACCATTGCCAGCACCCTCTTCGTACACATTTGAGATTGGAACCTTGGAATAGGGTTTGGGCATCAATCGAAACATTAAGGGAGATTTTTCAGATGTTGTAGTTGTGAATGCCCTGGTAGATATGTCTGCAAAATGTGGGACCATAAAACAAAACATATGAACTATTTTTTGAAAAAAAAAAATCTCCAAAAAGGATGTTGATTCATACGATATATGATTCATGCCTGGGAGCATGCCCAATTCCATGAGCCGACATTGCTCCCATTTTCACACAGGCTAGAGGATGTTGACAAAGCTTTACACCTACCCTATTCCATGAGCTGACATTGCTCCCATTTTTGCAAACCCTATTCCATAAGTCGAGAATGCTTGGAGCTCGCATTAATCGGTCAAAACGGTTCACGGTTCACGCTTACTCTGGGCGGGAGTATGCTGCTAGGGTGGCAACGTGAGAATGGGAAGAGGCCTCGAAAATGATTTGAAATGTCTTGGTCTTTTTTTTTTTAAGCAATGCCCGCGGTCATCAAAATTTCGACGAACGCGGGCACTTTTGTAAAAAAGCACAAATTTCATTTCCAATTCCTTCTCTGTCGAAAACATATATTGAATTATCGTCAGAATTCTGATGAATGCGGGCAATTTTTCAAAAAAAAATCAAATTTGTTCACAATATACCTTCTCCGTCGGAAACCTCCGTTAGAATTTTAGGCCAAATGTATTAGTGTTTCTTGGTAGACTAAATAAAACCTCGTTCCTTCATTATTATCATATGTAGGTGTGATTTAATGTGCATTGTTATAGTGCAAGCCTATTTTTTAGATCACTTCATTTAGTGTCACCAATAAGCTCCACAAGAACATTTTTCCTATTTAGGATTATTGCTTTTTAATTTTATTATTTTTGAAGTTAGCAAGGTCTCCTTATGAACAATCTATGTTTGTAGGCCACTTTCATCACATAGTCTATAGACACCACTATCTTCATTAGCTATTTCTCATTACTTGTCATGCTCTTCATATGGAAATTTTTTGGTAATATGGTTTTCATCATAGAAATCGTATCCTCTATTACAAATCAATAACCAAGATTTGTGGATCTCAAAGAAATGGTCTCAATATAATATATATTCAAAGGTTTAGAAAGTTTTTTTTTGTACATGTAGTTCTTAAGAACATATTATTGTAATTGAATAACATATAACCTCCTATTTAAACTATATAAGTGATGAATTTAATTAATATATCATCATCCTAATCACATATACTATAAATATTGATAATATCATATATTTTATTACAAAGTTGTATCTTTCCATGCTCTCTTTTAGTTTTTGACTAAAACTTAAATAAGATGTTCATTTGTACCAACCCTATAATCCTTTTGAGTAAGATTGATAGTGATGTTATCTTGTCTTCTATGTGACATAAGATAAGATTTATATAGAACTTAATATTGACTAGCGGGTAAGTGCACAAAGATGGTGGTCAAAAAGGGGGGTATAAGTGGACACTTTTTTCCTGAAATCAGGTGAACCTGAACTTGGAGGCAAAATTTGAAAGTCATCCACTCAAGATATGAAGATAATCAAAGAACAAATATTGTATTACTCTGAATCTAGTTTCCAAACTACTAAACTTTTTCAAAACTGGATAAGATTAAGGGGGTCAAATCCTTCGTGCACAAAAAACTGACCCTGTTTTTTTTCTGAAAAACATAACATAGTGTCTGACGTGCGCATCAAAAAAATCATAGTTAGATTTAGTATTTTGACAAATCCTTTGGTAGAAAGATAGCTAAGAGTGAGAAATATAAGATGTGTATTTTTTGTAATTTTTTTTTGAGTATTTTTTTTTTATGATTTTTCCAATCAAGCACATCCTGAAAAATTCGGTACCTGTTCGTGCGCGAAGCATAAGTTGCACTAAACAAATCAAAAATACAAATTTTTTTAAAAAAATTATAAGGAATCAAGTGCACTACAATAATATATAAAGTTTTTTAAATTTGGATAAGTATATCAAAAGTTATTCAAAAAATGGTGCACCTATGTCTATGAGAACTATGGAGACACTAGTAAAAGAAATTCAATAATAATATGTTATTGTTGTTCAAATTGAAAACAAATTATATGGTTAGAAAGCTCAGAATATGGGTGAAAATATGGTGGAAATTTTAGAAATACCCACTTTATGAAGTGTAAACCTAATGATGACAAAGTCGATAAACCAAGTTGATAAAATAAAACACGTCAAAAATGAGAGAAATGGAGGGAAATCAAATTTCCAATCCGTAGCTTTGTCATCCAAGCCTATTTCCAAGCCTAAACAGTCAAAAGCGCGTACAGGGTACTTATCGTTTAAAAAGTGCGTACGGGGTAGTTATAGTGTAAGTAGCGCATACGCGCTATTGTATAATATGATATTCTATGTATAATATGCGTATATACATATAATATATGTAATATATAATATGTGTATAATATGATATTGTATATATAATATGTTTATATACATATAATATATGTATATATATAATATATTAAACATATATATGTTAGGATTCCCACAGATACTGAGAGGGGGGGGTGAATCAGTATCTAACCGGTGAATTGAATTTCTTAACTTAAAACATGTAGAACATATTATAACAGTGTACCAGTATGCAAGAAATAATGCAATAAACAAAATAAAAAGCATCCACATGAAAAGCACACCATGACACAAGGATTTAACGAGGAAACCTGGTGTGGGAAAAACCTCGGTGGGATTTGTGACCCACAATATTCACTTACTGACCAATAAGAGAATATTACTTACAAGAGGGGCCTACACATGTAGGAAGGCCAATTGCCTAGAGCTCACTGCTCAATGGGAAGTCTCACTGACTTACAATGTGGATTATACAAATCCAATATCTTGTACTGCTTTACAATAGCATCTATAATGCCAGATCCAGTACCGGTTTCTGCTCTGTTCTTTACATAAAACCTTTAACCTATATTTCGCATAATAGGTCTGCCTAATATCTTTTTTCTTTTTTTCTTGTCGCTTACCAAAATGTCTACAATGATCTCTCTTATATATAGGAGTCATTTTACAACTTGCCAAGTTGGCTTACAAAGTTTTTACAATAAGAAACAAAATATAATATATCAAACATCATGTCGGCCTTTGTGTCGGTATGCTTCCTTTCTCTGTGCCGGTGTCGGTAGTCTGAGTACTGGTGTAGAGTGTGATTTGTTGATGCCAGTGAACTATCTTGCCAGTGTAATGCCTCGCCGGCGCCATAGGATTGTAAGGTTGCCATCAATGACAAAACCTTCAATCACCTACAATGTCTCATTGGAGTGTTCATATGCCAACAATCTCCCCCTTTGGCATTGATGGCAACACTCATGAGAAAATTCAAAAGTGTATCCAAAAATGTTTCCAAAAATATAAGAACTCCCCCTGAGTAGATAAGTCTTTTTCCGGTTATTTTCTCATACTACTACTCCCCCTTTGGCATCAATGACAAAGGTTGTCAAGATGTCAGTAGAGTTGTAGTCTCAACTTTGTAACTGAGTGGTTACAATTTGAAATAGTTCCGCCAAAATCAAGTTTATACTCTCCATAAACTTCTTACTGTCTCTTATTGTTGTCTCTATTCTTTTAACTATATCGGTGAGGTGTTGCATATTCTCTACCGGTGTTTTCTGTCCCTGTATCAGTGCCTCAGATATTTCCTTCCGCAATGATGCTAGATAGTCCAATCTTGGACTCAGTTTTAGTCTCAAATTCTTTGCCTTATCCACTATTCTCTCCTTTTCTCTTTCTAACTTAAGTAACTCTTCCTCAAAATTTGTTATTCTTTGCTCAAAAACTAATAATGTATTAGGTGAGTTAACAAAATTATCAGCAAGTTTATTGATTTCATCCGTTACCTTGCTCATTTTCTTATCTATGTCTACTGTCAAAAAGTTTGTCTTGCAGGCGTCTTTGTACAGAGTTTTGTATTCTTTCAATAAGTTACATAGTTCCAGTAGAAGTGTGTCAAATTCCCTAGTACACTTCTTTATCTGATCTTCAAAGAATTTTTGCTTTTCAATTTCTACCTTATTCTTCAAAGTCTCTTCTTTTATTTGCTCAATAGTCACTATGTTCTCAGTGATGTATTTACACAAAGTATCAAGTTGTCCTAAAGAATCTTTATTGTCTATGTTACAGTTAGGAGTAATTACCTTCAAAATTCGGATCGTGTCATCTATAGCTTTATAAGCCTGTGAACTACAATCTGTTATCCTTTTGATTGAATCTAAGAATACTTCAGTTACATTTGTTGATTTGTGGCCTGCTGAGGAGGAACCAACATTCTGAATTCCACCAATGGAGGAAGTAACCAAGCTTGTTGTGACCTCTGGTAGGTCTGTTTGTGTTTGCATTTCCTTAAGCAATGGTTTGTGTACTTCTCCTGTTGCCGGTTGTACTATTTCCTCATGACTCTGTTCCTGTACCTGTTCTTGTTCCAGAGCCTTTTTCTCTTCTTGTTTCTCTATTTGTTCTCCTGTGTTATTATCTGTCGGTTTCTCTTGTGTTTGATCAGTTTGCTCAGTTACCGGTGGCTTACTAGCCATGTCTGTCTTACCAGTTGTATCTTTATCTACCACAATGTTGATCTTTTGTGTATCAACATCTACTGTGTATAAGACTTCAGGATTAGGATTGACATCCTCTACATCCATACTTTCAACTGTCGGTTGATCTTCTGTAGTTGTTGTTACTGGTGATATAATCAAAGGAGGTGGGGGTAAGTTGTCTTTTACTTTGATACTCGGAGGTCCACCAACCTTTCCTTTTCCTTTGTCTCTCTCCTTCTGATATACCTTTATTGGTTTGGGGTTCCTGTATTCTTCCTGTTTTTCTTTCTTAACAAGAAATATGTCCCATGCATTTTCTGTTTCTTCAGTTACCTCATTTACTCTTCCAACCATTAAAGCAATATGCTGGTGTGTAGTAGAGAACACTGACTACTTGGCTTCTGCAATTAAATCATCTATTTCTTTAGGTGAGTTTACTGGATAAACAGCTAGTAACTTTTCAATTTTGATTTTCTTATCAAGCTCTATAACAGCTTGTCTTCTTGCTTCTAGTCTTTTGAACAGTTCATCTGGTACTTCATCTACAACTTCCATCAAAAAATTCTTATACATGTCCATGTGCAAAATAACAATGTTTTCCACTTGTTCTTTTGTTGTCTACTGGTGATCCTTTACTTCTACAAAATTTTGCAATATGCCCAATCTTGTTACATGCATAACAAGTCACAATATTCTTTTGAATAGCTTTCCCATAACCTATGCCAATTTGTGTTTTGCATTGATTAGATAAATGTCCAAATCTTCCACAAACATAACATCTCACATTCATTTTGCAATTTTCAGAGTTGTGACCAACTTTGTTGCATTTTGAACATTGATCAGTGGGTGTGTTGATATTCTGATAATTTCTAGATCTACATTCATTTTCTCTATGACCATACTTATTACAGTTAAAGCATTTTCCATTGAATTTATAAGCATTAGGCTGCCTTACCGGTTTGTTGTGATCCTGTGTGCTTGCAGTACCAGAACTTTCACCAACTTCAAAGCCAATTCCAGAAGTGTCACCTTTAGGTTTTTTATTCTTCAGCAAGTTACCAAGTTCCTCTGAGCTTTTCTTGAATTTTTCTTTATGTTGATTTGCAGTTTCTAGTTCTCTTTCTAAGACTTCTTTTTGCCTCTTTAGTTCATTGGAGTCATTCTGAGTGTGCATCGGATCTGTCTTCAATAAATCATTTTCATAGATAAGTCTTGTGTTTTCATTTGCTGCATCACTTAGTCTTCTGGTCAATTCTTCTTCATTCTTCTTCCTATCTTCAATTTCTTTACAAAATCTCATAGTCATATCATGCATCTCATTCTTTATTATCATGTTCTCCAGTTTTAGCTTGCTTATCATATCATTAAGTGATTCCTTTTCATCATTCTCATTTTGCATCTTTTCACAAAGTTCTCTTCTCTTATTTCTTGCAATAGTAAGATTCTCTTGAAGTGCTTGAATGATATCCTGTGTTGCTTTTAGATCATCTTCTAGTTTGATATTTTTCAATTTCTCTATATCATAGTCTAAAAGAGCTGCTTCAAGTTGCTTCATCAGATTTTTCATCTCTATCGGTGTCAAGATCTTCCTCAAGTTGTTAGGCTTCTAAAAATAGAGGACCAAGCTCTGATACCAATTGTTAGGATTCCCATAGATACTGAGAGGGGGGGGGGGGGGGTGAATCAGTATCTAACCGATGAATTGAATTTCTTAACTTAAAACATGTAGAACATATTATAATAGTGTGCCAGTATGCAAGAAATAATGTAATAAACAGAACTAAAAGCATCCACATGAAAAGCACACCATGACACAAGGATTTAATGAGGAAACCCGGTGTGGGAAAAACCTCGGTGGGATTTGTGACCCACAATATTCACTTACTGGCCAATAAGAGAATGTTACTTACAAGAGGGGCCTGCACATGCAGGAAGGCCAATTGCCTAGAGCTCACTGCTCAATGGGAAGTCTCACTGACTTACAATGTGGATTATACAAATCCAATATCTTGTACTTCTTTACAATAGCATCTATAATGCTAGATCTAGTACCGGTTTCTGCTCTATTCTTTACATAAAACCTTTAACCTATATTTCGCATAATAGGTCTGCCTAATATCTTTTTTCTTTTTTTCTTGTCGCTTACCAAAATGTCTACAATGATCTCTCTTATATATAGGAGTCATTTTACAACTTGCCAAGTCATCTTACAAAGTTTTTACAATAATAAACAAAATATAATATATCACAAATCCTGTCAGCCTCTGTGTCGGTATGCTTCCTTTCTCTGTGCCGGTGTCAGTGGTCCGAGTGCCGGTGTAGAGTGTGATATGTTGATGCTGGTGAACTATCTTGCTAGTGTAATGCCTTGTCAGTGGCATAGGATTGTAAGGTTGCCATCAATGACAAAACCTTCAATCACCTACAATGTCTCATTGGAGTGTGCATATGCCAACAATATATACACATGTAAGTATATCATCTCTCCCTCTCAAACGCATAAAAGGTGTCTCTCTCTCTCTCCCTCTTTCTCTTCTTCTCTCCCTCCATACCCCACTGCAACTGCGTCTGCACTTCTATAGAAGTAAGTGAATTTATTTCTTGTCTGCAACTTCCTCTTTGATTTTTATCATGTATCCTCTCCTAAAAAAATTGACTAATGGATTTTTGTGTGTATATTGAATAGGAGGAATAGGGTTTGAAATTGAACCACAGGTGTATTACCATGACAAACAAGGAAACCTGTAGCAATATTCTTCTTGAATGTGTTTTTAATGAGCAGAGAAGATGTGGAAAATAGTGTCAACAAAGCAACATGATGAGTCAGAGTACCTGCAATATGTTTTTCAAAAGAAAACAACAGGTAGGAAGAGAAAGAGGGAGAGTAACATAGATGATGTCCTGTAGAATGATAGTGGTGGGTATGTGAGAGTTCCCATGTTGTTACACAATGGCTATCACCTAAAGAAATTAAAGTTTGTTCTATGCATGGCAGTGGTAGTATATGATGATCATCACTTGTCAAACAGCTTGGAATGGTACATACCCATGAAAGAAATCGAGTGTGTAATTCCTATAGTCACAATCAAGATCAGTTTTATACCCTTGAAAATTTAATAGCATCATATGTTTTAGAACTTAGGCAGTACTCTTAGGATTAGGTCAAGCTCTTACACTTGCTTTTTAGTGAAGCCTCATTTTTTGTTTGCTTGGAGTCTCGTTGTATGATGTTCTATTCATAACTTTAAATTTAATATATCATTTTATTAGCCCACCATATGACCCCTTAGGTGTCATTAGAGGTTGTATTGTTTCCTAAGAGGTCATATGGTATCTTGTGACCCCTTAAGACCCCTCCTCTTTCCCTCCCCCTACTCTCCCCCTCTCCCTCTCTCTCTCCCTCTCCCTCCCTCTACCTCTCTCCCTCTCTCTCTCTCCCTCTCTCTCTCTCTCCCTTCCTCTATCCCCCTTCTTCTCTCCCACCCCCCCTCTTCTCTCTCCCTCTCCCTCCCTCTACCTCTCTCCCTCTCTCTACCTTCCCTCCCATGTCTCTCTCTCTCCCTCTCTCTCCCTCTCTCTCTATCTGCAATATGTTTTTCAAAAGAAAACAACAGGTAGGAAGAGAAAGAGGGAGAGTAACACAGATGATGTCCTGTAGAATGATAGTGGTGGGTATGCGAGAGTTCCCATGTTGTTACACAATGCTTGTCACCTAAATAAATTAAAGTTTGTTGTATGAATGGCAATGGTAGTATATGATGATCATCACTTGTCAAATAGTTTGGAACGATACATACCCATGAAAGAAATCAAGTGTGTAATTCCTATAGTCACAATCGAGATCAGTCTTATAACCTTGAAAATTTAATAGCATCATATGTTTTAGAACTTAGGCAGTACTCTTAGGGTTAGGTCAAGCTCTTACACTTGCTTTTTAGTGAAGCCTCGTTGTTTGTTCACTTGGAGTCTCATTGTATGATGTTCTATTCATAACTTTAAATTTAATATATCATTTTATTAGCCCACCATATGACCGCTTAGGTGTCATTAGAGGTCGTATTGTTTCCTAAGAGGTCATATGGTATCTTGTGACCCCTTAAGAACCCTCATCTTTCCCTCCCCCTACTCTCCCCCCCCTCTCTCTCTCTCTCTCTCTCTCTCTCTCTCTCTCTCTCTCTCTCTCTCTCTCTCTCTCTCTCTCTCTACCTTCCCTCCCTCCTCTTCTCTCCCTCTCTCCCTCCCTCTACCTCTCCCTTCCCCCCATCTTCTATCCCTCTCTCCCTCTCTCTCCCTCTCCCTCCCTCTCCCCTCTCCTCTCCCCTCTCCCTCCCTCTCCCTCCCTTCCCCCCTCTTCTCTCCTTCTCTCCCTCTCTCCCTCTCTCTCCCTCTCCCACCCCCCCTCTTCCCCCCTATTCTCTCTCTCTCTCTCTCTCTCTCTCTCTCTCTCTCTCTCTCTCTCTCTCTCTCTCTCTCTCTCTCTCTCTCTCTCTCTACCTTCCCTCCCCCCTCTTCTCTCCCTCTCTCCCTCCCTCTACCTCTCCCTTCCCCCCATCTTCTCTCCCTCTCTCCCTCTCTCTAACTTCCCTCCCCCTCTTCTCTCCCTCTCTCGCTCCCTCTACCTCTCCCTTCCCCCCATCTTCTCTCCCTCTCCCCTCTTCTCTCCCTCTCTCTCCTCTCCTCTCCCTCTCTCCCTCTCCCCTCTCCTCTCCCTCTCTCTCCCTCTCCCACCCCCCTTCTTCTCTCTCTCCCTCTCTCTCTCTCTCCCTCTCCCTCTCCCTCCTTCCCTCTCTCCCTCTCTCCCTCTCCTCTCTCTCCCTTCCTCCCCTCTTCTCTCCCTCTCTCCCTCTCCCTTCCTCCATACCCCTTATTCTCTCCCACCCCCCCTCTTCTCTCTCTCTCTCTCTATCTCTCTCCCTCCCTCTACCTCTCTCAAGAGTGCATACAAGGTACTGAAACTATTAGTTCCCTGCCCTACCATAACTTTTTTAAGGCTTAGTAGTGCGTACGTGGTACTTATTACTCATAAGCGCGTACGGGGTACTATTCCCATTATTCGTTACCCTGTGATAACATTTTTAGGCTTAGTAGCACGTACACACTACTTATCAGCCCAGAATGGGAAAAAAGAATATCGTTGGGCTTGTCAACATTTTATGGTCTAATAGTGCGTACACGGTTATTAATGTAGCGCGTATGCGGTTTATAGACATAGTTTTAGTTGCCCAAGAGCCTCAATGGCCTCAAAAGAAGTTTTTGAGGTCGTTGAAGGCCCCACTGGAACTGTGTCTACACTTCTATCACTATCGTATACATAAAAGTAAGTGAATTTTTTATTTTTGCATAATTTCAAATGATTGAGTTGTTTTTATTAGTTTTTTATTTTTGCATGGTTTCAAATGATTTAATTGTAATTGTTTAATAGTTTGATTCCAAAAAATAGTGATAAGATGCATATTTATGGTTATTTATTTATTTTTTAACTTTTCTTTACATATATATGTAATATGATTCTATTTAGGTCAACCGATCTCAACCATGGGAAAGAACAAGTGAGGAACGATGGAACAACGAGAGGCTCAAAAGGAAAGACAAAGGCAGTGTATGAAGAAATTGCATGACATAAGAACAATGGGAGAAGAAGGTATGTCAGCCTCAACACCTCACTTCAATTTACCAAATGAATATAATGAACCTAATGCAATTGAAGAACAAATATTTGATAATTTACCATTTGAACCTAATGCAATTGAAGAAGAAACATTTGATAATTTACCGTTTGAACCTAATGCAATTGAAGAAGATATTGCATTGAATAATCAATGAAATGATGAACATATTACACCTTCTCTACTTGATGAATTGAATGTACATAATGCATTGATGTTAACACCTCCCAGAATCATTCATAGGAAACCAAAGTATCTAATTGACATTGATGATAATATATTGAAGTCAATGCCTAATAAAATGAATGAACGAACTTGTAGGAGAATGGTTAAAAGAATATGGCAAAACTATTTTAAAAACTTAAATCAAACCGCAAGATGTCAATTAATTGTTCAAATGATTAGAAATTTGAATTTTAGAGAAACAATGAAAATTTATAGGCCTAAGATCATCTGAAAGTAACAGTGAAAGAACTATTGTCAGAAATCTATTTGATGCATATCAATCTATTGGTTCAAAATCATGTAGTAAAGATTCTAATGCTACTCGACGTGTCATTACATCAACCATAATGACCAAGAAAATAAAAAAAGATTGTTTGATAAGCAAAACAAGTAAGTCATTAAACATTAGTAGAACAACATTAAGTAAAGCATTAAAGAGGTGAGAACAAATAGAGGAACCTAACAATAATTCTCTTTGGGCATTCTCGGGTAGACTACCACGCAAAGACAAGGTTGTTGTAGATGCACTAAAAACATTAATTGAAAATTTTTGGCATGACAACACAAGAGTATCTCCCAACCAAAGAGATGTTGTTAGAAGGCAAATTGGGTATTAAAATCGTGAACCACATGTGAAACACTATTTGGATATGAATCAAACTAAATTTTATGAAAGATTCCTTCAAAAGTTTCCTCAAATAAAAATTTCTCAAATATTTTTTGAAACGGCAAAACCTTTTTATATTAAGATTAATAATGTACACACCACGTGTTGTTGTAGGATGCATATTGAATTTTCCATGCATTATGATATTTTTCATCATATTTGTTCTACTTTGCACACTAACGATGTTTTGCAGGAATGTAATATACAAGCACCTCCTTAGTTGGCAAGAGAATTTATTTCAAGTGTGCTATGTAATAGACATGATGGTTGCATTTATTATAAGATGCCTTGTTTGGAAGGTTCTTGTGCTATATGTGGTGGTTTACAACGTTTACCAAGATGCATACATTTGGAGAGCACACATGAAATTGGTACGAAACTAATTTCTTTCAGAAAATACAAGATAGTCACATATGGAGTTAAAGATGGAAAAGATTTGAAGAGATGTGAGCTAGTGAAAAATGATATATGTGTAGCTCAATTTATGAAAATGTTTCAAGAGAAACTAGTTTATGAGTACATAATGCATACACATAGAGCTTGATGGTTAGATGAGCAATTCAAGTTATGCAAGGACACATTTCCTCTTGGTACCATTGTCTCTATCATTGATTTCGCTGAAAATTATACACTACAACCTCAAAATGAAGTGCAATCCATGTATTATCACTCTACACAAGTTTCTATTTTTGTACACATAGCATTCATGCATGTAGATGATAGCACAAAGGAGGATAGAAAGGTTGTAAGAGAGTATCACTTCTACATAAGTGATGATCGTATTCATTCATCGGATTTTGTACAAGGATGCTTTAAAGTTTTCTATGATAGTTTAAGGGAAAGGAACATACGATACAACGGACAGTTAATATGGTCAGATAATTGCACCGCACAATTCAAGAATGCAAGGATATTTTATTGGTTGACAAGGATGCATGTGACAAGTGGTGTACAACATTTTTGGAATTTCACTGAGGCTGGGCATGGTAAGGGAGAGCACGATGGTGCAGGAGCATGTGTGAAAAGAGCCTAGCTAGGGAAGAATTGAAGTACGAAGGTGGTGCTGAGTTGGTAGATGCAGAAACAATTGTGCGATGGTGTAAGTCTACGATGGGTCCAAGTAATCCAGGTAAGTCATTGGTTCGTAGATAATTTTGGTTGATTACTGAATCTAACATTGAAAACTATCTAGATTGTTGTACGGTTGTAGGATTGAGTGACATGCACTCATTTATGAGTTCAAATTCAAGTTCACTGGTAATTTATACGAGACAGATGGTATGTTTTTGCTCTTCATGCATGTATTGTTTGTGGGAAGAATGTGAATCAGAAGAGTAGGTTGACAAATGGTCTTGTAGACCGTTGGTTCCCTTTGATTCATATCAAATTCCCAAGGCACTACAATTGAGCCAGATGGAGACATCAGTGGCTTTTGACCATGTATCCGACCTAGTGGATTCAGGTGATTTTTTGAGTTAATTTTTTTGCAAGTATTCTTTTTGGTTCATTTTGTTGTACATCATACTTTATTTCTGGTATTAATCAACACTTTATAAAATGTAGGTCATGTGTATGCAGTTGTTGCAGAAGAGAACAATGAAGAAGGAATAGATTACTATTTGTGTCGTTATGTTGAGCCTAAAAGAAAATTGACAACCACAATCATTGACGGAGAGGGTATTGAGTACCCAATAGGGTCTGTTGTTGTGATAGGAACATGGCTTCGGAGATAACCTATCAAGAATTATGATGTTTGGTTGTTCGAGGACTTTGAAACACACAGACATATTCTTCATTTCTCTAACCTTGTTGTTGCAACAAATATTCATTTGATGAAGTATCGTGGTAGACCTCATAACAAGATTTTATGGAAAGTTCGTGAATCTGACCACGAGGCAATACTTGACACAATACGGGTTAGAGCCGATCCTGAAGGCTCACTTGATTGATTCTATGGTTTAGAGTAGAATGATTTTGAGAATTTTGTATAAATCGTCGACGAATTGTTCTATATTCATTTTTTGTATATATAAATGCACATGAGCTGATTTTTACATGTTTAGGGGCATAATTTTATATATTTAAGTGGCAATGAGCTGATTTGTACATATGTACATGCCAAATTTTTTATATTAAAATGGCGATGAGCTGAATTGCACATATTGTAATGCCAAATTTTGTATAAAAGCCCATGAGATGATTTGTATATTAAAATGGCGATGAGATGAATCATACCTATTGTAATGCCAAATTTTGTATAAAAGCCCATGAGATGATTTGTAAGACAATTTTTTGTATAATCAAATAGCCAAGAGCTGATTTGACCATATTTAGAGGCAAATTTTTGAATAATATGTGACAATGTTTTGTGACTATGTTTTGAGTATATGTGATGTGTCCTTGGTCAATCATGAGCATTCTTGATTCTTGTATAATCATGGATAATTATTTGAGTCATTATCGGGTCACAGGGGTCATAGATTGAGACTAGATACAATTTGAGCAAAAATTGTTATTGTTGTCAAAAAAATTGTCAAAAAAGTTGTCAAGCAACTTCTACATTGCATCGGTAGGGTATGACTCTCGACGTTCTGGTGATTTGGGATGCATTATAGGGCCATGCCTAGCGTAAACTTGCCCACCCAGATGCGCTCGTGACGTCAGTTTGTGCATAAGACGAACCGAATCAATTCTAGCCAATCTTGGAACTTTTCCTTGCAAGCAACTGATGGTTTTTGGAGCAGGCGAAAAAATGCTGCTAATTGAAAATGGCTCCAAGTTGTCAAAAAATGAGATAGGCCATTGTAGAGGAGCCTCACGCGACCCCACGAAATCAAACAGATCGACCGTATGTGTCAGGGATTGGAAGAAATAGTCCGTCAAATTTTGACAATTTTTTGGACTCAGGGCACTTGAGAGATTGCACCGGTAGGGTATGACTCTTGATGTTTTGGTGCTTTGGGATGCATGAAAGAGCCATGCCTAGCATAAACCTACCCACCCAAATGCGCTCGCAATGTCGGTTTGTGCATAAGACGAACATAATCAATTCTAGCCAATCTTGCAACTTTTCCTTGCAAGCAACTGACGATTTTTGAAGCAGGCAAAAAAATGCTACTAATTGAAAATGGCTCTGAGTCATCAAAAAATGAGATAGGCCATTGTAGAGGAGCCTCACGTGACCCCATGGGATCAAACAGATCGACTGTATGTGTCGTGGATTGGAAGAAACAGTCCGTCAAATTTTGCCAAGTTTTTGGACTCAGGGCACTTGAGAGACTGCACCGGTAGGGTATGACTCTCAACATTCTGGTGCTTTGGGATGCACGATAGGGCCATACCTAGCGTAAACCTACCCACCCAGATGCACTCACGATGTCGATTTGTACATAAGATGAATAGAATCAATTTTAGCCAATCTTGCAACTTTTCCTTGCAAGCAATTGACGGTTTTTGGAGTAGGCGAAAAAATGCTACTAATTGAAAATGGCTTCGAGTCGTCGAAAATTGAGATAGGCCATTGTAGAGGAGCATCATGCGACCCCACGAGATCAAATAGATCAACTGTATGTGTCATGGATTGGAAGAAACAGTCCAATTTTGACCATTTTTTGAACTCAGGGCACTTGAGAGATTGCACCAGTAGGGTATGACTCTCGACGTTCTGGTGCTTTGGGATGCACAACAGGGCCATTCCTAGCATAAACCTGCCCACCTGGATGCGCTCGCAACGTTGGTTTGTGCACATGACGAACAGAATCAATTCTAGCCAATCTTGTAACTTTTCCTTGCAAGCAACTGATGGTTTTTGGAGCAGGCAAAAAAATATTACTAATTGAAAATGGCTCTGAGTCATCAAAAACCAAGATAGGCCATTGTAGAGGAGCCTCATGCGACCCCACGGGATCAAACAGATCGATCATATGTGTCGTGGATTGGATGAAACAGTCCGTCAAATTTTGATAATTTTTTGGACTCAGGGCACTTGAGAGATCGCACCGGTAGGGTATGACTCTCGATGTTCTGGTGCTTTGGGATGCACGATAGGGCCATTCCTAGCATAAAACTACCCACCCGGATGTGCTCGCGATGTCGGTTTGTGCACATGATGAACCAAATCAATTCTAGCCAATCTTGCAACTTTTCCTTGCAAGCAACTAATGGTTTTTGGAGCAGGCGAAAAAATGCTACTAATTGAAAATGGCTCCGAGTCGTCGAAAACTGAGATACGCCATTGTAGAGGAGCCTCATGTGACCCCATGGGATCAAACAGATCGATCGTATGTGTCATGGATTGGAAGAAACAGTCTGTCAAATTTTGACAATTCTTTGGACTGAGGGCACTTGAGAGATCGCACTGGTAGGGTATGACTCTTGACGTTCTGGTGTTTTGGGATGCATGACAGGGCCATGCCTAGCGTAAACCTACCCACTCGGACGCGTTCGCGATGTCATTTTGTGCACACGACGAACAAAATTTGACCATTACGAGCGTGAGGGTGCTCTCGCACCAAACACATTGTTGTTTATATTCATATTGTTAATTACATATGCAAATATTCATTTAAATTTATAAAAGGGAAGCCACCAAATACAACGAATACACAATAATGAACAGAATACAAGGAGTTTTGTAGGGTTAATTCAACATTTTAGAAATTTTATCAAATCATATTCCACGATTGCAATGCTTTATATCATATATTTTTGTTGTTTATATTCATATTGTTGATTACATATGCAAATATTCATTTAAATTTATAAAAGGACAACCAAAAAATACAACGAATACAAAATAATGAACTCATTACACATTTATTGGATCGAATATCGATATTTATATATATATATATAAGGCATGTTTGCCAAGTCAATACAAGTATTACAAAAATGTGGCATATGCCATGTCCAAATCGATATACAATAAAAATGTAGAATATATCTACATCTATTGGTCATTCTATGACCAAAACTAACACTATATGATCCTAAACTTGTGGTGGATCATCAAAATCAAGCCTCTTTGGCGCAGTACGCGGCTCTGTAGATGGCTACAAAACCACAATTCAAAAGCCAAGTTAGAATTATTTTGTAGAAAATAGTTCACAATTAACAACATAACTATGCATTTAACTTTAATTCCTTTGCAATTGAAATGTAGGTTACCTCATCGACTGATCCAGGAGCTAATGTCTTCGCTCTCCTCTCCTTGTCACTCTTAGGAGTTTTCTTGAAGACATACTTAAATGGATCCACGTTATGGCCGTACCGAAGGAGTCTATTGTAGATTAAATGTACAATTAATACAATATACGAACATAAATATATCAAAAACACTTAAAAGCTATAATATAGAGAACAATGATGTACCTGTGCCTGAGATGCTTCTCCAATGGACTGAGGATGGCTCACCATCGATGTAGAAACTATCGCTATTACCTATACAAAAAATGTACAAAGATTAAATACAATTAATATAATGATAAGTATTGAGGGTTGAAAACAATTAATTTTACATATCAAACAAAAGTGTACCAGATTCTGAGATGCTTCTCCAGTGCAAGGAGGAGGGTTCGCCATTGATGAAATAGGTATGGATATTTCCTGTATGAAAAAATTATAAGATTATAATATATTACAAGTTCACATGTACGCGTGCATATAATCATGAAATCAAGAAAATAAAGTAGAGATACATACCTCCTCCCTCTCTTGATCCGCGGGCGAATTAGGTGCATTCAACATATCCACAAAGCTCAATGGTCGTTGTACATGTAAAATAGACAAAAAACACTAATCAATCTACAAACCCCAACTAATACTTGATTTCAACATTTTCAAACAATTGTACAACTAAAAATGTGTTCAATTACCTTCTTCACACATTTTGGCGTCTTCGAGGAATTCTTTTTCTTAGGACGAGCCCTAGATGCGGAGGGGGTACCCTAAAAACACAAAATTAACATGAGATATTAGTACAGATAATAAATTAAACATAATTTTAAAAATCTAAAATGAAATGACTTGCATATTCCATCAAAACAATACATAAAAAGAGTTGTACAAAATATGATACCGTATAGCCTTGTAGGCCAAAATCGATCGCTGAGAGCATGATGTCATCAATTTGGGACATTTTGTCCCCTGTCAACACCTACAAACCAAAAATTGACCAAGCATTAAAGATAGTTAGTATATCTTGTATTTTTCTGAATTCAAAGTGTACTATTCTATTTTAACATGTTACAAAATTTATACCTCAGACATTGAAGTTGCAGCTATGGTAACTGGGAGAGGTGTATGGGATACCGCTGCTGCATCCTGAAATGCATATTATTTGTCTCAATTTAAATCGATGTATAAATGAAAATTCATTTATGTAATTACAAATTTAAAGTGACTGATAAATAAAATATTATGAATTCAAATTAACACACCTATATCTGTGGCTCATGGGCAAACACCATGTCCATCAACTCATCTGTTAGCGCGACATCCTCAACCGTGTGAGCCTGACATCTACAACTGCAAATCATGCATAGATGATATGAGTATCCATCTGCACTGGCTGCATCATCTATCCCCGAGCATATCCTCGAGCAACTGACACACATATGTTCGATGGGCTCTCTGTCGCCCTCTAACGGTAATGATGTCCCATGCTAGATGATGGCACCAGTCAATGATGTGGCTGCCTGAAGAGTCTGTAGCTCCATCGAATCTTTCAGCTCTAATGGGACAACCTGATGCACCTTGGGTTTGGGTGCTAGGGGGCGGCGACTCTCCATGGCTAATCGCCTATGGGCTCCAGGTCTATCTTGGGCAGAGCCACCACCTCTACCATGAAACTCTCTCAAGTCAAAATAGTTTGGTCACACATTGAGCACAAACTCACAATATATTTTTCTCAAAAAATATAATGGCACCTCATAATTATTACAAGGTGGATCATCAAAGACCATCCACCACCTCTGCCAAAAAAGATTCTTCATTTGCGCATTGGTACACCAATGTATGGGAAACCTCTTTGCATTAAGAGGTAATGACTGACCAGTTTTGGGATCAACAAAAAGGGCACATATTTGTTGTTTAGAAATATTTTTGTTTTTTACTCCATCGTATGATAGCCCATTGGCATAGAATTGACGACACCTATCCCTAAAGCTTCCCCATTTGGTAATTTCTGTGGAAACAACTATGACACCACTAGCTAATGTTTCTAGGCTAATGGCGAGGGATTGATGATGGTAAAGTTCAGAAGTTTTCAATTTTACAATCAGTCTATTGATTTTAGATGTATTTTGTCCTAACTGATTAATTAATTATTCCCGTGTTTCGGCTATGCAGTTAAAAGGAGGAATTGGGGGTTGTTCTTGCGTGTTTTCAGGAGGTGCATTTGGTTGTTCTTGTGGGTTTTTAGGAGGTGCATTTGGTTGTTCTTGTTTTGGATTAGAAGAATCTGGTTTTTGAAACAAAAAATGACAAAACCTAATCAAAATTAATGAAATTAAATTCAAAATGTAAAACAAATTGCATAAAACGGAAAGAAAGACAAAAATAAACAAAAACTAACCTTGATCCATAGCCTGGAGGACAAATTTAGCACCCCGTTCGCGGTTCAGGTGAGAAAATGGGGAAAAAACGAAGTTAAAAACGTGATTTACGGGTAAATGAGACTCAGTTTTTTTTTTAAAACTTTTTACACCAGGCACCGCGTACGTGGTTTTATTTGGATTATTAGCGGGTACACGCTCATTTTCTTATAAGCAGTGCATACACGCTCATTTTCCTAGGCGTAGCGCGTACGCACTCATTTTCCTAAAAGCAGTGCGTATGCGCTACCTCTTCTAGGCTCGGGAAGAACAAACCTAAGCGCATACGTGGGAATTTGAAATTTTAAAACCGCGTATGCGTTGCCTATTTTTCCAAGTTTTTTTTGGGTGGTGTCCACTTTTCTGACCACCATCTTTGTGCACACACCCTAGCATTGGTGCCTTTGAAATGGACTCCTTGATATTTTAAAATGCTTATTTACCCTTTTTTATTCAATTGAAATGAATAATCTTTTTCAACATGAGGGTAGTAGTAGTCTCAACTATACCTATAAAATCTATTATGAATTTCCTCGTTAAATTATTCTTTTCTATAAAATATTGCATGCTCATTTTATGCCAAGTAAGTGAAATCTTAAGAAGAGATCAAACCATTTTAGGACCAATAGTTATAACTTACTAAGAGACAATGTGCCTAGGCCAACAAATTTCCTTGAGAAGCACTAAAAATGGATTTTTGGATTCAAAGAGAATCCAAAAAATTGGCACCTATGAGACACCTTCTTCAATTGATATAAATGGTATTCTTTGTTCAAATACAGTTAAGTCATCATAATAGTTTAAAATGGTATTCTTTATTAGATGTTGCCCTTATTGCATAGGATAAAATCTTTTTTTTCTTATATAGGAAAGAGTGATCCAATTTGTGCTTATCTTTTTCTTTTACTAATATTTTGTTGAAACTTGAGAATTCATCTACGATTAAAAACTTATTAGATCCTACTACATCCATAGAGGGTAGAGTAGTGGTTTTTAAGAGGCTCTATTTAGATCTCTAGAATATTGCAAGTATATATCGAGCTCTGTTCATTTTTTCCCTAGCACCAAGTTGGAAACCCAATTTGAGTGCTAAAAAAGATAGATTATCTTTGAAAAAATAGAATTGGTAAGTTCATGCCTCATTGATGCAGTCATGGATGGAGGATCAAATAAAAAATTGTTTTCACCATGCAGTGTAATGAAACAACACACAATTACACAATGAAACTATAAATAATATAAAATTTATTAAAACTTAGTCATGAATGAGTTACAATCTGCCATGGTGGGGCTTCTAAAATTCTAGGATTTGGCTATTTAATTATAAACATGCAAATTACATAATTCGAATGATATTATAGTAAGATACTCAAACTTGACTCTTGACTCAAATATTTAATTTCACTTCTTTCATATGGTTGTAAGTAATGTTTATATAGTATCCCCTAGCCTTACAAATGATATTGATCAATCACAAGGTGATGTGAAAATTGATGATTTTTCAAATGTGTTGTTAGTTAAATGTCTTAGAGAACCTTTGAGAATGAATGTGGTGAAGATGGATCAATGAATCTCAATTTATTTCATGCTATAAGTTCTCCAAGATTTAGTGTACCTTGTAATGCATATACCTTTATTGCCAAAAGCTTTAGAAAGCTAGCAAATTCTTGAAAAATAAAACTATTTGTTATTCTGTTATGCCTAGTAATAGGTTAGAAATTTATATATACCTTTCTATTGATTAAATATTTTAAAACTAGAACATGATATTGATGGATCAATGCAAGACATGTGTTCCCAACCAAATTGTGAAATCAACAAGTGCAGTAAAATGTAGTTAGATCTGCAACATTTAAGTAACTAATGATTGGAAAGTAAATGCAAATTTCTAAACAAAGAAAATAAGTGAAGGAAGACATTTTTTGGTGATGTAAGATTTCTCATACACCCTAAGATATGATTCCATAATTCATTATTGGTTTTACCTTTGGACTAAATGGTGTTTATATTAATAACTTGCTATTTTTTTTAACATAGGAGTTTGCTTTTGTATTGCATTATATCCCTATTCTATCCTTTAAAAATTTCATAATCATAGGCCACGACTTGGCCATATGTGGTGTACATATTAAGTAGACATGTTACATTTCCTTTCTAGTGCATAATTTGGTTGGTTTTATAATTTTTCTTGGGGACTTAAATATATTTCTTTGATCTTCTTTGCATGTTGTTATATTTTTTTTCTCTCTACAAGAATCATATATGTCTAATACACCTTCTAATTATAAGTTTGATGAATTATTTTTCTTTAGTTGTAAGATTTGATCTCCATATAATTCTTATTTTTAAGGCCAGTTATTTTATATTATCATTACATTGTTGCATGAATTGAGTAAACTTTTCATCATTTAAAAATACCATCTAGTGAGATTCATTGTTTGGTTCTATAAATCTAATGATTATCTTGATGGCATCCTTATCCTTTTAGGAAATATTTCATTGGTTCCAATTAAGGCATTCATGTCTACTTTCATATTTTGTTCTTGGGTAATAATTTGAAAAACCGATGCATAAAAGAATTCTAGTAGATTTCACATGTGATGTTTATATGCTTTCATTTAAGAGTTCTTTGCCACACATTATGATCTAACCTACTTGTGCATAAACTTTGAGTGATCACAGATTTGTAGAATCTTTGCACTTTTTTCCCTTCTTATAATGTAAATATATTTTCTACAGTTTTTATTCATGTCAAATTTTAAACCTAAGACTTGCACAAGGAAAACATTTCTGAACTATCAATCATCCAAACTGGTTGGCATGTACAAACCATATATGATCTATCACTACACTCACTCTTGTATGATCGAATTAAAATTTTACATTTATCTTAAGGAAATTATTACGTTAATCATTTATGGATGAATTTGATTGTAAGCTCTGAAGTTGTGATTCATACATTTTCGTGGACCTAGGTGTAGATCAATAGATTATTACATGCTCAGATTTGTTCAGGTCATACATTTGCTTAAAAGTTTCTGAAGCCTTTTCAACAAAACCATTTTGTGAATATCCTGCAAGTAGCGCATTCTTTGGGGTATTCTGTCAAACAGGTCAAGTCCTTTGTCAAAGCTTCCACATTTTGCATACATGTCTACCAGCCCAGTTGCAAGTACTACATCTAACATAACATCTCTATCCTTTATCGTGTGATGGGTGTGCGTAGCCAAAGGTAGAGGAGCCTGGATTTATGCCTGCAAATTATATTTTCTTGAAAGTTTCTAAAGCCTTTTCAACAAATCCATTTTGTAGATATCCTGCAAGCAGGGCGTTCCATAAGAACACGTTTTCTTGAAGCATTCTGTCAAACAGTTCGCATCGCTTGTCAAGGCTTCCACATTTCGCATAGATGTCTATTAGAACATGCTTCTGCTTTGCTCAAATATGCCTGAGCGATTTGATAGGCAGTCTTATTTCTCCTCTGCAAGGTGTGTTTTTAGAAAGGAAGGAAATAGAGATGAGAGGCAGTCGAGGGAACAACATCTGACAAAATTCTTGTCCTACAGCGCGGTAACTTTAAGTCATACGCAGCTGGGCGGGAAGAGAAGGTGGTTTAAAATTTAAATCTGGACGCATCCATCAAACGGCCTCCATTAACGGTGAACTGAAGGAAGATGAGTCACAGCTGGGCCCACATCAGCCACCTAAGCGGATCAACGCTTAGAGTGTGCTGGTTAAGCCCAGCCCTTCAAGAGAGGATAGCTTAATTGGATATCTTAACTTCATTGTCTTGATTGTATGGGATACAAATACATCCACTCCATACCAAGGTCAGGGAGCGAGCGAAGTAGGTCTGCTTGGTTGGTATCCCGATAAGTAGTCTTTCTCTGCGTTTGCATATAAAGACGAGGCTTTTTTCTTATGCTCACTGATTGGTCAGAACCATATGGTGCGATTTGTCATTCAAAGTGAAAGTGGAAGCGTTTCTGTACGAGGATGTAGTTTCAAGTAGGAGCTAGCTTAGTCTTGGAGCGTGACAAAACCAGAAGGCCTATGTATAGATTTTGATTAGGCAAAGGCAATAGAGCGAGATCATTTCCAAAATTTCAAATAAGGCCAATGGATATATAGTCAAGCCAAGGAAAGCAGAGCTAAATGCAACAAGTTGTCCTGTGACATCAAGTTCCGACCACTTGACAGGCATACTCTCGACCAACCTTATACGATAAGGAAGATAGATACAAAGATAATAATAGCCGGAACAACAAGGTAAGGAAAAGCGCACCCTAGTGTAGCAACTAGAGATGGTGAAATAAACTACAGAACTTTCTTCAAAGCTACTTAGACACCTATATCTTTGAAACCTAAAAGTCTCAAGATCGAGACTTGTTTAGTAAACC
The DNA here is from genome assembly GCF_030272615.1 of Cryptomeria japonica. NCBI lineage: Eukaryota > Viridiplantae > Streptophyta > Pinopsida > Cupressales > Cupressaceae > Cryptomeria > Cryptomeria japonica. The sequence continues at coordinate 514,780,589 of NC_081409.1, forward strand.
AAGAAAGAGGATAACTTATTCCAAAAGGGCTAAGCCAATTATAATAGCCCTCTTTCAAGAGGAGTAGACAAAAAGTTCAGGCACTCAAAGGTCACTGGCACAACACCAGAGCTCACTGCATAAGATATTAGTCACTTCGGTACCAGACCTCCATCCTGCAGTTCAGCAATGGAGCACACTAAATAGATCCAGCAACGGCATCAGATCGATGGCAGAGGCTAAAAAAAAAAGGTCACTCCAACAACTAAATGAAGGGAGACTCCCATGCCAATCCAACCAGAGCAACTAGAAGCCCAGTCCACCCAAAGACCACGCCAACAGACTAATAAGCACCGGAAGCCGGCACACGTCCCTTCCCCAACAAGAGTTATCTACAACGACAAAGCTAGGAGTGCTAGAGGAAGAGTCACAAAACCATACCAATAGCATAGCAACGACATAGGATCAAATACTGAAATTCACTGATAGTCAGCGTATTTATATTTCACTCCAACCGTCGTGAGGTGCATAAGGTCTTATTGCTCTTCTATGCACCTATTATCTCACACATTGTGAGACTAATTTTTTATAATGCCTACCATTAAATACATCATAATAATAGAAATACATGTCCTACCGAGACAAAGTCACTTGCTATCCTCTTGCCTAGCAGGCAAAGATTTACCTCGTGTGAAAGACTTAAATTTTTTAAATATAACTACCTTGCATTGCCAGAATCCATGTTGTATATTTGAAAGATGTAAACAAACCTTTCTCTCTCATGAATCCTCTTCCCGTTGAGACCACCTTTATCCTCGGTTCACAAAGATAAAATGTAAGACTGGTGCCAACAAACAGTTCTACACGGAAGAAAAGACTCACTCACCGAGCGGTTGTATCAAATGCTTATATATTTTCCACTTTCTTTGTCAGATTGGGAAGATAAGAGATCAATTCAAAATACCACACCACTTTCCATTTCCGATTCTGATCCACCCGCCTCCCTCAACGGGTGATCCAACATCTGGAAGTGAAGTCCAACGGACTCCTTTCTCTTGTCGCCAAAACTCTTGGTTCTTCAATTTCTCCTTGCAAGTTCTTTAAGAGCTGATTGTAATTCATTTGTAGAGGTTAATTCTGGAGCTGCTTGCAGTTGTGTATGTGTAAACCAGATTGGTAATTAATCGATTGATTCCCCTGCTTCAAGTGTGGACGTAGGCAATTGCCAAACCACGATAAATCTGTGTGTCTCATTTGTTTGTGTTGTGTGTTTATAATTCTATTTTAATCTGTTGTTTAAATTCGTTTCTCCATCCTAACAATTGGTATCAGAGCGAGGTTAGATCGTTGTTAAGATTTTGGTGGTTGAAATTCCAGAATCATGGAAGAAGCGAAGATAGAGAAGTTCTCCGGTCAGAGCTTTGGGTTATGGAAGGTGCAGATGAAGTCTTTGCTAATAAAGCAAGACCTTTCACTCGCGCTTGAAGGGAAAGCAAAGAAACTAGCTGGGATGGCTGATGAAGAATGAGAAAAATTGGACAAGAAGGCACGAGTGACAATTTTTCTCTCGCTGTCCAACAATGTTCTCTTCAATGTCACGGGTGATGCAACAACAAAAGATGTATGGGATAGACTCACAACCATGTATGAAATGGCATCGACTGCAAATAAAGTATTTATCATGAAGCGCTTGTACAAACTGAAAATGAAGGAAGGTTGTGCTATGGTAAACCACGTTAATGAATATAATACTTTGATTAGTCAAGCGACTTCGATGGGGATGACACAAGATGATGAAAGCAAGACTATTCTTTTATTATGTTCTTTACCAAGCAGTTGGGATGGCATTGTAACAATAGTTAGCACATCAATATCCGGTAAAAATAAGTTGGTTTTTAATGATGTAGCAGCTACTCTTCTCAGCAAGGATTTGAGAAGAAAGAATGATGAACCTTCATCCGGTGAAGCCTTAACGGTGGTCAGCACTGAAAATAGAGGTAGAAGTCATAATAGAGGTAGAAATAATTACCATAGATGTTCAAAATCAGCAAAAAGATCGAAGTCTAGAAACAGAAATGGTGAATGTTGGTTTTGTGGCAAAGTTGGTCATGTGAAGAAGGATTGTAGAAACTTCAAAAGGGCACAAGAGAGGGTGCGGGACAACGAAGAAAATACAGTCTATGATAAAGATGATAGTGTACTAATCCTTTCAACAACCGACACTACTCCAGATTCATGGGTGCTTGATTTTGGTGCCTCCCATCATGATACCTCATGTCTTGAAGCGTTCATTAACTACCATGAAGGTCATTTTGGCAATGTTTTCTTAGGAAATAACCAAGCTTATGAAATTACAGGAAAAGGGGATATATTGCTACCATTAGAAGGTGGTAAGACATGGCTGCTCAAAGATGTTTGCCATGTTTGAAGCGGAATTTGATATCCGTTGGACAGCTCTTTGATTAAGGTCTTAATGTAAATTTTCTCCTGGATACATGGAAGGTAACTCATGGTACCATGCTGATTGCAAATGGTAATAAAGTGGGTAGTCTATACATATTTAAGACTCATGGTGAAGTGGGAGCTACAATGGTGATTGAGGATAGCAAAGCGGATCTTTGGCATCAAAGACTTGGGCATATTAGCAAGAAAGGACTCCATGTTATGCATACAAGAAATCAGCTACCGAGCCTCAAACTTGTTGACTTGGCCTTTTGTGAACATTGCCTTTATGGTAAACAAAAGAGAGTCAATTTTTTGAAAGGTGGGCGTGACACAAAGACAACACTGCTGGAGCTTGTATACTCGGATGTTTTTGGGCCTACCGAGGTAACCTCCATTGGAGGAGCTAACTATTTTGTAACCTTTCTTGATGATTGTACAAGAAAAGTATGGATTTATATGCTTTCTAAGAAATCTGAAGTCTTTTCAAAATTTAAAATTTTCAAGGCTTTAGTTGAAAATCAGATTGGGCATAAGATTAAATGCTTACAAACTGATAACGGTGGGGAATTTTGTTCACATGAATTTGATGATTTTTGTGCTGATAATGGGATTAGAAGAATCAAGGTTGTTACTTTCACTCCTCAAGAAAACGGTGCAGCCGAGAGGATGAATAGAACAATTCTTGAAAAGGCACAATGTATGCTGTCAAATGCAGGTTTAGGCAGGGAATTTTGGGCAGAAGTGTGTAACACAGTAGTGTATTTAATCAACCGAAGTCCATCATCTAAATTAGATTTTGGTATTCCGGAAGAGGAATGGCAAGGGAAGAGGATTTCATACTCGCATCTTCATGTATTTGGATGTGAAGCCTTCTCGCATATACCCAAGGAGAAGCGAACCAAATTGGATCCAAAGTCGCTGAAATGTATTTTTGTGGGGTATGGCGAAGAGCAATTTGGTTTCAGATTGTGGGATCCAGTTCACAAAAAGATTGTTCATAGCAGGGATGTAATTTTCCATGAAACCTCCTTTCCTACACTACAAGATTCAAATAAATCAGAAAAAGAATATGTCCCTATGTCTTTGTTTCAGAATTTGACTACCAGTGCTCTGCCTCTGGTCTCTCATTCAGTGGGAGCCCTTATAACATCTACCTCAGTTGAATACAATTCTCAGAAAAAATGATGAAGAAGAAAGGATTTTTGATGATAGCCCATTTCCATTTGAAACAACATATCGTAAATAATTTGAGACCAATTCACAATCGTCAAAGGCTTGCAGGGAACACCATTTAGTGCCACGACTTGCATCGTAGCCAAATTTGGTTGGACGACATAGTCCATACACCTTATGGTGCCTTGCATCACCAACTCCACACCCCGCAACTTCCTCACCTCCCCCCACAGACTCCTTGCAGTCTCCCCTGTGAGCTTCACACAGGCCCTCACTCCACGGGCTCTCCACCCCACCTTCCCCTGCGCTCGCCAGCCTTCACGGGCTCCCTGCCACCACCGTGCGCCTTCCCTGCCAACAGTGATGTGGAAGCCCCCTCCCGTAGACCCAACTCCTTGCCCATACATCCAATGCAGGCAGAGCAAGATGCCTATGCAGGCCCACTCTCCCGCGACTTGTTTGCAACCAATGTGGACAAAAATCCACAGGTCGTTGATTGCCCTGCAAACAGGGAAATTAACAGTAAAACTAGCAGGCCAATTAAAAATGGGAGAGATGTCAGTTTGCATAAACAGGGATCACAAAAATTGAATGACTCTACTACTGAAATAGAGAGTCAATTGAGGAAATCTTCCAAATAGAGGCGACCTCCTGCAAAGTTCTCCAATTATGACATTGTTTTGAGAAGAAGTTGAACCTATTTTTCTCATCTTTGATCAAACAGAGCCTGCAACATACAAAGAAGCTTGTAAAATTGCAGGCTGTGATAACTGGCACGCTGCAATGTGTGAAGAAATGGACGCACTATTGCGAAATCAGACATGGGATTTGGTGCCACTTCTACCTGACAGAAAGGCATTAAGAAATAAGTGGGTGTATAGACTAAAAGATGAAGCCGATGGTCACAAAAGATTTCGAGCAAGACTAGTTGTAAAGGGATATGCTCAGCAGCAAGACCTCGACTTCAAAGAAATTTTCTTGCTAGTAGTCAAAATGACTACCATCCGAGCAGTATTGGGCTTAGTTGCAGCTTAGGATCTTGAACTTGAATAGTTGGATGTGAAGACGTCATTTCTCCATGGCGATCTTGATGAGGAACTATTTATGCATCAGTCGGAAGGGTTTATTAAAAAGGGGCAGGAAGACCTCTATTGCATATTGAAACATAGTTTGTATGGGCTTAAGCAAGCCCCTGTCAATGGTATCTTAAATTTGACAAATTCATGATTGATCACAAGTTTACTTGCAGTGAGTCTGATCCTTGTATCTATTTCAAGAAGATTCCTAATGGTGAATTTGTCATTCTTCTCCTTTATGCGGATGATATGCTAGTGGCCGGCACAAGCATGAAGATTGTGAGTGAGCTTAAAACTCACTTAGCAAAGGAATTTGCCATGAAAGATTTAGGGGCAACAAAGAAGATTCTAGGAATGACTATTTTTTGAGATAGGAAAAAGAGAGGACTCAAACTATCTCAGCAAGACTACATTAAAAAAGTTTTGGACAGATTTGGTATGGCGGATGCTAAGTCCATTTATGTACCCTTAGCCTCTCATTTTCAGTTGTCTTCTCAATTGTGTCCAAAAACACAAGAAGATAAGGAGTTTATGGATAAAATTCCATACAAATCTGCAGTTGGAAGTCTCGTGTATGCTATGGTGTCTACTTGACTGGACATTGCTCATGTCGTGGGATTGGTGAGAAGATTTATGGCTTATCTAAGCAAATCACATTGGGAGGCAGTCAAGTATATCTTGCGGTATCTCAAGGGTACTTCTGATTTTTGTTTATGGTTTGGAAAGGACAAGACATTTTTGCAAGGGTTTACGGATTCTGATTTTGCCGGTGATTTGGACAAAAGAAAGTCTACTTCAGGTTATGCTTTCACATTTGTTGGGGCAGTGATTAGTTGGGCTTCAAAATTGCAACATATAGTTGCTCAATCAATTGCGGAGGCTGAATACATAGCTCTTTCTGAAGGAGCAAAAGAGATGGTATCGTTGCAACTCTTGTTCAACAAGTTGGGGTTGAAGCAATCAGATTTTTCTTTGTTTTGTGACAACAGCAGTGCCATTTTTATGACTAAACATCAGACATCTTAGCTGCAGTCAAAACATGTTGATGTTCGCAGTCATTATTTTTGCCATATGGTTGAAGAAGGCAAGTTTCATGTAGATAAAATTCATACTGACATGAATCCAGCTGATGTGCTCACTAAAGTAGTTAAGTGGGAGAAGTTTGATTTTTGTTGAGCTTCTCTCGGCCTTTCCAATAACTGATAGCAGGACTGAGTGGGGGAACCGACTTGTTGCAGCAGTTCGTTGGTCTTTAGTGGGAGATTGTTGGAAGTGAAGTCCAACGAACTCCTTCCTCTTGCCGCCAAAACTCTTGGCTCTTCAACTTCTCCTTGCAAGCTCTTTAAGAGCTGATTGTAATTCATTTGTAGAGGTTAATTCTGGAGCTACTTGTAGCTATGTATGTGTAAACCAGATTGGTTATTAATCGATTGATTCCATTGCTTCAAGTGTGGACGTAGGCAATTGCCGAACCACAATAAATCTATGTGTCTCATTTGTCTATGTTGTGTGTTTATAATTTTGTTTTAATCTGTTGTTTAATTTTGTTTCTTCATCCTAACACTTGAGAGAAAGGAATAGCTAATCAAAGTGAGGAGTAGAGTCCCTTTCAATTGAATTTCTTGCCATAATTGAAACGGTATAGATTGGATTGGCCGCCTTCCTCTTCTTCTCGACTTTATTATCTGATTCTTTGACTGTTGGGGTGGGCTATCCACTTCTGGAATGCTACGAACCATGGATATGAACGCTAAACCACCCTATATGACCTACTTCCTCACATAAATGTCATAACGTAATTCGAGCCATGGTTTGGGTCAATTCTCAATCTTATGCTCCTATTGTCTTGAGTAGTTATATAATAATATATGTATCTATGTATGTATTAGTGTAGTCTATATTCTTTTCTATGTTGTATTATATAAAAAAATACTAACCTAGCCTAGGCTTTAGCTCTTGACTATGGCTGGAGAAGGATGGTATTGCAAATCCTTATTGATTTTTGTTTTTTAAGCTTTTTGTAGTTAGGGCAGTGATAATTCAAAATAAATTCGGGATTTAGACATGCATGCAGACCAGTATCTGAAGGGAGACAAATCCATGAATGCATTCTCCCCACCTTATGGAAATAAAAGGGATAGGAGATGTAGGGGGAAACAGGGGGAGAGGACATGCATGGGAAAGGGGAGCGGGTGCCTTATAAATGGTTAGTTTAGACCAATTCATAGCCCATATCACTTAGACACCCAGTACTCTCATCAATCCAATCTTGTGTTCTTAGCCCATACCACATTTCCCTGAGGCATTATCTTTGGAGTTATGGCTTTTCCTAAGAAATTGACACCTAATTTTAGACTTTTTAGAATAGTCACGAGTGGCTATATAAGGGAAGATATCCTGGGATTGGCTTGTCTCGCCCGACCCATTCTGTGTTTCTTATTAAAGGAATAACCCCTTGATTGGCCTTGTATGTGTGCCAGATCGGGTAGGATTCAACTTCAATAGTTATAATACCTCGACATATGTGAGTAGACCTCATGCCACACCATTATATACAGAATATTTCATGCGTTGAGGGTCGGGGAAGTCTTAGTTCAATACAGGGCATAAAAGGCTTGTATGGAAGTGGGATGGAGCATTGCAAATGAAGACACTAATCAGAACTATTGATTCCATTCCCCATCCTAGTGTGCATCATCCCCGAGTGGGAGGGAACAACCACTGAAGAGAAAATGGGAGGGTGGGATAAGAGATCTGACAAAGCCCTACTCTTCTAAAGGCATGGGTGTTCATGGGGAATTATTATCACTCCATAGAACAATAGGGGTAGTTTCTTCGGAACTATACTATGGAACTCCCACCCAATTATAATGCCTCGGGACCTCCCTCAAGAAGAGCCGAGAAGAAAGGAGCCTAGCTGAAGGGAAGAGCGGGAGCTAAGAAGGGCCAAGGAAGGGTAGTCACGAGTAAGGAATAGGTTATGCCCTATCACATAGAAAGTTTTTGTTGTATCTCTAGGTTCTCCAAGGGATTGGAGATCTATGGATTGGTGTGCCATCAGGAGGCTCTTGCATTTCCTAATTCTGATTCACCAGAACTTGGGTCTTACCAGTTGGCCCATAGAATAGTAGGGCATCAGTTTCAGCTTAAGCCTGCATACCCTAAAAAAATGTTGGCGCCCCTACTATTCTAAGGGTAGATGTTTTGACCTCTTAAAATAGTAGGAATCCCCAACCCCTTAAAATAGTAGGCCTTCGGATTTGGGTTCAAATCTAGGCCTTTTAAAATATAGGGGTTGCTTCTGTTGATGGTGAAGGGACTATAACTTTAATTGTAAACAGGTTAAAGCTAAGAGTCAAATTCATGAATAAACTCCATTACCACCAAGTACTCTTTTCCTTACTCTAACCGCTTTAACTGGCACTTCAAGGAGATGGGGTTTGTAAAACCCTTCCTAACCATGCCCCTTGAGAATAGTAGGGCCTTAGGACCATAACACTATAGCTTAGGGGGTAGGGGGGCCATAAACACTCAGAGTAAAGATAGAGCAAGCGGCCTCTCCGAATCACCTCATATATTCCCGAAACTAGAATTCCCAACTATAGTTCCGTATGAATGCACACCCCCCTACTATACCAAGGCTAGCAAGATGCTCGTCTTAAAATTCTATGGACCCTACTATTTTAAGGGGCCTAAGCCCCTCCTATTCTAAGTGCCCTACTATTAGAAGAGGGTGGGGGTTAAATTCTTATATTATTTGAAAGATTGAAGGATACCCCCTACTTACTCCATAGTCCATTGTCTCGACCACTAAATACATGAATATAGAATGGGATGGCCCTATTGTTTCTTTAGGCACCACATTGTCTTGTGCAGTCTCTCACCTCGGTGCATCTCGATTGATCATTGCACACCTCCACCAAACCAAACTAGACTAATTATTTGAAGAATCGATTGGCCCTACTATTCTAAAGGGGCTCCTAGCAAATGTGGTGCAATCACTAGTTAGGAGGGACCTCAAAGAGATTAGTCCGGGAGATGCGAGTTGTTATTCATATATTCCTCTCACTGGTGCTTGGGATAAAGTGGAACAATCCAAGCTATTGAAAACTTCAACGCTATATTAATTATAGTGTAACAAATCTAGCTATGAGTGAGAATATCTATTGACGGTGAGTATGAAATCGGGTAGAGGGAGCTCTTTTTAACACTTACTAATCTCTATGCCCGACTAGATAGCAGGGGGCTAGCGAGTGGTTATCCATCTGTTGTAAAAATGAAAAAGGCAGATCGAACTAATAAAACATCATTCCCTCCTTCATATCTCTTTCTCGTATTAGATTATATATAATTCTAGTAAGATCTTATGGCAAAGGCTACAGAAGGAATTTTCATTCCATTACTGGTATCTCTAGTTCCCCCACCCACCCTTGTTTTGGAAAAAGAGTGGAACATATAGATTCTATAGTTGGTCTGTGATTAGGAAACGATTATCCCCTTCTCTTCAAACAAATCCCCTTCCTTCCATATTTGAAATAACATTTACCCACCCTTCAAATCCAATGGATTTGAATGCAGAGGTTGAATCCCTATCTCTCATGGTATGCGGAAACATATGGCACACCCATTCAGGGTGAGGAAACAAACTATATCCTCCTAATTTCCCACCCCTACCTCGTCATGGGGTGACATGTTACATATAGAATCTCGCCTTGATGGAGCCACAACTAGTGCGAAAGTGTCATCTCCTCCCACCCACCCCGGGATGCTTTCATCAGAGGTAGGGTGATAGTTTTTCTCGATTCTAAATGTAACGTGCCCCCCACTACAACCAAAAGAAGAAAGGGGTAACTATTCAGGCACCGACATGTGCCTATATATCTATGGGGGTAGAGGGCAACTGTAACTCTATTTTCTTGGGGGCAACTAGAGTATAGTCAGGGGTAAAGTTTCCCAATTCATAGGATGGGGCCCCTCAGAATATTGACATCCGCAACCTTTCCACCCACCTTATGTTAGCTTATTCTGAAGGTTTATTAATTTATTGATTAATTAACCCTTTAGAATAGTAGGGGCCATACAATAGTAGGGGCCTCCCACTAAATTAATCAGCTTGCTAGAATAAGCAACTTCCTATATCCTCCTAATTTCCCAACTACATCTATTCTAAGAGGGAGGCGAGGCATGGGGGGTAGGCATATTAAGATGCCTAAACCCTATAATCCCCTCCCACTTTATTAATTAGGAAATTAATCAGTTCATTAATAAACCTACTAGAATAAGATACAATAAGCTATAAGAAGGAATTATAGGAGAGTCTAATAAACCGGTTAAGATAAATGCAAACCAAATAGAAAACAAAGCATTCACCCACAAGAGCACAATCACCATAACACAATATATTTGACGTGGAAACCCAAATGGGAAAAACCATGGTGAGAAGAAACTCACAAGTAACTATCTACAGAATAGAAACCAGACCGGTTAAGTTCATACAATGTTCTTCACCAGAACAGATCCCGTTAGGAATCTAGATTTCTGTTAGGAGATAAGTCCTGTTAAAGACTACCTTGTTAAAGGATTTCAGATCCATAGTTGTGAACCACCTTGTTAGAGGATTTACAAAGGCTTTGCTGAGCCTACCTAATTAAGGGTTTTAGACTTGTCGAAGATATTAGTAATCAACAAGTGAATGATCTAGATAATAGCACAGTATGCTTACTTAGATCCTTGACAACTCATTGTTAATGCATTTCAGCATTACTTCAGTCTTGAATATCTCCACACTCTATTTCTTCACATAGACCTAATCTTCTCTTCAATGATCGCACATAACCATTTCAATTCTATATCTCACATATCACACATCTCACATGCAAACCCTAGACATGATGTCCTTATAAAGGAAACTGATTTCATGTCAGTCCAATAGAATTGGACTATAAGTTCCTAGGTTCAGTGCATCTAGACACATTTGGTAACACGACACAAAATCACCGCCAAAGTGTCGATGGATGATAACTCATCACACATTATAGTAATACCGGTTGGTAACTCATCACAGAGTAATACCGGTTAATACAATATACCGATTACCGGTTGTCAAAAATGAATACTGGTAGATCGTAGTGTTCCGATCAAAAGTTAACCACCGCTTGGGTCCTTTGTACCACTTGAGCTCCTCGAACCACTTGGGATCCTCATACCGCTTAGGGTCTTCATACCGCTTGCGGTCTTCATACAATCTGTGACCGGTAAACCATTTTCTGTAAAACACCGATAGTCTAAAGGCTATACATTCAATAATACACAATACCGGTTGGAGAAATTACCAGTTGAACATAACTCATACATCAAGAAAGTGTGTGTCCATCAATGAAAATCAAAACATCATCAAAATTCCAACAAAGGTTTTAGCTAGACATTTTGTAATTGATAAAATAGTTGCATTGGTGAGTGAGCAATACTTTTGGCCCCAGATTCATAAGGATGCTAAGAGATATGTGCAGAGTTGTAGAGTTTGTCAAGTTGCAAAATGTAGTAATCAGAATGTGGGATTGTATAAACCTTTGACAGTACCGGTAAGACCTTGGGAGGATATAAGCATGGATTTTGTACTTGGATTGCCTAAGACACCTAGATGGAATGATTGTATATTTGTGGTAGTGGATAGATTTTCAAAGATGGCTCATTTCATACCTTGTAAGAAGACATTAGATGCATTGCATGTAGCATACCTATTTTTCAAGGAAGTGGTGAGATTACATGGATTACCTAAGAGCATAGTTTCAGACAGAGATACTAAGTTTGTTGGCTATTTTTGGAGAGCACTTTGGAAGAAGATGAAGACAGATTTGAAGTTCAGTTCTACTTTTCATCCACAGACTGATGGACAGATAGAAGTAGTTAACCAGAGTTTGGGAAACTTGTTGAGATGATTAGTGGGAGATAAAACCAGCAGTTAGGATTGATCCTTGCACAAGCAGAGTTTGCCTATAATAATTCATTGAATAGAAGTACCCAAAAACACCTTTTGAGATTGTTACCGGAGTGCATCCTAGAGGAATAGCAGAATTGAGAGACATAGCAGTGAAGACCGAAAGAGTTTAGAAGTAGAAGATTTTGCAGATCACATGGTAGCATTACATATTCAGGTTAAACAACATTTGGAAGACATGAACAAAAAATATAAGGAGAAGGTATATGAGAAGAGGAGACATAAGGAATTTGAAGTTGGTGATGATATACTTGAGAAAAGAGAGATTCCTGGTTGGAACTTATAATAAGTTGCAAATGAAGAAGTTTGGACCCTGTAAGATTTTGAGAAAGTTCAGTTCTCAAAATGCATATGAAGTGGAGCTACCAGATAGTCTAATTATTTCACCTATATTCAACATTCCAGATCTTCATGAGTACCATGAACCAAAATTCAGTGACGACAGTGTTGCAGACTTGGAGAAACAATTGCCCCGAAAGGAACCAAATTGGATTGAAGATTCATCTTGGATTTCTCAAGCAGAGGTAGACTGCCTTGGTTTCCCTTTGACCCCAGTAAAGTGAGAGGCTCACATTTTCATTAACCTTGGATGTCTGATGCAGGAGAATCCCCGGTTCACATCAATCTTGCATCAACCAAAAACATTTATTTTCAGTTTTGTTTTCAGTTTCTGTTTTCTTTCTGTGTGTCCTGGTTTTGGCTCACTGGATCCTATGGAGTTAGATTCTACTTGAATAATTGATCATCTTTCTTTCTTTCAAACCACATCTCTTTTGGATCACTTTTCGACAAGATATCGCTATCGGTTTCCTTGATAGTTTCTTGTTACCCCTTTGTTACCAGTTGCTTGAGACCTATTCTGGTGATCTACCGGAACCTATTCCGAAGCTTGTAGAGCCTTGGACATTGATCTCGATGTTTCTTGGCATGTGGCTGACCTTCTATGTTTCATCCTTTGGATTTTCCGGAGGAATCTCTAGCGGGGGCTAACCTTGTTTATTTTGCACGTTAGGTCTTGTTCTTTGGGTTTTGATCCCTTTTGGGCCAATTGGATCCTTTTGATTGATATATATTTGTAATCATGCTTTAGAATGTAACACTAATACATTTGGCCTAAAATTTCGACGAAGGTTTCCGACGAAGAAGGCATATTGTGACCAAATTTGATTATTTTTGAAAAAATGCCCGCATTTGTCGGAATTATGACAATAACTCAAAATTTTGTTTTGACGGAGAAGGAATTGGCAATGAAATTTGTGTTTTTTTTTTAAAAGACTTGTTTTTTTTTTTTTTTAAGTAATGCTCACAGTCATCGGAATTTCGATGACCACGGGCATTACTTAAGAAAAACCAAAAAAAACCAAGTCATTTGATAAACATTAATCCCACCTCTTCGTCCCATCGACCATTGTGATATTCACAAAAGATCAACCAATTCATTCACAAGATGTTTTCTTGAAGTAAAAAATCGTTATGTTTGTGACAATGTGTTGAATTTTCTTTATGTAGTGATGAAATTATTTGAAATTTACATAGGAGGTTGCATTTGTGTTGGTTGATGATCAAGTTTTATCTTTATTATAATGAATTTTCCTGCTCATAATTTTTTTCCCTAGCTCATATTCAGTTTGGTAGAAAAAGAGAAAAATAAGATTGATTTGGATGGTTGATCAAATGAAATGATCAATTATCCTCTTTATAGGCATAACCTCTTAGGGTAGACCCTAATTAAGGACCAGGATGACCTAAACCTGCATGATCAAATAGGGAAGAACACAAATTGTGTCACTCTTGTATTCGACATCCGTTGGAAGTGGATTGAACGTAGGCTCTAGCTGAGGAGCTTACCTTGGGTATGGATGCTGGTATATATAGCTATGATATAAACTCCCTGTTGCAGGACCATCATACCACTATGTAGTGATTGAGTGCCATTTTTTGTCGGTGTTTTGGAAGGGAGGATAAGTGTACCGTGATAGGAAGGTGGTATAAAATGGAAGCTGAGAGGTATAAGGTTATGAGGTGTGGGTTAGGATAAGATAGGGAGGTAAGTGATGAAGAATATAATGGTGAAAGAGTAAGTTAGGATATGTTAGGGGAGATAATAAACTCTTTTGTGAGCTAATTTAATAGGTGAATCCCTCACAAAATGCATTACTCTCAACCAAATCAATTTTGATCTAGATTAACTTATTTGTAAAAACACTCACAAATATTTCCCACTCTGCACTTCATGCCTGAAATTCCACTTAATTCAACACCAAACATTTAGTTTTCCCACAAATCCTCACTGAAACTACTATTAACAATAAAATTAGTAACAAATAGACAATTTGAATACTTTCAACTTAAAATTAATGAATCTTGACTTAGCTTAGCCATGTCAAAACTAGGGGCAGCAAAAAGATTCAAATTTCTTTCCCTCAAAATTGAGTCTTGACCTCATTTAACCATATTTATTAACACTTGAAATGATCACTTATCCCAATTACATCAGGTTATTCACCTAGGGTACAAATTTCAAGGCAAGTGGAGTAAGGAGACACTTAGAAAAGTGCACAACATATTCAAATAATAAGTTAGACCATGATACCAATGGACAAAGTGCCAAGGTTATATGGTAACAAAAAAAATGAGGCACATCCAAGGTTGACCTTTGTTGATAGATCTTAAGGATGTGTTTCACACAAACCTTAATTCACATCAAATTAAAGGAGGCCCATAAACTTGCCCACGATTTTCTGTGAAAACAACAACAAAAGCTTTAAAATCTGTAGGAACTCTCCAGAAAACCATTTGTTGCAAACTATTGAGCGGCTATCTAATGCAACCCCAACAATGACAGGAAAAATTCCAGATAAAGGTTCAATTCTCTCACCAAAAAAATATTATATTTTGATCTCATCGTAGAAAAATTCAAAAATATTTCTTGCCCCAAAATTACTGAGTATCAACCATATTTAACAAGCTACATGAATTATCTAAGAGATCACTTGATCTATTTTACTTTATTTTGACATAGCATAGTCAACCATGAGTAGTAGCTCAAAATGTTATCAAAGCTAGGTTAGGTTAGGAGCCCCAAGAACCTATAATGTGTCTTATAATGGGCGTTGAAAATAATCTACACTCAAGCCAACAATGGAATGGTAAGAAAGGGGGCGGTAGCTCAATGGTAGAGAAATTTATTAACAAATAGAATGCCTTAAGTTGGATTCCTAGCTATTTTATGAGTATTCGCTTAACATTTTCATGTGTAAATAACATCTACTCCCACTACCATAGATCCAACTTCCACCATTTCTCCTTCCACAACCTCTAGTCACCTTCATGTACCAAAGCCACTAGTGCCACACCTTTAGTATGAAAAATCCTTCACTTATCATCCACCATATGGCCTATTTATCAAATTTATTTCTTCTACATGTAAAAGCCATATGCACAAGATGGAATGACAATTGGTAGATTTAAAAGCCATTTACTGTGTAGTGATTGAGCGCTATTTTTTGTCGGTGTTTTGGAAGGGAGGATAAGCATACTGTGATAGGAAGGTGGTATAAAATGGAAGCTGAGAGGTATAAGGTTATGAGGTGTGGGTAGGATAAGATAGGGAGGTAAGTGATGAAGGATGTAATGGTGAAAGAGTAAGTTAGGATATGTTAGGGGTTTGGAAGGTAGGAAAGTGAATGGGGGGAGATAAAAGGATGTGAATGATGGAATGGGGTTAGGTAGGTGAAGTAAAAGTAAATGTGTATGAGGTTAAGGTTTAGGATAGGATGTAGGAAAGTGAAGGAGGTTAAGAAAGGAGATATGAAAGGTAGATGGAAGGTAATAATGATAGGAAGTGAGGTAAAGGTTATGAGGTGTGGGTTAGAAAATAGGGTGTAGGAAATGGAAGGAAGGGTCATCCATGTCATAGTACTTCAAGAGGAGCACATTCACATGAGGGATAAGAAGAGTCATTTCATGCTGTAGTGTACCTCCTTAAACCTTCCACCAACACCAAACTCAATACCAAACTCTTTCCCAATCTCGCTAATGGACTAACTCAACTCACTATCAAATTGTGACAGTCAATGCAAGGTTTAGGACAATAGTAATTAGGATATTCTAATTATGGTGGGGCCTAGCGAACATAGGGTTATATGAGGTAGGGGTAAGTTCAACAGTGATGTGTACTAGATTTTCATCAAAGTTTCCTGTTAGTGTTACTTTGTATCAACATTAACCACTTATTGTCATTTCATTATAATCAGTTTGTTATTTCTTATAAGAATTTGTAGTATTACCATAATTTGCATAACCTGAATCTGATTGTATTATGTATTCTTGAGATTATGTGTAGATATATATATTTATATGTTATGTCCGGTAGTAATGTTATGTTATTTTAATGTTGTTTGAATAAGTAGATAAAATTTACCTTCTTAACTAAATATGATATTAACTGTCATTGACTTGATTAAGAACATCTTAATTTATATTCAATGATGCACAAATCTGAATTTAAAATGTATATCATACTAGCTAATATATACTCTAATGCTAACTCAGGAAATTCATGCTTATACATACCTGACACTAAACTTACCCCTGACTTTATCCCTGTTGGTAGACTATCATTATTCATCTTGTATATGCTCTCTAAACTTGGCCATTAAGGTTGTCCTATGCATTATCACATGACTATTTTTTCTTGTTCTTAGGGTTGCCTATTTCTCTAAACATGATTAGGATTTTTCACTATGTTGACTACCACCTTTAATGGACTTCCATCATGAAGACTTATTACTATTTCCCTCTTTGACTATCACAAGATGACTAAAATGTTTGCATAGATCTAGGACTAGTAAGATCCTTATATAGTTACTAGGAGTCATGTCAGAGACACATAAAAGCATGATACTCAAGTTAGTAAGATCCTTTAATACTTAGTCATAGATCGCATTCTAACAACAAACGAAAGGTCATATCTTGGTAACCTAACTAGTCCATGAGTAGTAGCTCAAAATGTGATCAAAGCTAGGTTAGGTTAGGAGCCCCAAGAACCTATAATGTGTCTTATAATGGGTGTTGAAAATAATCTACACTCAAGCCAACAATGGAATGGTAAGAAAGGGGGCAGTAGCTCAATGGTAGAGAAATTTATTAACAAATAGAATGCCTTAAGTTGGAATCCTAGCTATTTTATGAGTATTAGCTTAACATTTTCATGCGTAAATAACATCTACTCCCACTACCATAGATCCAACTTCCACCATTTCTCCTTCCACAACCTCTAGTCACCTTCATGTACCAAAGCCACTAGTGCCACACCTTTAGTATGAAAAATCATTCACTTATCATCCACCATATGGCCTAATTATCAAATTTATTTCTTCTACATGTAAAAGCCATATGCACAAGAGGGTAAGTGCACAAAGATGGTGGTCAAAAAGGGGGGTATAAGTGGACAATTTTTTTTCTGAAATCAGGTGAACCTGAACTTAGAGGCAAAATTTGAAAGTCATCCACTCAAGATATGAAGATAATCAAAGAACAAATATTGTAGTAATCTGAATCTAGTTTCCAAACTACTAGACTTTTTCAAAATTGGATAAGATTAAGGTGGTCAAACCCTTCGCGCATGAAAAACTGACCCTATTTTTTTCTGAAAAACATAACATAGTGTCTGACATGCACATCAAAAAAAGTCATAGTTAGATTTAGTATTTTGACAAATACTTTGGCAGAAAGATAGTTAAGAGTGAGCACTAGAAGATGTGTATTTTTTTGTAATTTTTTGTTGAGTATTTTTTTTTAATGATTTTTCCAATCGAGCACATCCTAAAAATTCAGTACCTGTTCGTGTGCGAAGCATAAGTTGCACTAAACAAATCGAAAATACAATTTTTTAAAAAAAAATTGTAAAGAATCAAGTGCACTACAATAATATATAAAGTTTTTAAAATTTGGATACGTATATCAAAATTTATTCAAAAAATGGTGCACCTATGTCTGTGAGAACTATGGAGACACTAGTAAAAGAAATTCAATAATAATATGTTATTGTTGTTCAAATTGAAAAAAAAATATATGGTTAGAAATCTCAGAAGATGGGTGAAAATATGGTGGCAATTTTAGAAATACCCACTTTATGAAGTGTAAACCTGATGATGACAAAGTCGATAAACCAAGTTGATAAAATAAAACACGTCAAAAATGAGAGAAATGGAGGGAAATCAAACTTCCAATCCGTAGCTTTGTCATCCAGGCCTATTTCCAAGCCTAAAAATTCAAAAACGCGTACGGCGTACTTATGGTTTAAAAAGCGCGTACGGGGTATTTATAGTGTAAGAAGCGTGTACGCGCGTGTTTCCCATTAAACAACATGTACGCGCTATTGTATAATATTATATTCTATGTATAATATGTGTATATTCATATAATATATGTAATATATAATATGTGTATATTCATATAATATATGTAATATATAATATGTGTATAATATGACATTGTATATATAATAAGTTTATATACATATAATATATTAAACATATATATACACATGTAAGTGTATCATCTCTCCCTCTCAAACGCATACAAGGTCTCTCTCTCTCTCTCTCACTCTCTCTCTCTCCC